>NW_027269290.1:0-600000 GCF_023055355.1 Agelaius tricolor | reverse complement strand
AAGCCCTCAGGGTGCACCTCTAGCAGACAGTAATTCATGCAGTTGGACCATCCCAGTGCTGACTTTGGATCACCAGAAGAGTAGAACTAGAGAGATTTGATGGAGAGCTCTCTGGAGGAAGTGGCCTGAAGAAGACAGCAGAAATCCCATCTGTGTGTTTGTACAAATAACGTGAATACCATTTACAGGAAAAGATCTTCAAATCGATCTAGCTTTTTCTGCAGATTATTTGTCAACTATCTGCATTACATGGACAGTTCCACTGAGCATCTGAAATACAGCTGCGTTTAAGTGGATTGATTCAGGGTTGGAAAGCAGTGAAATAAAGCTTTTCAGGAATAGCTGACATCCAAGTCCCGCAGAAATTTACCTATTTTTAATGTCCAGATGCTTTTTAAAATAATGGGTGACCATTTAGCTACCTAATAGCTTTAATCAGAAATACAAAGAAAATTTTAAACACCCATCTTTCATAGCTTGAATATTTTTCTTCGTTTATTTCCTGGTTTCCAATTCAGGTCTACAAATCATATGATTAGGTAATGAGAACTCATGCTGTATAAAAATATTTCCTGCTATACTTCCAAGTCAAGGCCATGTTTTTCCCGGAACTGTTTAAAAAAATAAAATTCTATCTGGATTCTCTCTAGCCCACACTCATCATTATACAAAATCATTTAAATATTATATTTTGACTTTACATGGTGCAATTACATTCAGAAATCCAAGGCTCTATTGTTAGATTGTTTGTATGGTTTTCTGGCAATTCTAACTTCCCACAACCACTCTTGGCAGCTATATATTTTTGCAGCAAGGCATCACAGGGGTCTGTGAGAAGTTTTAATGTGAAGCAGAGCTAACATTAAAATACACGGGACATACTCAAAATATTTCACTTCAGAAAGTTACAGTTTGCTTAGATGGAATGAAATATGAAATAAATGAACCTCACACAACATTTCTAAATCTTGGAAATCTACTACCTGAACTTTGAGTCAGTTTGCAGGACAGGACTCTGTAGAAATGCAAATGTGAAGTCCAAGGAATAGAGCAGAAGGTGTATTGGGCAGGGGTACAGAAGATTGCTCTGAAGGGTGATGTAAGCAAGATTGCATCCTATAAAGATAGCAGCTGCTTCTGCTGGTGCCAACATAGAGAATTTGCGCCACCAGCCTAGTTTTCTGGGGACATTTGATCTGTACACTCTTGAGGGCTTGTAGATGTGAATGAATCTGTCCTTTGAGCTGTTTTTTTCTTTTCAATGTCTATGACCTGACTTGCTATTGCGTACTGTACTGTATCGTTTTATGAACAGACATGTTTCATCTGTTTGAAAGCTGTAGTTGAAAGTGAGCTTGCAATCATGAGTTGGCTGTCAAAAGAATTAATTTTCTGCTTTAAGCAAAATATCAATAGACACAGTCCATCCACTCCTATGATACAGATTCCTTTTGAATTTACAGGTTAATTTGCATCAGTGAGTATAATGCATGTGCAATAAATACACCTTGCTTGGTTTCTAATGATGATAATAGTCCTCTTTGGATTACTCTAAGGATTGAACTCACCATCATTATTTTCCTGTTCTCATTGAACTGTAAAGGAAAAATAGTTTTGCATTAACCAAGGAGTAAAATGCATGGATTTAGCATCATTCTTGCAAGTAGTCCTCGATTCTGAAAATACCTCTCAGAAGCTGCATCAAATGGGAAAGCTAGACAGATGGCAGAATGCAGAACCTGCCATTTAGGATCAGGTACAAAATAACACCCAAGAAATTCTTCATGGATGCTGCATAAGTACAAAGATGCCGTTATTTAAAAGAGAAAAATAGTCAATGTGAAACGTGTTTGATGAATAAAAAGCTATGCTAATCAAGAGACTACAGTGCCAAGTGTGCTACAAGGCTTTTTTGTAATTCACATCATTCCCAGCATGAAAAAATACTATTTTTATTGTAGATTGCTTAAGAGTGCACAACAGTTTGGAAAAAAGTGCTTTGCTTTTTCTATTCATAGGAACTGTGTATCATGGTAAGAGATCCTGTAGACAGGTTTTGGAAAACAATGTTATTTTGAAGATTCATTCCATTCAGAAATACTTCACATGAAAAAATTTGATCTGCTCTCCATCCTGAAGACTCTTAAAGGAAAATGTCTTTCTTGCAGTCTCTTCACACTAGTTCAGGAGCTCAGTCTTACCTGCATTCTAATGCTTTTTTATGTTCCTGATGGCATGGCTTAGACATCCTTGTCTCCATTACCATCATGATTTCCAGATCAAGTGATGAGAATTTTTCTTCAGGATTGGTGAAGTTAAGTGTCATAACATTTTTCTCAAGTCAGTTTGAAGGGGTTTTTTTTGCCAAAGGAATCTCTTCCTTCCTAATGAAAACCATTGGCAATAGCAAACCTACTCAGTTTTTCAGGAAGTCAAATAATACATCTCCACTGTACAAGGTCCTCCCTTTGTTTTTTTTTCACCAGAAGAAAACTGCTGTTTTCTTCTTCTTCTATCACCTTAGACTTACTTTCTTCCAAAATCTTTTTAAACCTTTAGATTTCTCTTTATAGCTAATTACTTTCACAGTGGGCTATAGCATATGTATTTGAAAAGACCATTTGTACATATCCAAATGGCTTACTTCTATTCTATTAAGAAATGGCTGCACTTCTATTAAGGAAACATAAAGGTGCAGTAATATTTTTTCTTCTACAAAATTTAAAAAACCCCAACTATTAAAAATGATACCAGCAAATGATGTCTGTAAGACTGAGGCAGGAGGCTTTTTCCAGAACAATGTGCAGTTCTTCCCAATTCTATTTTTCCCTCCGATTACTTTGTACAAAAATAGTTTTACACAGTCTTCTAATAGTGGCATGTTACTAGTGGGGTAGAGTATTGCCCTGCCAGCATTGGAATTGACTCGACTGTAGTTGCGTTCAAATCTGCTGATGAGACAAGGTTTTTTTGCTGAACGCACTTCAGCAAGCAAGAGAGCTTCTTAGTCTTAAGACGCTATGAGTCCCAGAAGAAGATGAATGAGGTGATGACATGCCTTGTGTTCTGAAGAGAGATCAAAACTTATTTCTGGGGTCACCCCCCCTCTTGGTACAGAAAGAGCACAGAGGGCTTTGAAGCAGCACTTTCACCCTCTTTGCATTCACTAGTAAATTGGAGACAGAGCTTGCCCCAAGGTTTGGGCAAAAATACTCTTTTGATGCAACTCTTCACCAGACAAAATCTCTGGGAAAATTTGCAGTGGCAGAAAGCAAGCCCTTCCTGGGAAATCTACTGAAACGGTTCAGAAGTTACTCCCATTCCCTGTTGCTAACCTCTGCTGTCTAGCTGTCCCATATGTTTGGGACCATGTTGAAATCATTCTAAACAATGTACTGACGCTGCACTGTTGAGTAAACATAGGTCTTTTCCATAGGTGTCAGGGAAAAATATTTCTGTTGGTAAAAATGATAGAAAACAATACCAGCATGGCAGAAAAACAATTACATCAATAGAATGAAGATGCCCAGAATTCTCCTTTTGAAGTTACACACAGTCAATATTTTCTAAAGAAGGTTGTGAAACTTAATAAGGAGTACAGTCCACGTGACTGGTGCACAAGTTCATGTTTCCACCTTACAAAATACATATTATTAAAAGAAAAATGTTCTGCCTTGTAGAAAAGTAACCCATTAGGAATTTGATCAAAGATAGGATTAGATCAAGTATTCCTACAAGACAGTAGTAGTACTAGGAAAAGCCTTTTGGCGTCTATTTAACTACAGGAAACTTGAGAAAGCAGAAGAGTGTCCTTCCCTGCTGCAAGCTGTACTTCCTAGTTGCTAGTGCTGCTTCAACATTGTCTAAAGAAAACTTGCCAAAATAAGACTATTGTATACACGCAACTGTAACTATCCATTCCGCTCCAGCTCATTTTAACTAGCAAGTATGAGTCACACACTCTAATGGAATATTCTAATGCATAGATAGAGTATACCTTCACTAATAAATGGGGACTCTGGAAAAAGGACCAAATGCAGATGAATTTCAGGGAAGGAAATTATTGGAGTGCTAACTGCAGTCCCTCGACTTCACAAGAAATGATGCCTGGTAATCCCAACCAGAAACATATAGAAATCCATTTTCAAATGGGTTGCATCTATGGTCCTCTGTTCTTCCTATATGAAGAAACTGTGTTTTGAATCAATCTTCAAAAAAGTATGCCTAAAGACCTTAGAAGCCTCCAATTCTTTTCTTTTTTTTTTTTTTTTTCCAGAAGCAACTGTCTCAAAACCTTTTTAAAGCTGACATTTTCCCTTAAGATGCCATATTTTAAAAGAGCACCTTGTCATTTAACAGGGTATTCCAAACATCATTTACAAGTTTAGACTGAAAGTAACACTTTTCCTAGTAATCTTTCCTTTTTTGCAGCTCAGTGCTAACATAGGCAGCAAAGAAGAGAACAGACCACAGCTCTTTCTGGAGCATCTTGAACAAATGCCCTTGCTTATGTTCTAATCATTCACTTCACCAAAAGACCTAATGATGAAGAAAAGGTTGTGAAAGCATTACTAGTAGTGCTACATGGCAATGTACGGGTGTGATTTCTCAACTGGAATTTGTATCACATAGATGATACTTGGCAAACAGCAAATGAAGGGGTTTTCTTCAGCTCGCAGACTGATGTTACATGTCAGTAATTTAATAAAAAGATAACAAGAACAAGGTTATTTTTTAACATGTGAATTTAATTATACCCCTGCCATGGACATCTGAATCTTATGAATAGACAGTGTCTGATCTAGAAAAAAATAAAGAATTATCACAGTTTAAAGAAACATAGGATCATAAACCCTTTGCTGGTGGAACGTAGCCTATTCATTGGTTGAAATGAAGCAGGTAGACAGGACATATGAAATATTGTTTTGTGGATCAAACATTTATTTTCGAAAGTGATGCTGACAGATAGTGAACTCACCAACTTAGATATTGCACGGTAGATAAGGGTACATAACTTGCTCCATCAAGTAATCCCTTGGAACCATCATCCAAGGGGATTTTCCCCTGCATCTGTGAAAATATGCCTACCTTTTTCACAATACTTCTGCAGCAGCATTGTTAGGCCTGATCAGCTGCTATGGAGAGTGAATTATCGGCAGCAAGGTGACTGGCCAGGGCAATTTGCTTCAATGGATTTTGATCTCCCAGATATTTTGCAGACCTGCTTCAGCCCTGCTTGTCAAACACAGCCTTTAAAGGGTGCCAAACAATTGTTAGTCTGTACTGGGCCATATGCTCTTTATTCTCTCCCTCAACTTCTCCATCGCCTCTCATCTGTTTCACATGAGCTATGTTCAAGGTCCACAGGCTACTTTTCACAGAATCTTCAGGCCTGATGCAGTAAGAATGATGACTAGAACACAGCTGGGATCAATTTTCCAGTTTGCATAAAATGCATTCTGCACACAAATCCAATGAGAAGGTGTTCCCCCTATGCCCAGAAAAACCTTCACTCGTACTAGTGTTCTACGTAAACTGCAACTTAGTCTGAAAGAAAAGCTTTTTTCTGAGAGTGTCTAAGAGCTTTGTACGAAGCACAGATATTTGATATATGCAATTTTGAATACCAGAGGAAAAACAAAACCGCACAAAGCTTTTAATGGTACTGGCTTTAATTTTAAATTCCATGCACCTTTTCAAAAAGTGTCAGCTCAAATGCCCATCCACATATTTTAGTCATCTGTAAGTCAGTATTCATAGAAAATGTGATTCAAATCAAAAGAATTTCAAACCTTTCCTCAAAGTTTATATGCCTAGATTTAATACTTCTGACACATATTAGATGAAAGGAAGACTTTTTTTACTGTGGAGGTGCTGGAACACTGGAACAGGTTGCCCAGAGAAGTAGTGGGTGTCCCATCCCTGAAAGTATTCAAGGTCAGGTTGGATGGGGCTTTGAGCAGCAACACAGGAGACTCTTGATGGTAGAGAAACAAAGTTGGAATCTAGAAGAAACTCAGATTCAAGTATAGGAGCAAGTTTTCCCTCAGCTCTTGGGGTAAAATCAAAGTGTTACAAAATTACCTTGATCTGTGATTTTCACTACTGTAACAGGTTAATGAAAACTATGCAGAAGATAGCAAATTTTAAAAGAGAGAAGAATTACAGCATAAAATACATGGGATGGGTTTCTACACGGGACAAAATCTCTGTATTTCAACACTTCCTCATGTCAGGATTTCATGAAGTGCCAAAGAAGGTGTTCATCATCTGCTATGCTGACCTCTGTGTGGGCCTAGGTGTGTGTAGAAGGGGGGCATGTGAAGGGGAGTGTGTATGTTTGCTTAACACTTGTTGTGGCAGATTCATGCCTCAGCTCCATCATTTCTTTTAGAAACTTCACAGAGAGTGGATATGAAGTTTAATATCAACAAGAGATCAATTCCCAAATCATCCATTTTACCCTACCTTATAAATCATATGCTTTGTTGCATATTTTATCAAATAGACTTTCAAGCCACATGGAGAAATGAGAATGTGGAGAATCCCTCCACTGTCTTGCAACTTTTATGCAAATAGAGTTTCAAGAAAGCATCATTTCTTTTAAAATACATCTGGGACAGGCATGATGGTGGTGTCAAGCTGTTGGGGTTTTTGTTGCTGGGAGAAGTTGTACAAAAGGATTGGTTTTTACATTGACTAGTTACTGAATCAAGTGCATGAATCCATTGGAAATTCAACTGGGGGTTCCTTTTTCTAGCAGATTACTTCTAGAACGAGCTTGCAGACTGAAGCTGACTCTTTTGCTCTCTTTTTGTTTCTTACCTATTTTCTTGGCTTCTTTACCACTATCTACACAATTTTGGATCTTTTTTCCCAACTAAAATTGTTTCATAGTCTGATAATTAGGATACATTTTTTACAAGGAATTTTTAAAAATCTTTGCTTGAGTTAAGAAGGTTAAGGACTAAGGTCTTTTTCTTACCTCATCAATATTGCGATGGAATTGATAAATAGAGACTAACTCTTTCTTTTTATTTTCAACCCAGGTAGATAGTTCCCATACATTAATACATTTTGTGGACCAATATTTGCCATTCTGATGTAAGTTGTCCCTTCTTAACAATATACATTCTGTGACTATGTTGACAACACTCTTGGTGAAGATCCTAATTGGTCTTAAACACACATAGGGAGAAATTTGCTCAGCCAGTGTCAGTCTTAAGCATGCCTATCAGAAGATCTTTCTATAGCTGGGGAATTTTCCCGTGAAAGGGATTCAGTTATGGAAGAGACACTTATCCCAGAGTTTTGCATTCTTCTTGAGCACTACTTAAGGAACTTAGATCCCATGTCCATTTGGATCTCTCTCTGCACAGATCTTTGTCATGCCAGTGCTTGAAATGCATCTCTAAGAGAATTCACTAGCACAGAATGAACGAGAGTGGAAGGCGTCAGTGGGGCTCACCAGGTCCAACCCCCCTGCTTAAACCAGGATACCTAGAGCCTCTTGCCCAGGATTATATCTGGGTGTACTTTTAATGTCTTCAAAGATCCAGGCTCCACCATCTTTCTGGGCAGTCTGTGCCGTGGTTCAGTCGCCCTCACAGTAAAAAATCATTTGGTGATGTGCACAGGCAATCTCCTGTATTTCAGTGTGTGCCTACTGCCTCTTGTCTTTTCACTGAGCATCCTTGAAAAGACACTGGTTCCCTCCTCTTTGCACACTTCTGGGATGTATGTGTGCTGCCACGTAGATAAATGTCCAAAACCTTCCTGAAGCCCAGGCAGACAATATTCCCTTCATCTACCGGGCAAGTTGATTCATCAGAGGAGTTTAAAAAGTTGTTCAGCATCAAGTTCCCCTGGTAAATCCATGCTGACTAGGTTATTTTGTCCTCCTTCATGTGCCTGGCAATGCTTTCCAGCAATAGCTGCTCCATCAACTTCCTGGGGATAAAAATGACGCTGGCTGGCTGGCTGGCTTGTACTTTTCCAAGTCCTCCTAGTTGCCTTTTTCCAAGATGGGTGACATTTGCTTTCATCCAGTCTTTGGGCACTTTCCTCAGTCACTATGATCCATCAAACATCATTAGGAGTGGCCTCAGAATAACATCTGCTAACACCCTTGAGACCTGTGGCTGCATCTCAACAGGGCCTGTGGACTTCATGGAATACATACCAATTCAGTGACTATGCCCATAAAAGTTTGCAAGGGATAACAGAACATATTAACAGCTACCTGAAGAGTGAGTGAAAAACTATGGAAGCAATCCAAAAGGACAAAGACTTGAGTTCCCTTTTCAGACAAAGCATCCTATCGTGGAGCTGAGCAGCTTTAGATCTAGGGAAGCTTCCCCTCTGAAAGGATGCAGAAGACATTCTTTTACCCGTATCCACTAATAAAATGTATTGACCATTCACTTGCAATACAAAAAAACTAAATTCTTTCCAAAATTGTTGCCGCCTAACTAGACAATCATGTACTGGCTGGGTATTCCCCTAACAGATGACAGCACCTGCTTGATGCCTCTTATGCCTACAGGCTATTTGAATTAGGTCATTTGAGTGGGGATTACTGGTTGGGAACTTTCTTTCTGATGAATTTGGAAGATTTACTGAAGCAAGGACCTGAAGATGAAAACTTCATTGCCCATCAGTGCACTTTAACATCCACGGCTGTAATGCCATTGTTTCTCACCAACTGAGTCAAGAATTTATGACTACAAAGTGAATCAGCTCCAAAAGGCAAGATAAAGGCTGGAAAACATTCTCTCTTGGTAAAGCAAATGAAGTGACTAAATTCTAATCACTCGCTGGCCTAAAGCTTCAAGGAGGGGGAGGTGGACCAGGTTTCCTTCCACTGCCGTTCTCTTTGTCACCTCAGTGTTTTATAGGGGTATGCAGACATTCAGAAAGAGAGCTTTGCTGAATTCATAAAATTCAGTCTTAAAAAATAACTTGAGAGCAGCTGAAATGAAAAGAACAAATAAAATGCAATTAATTCCACGGAAGCTTGAAATGATTATTTCTTCATTTTGCATTTGAGGATGTATATTGTGTGAGTTTGTCTTGTATTGTTCTACAGGTTTTCTAACTGGCACACCTTTCTTTATGAATGGACTGTCCTTTCCTAAATACTCTCATATGGAGGAACATGCTTCTGATAAGAAGAGCACTAGGGTGTCTTTACTTGACCTTTTATTTTTACTGATGTTTGCTCCTTGGAAATGAATGGGGTTTTTCAATTGAAATGTCTTACTATTGGTCCCACAGGATAAGCCACAGACTCTTCTGCTCAGAGCTGTCACTAGTCAGCTATTCTCCTATCTGCCTTGAAGTAGTTGAATGTTCTGGTCTCAAAGTAGCACCTTCTATGTAGCCATGCTCTTAGCTGCCAGTGTCATCTTGAATCCAAACACCCTCCCGCAAGGGACCGCTGGTTCTGTAGTCAACTAAGGGGAAAAAAACGGTCCATCCATGCTTCCTGATTTAAAATATAAAGGTATATAAAGGTATGGTGTCCCTACACGATTCCCTGCAGTTGAACACTACTTATCTTTGCCGTGTTTCTTCAACTCACTTGCAAGTCATTCATGCGCTACCTTATTGTGAGAATTGCTTGGTTTGAAGATGATTTAAAAGGGTAGGAGAATACTTTTGTGCCTCTGCTATAGGGATGCTTTTCAAATCCACACAAACTTCCTGCAAATACAAAAGCATTCATCCTGTATTGTGCTAGGCTACAATATAAAAATGTTTTCTGCTCCCAACCTCAAGAGCTGCTGAAACCGGGAGGGGCATCGTTTTTTTCCTTATCTCCTTATCTCTTAACGGGGCCATCCATGTCTTGCCACATGATTCAGAGATGACTCCCTGCAGGAGCCATTTCTGTTTAAAGGCTAATCAAGGAACCACCGCATGACTCAGAACAATTTGAGCCCATTGCAAGATGCTCTGCCCAGGGGGCAGGAGCTAAGCATCCCCAGCTGGATATAATCTGAGTTTTGGGACACCACAAGCAGTCTTTCCACTGGCTTCCTAGAGGAACGGCCACCCTCACCCACTGGTCTTCAGAGGACAAGAGCTACCAGATGGTTTCTACAGGATCACCACTTCAACAAGGCCATTTCATCCGGACTGCTGCCACCACCCTAACTAGCAGGGTGACAGGTTGTATTCTGTCCGTGGTTTTTCTTTTGTATTATTGCGTGTATTTGGTTTTTCCCCTTTTCCTAATAAATTGTATTTCTGACTTGGAGTCTTGCTGCCATGCTGGATTTCTTCAGACCGACTAGCTCCTGACACCAACAGCCAGAGTGGGCTGCCCCCAGAAAGCTGGCGAATCCAGGGTGCAGCTGTAGGGCACAGCTGCTCTATGGCACAGGTGGACTGCATTGGGGATAGGACTGCGCCGAGGGCAGGGACAAGGAACAGGGAGAGGTCTTCTGTATGTTTTCCAAAGGAGTTTCTTCCCTGGAGGGTCAGGGACACAAAGACACTGAGCCAAATGCATACATCAACTTAGAAATGGGGAGAGGTCCCAGAGGAGGATACAATCTTGAACACACTGGGAGCAACTGGGGGTGGACCACAAGGCGGGGAATACAATGTTTAAACCAATAGGGGACTACAGGGGAGGAGAATAACTTAAACAAACCAATGGGGTTTTGAAGACTATAAAATTGATAGGGAAGTTTCTAGAGAAAGGGGCAGGCTTGGGGAGGGATTGACATTCAGTGGGAGGAGGAAAAGGGAACAAAAGGGCAGGTCTTTGGGGAGATGGACAACTAGGGCAAAAACTAACAACATGGGGGGGAAAGGAACAATCCCTTAATAATAAAATATGCTCCAACAGCACAAAGCAGGAAGTATTATCAAACTGACTACTCAAACTGCATTACAATCAAAAACACACACTGCAACAGCGACAGCATCTCTTGCTGGTTTTGCTTTCAAACCAGAAGAGGCGCCAACCAAAAAATTAGCAAACTTAAAAGTTAACTGGCCGCAGTTTTGATTTCCTTCTGAAATATATTACTGCTTGTCTAATTGGCTTAGCAGCATGTCTGTTCTTAGTGCCAAGCAGGGATTCACTTTGCCAGGCATGGAGGAAGCTTCTAGGAGCTTTTCACAAAAGATTCACTTCTGTGGCTGGCTTCTTCCCTCCCCACCAAAAACCAAGCCATGCAAAACCAACACCTTAACTAATCCCTAGTACTTAGTACGCATCCAATAATTTCTTTTAAACTATACTTTACATTTTTTACCAAATGCCCTGAAAAGAAATGGATCCATAATATTGATCAAAATAGTTCCAGTTCAATAGAAATACTGGGTCATGCAACTCTGGTTTACATCACTATTTTTTGTACAATCAACAGGAGCTTTTTTCGCCTCTAAAGAAATGTTTCCCGATGGTTTGGATCAGAAGATCCAGTATTGCCATTGTGAGATTTTTGTTTTGAAGGCCATAGGCTGTGCTCAGTGTTTTGGGTATATTCTTTGTTGTGCCTTGCATATATTTTGGATAGAAAGCCAGTAGAGATGATGTCCTTGCTGCAGTAGCCATGCTAAATAAGGCAGAGCGTCTGGCTGATGTACTGGAGCTGTAGACTATCCACCAGTCGCCCAGGGCGGTGAGGATCTCTAAAGGAATATAATAGTGGCTATGCTCTGGAAGTTTTACAGAGAGAAAGAGCCTCATAGCTCTAATGATTTGTCTCCTGGAGTTCTGAAGAATATGTTGTAAAGAAGAAGGCTGCTGTCTTTCGCAACAATCTTCCGTGCATTCAAGAGGATAATTTAACTTCTTGTCTGAGAATGAAAGAAATATTAGTAGTAATGAGTTCTTTTTTCTCTGGCGGTGCATCACTGATTGAGTTTGGGTAGGTTACATTTTATTTCTTTTTTTTCTTTAAATATTACATCGTAAGGTGTTCCAAATTCCCAAATTCTGCTTCACTTTATTTTGTAGGCCAGACTGGTTCCTCTTCTCTCGGCTGTATTATTGCAGACCATATCTGAATGAATTTTTTTTTTTTTTTTCATTTTGAACATTATTAGATTTAAACTGTATGAACAGAACACTTTATTTATCATTATTTTACCAGTTTGGAAGGAAATAGAGAATTTTTAAGAAAATGACGCAACTCCACTTGTGGTTTTCAATGGAAGAGAAGAATAACAATGTCCTACATTCGCAGCATTGTTTGCAGTCATATTGCAGCTAGTTTCCAGCAACTTAGGTCAGGTTCTGGAAGCAGGCACCCATGATAGTATAGAAGTCTAAGCAGTTTCATTTTGGCGGCTTTTCTTGAACAATAGCTAATATGTCTCAACGTTGTGCTGAATCTTGTGGTACAGACTCTTCTTTTGAGGTCTGAACTCCTTGCTGGACTACTGTATCTCAGAATCAGCTACAGTAAACCTGTGTTTCCTTATAGCTTTAAGAATTTGGTTCTAATCTATAAAAGCAAGAAAAGGTTGCCATATTAATACAAGAGAAAGAAAATGTTAGGAAAGCAGTTAATGGCATGGGGTTTTTTCCTACAAATTGGAGCAGAGATTTAGTTGTTTGATGGGGTTTTTTTTTGCTTCTCAATGGAATTTTAGAAGTGGTTGGGAAAGAAAGTGTGGACTTTTCAGGTTTGCCTTTAAAGAAGAATAACAGGGGAAACTGTTGAAAAGAATTAATCCAGAACTCTATGCCTTTCATACAGAGTTTCAGAAGTGAAAAGCAGGAAGAGACAGTCCAGACAAGATGATTGAATAGAATGAATTCAAAATAGCTTTCTTTTCCCTCTGAATTCCAGCTCTAAAGCTTATTAATATTAAGGTATTAATAGGAAATACATCTGTCCTAGGGTGACGTTATGATGCATGTATCCCCATTCATGTGTTCTGTGAATGTTGGATATTATGTTCTGTACCTTTAAGACTGGCTCTGAAGAGGGAATGTTTTGTTTTGGTTTTCTTATCAGCCTGGCGGGACACAGAGACTGCAGCTTTTGCTTTTCCTGCTTTTGCTTTTCGCTTTGCTCTCTCTCACTCTTGCTTGCTTCGCTTCTGCTTGCTTTTGCTCATTAGCTAGTTTAGCTAAACTGTCCAAATTTCTTCCTGGACCATTTCTCCTTTCCTTTTACCGACCATTTTGAACCTGCTCCGGACTGGGACCTGGGAAACACCGAGAGTTTGCACCTTGTGGCCTGCAGCAGCTGGCGCAGCGCCGGAGGGACTGAGAAGAGAGTGAGCACCCCCCCAAGAGAGACTTTCTGAATTTGTCATCTTTTTCAGAGCGGTGTCATCCGGAATTGTTCCTTTTGCGTGCTGGGGGGTGCTGTGCCTATTAAATAAACAGGTTCGTTCCACTTCTCTCTGAGGAATCCTTCCCGAACCAGTTGCGGGGAGGGGCCCTAATTTGGAAATTCTCCTCCAAATTTGCCCTAAACCAGGACAACATCGCAATCTCTAAGATTTAAAAATGGATGATGAAGTTTTATATCCAGTAAAGTGTAAGGCTTCACATTTTAATCTGATTTGCATTTTGGTGAAAGCCGGGCATCCTTTGCAATTTACCAGATAACAAGGGATTTAGAACAGTAAGTATGCAAGTAATCTTTTGGACCCTTCATCTCCCTTCTTATGACAATGAATACATTTATTAAGCTTGTTGTCCTGGCATGTTTTTATTCCATCAGGGGATTTGATCATACAAATGTCTAGTCATTCTTTCCTTGTTTTCAACCACTCTAAGAGCATTCATCAGAACTATTCAGTAGTTCTTGATCTGCAACAGTGACGAGCACTAGACTGGTAAGAGTCAGTGGGCATCAGCAGATCCCCTATGACAGCACATGGCAGGCTGTTCTGGCAGGACTGATGTTTGAGAGGCTCGAATTCTGTGAAATAGAACATTCGAGGGATGGGAAACATGGCAACAGATTCTGAGCTTTCAACCCAACCCATGAACAAGTAATAAGGCAGGTAATTTTCTGTGGAAATTTCTTTAGCCCCAGTGTTGTGGATGATGATTACTCTTCCTACCTCCTTTGGCCAGCTACCAGCTTTCCCCTCCATTACTCTGCTTCTGGACAGAAAACCAGAAGAAGGGATTTTTGACCAAAACACCTATCAGGACCTTAGAGTGTTTTTTGCTCCAAAATGTTTCAAGGCAGATAGGGAAACAATTCCATTTTCGAGAGTGTGTTGAGAAGACAAGGTTGAAAGTTAAAAACATTGGGTTCTGTTTCTATATATGTTACTGATTGTGCTTATTATCTTAGTCATGTAATATATATATATATATTTGGTAGGGTTTGTTCTTTTTTATTTTTCTTGGGGTTTTTTTCCTTTTTTTTTTTTTTTTTGATGCATCCTTGAGATAAAAGGCCAAAAGTACAGAAAAGTTCTGTACGGTTAAAATACTTTTGAGATGCCTCATGCTGAAAAACTTGTAGCTACTGCTAAGGCCCATTGGCCAATTCCTGCTTCATTTCTGAGAAGCTATAAAATTCCCATCTGTATTTTAGTTCTAACAATTTGTTGTTATGGTGGAGATGCAACTTAAGAACAACCATTTTTGAATCTGTAGGGATGTATTTACCATTTTATAGCTGCCTTTTCAGTTTCTGAGCTACTATTGAAAAAAAGGAGAAGTATCTACACTGTTTTCAACCTGTAGACCATCCACTACTGTCCACATGCTCAGATTCAAAGGCAAACAAGCCTGTCTGGCCTCATTGGGAGGAATTATTTGCCTTCAAAAGACTAGACTAGTATTTGATTTCCACCAGCAGAGTCCATTGGGCAGCTCCTGTCACCTGCATTTCAATATTTAATCCTCCTCTATGTTTACTGTGCAAAGCTCTTTCAGAATGATGGTGTGCCCACTGTCTCACCAGCTGTGACGTTTGCAGCGAGTCTCCCACGGAAAGGAGCTGTAAAAAAGGCAAGCCAGGGCAGTGATTTCTGTTGCTCAATACCCACAAATCAAAGCTATTTAGTCTAATTTAAGGCTGAAAAAGAATTCCAAATGCCTTCAAAGGATTCAAAAAATCATCAGACAATACTGCAGTTCAGTATTCAGGACAAGAGCATATCCCACAGTGTGGTGGTTTGACAGGAAATGTGTTTTCTGGGATGCTGTGGTTAGGCCAATAAATGTTCAGATTTTAATATTGGCACCTAATGTGGCCATTGGGACATTGGATGTGCCTCTGAGAAAACAGGGTTAAAAGCAGGGCTCTCCCCTGGGAGGCTCTCTTGGGTTCCGGTCAGGGAAAGGTTCAGATCTCCCCTGCCTGGCTGCGGGCTGGGCGGGGCAGGGGAAGCCACCTGGCCGGGTGAGGTAGGCTGGGGCCCTGGCCAGAAGGGAGGTGAAGGCCCCTGCAGGATGGAAGGGTGGAGGAGCACTGAGAGGCATCGGGCAGCCCCCCCCCGCCCCCCCAGGAGAGATAGAGAGAGAGCTGGTGCCTGTTCTTGGCCGGCTGAGAAGGAGAAGAGGGGAGTGCAAGAAGGTGCCTGGCAGGGCAGCCATGGGAGTTCTGGACAGACAGAGCCTCAGATTTTTAACCCTTTTCTTGGATGATGGAAAAATGCTAATCCTCCTGGAGTTGAATGAGAAGAGAGATATAGAGGAGATACGAGGAAATGGGCCACGAGAGAAATAGAGAAGAACGCAGGTGGAAGAGATGATGGAGTAGCTTATGCTGGACTCTTTGTGTGTAGCCATGGACAGAGCCATGTTTCCTTGTGATACAGGGACTGCATTCTAGGGGGAGGCAATGCCTCAGGACCAAGAGGGTTCGGTGTGGGTACCCCTCGGCCCCAGGGGGTGAAAAATATGGGGGGGACAGATGTCCCAAAGTTGAGACTGTGCCTTTTTGCAGTGGGACGAAGCATCCTTGAAAGTCGACCCTAGAAGCAGCTCTGGTCTGTGTTCAGTGGTGAGAGCAGTGGACATGAAAGGAAGAGGTCACCATTGGCACAAGAAGGACTCCTTCTCCTCTTGATGAACTGAGGATTGAGTATTCTGAAGGGTGGTGCTGGACCGAGAGTCGATGATTTGGGGGATGTATTGTATTGGGAATTTGGGGAGGAGGAGGAGGAGATGTATTTGTGAAGTTTTCATTTTCCTTGTGTGTTTCTTTTTTTTTTTTTCTCCTTTCCCTTGTAGTTTAGTTAATATTTTTTTTTTCCTAAGTGGGAGCCTGCTTTGCTTATTCCTGGTCACATCTCACAGCAGAAACCAGGGAGAGAGTATACTCATGGGGGCAATGGCATTGTCCCAGTGTCAAGCCATGACACACAGGCTGAGAGAATGAGGGCTGTTTAGCCTGGTGAAGAGAAGGTTGCATGGAGACCTCACAACACCTTCCAATATCTGAAGGGAAGCAGGAGAGGGACTCTTCATTAGCAACTCTGGAGACAGGACAATGGGCAATGGCTTCAAAATGAAAGAGGGCAGGTTGAAATTAGATACTCGGAAGAAATTCTTCCCTGTGAGGGTGGTGAAGCACTGGCACAGAGAGCCTGGAGAAGTTATGGACACCCCAACCTGGTGTTCAAGGCCAGGCTGGATGGGGCTCTGAGCAACCTGAGCAAGTAAAAGGTGTCCCCGCCCATGTCAGAGAACTAGATGGCCTTTAAGGTCTTTGTCTACCCCGGCCATTCTATGATCCTGTGATTCTGCTGTGGTAGCGTTCAGGATGGAGCGTGTTCTGCATGTTGGCCATTTCCAATACACCATTGGTTCCAGGTGCCTTACACTAGCTTGCTCCCTGAAAATTCTGTCAGAATGAAGAACATCTCTCTATATATTAGACACATAATAAATGAAGAAATGGGTTTGCACATTTGTCCACTAAGTTGTGGATGAGGTTGCTGTGAAGTTTCATTTGGTTTTCTTGTTTGCTCATGAGGCCGACGGTCCTCGTGTCAGCTGCCTCAAAGGCAGCATTTGGCTCCTCCACCTCCCTTCTCCCTCCTGCCTCTTTCAATTTCTTTCCCTTGACAATTTAATGTCGTTTTCCCTTTCATACCTGAAAATCCCTGCATGCTTCTGGGCTTTCTCCCTTTTCATAGAGATCTTCTTCCACCCTTGACAATCCATACTTTTCATACCATAAGGGCCTGCCCTTCAGGCATAAAAGACTTTGATTCCTTATTATATCTATGGGAATTTAATTAATAGCTTCATGCCTTTTCATAGAAAGAGTAGGGAATTGATAGCTTGTTGCCTGAAGTACAGAAGGAAGAGAATGAAACATGAATCATGTGGAGTGGAAAAGTTGCTCTCTATTTTCTTCCAAGAACTACCCCAAAAGATGCAGGGGGTGATGAAGCCTGGCTAGATGAGTTTCCCTTCTAATGGAAGGAAACAACCACGCCACTTCATACAAGTCAGTCCTATAGAAGAGAGAAATTCACTTCTGGGAACATTGCAGGATTTGAATGCAGAGTCACACTCATCCTTTGTTGCTTTGTTGTCTGCTTGGCATGGAACACGCTGCTTTGAAGAGGGAAGTGACTAACAGACAGTCCACTTTACAAACACATCTGCTTCCCTCTTCTTCTGAGACCTCAGCACAGAGCCCTCTTTGGCATGGTACTTCAAGGTAAGAAGGAGCGGGCAGAGGGCACTGGGAACAGACAGCAGTTTGCAGGTTGTATAGGAAAGAGGACTGCCCCTTGAATGTGGTGCAAATACAAACTTCCACCAGTTTCAGGGGTACACTTCAGCCAAGCTTGTTGTCCTGGCACATTTTTTCTCTGTGAAAGGCTTTGCGGTATGATCTGGACGACAAGAGACGCAGAATACGGGGCTACGTAGTGCTGAGAAGGTAAGTGCCTGGCCCCAGGGTCTTTTGGCAGAAGCAGTGCACTAGAGCCGTTGGCTGCTGCCACAATGATCTGTGTGAGAAACAGATGCCTAATCCCCTCCGGGAGAGTAAAAGCAGGATTGGTTACAAGAGTCGAAGAGCACTGGGCTGGTGGCTGCCGCATACCAGCTGTAAAAGGAGCATGACTCCTACTGGCCTACCAACCAAACTCATGGTGGCAGTGGTAAGGATTAAAGTTCAGTGAGAGCTATTTGTGCCGCTACCTATGGCCCTTCTGTGGAAACAAATGTGCCTACCTTTAGGTTCCGAGATCCAGAGAACACAATGGTAGTTGCAGCGGAAAAGGGAAGGACAGAGCGCACTGGTGAGCTTGATGTGGCTTACACAGGGCAGGCAGAAGGTGCAGCCCCAGTCTCGCTTTTATTTCTAGAGCCTTTTTCTACGCAAACAGCTGCTGGATGTTTGCAACAAAGATGTGAGTGTGAAAAAGTGAGGGCAGGTCTATGTGGGAAAGAAGATACAAAGCATTGTGCGCAGTTTAAAAGCTGTTTAGAAAAAAAAGGAGTTACTTTGAGAACATCTTCTGTCTTGACACTTCCACCTGTGTGATCTTTAGCTGCTTTGGACATGGCCACAATGAAAGAATGTGAAAATATTTGCGCTGCCAATGTCAGGTTGCACAGGAAAGAGGGTAGGTTGGCAAATGCCTTCTGTCCTGGCACATCTGTCAGTCAGAAGTGCAGCTGAAAACGCTTGGCTGTAGCGATAGTCTCTGTCACTTTGAGAGAATGTGCTGATGCACGTATATGTATCATTGAGAAAGTACGTGAGAATCGCTAGTATGTTTCGTTTGGTTGACAGACTGCAAAGGGACCGTTATGGCCAGCACTGCCTTTTTGTTGTAGGACTTTTTCTTTGAGAGCAGCCGCTGGACATTTTGAAGCTGTTTGGGATCTTCAAGCGTTCGAGTGCAAGATGGTACCTAGATCTTGAGGGAAAGTGCATATCTCCAGGAAGCTGAATGCAGTTCAGTGGGTGCAAGTTACATGTTGAGCAGCTGATGGCCCAGAAAACTTTCTAAAATGAAGAGGCCATGCTGCAATTGCCTTTTATTTTGAAGCTTCTAAACTGTGCAGCCAACAATGAAATGATTCTTTGTAGAGAGCTTTTTGGATAATTGGTTAGCTGAGAAAGGACATTTCGATGTGATACCGATGGATAAGGATAGGGGATACAAGCTGGGAACTAAGCAACCAGTGTCCAATCACTGACAAAGGTCACAGTGACCTTCTCTGAAACGGGAAGACGGGGGAGAAAATCGCTTGCCAGAAAATGTAGATATCTTAGGTAGAGAAGCTGGAAGAATGCAAACATAGAAGCAAAATAATTATTAGAAGATAGAAGTAGGTGTGGTTGATCCAAGTGTGCTTTAACCAATAATGAACTCAGCTTTTGCAATATGTATAAGCTTCATTAACACCAATATAAATATGTGTGAGTTTTCAATAAACTTCGGGATTTGCCATTCACGCATATGGTGTGTCGCATTTCTCCCGCCGTTCACGACAATTCTTCTTCCTTCTGGGCTACATGCAGGATCCCATTCTGTCAGTGCCCGAGAGCCAGGATCCACAGCGGAGCTCTTGTCCCTCCACTGCTCCCACACGAACGGGGCTGGGCTAGAAAAGTGCTTGTCTTTTTCCTGGGCACTGCCAGCGCTCTTCTAAATAACCACACCACAGCATTGTCAACTCACAAAACCAGGACACGCACCGAGCCCAGCTCACAACTACCCCCAGGACCCAGCCAAGTCAGAAACGTCCCTGCTCTCCAATCAACTGTGTCAGGACAAAAAGATGTCACTGATCTTCCCCTTCCAAGTGGATACTCTTCTTTGCCCCACACTCAAAGGCCGACACCAGATCTTCTGCCCTAACAAACTTTTTCTCTCTCACAGAGCCTGGTAACAAACTTGAAAATGTTGGCCGAGCTCGCAAAACTGTTGGTGGAGAAAGCTCTTTGCTGCCTACAATTTCAATTGCACCCATCAAACTATAAACGTGCACCCTGCTATCGCCACTTTCCTACTCAGCTCTAGGTACCACGGTAAGCCTTCAATCTCTCAGAGTCAGGATCCAAATGGGATGGCACCAGGGACTGCTCACACAGTCCCTAAAGCTACAAGGGACAAAACCCTGTCCTGCAGAGGCCTGGCCTGGCCTCTGCATTGCCACTGACAGTTCAACAACTCTAAGCCAGAGAACTGCCTATTGGGAAAAGCCTTTCAATTCACTGAGACCACCCAAAGTGGCCACCCAAACTTTGCCAAAGGGAGGAGGAACTAGAAGCCCATCTCAAAAGAAATGGCATCCCCTCCTCCAAAATCCAAAGCATCCAGGGCCTGATCCTCTACAAAGGTGTCAGACCACTGTTATTGGGCATTACCTGTGCGGGGCACTAGCAAGACCCAGCGCAGCTCTTTACCTTGTCCAAAAGAAGTGTGCTGGCAGAATTTCAAGAAGGCTGCCTTGAGAAAGTGGAAAACACATGCCAAATGGATTCTTGCAGGAAGGAGACTGCCTTCCAAAGATGGATACCGACTCCATGATTGTACAAATTGAGTCAGTGCTTCCAAACCAAATATGCCAGCATAGAAAGTTGCTGCCGCCCTTAAGCTGCACGACACAGCTTCTTATCTGCACCTCCAACACTGGGGCTAAGTTCTTTCCTTCCCATGAGAAAGCATTGCTGTTCTCCTTCAGGAACTTACTGAGCAAAAGTTGCATACCACGTCCGGTACTGACTCTGTCCAACAATGGCTCCTACACAGAAAGGACCAGGACAGAAATGTCTTGCTGTACTATACCTTCCCACGATACCTTATCATCAGCCCTACCAACATTGCCACCGTATCTTTTACTTCCCAAGCAAGGAAAGGCACTCCAAGTCACTTGGCTTTGCCTTGCCTCCAGTACCATGCCTAGTTTTCCTAGCCTACCCTACGCTAGCTTTGCTTGCTTGCCTATGTCTGCCTTGCCTAGCCCTTCCAATAACTTCCTGGCTTTGCTTTGCCTTGTCTACCACTCTTTGCCCTGCCTTCCATGCAGGTAAGGCAATGCAAAGCAAGTGTAGGCAATTGTAGGCAAGTCAAGGGACAGGTTGGCAAGACTGAAGCCGTGAGGGGAAAGCAAATGGAGTGGTAGGTGAGACAAGTGCCAGAAGTTAGAGGCAAGGCTGGGCATAGGAGGTAATGGTAACCGGAAGGGCTAGGCAAGGCCAAGCCCTGTAGGAAAACTGCAGGCAGGTCAAATGTGAGGCATGGGTATGCAAGGGAATGCAAAGCAATGGAGAATGAGCAGGGCATGGCAAGGAAACTGGTTGGTTGCCCAATGCAAGGCAAGTGGCAGGTCCATTCAAAGATTGCTGGTACACAAAAGCGGCCCGGACGGACCGCTCTGTCCAGCCTTGATCTTGCATGGGTCATGTCTAATCTGCACCTAAGACACTTGGGTTGCCTGCTTTCCTTTGTATGCAAAAGAACTGTCATTCTGCCCCTGAAGCCCAAGGGTGAAAGATGAACTTTGTGTCCAAACTTCAAGACATGGAAGCATAGATGTCAGAAGAAAGCTGTCAGGACAGATAGGTGTGCTTGCACGTGGCCTCCTCCAGGCTTCTTCTCACAAGCTCCTGAAACGCTGGGCCTTGAGAAAAAATAGCCAGTGGAAGCCTGGAGAATCCTAGGAGAAGCAGGCAGGGCAATGCATGTTGAAGAGATTCCACAAAAAGAGAGGTGGTGAATTCCAGGTGGGGCACTGGTGAGCAAGGTAATGCAAGGCAAGGAAGGGGTTCAAGGGCAAGGCCAGACAAGTGGTGGCTTTGCCAGGCAACACAAAAGAGAGGGAGACAAGGCAATAAGAGTCCTAGAAGGAGAAGGAAATGAAAGATTGGAGCTGGACAAATGGGAAGGAAAAGAAGGATAGGTGAGCAAGTCAATACAAGGCACTGGGTTGCTATGAAGGGCAAGGGAAGGACATGCATGGGTCAGGAAGGCAAGGGAAAAGAAAGGAATTGTCAGCAATGACAAGGAAATGCAAGATTGGGTAGGAAAGGCAAGGCAATGTGGGGGAGGGATAGGCAACACAATGGGTATCTTAACAGGAAATGTCCATGCACAGCAAGGCCGAAGGAGAAGTGGTAGAGAGGTCAAGGTGGGAAATAGGTGAGTGTGTGCAGCTAAGAAAGAAAGAAAGAAAGTGCGTAGCTCTCGTGTCTCTGTGTGTGTGTGTGTGTGTGTGTGTGTGTGTGTGGGAGTGAAGTTTGCAGGATGTAAAGCAAAGAAAGGTGTCTCTTGATTGTGGAGTGAATGGATGTTTTTGAACGTAAGTGGCAAGGTCCAAGCAACCTTTTCATCCTGGTACATCTGTGTCTGTGAGACATAGTCAGAAACGTCTCCTTTTAGATTCAGACTGCAAGCAGGACATAGAATGTGACTGTGTGAATAGCTGAGCAGGAAGGCACATCACATCAGCATGTTTCAACAGAAGCAGTTAGTGCGAGAAGGAGATGGACGTGTGGGACTCCAGCAATATGGCAATGCACTCAGCTGAGAAGCAAAGTGCAATGCCTCGGTGTGTGCTCTGAAAATAAAAGGCTGCAAGGAAAAAGCAAGGGGACAGGCCAGTGAAATCTTTCTGTCCTGGCACACTGAGCTGTTTGAAGGTGAACCGCTGTTTGGTTTCACTAAGGACTCGGAGACATGGAGAGGATGTGCTTGTCCATGTAGCTGAGAAGGAAAGTGAGAAGCACCGGTACGTTTGGCAGAGTTTGTAGGCTGCGAGGAGAAGGTGACGGCCAGGCCTGGCTTTTGGCTGTGGCACTTGTTGCAAGGAAGAAGCTGCTGGATGGTTAAGCTTTTGGGGATCTGCAAAAGTGAAAGACTACGCTGGTACCTCATAAAACTAATGCTTGTTGATCATCTGGCTGAATCTATGACATAAACCAGAAGTGAAATTTCCCCCCATTTCCCTCAGTTTTTTCACCTTTTCATCCAACAGCCTGGGCCTTTTTGAAGCTGCTGTCAAACGCCTTGCCTTGGAAGCTAGAAGTATCTCAGTTCACCTGCTAAGAAACAGGGAAAAGAGCTCAAGTCAATTTCAGAATTGCCCTGAGCAGAGCTGGTGTTTCGGTACCGTAAATTGCCATTGCGAACATGTGCAAAAATCACCATTTTATTAGGCAAACATTTGAAATACACTAGCAGCTTCATCTTCTTGTCGCTGCAGTCCTTGGAAGTTTTGCTATTTACTGAAACAGGAAACAGGTCAAACACGAGAAGCTTAAGAATCCAAGCTCACTGCCATTGTACAAATAGCACAAACTTGATGAATTCAAGTTACCATTGTAACCTACAGAACGGCTCTATTCAAGAAAATGGATGTGTCGTCCTTCACGGGGGCAGAAAACCTTTCTACCACGTGAACTCTGGGAATAATCCATCATGCCTCAGTGTGCTGTGGCTG
The DNA here is from genome assembly GCF_023055355.1 of Agelaius tricolor. Classification (NCBI taxonomy): domain Eukaryota; kingdom Metazoa; phylum Chordata; class Aves; order Passeriformes; family Icteridae; genus Agelaius; species Agelaius tricolor. The sequence continues at coordinate 576,638 of NW_027269290.1, read as the reverse complement.
GTCAGAGAGCTACACGATGGGTCTCTTTGCCTATGGCACTCTCAGGGCTCAAAGCTGCCCATAAACTCCCCCTCCTTACAGACACGCTAGTAAAGCCCACCGAAAATGCCGTTCTCCAGACAGCTTACTGAAACCAGCTAGGAGTTCCCAGCATCACGCTGGGCACTTCTGTCCACAGATGGCTTTGCTTTTAATGAACCAGAACAGAGCTGCGTTTTTCTAGTCTTTAGCTCTACTAAGGTATTTGATGTAACATGGCGAGAAAAAATCTCTTTCGACAATGATAATAACAGAGGGGATAATGTACCTTTTGCTGCTATCTCCTTCTGCTGCTCCATTTTGCTTGCTTTGTTATTGCTTTCTGTCAAAGAAACGCCAGCAAAATCCCTCATCAAGTCCTGCTGTGAAGACAGACTGCCAGAAAGGTAGAGAAACTTTGAACCTTTCCAAGACCCTTGTAGCACGTGTCTTGGTCAATTGGTATGCAGATCCTTTCTTCCAGCAGGACTTTTTTGCACCGTTAGCGCACATTGAACTGAATCCCGTACAAAAGCAGTGAATAGAGGAATTGTTCTCTTTCCATTGGAATGGTGATAAAAATGCATATCAAATAAAAGCATTTTAGAGCAGCAGGAAGATTTTCTATGTAGCTAGCAAATCATAAAAAGATGCATATTTACCGGTGGGGTTCCTCTCGGAATTTCAAAGAATTCCAGACAGAAAACACAGCTTAGTAAACTGCAAATCTAAATCACAGTATCTAGAAAGGTGACATGAAAAAGAGCAAGAGGAAGAAAACCAAAAAGAAAACCAAAGGAAGCCAGAAATAAGGCACAACCTCTCCTCCTTCTCCGCTTACTACAGTACCTTAGAAGTACCTGTGAGTGTCCTAACAGTCACATAAGTAGAAAACTGTGCCAAGAACAATTGTGGAAACTGGAAAACCGTGCTATCCGAACAGAAACATAGGGTTTGCTTTCACGACGATTAAATCTGCATGCAATGCGTACGGTAAGGGTATGTTTTGTATGTTCAAAAACAATTCAAAAATATTTCCAAATTGAAGGGGCTGCTTTTTATTTCTTTTGAATTACTTGGCTAAATATGGTGCACGTTAAAATACTGCAGAGATGTGGTTCATTTTACAGATGCCAACTGCAAAGGAGGCAAGCATTTTGTGTGCTTAAGAAAGTCAAGTATTGGAGAGTGTTTTTGTTACTTCTTTAGAAGGTTAGAATATGCGTAAAAGATGCTAGCTGGGGACTTACAATTAATGAATTATTTACTGTCACTAGGTCAAATGACATTAGCTTTCAAAAAGGAAAAGGAGTCTTATTCCACGTGCCAATGTTAAAGTAGATTAATAAGCCTTCAGCAGAATATGGATATGAAGAGGGATATGACATGAAAGGGTAAGCAACACTGGTGACAGCAAAAGGCTTACCTGCTTCACACAAATACAGGAGATAAAATACTGTTTTTTCACAAACATTGCTATCCAGAGCTTTCCTTGAAAAGTTTCAATGCCAATCATGAGAGTAAAATTCTGAGTGACAGTAAAATTCACTCTATCATGAATAAAATTTACTCAATCATGACAGCAAAATTTGCTCAATGATGAGTAAAATTCTTAGTGTAAGCGAAGTACCTTAAGCAAAGGGTAGCTCAAGCATAACTGGCATTTGATGTCAACAAAGGCAACTTGGCCTGCACGTGTCACATCTACTGCATTCAAAAGCTTACTCTGTCTCAGATTCCTTTTGAGGGATACCAAGGCAAGCCGTTAAACTGCATGAAAATGATGACTTAAAGGAGGATATATTAGAAGCATGGAATAATGGTTAATGTTGTTTTCCTTCCAACTGCTTTGTTTGCCCGTTTAAATTTTTTAAGTCCTTCCTGGTATCACCGTGGTAGCAGTGCAGCAAGTGTTTGGTTGTAAGCTGTCCATATTGCCAGCTTCTGGACTGCCTTCAGAAAACTTCCCACTGGTTTTGTCTAGAAATCACAAGCAGTAGAGATGACAAAGACTGCAGAAACCTTCTCATCTCCTTCTAGAGCAGGAGCGTGTCTTTGACCCACTCTTAACTAGACAACTTTCATCAGTCATGAGAGAGTCTCATGTTCAAGAGCTAAGCAATGACAGCTGTAAATGACAAAAAGCACACTGATATTTTCTTGGGACTCCAGCACAGAGCAATGAAGGAGCTTGAATTCACCTTCTTGGAAAGTTTTAAAATGCACATGAAGTTTAGGAGAGGAGCTAAGCCATGGTAACTTTTGTTGAGTATGTCTGCCTAGACAGAGTTTCCATCACCGCAGAAGGAAGGAATGTCATTTAACTCACATAATCATCTCTAGCTGCTAAGCTGCGCTTACTGCAGATTATCCGCAACATATTTTACGGGGTGAGCTTTTATGTGTAATCCCTGAGTAACATTCCAGAGAGAAGTATTTTGGAGGGGGGGAAAGCCCAACTCTTAACTGTTTCAAATAATGGTTACATTTGAAAGTCAAAAAAGATGTAAAACCTTTCTTTCCTAGACCTATTACCAGCACAAACTGTACCAGAATTTACGACGCTTTTATTATGGCAGCATAACTCTACCGTGGACGCTCTCGCTCTGGACTATTCCTTAAGAAACAAAGTCCCCGAGAGAACTAAAACAAAATTAGCCAAAAATATTGGGCTGGATGATTTCAAAGGCTATGTACTAAAGGCCAAACACTTGTAATAATAGTAATGAGCGGACTAAAAGTTAAAGCATTACTCAGTTCAAAGATATCTTGTTCTCACAGAAGACTGTAAAAAAACTCTATTTTTCTGGGTCTGTTTTGTGCATTTAGATGTACCTTCTACTCCTTTCCACTGTCTGCGAATGTTTATGACAAGGTTGGAGGACCTCATGCAACCTTCTAGAAGTAAAGAAAGACAAGCCAGTCAAGAAAGGCAAAATTGTTAATGGCAGGTGGAAAGAGGGAGGCCAAGAATAGAAAACAAAAGAACAATAATAATTAAACGCCCTCCCTGTCTTCTGTGAAAAGAAAAGGCACAGACAAGAAAGAACAACTGCAAAATTCTCACGAGAAAAACGCACTTGATCTGGCTCAAGTATTTTGTGCTACATTTCTTGCTGTTTTCTCATGCCAAACATCTTAACCATTGAAGGTGTCCCTTTTCTCTTTCTGGAATACAGCTAGGAAGATGGCTGTGTCATTGCTGTCAAGCTGTTATTCTCAGAGGTGTCCAGTTGAAAGTCCTAGATGAACTGCTTTGCTCTGTCTCTTTAATATGGCATGACTTAACCACTTACAGTTTCAGCAGCTGAACTTGCCCAGCCCTACAATTCTTTAATCTTTGAATGGTTATATTAGCTCCTTGGCAACTGGCATTTGTAAGTCCATGCAACTGTGCAGAATTTGCACGATGAGATGATGCCAAATGAGTCATGGCAGTAGATTAACTAGGACATGCAAAGCAGAGAGGAGGGAATGAGAGCACAAGAAGAGGGTACCATCTCCTTTTTTTCTGCAACAGGGCTAACACCGTAGAAATCAAAAGGAACACAAATCCTCCTAGGGGTAGTTCTTGCAAAAAACAAAGACTTCTTTTTGTGTTCACAGATCACAGCAAAATGCGGATGACAAAACCAGGCCATTAAGTCACATACAGTATGAAGCAGTATGAAAGAGGAAAGCAGCTGAGAGCGTCAACCCTGCTGAGTAGTCTCAGTATTCTTCTCGACATTAGCAGAAATTTGAAATGAGTCTCTGAAAATTACAAAGGAGGCAGAAGAAAAGGGAGCAATGACTCCTCTGGCATAGTGTTTCCTAACAGGGATCTTCAAAATGTAAAGATTGTATCATCCTTTCAACTGAAGGAAGGTATTAAAACAACAGGAAGGAAATGGCATCACATGCTAGAAAGACTCTGGGCAGTGTACTTCTAGACAGAAAGGCCACTGATGGAAAACCGACTAAACTGGCACCAATGCAGCAGCATTGTATTAAAGTCCAAAAATACCCACCGCTTCACTCTTTGCCATTCCATTCATATGGACACAGCAGCTCTGCAACATTCCTACTGATCATCTCCTTGGCCAACTGGGAGTGAGGGTCCCTAGTGATGCAGAGTCCCCAGGCAAGTGCAGAGGGGAGCTGCTTTTTTGCAAAAACCAGGCTTTTGAAGCACTCAGGCCTTTATCAGTTCCATAGCTTTAAGCCATAACAAAATTCATTCAACCAACCATCATACGCCACGCTGTGAACACGTGACGATTCTAGAACTTGTTGATCTACCTCTGATTCAGCGGCCTCACCTTCCCATAGTCCTTTTCTACTTAGCCAAAGTATCGGGCCTCAGCCCAAGGCCTTCCTTTTGTAAGCTTCTACCTATATGCAGCAGCAAACCACTATTTTCTTCCGTGCCAAGAGTTTAAGTAGATGATTTGCATCTGCCCTTCCGGTGAAACATAATGGGGAGAGAAAATTCTGTCGGAAATGTTCAGTCATTCAGTTTTCTGGACAGGCCAAATCAAAAGAAAAGCAAGCTATAGGATTGTGTACTTGCTCTTACAAAGCACCTGCTGCCCTCTGACAATGAACTAGCAGAAAACCAGCAAAAATAAGACTTGAGGCAAACAAGCCTTTGAAGGGAATTATGACATGATAAAGAAAGACAACACATTTCCAGCTTGTCGAGATACTTGAAATGTCAGCAAAGGCTTGAGGGCAAAGGCTGAACGAATGGGGAAAGGTTACAAGAATCCCAAGAAAAACATGACCATGGATTAAAAGAATCCCAACAGGTCAACTGACCTGTTGAAGTTTTCAGGAAATCAGTGGCTGCTGATTTAGATAGGCCATTCAAGTTAATTTCCCCGTGCACCTTCCACTCCTTTTTCACCTGTCACCATCACAGGGTGAATTGGGACCATGGAATCACAATTCTTTGGATTCTGTTCTTAGCTTTAGGAGACAACTACAGCAGCTGAAGTAGCTGTTACTGATGTGATACCCAGGAACACAGAGTTGACATATTTCATTCATGTCCAATCACAACTAGCCATATCTAAGAGGATAGGATTGGCCTCTTTTCATGATGCTTTTCTTATTTTACAGCCTGCTATGATTCTGCTGAAACTTTTTCATTAGTTTCTCTCTAAAAAGGAGAAAGTCCAATGTCCCTCCCTACTGGTGCAGGTTTACCATTCGGTTTGTCGAGTCTAAAAATGGAATTGGAACTAGCAGGAATTACTGTGTTTAAAGCATCCGGTCCGTTCAGACAGTCTCCGGTCGATAAAAGCCTAGATGTTATTGGCTAAATACTCTGTTTCCCCCAAGAGCGGACGCACGCAATTTAATCCAACTTTTTATAACAAACTCAAATAATACAGAATCCCGTCATACAAAAGAGTCACAAAGAAGCAGGAAGAATTATCGGACCATTTATGGTAGCAAACTTCTCACCTTCTTTTGGAGTGAGCATAATCTGCTAGCTGAAGTAACAAACTTGAGGACAGAAATCGCCCTACTATTGAGAAGTTGTTGACAAGAGAACCACCTAAGCTGTGTGACTTTCCCTTTTCTATTCATTGGTCAAGCCTAGTAGCCTAAAATTTACGGGCTCAATCAAAGACAAATGCAATCTAGTCAGAGGTCTATGAAAAGTCCAAAACTAATCAGAATTCTTCTTAGACAATGGAAATGGAAGCAGAGCTACCAATTTCCTTGCCACATATCCCTAAAACTCATTCCTTTCTAGTCCTAACTAATGTATAGCCACCAGTACAATCAGGAAAAGATGAAACTTACAGATGTCAGCAAGGGAAGGATTTGAAAGAACTATTCCCATTATTCATCGTCTAGACAGCAACTATCATTAAAATCAGAGCCCTTTTAGAAGGGCTTTCCTTGTGGGAAATTCAGGACTCCAGGACAATGGAGCGAGAGGATTAAGCAGAAGCCGTTGATTGTTGACATGATGCACTTACACATTCTAAATCTCTGCACACGCCAGGCCCGCATTTTTATCTTGGTGCCTTTGTTATGTCCACACATTCTGTGTGTACCTCTCAGAAGATAGGTTTGGTTACAGTCCAGGCGCTTTGCTGCCCCCCGTTATCGAGTTCTTGTAGTCTGGGAATTTGGTGTCTCAACTTCTCTTTCTTCTTTTAGCACGGCTTATGTCTTAGTAACCTTGATGAATTCCAGAGGGCTCTGAGAAAATTCTGAGAAGAACATATTCCAGCTGGATGGCTGGTGCACCCTGTAGTCTAAGAGGTTCAGCTACATTGCTACAATTTCCCCCTTCTTCATCTTGCACCAGCTAAACCCTTTTCACTGTATTTACTTCCAAGAGGCTCACCAGTTTCATGATGCATGGAATACCAAGAAGCAATATAATAATGACTACTAGTAACAACAAAGTTCCCTTTACAAGATCTTCCAACCATCGAGTTGTTTCCCATCTCTCAAACCATTCCTGCGTAACCCTCTCATTCCCAATCAATTTCTTCATGTTATCTTGTCCTTGTTTGAGTTTCCAGTGAATGACTGCAGAATGGTTAGAGAGGTTCAAAAAACACATTCCTTCAAAATCCTCACACTCTTGCCCATGTGCTAACAAGAAAGCTAGAGCAGCATTATTTTGCAGTGTGCAATGACTAATGGTATCTACACCAGTGAGAAGCTGATTTAAAATCACTGATCTTACCTTGAGTTGGTTGACCACCCAGCACCGCAACTTATTAAGCATACTCAAAGCTTGACCAACAGCGACACCTGCTGTCAGGAATGGCACAATTAATCGAGAGGAGCGCCCAAACCTGTACACAACTGAGGCAAGGGCGTCTTAAGCTTATGCTTCTTCTTTCAGATCCCGGGAGGCGCAGAATCGAGTTCTTCGCGCACAGAGCATTGTGCCGGTGGCGGTACGCTCCGGTGCGGCGCTTGTGCCGAAAGACGCCCGGGACACAATGCCGGTGGTGTTAATATTTGTTTGTCGCGTTTCGGAAGCTGCTGCTAGCCGAGTCCCCCGGAGGCGAAGAAGCGGCTTCTTCGCACACAGAGCATTGGGCCGGTCGCGGTGTGCGCTGGAGAGCGGCTTGTGCCGAAAGACGCCGCGGACCGGCACTTAGCATCGGAGAGCTCCGTATCTCTGTCTTCTGCTTGTCTTGCCGCTCAACATTCAGCAAAAAGCTTTTTCACCATATCTTGCAAAGAGAAACACTGCCAGTAAGTAAAACATCCAAAATCCTGTTCTAAAGCTTGCACAGAGGTCTGAAAAGAGTTTTGCAATACGGAAAAAAAAGTTGTGCAGAACTCGTTCCTTTCGAATATAATAACAATGGAAAAGGCAGGAGAGTGGTAAATTACTAAGTCTGGATGCTGCCCACACTGTTCCTGTGTGGTGCGGCTTGCATCTTCGCTTTTGGGAAGATGCCGGTCTCTCCGTCTCCCGGAGGCGAAGAAGCGGCTTCTTCGCACACAGAGCATTGGGTCGGTCGCGGTGAGCACCTAAGAGCGGTTTGTGCCGAAAGAAGCCGGGGACCGGCACTTAGCATCGGAGAGCTGCGTATCTGCGTCTTCTGCGTGTCTTGCCGCTCAACACTCAGTAAAAAGCTTTTTCACCATATCTTGCAAAGAGAAACTCTGCCAGTATAGAAAACATCCAAAATCATGTTCTAAACTTGCACGGAGGTCTGCAAAGAGTTTTGCAAGAAGGAAAGCTAGTTGTCCAAAACTCGTTATTTTCGAATATAATATCAGTGGAAAAGGCAGGAGAGTGGTAAAATACTGTTTTCTCTAAGTCTGAATGCTGCCCACACTGTTCCTGTGGGATGCGGCTTGCATCTTCGCTTTTGGGAAGATGCCGGTCTCTCCGTCTCCCGGAGGCGAAGAAGCGGCTTCTTTGCACACAGAGCATTGTGCCGAGCGCAGGGAGCTCCTAAGAGCGGTTTGTGTCGAAAGCAGCCGCGGACCGGCACTTAGCTTCGGAGAGCTGCGTATCTGCGTCTTCTGCGTGTCTTGCCGCTCAACACTCAGCAAAAAGCTTTTCCACCATATCTTGCAAAGAGAAACTCTGCCAGTATAGAAAACATCCAAAATCATGTTCTAAACTTGCACGGAGGTCTGAAAAGAGTTTTGTAATACGGAAAACGTAGTTGTCCAAAACTCGTTCCTTTCGAATATAATAACAATGGAAAAGGCAGGAGAGTGGTAAAATACTATTTTCTCTAAGTCTGGATGCTGCCCACACTGTTCCTGTGTGGTGCGGCTTGCATCTTCGCCTTTGGGAAGCTGCCGCTCTCTCCGTGTCCGGGAGGCGAAGAAGCGGCTTCTTCGCACACAGAGCATTGGGTCGGTCGCGGTGAGCACCTAAGAGCGGTTTGTGTCGAAAGAAGCCGGGGACCGGCACTTAGCGTCGGAGAGCTCCGTATCTGCGTCCTCTGCGTGTCTTCCAGCTTAACATTCAGCAAAAATATTTTCCACCATATCTTGCAAAGAGAAACTGTGCCAGTATAGAAAACATCACCGATATTGTTCCAGAAGTTGCACGGAGGTCTGCAAAGAGTTTTGCAGGAAGGAAAAGATAGTTGTCCAAAGCTCGTTCCTTTCGAATATACTAACAATGGAACAGGGAGGAGAGCAGTAAAGTACTGTTTTCTCTAAGTCTGAATGCTGCCCACAATGTGCTTGTGTGGTGCAGCTTGCATCTTCGCCTTTGGGAAGCTGCCACTCGCCGAGTCTCCCGGAGGCGAAGAAGCGGCTTCTTTGCGTACAGAGCATTGTTTGGGTCGCGGTGCATTTCGGAGAGCGGCTTGTGCCGAAAGATGCCGGGACCGGCACCTTGCTTCGGAGAGCTCCGTATCTGCGTCTTCTGCGTGTCTTCCAGCTTAACATTCAGCAAAAAGCTTTTCCACCATATCTTGCAAGGAGAAATTGTGCCAGTACACAAAACATCCCAGATCTTTTTCTAAAAGATGCACAGAGGTATTCGAACTGTTTAATTAGAAGGAAAAGATAGTTGTCGAAAACTTTTTTTATTCGATTATATTGTGAATGGAAAAGTCAGAAGAGTGGTAAAGTAGTCTTTTCTATTTGTTTGAAAGGTGCTCAGGTTATCCTTGTATTAGGCAGCTTGGTTCTTTGCCTTTCGGAGGGTGCCGCTCTCTCCGTCTCCCGGAGGCGAAGAAGCGGCTTCTTTGCGCACAGAGCATTTTGCAGACCGCCGGGAGCACCTGAGAGCGGTTTTTGCCGAAAGACGCCAGGGACCGGCACTTAGCATCGGAGAGCTGCGTATCTCTGTCTTCTTAGGTTCTTGTCGTTAAACACTCAGCAAAAATCTTTTCCACCATATCTTGCAAGGAGAACCTGTGCCAGTACACAAAACATCCCCGATCTTCTTCTAAAAGTTGCACAGAGGACTGCAGAGTGTTTAACAAGAAGAAAAACATAGTGTCCCAAAACTCCTTTTATTCGAATATAATGTGAATGAAAGGGCAGGAGAATGCTAAAGTACTCGTTTCTATCAATTTGAAAGCTGCACACGCTATATCGGTGTGCTGCGGCTTGCATCTTCGCCTTTGGGAAGTTGCCGTTCTCTCCATCTCCCGGAGGCGAAGAAGCGGCTTCTTCGCGCACAGAGCATTGTGCCGGTGGCGGTGTTCTCCGGAGAGCGGCTTGTGACGAAAGACGCCCTGGCAGGGGGCTTCGTTTCGGAGAGTTCTTTACTCTGCCTTCTGTCTCTCTCGTCGCATAAAACTGAGCAAAAAGCTTTTTTACTATGTCTTGCCAGGACAAACTGTGCCCGTACGGAAAGCATCTCCGCTCTTGTTCTAGAAGTTGCAGAGTGTTTAGCAAGAAGCAAAAGAAAGTTGTCCAAAACTCCTTCTTTTTGAATGGTAATGTGAATGGAAAAGGCAGGAGAGTGCTAAGGTACTGTTTTCTTTAGGTTTGACAACTGCATACACACTCCCCATGTTGTGCGACTTTTTTCTTGGCTTTTAAAGACGCGGCCGCGGTCTCCGTCTCCCGGAGGCGAAGAAGCCGCTTCTTTGCACACAGAGCATTGTGCCGGTCGCGGTGCGATCCCGAGCACGGCTTCTGCGGAAAGACGCCCGGGAGCGGCCCCTACCTTCGGAGAGCTCCGTATCTCTGAATCTGCGTCTCCTGCCGCCTACATCTTAGCAAAAAGCTTTTCTACTATGTCTCGCAAGGAGAAACTCTCCCAGTACAAAAAACATCCTTGATCTTTTTCTGGAAGTTGCACGGAGTGTCAGCAGAGTGTTTAGCAAGAAGCAAAAGAACGTTGTCCAAAACCCCTTTTCTTGCAATGTTAATGTGAATAGAAAAGGCAGGAGAATGAGGAAGTGCTGTTTTCTGTACGTTTGAAAGCTGTCACAAGGAGAAACTCTATCAGCACCTCAAGTTTTCCTCCATTTTACTCCCGAGATTTCTTTTGCTGTGCAGTCAAGAAGCACCCTTCGTTCTTAGTTATGCTGCAGGTTGTCTTCAAATGGCTTTGCTTTCTGTCCCCTCCTCCCCATTTCTAACAGGCACAAGCACATTCCCTTCCCGGAACAAAATCCTGGTAATAGAGCCAGGAAGACTACGCTTTGACTTTGAGAGCCACAACTTATTTAAGAGAAAATAGTCCATTCTTTGAGACCCAATATCACACATCTGTGTGCAGGAGGAAGAGGGGTGCGTGCGTGCGTGAATGGGAAGTGTACTCGCCAACAAACTAGAGCCAATATTAGTAACCAACATGTAACAAGTGTGGACGTATATAATTCCCTGCTCTTTTTTGGATCTTTTTTCTTCAAGGTTATTTTGCTTTTAAAAATTTTCTAGTCATTTGAGAGATTCTTCTTTGTTTGTGTGAGAATAGAAATCTCCATAAAGCTTACTACGTAAAAGCAGGGTAATCTTTTGGACTTGATGATGACTATTTGGGAGATGATATTTTCATCTGCATAAATCAATTTCCTTGTTTTGGAAATATTTTTGTCACGGAAAGTAGTAAGTTTCAAGATGTGTTTTTAGAAGGTGCAAAAATTGAGATCCTCATTTGTATCAAAGCCATACAAAGAATATCCCTTAAAACCATCCACTCCATCATTTCATTTTTGTATTTTTGTCTTTTCAATAGCTAGTTCTCACTTTCAGATGGCTTTTAAATGCCCTGTTTTGACACAATTTTGGTATTCATTTCTAAGCTTCAAAATGATATTTAAAGAAGAGTAATTTCCTGTAACTACTTGACAGTTTGCAAATTAACATCAAAGTGGAGGGAGGGAGGGAAGGAAGTGGCAGAAGGACTTGGCAGAAAGAAGGACATAGTGGGAGGAAGGCAGTGAAGGAAGAAAGTGGGGGAAGGAAAGAAAAGAAAGAAAGAAAGAGAGAAAGAAAGAAAGAAAGAAAGAAAGAAAGAAAGAAAGAAAGAAAGAAAGAAAGAAAGAAAGAAAGAAAGGAAAGGAAGGGAAAAAGAGGGAAAGAGGGAAAGAAGGAACGAGGGAAAGAAAGAAAGGAAGAAAAAAAGAGAAGGAAAGAAAATTCCCAAATGTCAGAAACGTTAAAGATGATAAAATACTTGTGAGTAATTTCCTGTAACTATTTGACAGTTTGCAAATTAACATCAAAGTGGAGGGAGGGAGGGAAGGAAGTGGCAGAAGGACGTGGCAGAAAGAAGGACATAGTGGAAGGAAGGCAGTGAAGGAAGGAAGTGGGGGAAGGAAAGAAAAGAAAGAAGGAACGAGAGAAAGAGAAAGAAAGAAAGAAAGAAAGAAAGAGAGAGAAGGGAAGAAAATTCCCAAATGTCAGAAACGTTAAAGATGATAAAATACTTGCGTGTATGATAAAGAGCGAGGAGTAGATATTAGATATAGTATTGCTAAATGGCCCATAAATGTGAGACCCAAACAGTTCAACTCCTTGGATAGCAGTTTCTCAGCATGAATATGTTATTTCTAGCTTCAACTTCTTACTGCTACTGTACAGAATGATTACCATAGAATAATGGAATGGTTGGCTTTGGAAGGGACCTTAAATTCACCTACGTCCTCCCCAGCATGTCATTGTCAGGGACACCTTCCACTAGACCGCCTTAAGCTCAAAGACCCATTCAAGCTGGCCTTGATCACTTCCAGGAATTGGTCACCCACAACATGTTCTAGTGTCTCACAACCATCTTGGCAAGGAATTTCTTCCCAATAGCCAAAGGAAACCTATCCTCTTCAGGTTTTAAAGCCATCCACACTTTTCCTATCGCTCCGTGCCCTTGTGTAGCTCACCTGCCTCCTTCTGGTAGGCTGTCTTCAGCTACTGGAGAGCTGCTCTAACAATTTGCCCGGAGTCTGCTCTTCTCCAGGCTGAGAAAACGCCTGCGGGACTCCGGCTTGATGACAGACTTCTTGTGCTGCACTGGGGGCTCAGACCATTCTTCTTCTTGGAATTGTTGTAGGATGCTCAGCCACTCTTGACTGTGGTACAGGTACACTGGTCATTGTGGTACAGGTAATAAATAGATGATTGTTTTAATAAAGACCCAATTGAAATGATAAGAGCTAAATTTTAACGCAAAATTAATTGGAGAAAGATTCCTAAACCTGTGGCCCGTTACCCCAGCCCATCCATTGATTGTAAATGACATTCCTTGCAGATGTTATGATACATGAACCAAAGCCAAGTGATGGATACTGCTTAAGATAGATGTTCTACCTGCTTACTGCAATATGTTCTTATCAGTCTAAAACAATCCCCCGAACATGAAGAACAAGAGATTACATCATGAAGTAATGAAGTGCTTGGGTTGAAAGTAAAAGGCATTTGAAAGAAATGGGTTTGGGGGCTAACACAGCAAGATCTCAGAAATGGAGTGCCAGCTTAGGTCTCTGCTTCAGAGACAAGTGAAGCAATTCAGAAGCGTCTTCCTGTGAAAAAGGTTGACAGATCTTTCTGCACAACAGTTAACAGCCGGCAAATAACATACTAGCCACTACAAGTTTATCATCCTGGAGTGGAAGGGCCACTCAGACTCATAGCAGTGGTCTTGCTGCTGTGCCTGTTCAAATAGACAGAAAAGAATGAGGAAAACAAATTTTTCCATCTAGTTTGTTTCAGTATTGGTACAAAGACTATTTTCCCGCCCTCAGGAGACAGCAAAAACAGTCAACAACTGAAATGCTTCAGAAATGGAAATGATCTGAATCACAAATATTTCTTTTCACATCAAAATTAAAGCCCAAGTCATAACTGTCAAACAGATAGAACTATTTAAAGATGAATGTACTATACATACTAAAATATTCCCAGAGATAACTATTGTGTCCTTAGTCTGTTTAAAAGTCTAGACTTCCTGGTAAAAAAACTTGTACAGAGCTGAGGTAGCTCCACGACATTCTCTTTTCAGTTTAATTAAACTCTTCAGTCTCACCACCGTTACCAATGGATTTCCGTAAGTCCTTGAAAACCAGTAATTTCCCTTTTTTCCTTCTATGAAAAAAATGACAGTGACAAGAGTTATTTGCACTCCCTATTTTCTGAAAAGCCTGAACATCAAGCCTTAAGAACTTTATCATCAGTTTTACTTCAAACTAAATTGGAAGAGAATGGCAGAAAGAATGGGAGCCTCAAGCAAAAGAATTTAGGCTTCTAATTCTTGGGTTGTCTTCTTACTTACCTAAGACAAGAAGCGGAAAGAGAATAGAGTAGAGTTAGCAGCTGTTGAAGATTTGCACGTACTCTTCCACTCTTCCAAGAGGTCAAGGATGCTTTTCTGGCCCTCCCTCCCTCCCTCCACAAGCTGCAGCTTCCTTCAAGGCACAGTCACCTGCTGTGGCATGGAGCTCCCCACGAGCTCCATTGTGTTCCTCCACGGTTCTCCAGGGACTGCTGGGAGACAACCTGCTTGATGATGATGTCCTCCAGGGACTGTGGGGGATTCTTTGCTCTGTCACCTGGAGCACCTTCTCCTCCTTCTTGTCTCACTTTAGGATCATGCAGCTGCTTCTCATACTCCTTTTTTCCCTCACTTGTCACTGCCTATTCATATGTTTTGTACTTCTGACAATATCTTTTCACAAAGACTGATGGGCTCAGTTGCAGAAATGTGTCTTGCTAGAAAATTGGATACTATAGAAAACCATGATTTTACAGAAAAGAATAGTGGAAGTACAAATATACTGCTAAAGAACCGGAAAACTGACAATCATTCATTGTAATACATCCCCTCATTTTGCCTTCTTTCTCCTTAAGATCTGGAAAGACTACTGGGCAGTGAAAAACACTACAGTATTGTTTCAAAGAAAAGACTTTTTTAGGATTCTAAGGTGTATGTTCCAATTGCTTGAGAAAATTGAGAAAAGGCACTTTGTCTTTTGTGATAAATATCATTAGCCAGTAGGGACAAAGTCTGACCAACAACAAGAGCAGATCAAAATCTGATGAGACCAAGCAATATACCTTGAGTGGCCAGGACAGAACCATTGAGTCGTTGAATCTGTTGAATTGGAAGGACCCCATGCGGATCATCATCAGTCCAACTCCTGGCCCTGCCTGGGGCCATCCTTGAACTCCCAAACTCAGACAGTTGTGATGGTGTGACCACTCCCTGGAGAGACTCTTCCAGTGCCCAGCCATTCTCGGGTTAAAAACTTTTTCCTGATACCCGACCTAAACCTCCCCTGACTCAGCTGCATGCCATTTCATTGAGTCCTGTCTTTGTAGACCTCATTTGAGGACTTTCTAATACCAAGGTGATTCCGCCCCAGAGCAGAGCAGAGAAGAGAAGAGCAGAGCAGAGCAGAGCAGAGCAGAGCAAGACAATCCCCTCCCTTGCCCAGCTGGTGATGCTGTGCCTGATGCACCCCAGGACAGGCTTGGCCCTCCTGGCTGCCAGGGCACTGCTGATGCACATTCAGCTTGCCATTGGCCAGGAGCCTGGGTCCCTTTCTGCAGTGCTTCTCCCAGCCTCTTGCTCCCTCCCCAGTCTATACACCCACCAGGATTGCCCAGTTGCAGGTGCTGAATCCAGCACTTGCCCTTGTTCCACTCCATCTGGTTGGTGATTGCCTGTGGGAATCCTCAAAAACAGAGGGGTTTGGGAAAGCTGCAAAAGGAAGGCCTCAGAGACAGCAGAACTGTCATTGGAGCTAAGCAGTAGTCATAAGGTTTGTCAGCAGAAAAATTAGATGAGAAGTAGAAAAGTAAGGACAAATGGAACAATGGTCTGTGTATTAATGCTTGTCTAGAATAACTCCCTAAGCTACAGCAAAGTATATCTAGCGCGATGTTAGGTAGTTCTAAGCTTAATAACGGAGCTCTGTGCACTGTATCTTAAGGCTTACAAGCAGGTCTTTTATTCGAAAGAAGCGAGCATTGTTCTAAGCCCAGGTACATGTCTTTATAGTGATTGGATAGAAGTACTGTCAATATGCTTTTGCTTTGTGTGATTGGTCAAAAAACTTTTCAAGTCAGTTGTAACATTAAGTTCTTTGTCTGCTGCTGGGGACGTGAGCTGCTGGCAGCTTCCCATTGTCATCACCATGTAATGAGACTGATGCTGGAAAAAACCCAGCTTGAGACGCCGTCCCCAGCAGTCCCGCCCCTTTTGTGATTTGTGCATAGACTCCCGGCCAGCAAGAATTGCCCATCTCTCCTATTTGGCAAGATCTCTCTGCAAGGTCTCTGTGCCCTCAAGGGAGCTAGTTCACAGCTCCTCCCAATTTAGTGTCTTTGGCAAACTTTCTTAATATTCCTTCAAGTGCTGTGTCCAGGTTGTTCAAAAGATGTTGAAGAGAACTGGCCCAATGATGATACTGTCTTAGCCACTGAAATAAGTGCTTCATACTTCCTCTTGTGCAGAAATCACAACAAATTTCTTTTCTATCCATGTTTTCTTATGCTCATGCTTTTTATCCCAACAGCAGCTGACACGACATTTACAGGCACAGCAACAGCACACTTTTCCTGCTCTTCCTAGACTTAACAATTTTGCAACCGGTCAATCAGTGGCCTTTGCAACTAAAGTCAGACCTTCAGCATTTCTCATTAAATGAATGTCTTCAGAAGAAAACTTTGCTGCCTACTCTGTACGACTGGAGAATAGATGATAATGAGTTAGCATCACAATCAGTTAAGTACAGAGCCTATACTTTAGCAGGGAAAAAATTAAAAGAACAGCTCTTTTATGCAACAACTATCTGAGAAACAAAACAACTAGGATCTTCCACAGGGTTCCCTGCAGTAGAAATGTACTTGGATGAATGCAGAAGATAAAAGATGTGGTTTTGAAAGGCTATGTCCTTGCTAAGCTAAATTGGATCTCATCCTGTCGATGAAAGATCAAGGAGCTCAAAGCGGAGCTAGAGAGACATGTCCAGATAATGAGATAGAGCAAAGCATTTTCCAAGATAATTAAGCATTCTGGTGGACTGGCCAGTTAGGTTAAATCTGCCACACCCATTCACTTTTGGGGACTGAACTGTGGAGTGCTAAACCGTATCTGCTGCTGTGCAAAGTAAAAGAGATCCATCCAAATTGTACGGTTAGTGTGAACACTCTCACTCTCAATTGTAAAACACTTCATAAGCTATTAATCAGTCTTAGGAACAAAATGAAATAAAGTTGTTATGCCATCTGGGAATGGGAAAACATCTTCAAAATATTTTTTTCTCTATGTTTTCTTCTTTTTTCTTTTTTTCTTTTTTTTTTTTTTAAATCCCACATTATGTGATTGATAATTTCAACCATTCTGGAATGCTTTTAACAGATGAACCCAGCATAGTAGTTTTATTACCGGCTCTTGTCCCTTACATGCTTCAGTACAGGTTTGGAATATACTCCACAGTCAATTCGTGGTTTTTTATCTCTTTTCCCAGAGACAACTTTTAAAGGACTACTTAACCCCTAAAAATCATAATTTCTCTGGTTTCTCCAAGCTTTTTGAGAAAGCTGTTTCGGTTTTGTTTTGGTTTGTTGCTTGTTTTGTTTTATTGCATCGTTCCCAATGTCTTCAGACCTACTACAAGAAGAAGTTAAAAATAGATCTTATTTGAAGAGACTGTTAAAGCTAATGAACTGCCAGTCTTGGTATTTGTATCTTTCTAAATCCTTTAAATTCCAAGGTTGCCCTCCTGAATCCTCAGTTACTTAGAAAACATTGTGTTTAGAAAACAGAGCCAGTTCAATTGCTTCTGCAAACTCACCTTCATTGTATAGGATTGTACTTCAAGAAATCTTGCTTCATTCAAACATTGGAAGTACAGATTTGACATCATCTGTGACCCTTCCATCTGTCTGAACTGTATTTCATTGTGTGAGTTCCTCAGTTGCTTCAAATAAGGACAGAATCTTTTCAATTTGCATAGCATGTTATCTGAAGATCTCCTGTCTGCTTTCTTCACTTGCTTTAATGGGAAGACAAGGGAAATACATTTTGAATGTTATCTTTTAGAGTCTACTTTTACCTACCAGTGTGCTTCTATGGACTAGAACCAATTTCAGCTTGAAAGAAGGTATTGTCACGATCTGCTCATACCAACGGGTTGGTTAACTGGTTGGTTGGTTAACTGATCTGGGAGTGCAACAGACAACCTGGAAAGGGGATTGCAGTATCGATCCAAACAAATGCACCTTTATAGAATGACCACAGCAAATGCCTGAAAGGAATCAGGGAGAGGAAAAGAATAAAACAGAGGGGGAGAAAGAGAGAGGAGTATTGCTACCAAACATGGAGAGACTAAGTCCTCTTAGTCCAGCCAATAGAGTTTGCCTAGTCACGTTGGGAAGATCTCAAAGTCCTGGTGAACTCAAGGTTCTATTATAGTCCATTGCTGAGGGGGGAAACAGAATCTTGAAATGGCTGAGGGGCAATAGATACAATCAAGAAGAAGAAGTCTATTGAAATTGCTGAGGGGGAAAAAGGTATTGAAGACGGGTACAGACAGTCCATGTTCTCAGCAGGATAAGTCAGTATCAGCAGTGAGTGGGACCCACTGTTTCAGGACTGCTTTCTGGGGGAAACCAGTCTAGGTCCTGTAGGCACATCTGTAGGCAACACTCAGCAGGCATCCTGCTTCAGTCAGGCCAGCACCCCTGCATCAGAATTACAGGTGTCTCAGTCTCAGTCCTTGGTAGGGGGGCTTCAACCTCGGTGCCTCACGGTGGTAGTGGAGCAGAGGAAGGATTTTCCATGGCGGGGGCTACCAAGTTGCCCCAGCAAGTTCATCTGGCCAAGAGGTGGGAAAATTCCTGGTCTATTGTCGTGAAGCAGGTGCAAGCATATAGGCTGGGTCGCCCTTTGGCAGGCCCTGCTAGAAGCAGTCACTGAAGACACAGCTGTGAACAATCACTTGGCAGGCCAGAATTCTGCTCAGGGGCCTCAGGATTTTTGGTGTTCATCCATTACTGGCAGGCCAGAGGTCCCATCGGGGTCCTCAGGGTCCTGATATCGGTCCTGTGGACGGTCGTGAGGCAAATGGGGGGAACCTCAGACCGTCTCTCACAGCACCTGGTGACTCACGACAGGCTTCAAAGGGTCTTCATCAGCAGTGTTCTGTACTATTGTTTTATACTTGTCGCACATTGGTAGCATATCCCGGAAAGCAGAGACAATACGTCAGACAGAGAGAGAGAAGGGAAGGACAAGAAAAGATAAAAAAAGGCGGGGGTAAGGAAACAAGAAACAAATGTAATAACAGTAATTTAAACCATATTATTTTGAAACATTTTTTTTCAAATATCTGAAACTAATCACAAATAATCAAAGGCAATAAAGCAATAAACAAATCAACAACAGTTCATTTAAAATATTTTTTTTCAAAACAATTCACCAAAAATCAAAAGTAATTTTCTTATAATCTTCAAAGAAAATTGAAGACGATTTCAAAACACATCCTCTCATTTATAGTCGCCTTGTGTCAATAGTCTTGGAGATGGCCACAGTGAAAAGGACATCAGCCAAGTTGTGTGCATTAATTACAGACATCAATTTTGTTAACTCTTTCATCATTCTCTAATTCATAATGAGTAAGATTGCTGATTAAAAAACCCCAATCAAAACGAAACGCAAAAGGGCAATGATGGGATGACACATACTGTTCAGGACTCTTGTGGCAGTAGGTGACCACCCAAAAAGAGTATCCTACCACCTGTGTTCAGCATCTTTTCTTACTCTCTCTATGACATGGTGTATTTCTTTCACATTGTGATGAACAGTTACCAGTGCTTTCTGTCTATTCTTCTTGATCTTCTCCAATATTTCAATGAAGTCCTGATGAAGCAAAGATTGCTTTACCAAAGTAATGTTCATCCCAATGGGAGTAGGTAAATGTCCTGGTTTAGGGCAAATTTGGGAGAAAACCTCCAAAAGGTGGACCCTCCAGAAAACAAACCCACACGGCCCCTCCCCCCAACCGGGTCGGGAAGGATTCCTTGGAAAGAAGTGGAAAGAACCTGTTTCTGTAACAGGCAAAGCACCCCGCAGCACACAAAAGGAACAATACCAGATGGCACCACTCTTTCACCGCTCTGAAAAAGTAGACAACTTCAGAAAGTCTCTCTTGGGAGTGCTCGCTCTGTTATCAGTCTGTCCTGTGCTGGGGTAGCTGCTGCACCTTGGCCACAAGGTGCAAACTCTCGGTGTTTCCCAGGTCCCAGTCCGGAGCAGGTCCGAGTAGGTCCAAAGAAGGGAAAGGAGAAACAGTCCAGGGAAAATTTGGACTGCTTAGCTAAACTAACTAATGAGCAGGAGCAAAAAAGCAAGAGCAAAGCAGGAGCAAAGCCGAAGCAAGAGCAAAGCGAAAAGCAAAGCAAAAAGCAAAAGCAGCACCCATGTACTGCCCTGTCTCTGTGTCGCGCCAGCTGTGGGGGAGCGGCTGATAGCAAAACCAAAACAAAACATTCGCTCTTCACAGCCAGTCTTGAAGGCACAGAACATGATAGCCAGCATCAACAGAACACACGGATGGGGATACAAGCATCATAACGTCACCCTAGGACAGTAATAGTTTGTGAATCAGTCTTTAATTGGATTGAAAAAGGTAATGGGAGGTAACTGGAGCTTCTGAAGAAAAATCACATCCCTCAATTTTGTAAAGTTACAAGCGCAACAATTTGAATGATTTTTACTATCCACTACTGCATTTTCTACAAATACCATATCACAAGCAGTTCTAAAGCACCCACACCCATTGCCTATATATTTAAGGCCTGTTTCGAAAGTCTCGTTCGGATGAATTTCAAAATGACAGATATTTTGTTCTGTGTCCAAACAAACATCCTGAGCTGTAATTGCATTACTTTCACAGATGAAGCCTAGTTCTCGGACAATAGAAGATTCCAAATTAACATGTTGCCATTTTTTACCAAATTCTCAAAATCTTCACTTCCTGAGAAGGTTTCTGAATTTTCTCGGCGGGTATCTGCAAATCAAGACTTTTTAAGTGAGAGATTATTTTCTGCTGATGTTTCCCTACTACCTCTATTTCATCCTTCCCCCCCTCCCCACCACCCCCCCCCCCCCCCCCCCCGAGTGTCTTAAATGTATTGATTATCAGCTACAGGATCAGCAGGATCAGGTTTGGGTATTTTTTCTAATTCCTCAACTAAAGCATGGTGGGCCAAAGTGGAGGAGTGTTTGTAGCCTTGGGGAAGCCTAGTGCAAGTGTATTGCTGTCCTTTCCCATGTGAAGGCAAAATGGTCCCTATATCTTCTGGCTGTATAGGTATCATAAGGAAGATGTCTTTGACATCCATAGTTGCCATTGCCATGATTGAGTGAGCCTTTTCTTGAATTGATGTTATTAATTCAGCTAAGTTTGGGACCAGTGCTGTAAGAGGGTCTGTGTTGGCTTTAAGCCTGTGAAAATCTACTGTTAATCTCCACTTTCCACTGGCTTTTCAGACTGGCCATACCGGTGAATTAAAAGGAGAATGGTGTGTGAATTATTACCCCTTGGTTTCTCAAGTCCTGTAGAACCGCTTTGATACCTTCTCTGGCACCAGAAGGTAGAGGGTATTGTTTTACATGAGTTGTTTGATTATAGGGTAGGGAGGGTGCGGTTTGAAGCAGCCTAATGTTAAGTGGCAGTGTGCCAAAAGACCACAGAAATCCCACAGAGTCTTCCCACTGCCTCCCATTCCTAGGGAGGACACCATTCCAAGGACACCCATTCCTAATCAATTATTTGGAATGTTCCCAATTACCATTTTGATGACTAGTTGATGCTCATTTCCAGGGAGCCTCAGTTTGGCTAAGGCAACATTCATAGATTCTGTAGTTCCCAGAGCATTAAGAACACAGCATTGTCTCTTAGTTGGAACAATTCCACACCTCTGGGCATCCTTTTTTGTCAGTGCAGAGATTTGAGCCCCAATGTCAATCAAAAAGGTTACTAGTAGCCTGTGGAGGCCCGTGATAGCTGGGCTTAATATATATCCTGATTTATTTTTAGTGAGCATTCTTAAATAAACCCACGCTCCGCCCCTTTGCCCACCTGTAAGCGGCAGAGAGATTTGTTTCCCGAAAACCCTGTTGGTTTTGGTTCACTGCCTGTGTTCCGTGGGAGAAGCTGGGGGAGGGTTAGTTTTTGTCCCTGAGAAGGGAGGGGTGCACTGGGTTGAGCCAATGGATTCGGTTTTCGCTGGTGCCAATTATTTATTATTTTCTGCAATTTATCAAGGGGCAAACCATCCATCACCTCTTTGGGGACCCACTTTTGAATTCCCAACAACCACCAATGGTGGCAGTTAGAGATCTGTTTTCCTTTCTCTATATTTTCACTGTGAGGAGCCCCAATAAACCAAACACCTTTGTTATTTTCTGATTTCTATGCCGGGGTTTTTATAGGTCCATATTGTCTACAATAATTAATCAGATCTACTGCAACTTCAGCTCATGTCCAAACTTTATGGCTACTGGCAGGTGAATCAGATTGAGAAGCTGAGGGCTGTGAGGGGGAAGAGTAGGGAGTGAAGCCAGGATCTCTAGGTCCACTTTGGCCAGGGGAATTCCTGAGGAATCTTATCTAGTCTTTCTACAGGATTCAAAGCCATTATGGTTTTCTGTAGAGTCATTGCTGTATGTTTAAGTGTTTCTGGAAGCCCACGAGTTCAATCGGTCATTAGTTCTGGCTTCACAGGTAATTGCATTGGGCCTTCAAAACCAGGAACTAATTTCTTTTCATGAATCTTTTGCAGGCAGGCGGCTTTGTGGACACTTTCTAAGAGCTGGTCGGTGGTGTCAACGATTGCCAGGGGGTCACCCCTTTCCAAAGGATTCATTCTCCCGGCCCAGAAAGACGCACCCTGTGTCAGGGACCATGCATCACGCTTACCTCCTTATCTCCTGTTGTGAAGAAGGCTCCATGTCCCCAGTACCCACTGGCCTCCGGTTAATTTAATTTGATCTCCACCATCGAGGGACACTCGGAGGACATATTTGTCTCTGATTCTTGTGGGAGGCGCCCGAATTCTTTTGACAGCTTAGCTAATTGGGTAGCACTGAACGGTATTTGTTTAGTTGTGATAGGTGGGTCAAGATCCTCTTTCGGCAATGCAGAGAGACAGGGAGACCCACTCGGTAATCAGAATCCAATTTGATTGTGGGATACAAGCACTTACATACCATTGCAGGGAGACTAGTAATGTGTACTACAATGATTAGGTTAAAATCACATCCACAAACTTATGCATATAACAACATCTCTTGCTTGCAGAGTTTCATGGGATTTTCGTTTTCCAGTAAACCCGTTTGATTTAATCTTCTTGCAATCCAGGTCGAATTTTCAAAGTTCCGTTTGTTTATGCCAAGGCATCCTGTTTTCAAATCTCTTATGTTAACCAGGTCCAAAGTGCATCATCTATCTTATGTCCCCCAACATTCCAACAATCCTCATCATTAAGATAGTTCTATTCTGTTTGAACCAAGGGTCTCAAGCGAGGACAGCAGTATTCTCTCCAATTTTTTACTGCCTCAAGTTCCTGACGGGGATAGATTTGTTTCATGTCAGGAGTTTCCTTTTCCTCTGGCTCTGTAGAGGAATCAGTAGGATGTGAATTCTTAGCAAGTTCCTCTCTAAGGGCAGCTCACAACATATAGATCTCATTTCTATCTTCCTTTAATTCTTTCTGCAAAATTTCTACTAGGTTTTGAAGGGAATCTATTCTTGCTATTTCCTCGTTTCTTTGCTTAAAAAGGGTTTCTATGGCTGCTGTGAGACAAGCTGCCAAAACTGAGCAGAGGATGGTTTTATTTTTGCCCAGTTTAACTTCTGTTTCATGTTGTAAAGAACAAATTCTATCTATGACATTTTCTAAATTAAACCAGCTGTTCTCTGCCCAAACCTCCCCCCTTGGAGAAGGCTTGGCATTCTATTTAGCAAGCAGAGCAGAAAATTCAGCTGTAACTTTTGTGCTAGAGTTTTCAGTCATTTTATGAAGGGACCAAAACCATGACAGGGAGGTGCAAACTTAAGTTAGACAATCTCACAGCCTTTGCTGTGCTCCCCTTTGCTTCCCTGGCTGGGTGAAGAGACCAAATCTCCCTGGGAGGCCCTGCTTAGTTCCTCCAAGTTGTCCCTTCCTTCCCAGACAGTCCAAATTCACACATAAACAAAAACAGTTTCCCCTTTTGCGCTAAGAGATTTTTTGGGAAATTCTAAAGACAGAACCCTCAATAGAGTATGGGGGCGTATTTCACCTGGGCGTGCGCAGTTTGTGGGAAATTCAAAGAGCTTTCCTTGCTTTCCAGCTTCGTTCAACCCTTTCGCGATGAGGGGCTAGGTGTGGCTGAAGCAAATCGTCCTTCCCCTGTTACAGACTACAAACAGCCTTGCAGACCCTTCTGTCGATCAGAATCCTGTCCATGATGCCAATTTAATGTCACGATCCACTCATACCAATGGGGGTGGTGATGGTTGGTTAACTGATCTGGGAGTGCAACAGACAACACGGAAAGGGGATTGCAGTATCAATCCAAACAAATGCACCTTTATAGAATGACCACAGCAAATGCATGAAAGGAATTAGGGAGAGGAAAAGAATAGAAAAGAGGGGGAGAAAGAGAGAGGGAGTTGTCCTAAGCTGATTATATGATGCTTTTAACCCCAATCATCTTGTTCTGTTTATGCTGCATCATAAGTTTTGCACCTTTAAGACTTGTTGCAGAGAGTGAAGGGGGGAGAGAAGAAGCAGCAGTTTGTTTTCAGACCCTGCACTCACTCCTCCACATTCCTGCTCCTGGACTGTGTTGTCTGGGGATGAACAGACAGTGGGACAGAGCTCTCCTTTGCTTTTAGTTAGTTTTAGCTTGCTGAGGCAAGGAAGTTCCCTGGACTGTGGTTTCTTTTCTTTTTTCCCTTTTCTTTGGACCTCTTGAAACCTGCTCTGGACTGAACACCCAGAAGAGCACCGTCAGCTAGCACCTGTGGCCCACCAGGCCGGGCCCGGCCCGCAACATTTCCAGCACCGGAGGGCCTGATAAGAGCCTGTGTGAGCTGAACTGCAACCCAGGGAGGGGACTTTCTCAGTTTGTCATGTCTTTTGGAGCAACAAGGGGTTTTATTGTTCAATATTGTTTAGGTTTTATTGTTTAATAAACAGGTTTTTTCCACCTCTTTCCAAGGAGCTATTTTCTCCTGGACCGGTTGGGGGGAGTGTTGCAGTGTGACGCCATTTCCTGTTTCAGGAAACAGGAAAATCCCTCAGGTGTTGGGATAGGTGAAACCTGTCCTTTCCCCTCCCCCTTTGCCCTCCTGCTAAGTGCTGTCCATCAATCTTAACATTCCAGCAGGGTCATGGTGTGGTTGGCAGAAGTTCAAAAGATGCCCCTCAGGTCCGGGCTCATTGGTCTGTCCAAGTGTCTTTATCCTTTGAGCCTTCCCCTCCTCCCACCTGGTTGGTGGCTCACCTGTGCCTTCCCCTGCCCCTGTCCCCGGGCTTAAAAGGAGACGGGACCATGCGGTCTGGATTCTGTTGGGAGCTGTTACAAGATTCAGAGGTCTGTCATCCTGGAATAAACTCTGGATTAAAACTCTACAGCAGAATCCTCTCCTTTTTCTCTTCACCGTCCCCTGAACCTTTTCCACCAGAGGTCAACTGAGTTTCTACTATGCCTGGATTTGTTGCGAGTGCCCAGCTGCAGGATGCAGCTGGCCAAATGTATCTCTGAGGTGAAACATCACAGCTGCCGCCTTTGGCCCAGCAGCAAGGGTCAGACGAGCCCAGGCACGTCCCACCCGGTAATATTGGGATTAATATTTCATAGGGGAGGGGCCAAATGAATCTGCTTTCCTAGAGGAGCCCCTTTGGGGGTTCTCCCCAAAATTTGCCCTGAACCAAGACAGGAGTATAGCTACCAAATGTGGAGAGACTAAGTCCTCATAGTCCAGCCAACAGAGTTTGCCTAGTCACGTTGGGAAGATAATGGCCCTGCCTGGTTAACTCAAGGTTAAGTCCTGGTGAACTCAAGGTTCTATTATAGTCCATTGCTGAGGGGGGAAACAGAATCTTGAAATGGCTGAGGGGGAACAGATACAATCAAGAAGAAGAAGTCTATTGAAATTGCTGAGGGGGAAAAAGGTATTGAAGACGGGTACAGACAGTCCATGTTCTCAGCAGGATAAGTCAGTATCAGCAGTGAGTGGGACCCACTGTTTCAGGACTGCTTTCTGGGGGAAACCAGTCTAGGTCCTGTAGGCACATCTGTAGGCAACACTCAGTAGGCATCCTGCTTCAGTCAGGCCAGCACCCCTGCATCAGAATTACAGGTGTCTCAGTCTCAGTCCTTGGTAGGGGGGCTTCAACCTCGGTGCCTCACGGTGGTAGTGGAGCAGAGGAAGGATTTTCCATGGGGGGGCTACCAAGTTGCCCCAGCAAGTTCATCTGGCCAAGAGGTGGGAAAATTCCTGGTCTATTGTCGTGAAGCAGGTGCAAGCATATAGGCTGGGTCGCCCTTTGGCAGGCCCTGCTAGTAGCAGTCACTGAAGACACAGCTGTGAACAATCACTTGGCAGGCCAGAACTCTGCTCAGGGGCCTCAGGATTTTTGGTGTTCATCCATTACTGGCAGGCCAGAATTCCCATCAGTGTCTTTAGGGTCCAAGTGTCTGTCCTGGGAATGGTCGTGAGGCAAATGAGGGGAACTTTAGACTGTCTTTCACACGTATCAGAAAATCTATTTACTGAAATAGCCAAAAAGAATGCATAGCATTTACAATTGAGGGGGAAAAAGAAAACCAAACTCAAACCGTTGGAGCAATATCATTCTAGAGAATGCCATGTCTCTATGAAAAATACAAAAAAATTTCTGTTTTCAAACGCACCCACAAATCACCATTTTGCATCTTTTTTGTTGTTGTTGTTGTTTGTTTTAAAGCTCTGGCACTTATCTGATTCCTTTTTGAGTTAGTTCAGCTCATTAATCTAGTAAGAAAGCTGCTAAAATTAAACAGAAAAACCTATGGGGAACAGGATGCCACTCCAGCCATGTTGTAGGGAAGCATTAGGTCAGCCTTCTGTCTTGTAGAAATACATCTGTCATATAGGAAAATCAATGCGTAGCACTATCTTATTTTGAACTTTCTCATTGCTACTGGGTTCCTGAATGATCAAGATGGTTTAAACCAAACAACAGCCAGCCCTCTAAGATACTCCCCAAACTATTGCAATGGAATAACTTGATCAGGTGAAGAGCTCACTATGCAAAAGCTGAATATGATGTCAAGAATGCTTTGTTGTGGATTACCATTGTTTGGGATCATTTATCCCTTACCCTCCCATGTAGGTATAGGAAAAAATGAAGAAACCACAAGGCTTTTACAGCTGTTCTTGTATTTTGGGATTGTAAGGACTTGGCTTGGTAAACAAAACTGTGGTGAGTTTTACTATTGACTTTATCGCTGTTTCACTTTGAATTAACTGCTTTGCATTTCAGCTTACCCATCAGTATAATGAGAAGAAGAAGATCTTCCTTCCTGCCCAAAAGATGTTGAATTATGCCTGTGATGTCACGGATTTAAAGACGAAAACCATTGTGATTGAAAGGAAGTATTGGCATGCCACAAGGTAACTGGAGTGAGCTGTCTTTCCTCCTCAGCTTCACTGTGATAGTAGAATTTTAATTAGCAGTTCCAAAACTTTGTCTTAGCATAGTCTGGTGACATATCTCAGTAGAGCAGTGTCCCAGGGTGACTTTATGATGCTTGTATCCCCAGCCATCTGTTCTGTGTATGCTGGATATTCTATTCTCTGCCTTCAAGACTGGTTCTGAGAGCAAAGGTGGGGAGAAGAAGAAGCACGGAGTTTGTTATCACAGGCTGCACTCACTCTTCTAAAAGCAACACTGCTCCACATTCTGTGCTGCACTGTGTTGTCTGGGCACTGACGGAACAGAACAGAGTGTTCTTTGCTTTTCAGTTGGTTTAGCTGGCTGAGGCAGAGTTTTCCCTGGACTGTCTTTTTTTCTTTCCCTTTTCTTGGAACTGTTCAAACCTGCTCCAGACTGGGACCTGGAGAGCACTGAGAGCTTGCACTTTGTGGCCTATGGGGGCCTACTCTGGGCAGCAGCCTTTCCTAGTGCCGGAGGGATTGATAACAGAGCAAGCATCCACAGGAGAGACTTTCTGAATTTGTTGTCTCTTCAGAGCGGCGATTGAGTTTTGTCATCTGGTATTGTTCATTTTTTGTGCTGGGGGGTGCTTTCCCTGTTAAATAAACAGATTTTTTCCACTTCTCTCAGAGGAAATGTTTCCCAGACCAGTTGAGGGGAGGGGCCGTGTAGGTGGGCTTTCTGGGGGGGGCCCCCTGAGACATGAACTTTAAAGAAATTTAGGGTTTTTAGAGGAGCTGAGGTTTTAGTCAGAGATAAGCCTTATTAGAGTTTATCAAAATAAATAGGTAGGCCTTGATGAAGTTAAGAGTTAGTAGTTAACTAATAATTGATTGCTTGTCAACATCATGTTTGCTTAGCTGGGTTTATCATGAAGAATATAGAAACTCATAAATAGCTTTTAGGAACATAAGACAATTGTAGGCCACCTCTGTTCTGAAACCAATTGAAGATGGGGAATGGGAGTTCTACCAATGGGTTCATTTGTCATATTTGCATTGAAAATGTAGAAAGTTCAGAACCAGGAAGACTTCATTTATTTCCTCATTTTGGAACCCCTCCCCATGAAAGGGACCACCGATTCATTTTGAGGAACAAACTACGCGTGCTTAATAGCTTTTGAACTAATTACCATACGAAGTGAGGAATGATGGGATGTACCTAAATTATGAACATGTATTTGTCTTTTGGGTATTCAATACTTGTATAGATAAAAAGACTCTGTTATCACCTCTAAATCACAGTGTGTATTTGGGAGCTATCCCGCACGCTGCCCAGCGTTGCAATAAACATACACTTTCTAATTTTGAACTGTTAGGGAGCCTTTGTCCGTCACAGCTGGATATCAGTACTAGATCAATATTTTTAATAAATCACCCCTTCTTGAGGATTGCTGCCAAATTTGCCCTAAACCAAGACAAGCAGGGTCTGCGATTTAGAGAATGATGGAATCACTTTGGTTGGAAAAGACCTTTAAGAACATTGAGTCTAAATGTAATTAGCAAACACAACCATCAAGAAATGTTTTGCTGTCTGAAGAGAACATGGTTTATCTGGTAAGCTTTGCAAGTATTTGTGTCATCCCAAGCATGCATGTCCAATGCATTAGATGGGTATATAATAAGAAACCTGTGCAAATCAACAGAATGATTCTCAGGGTAGGATATTGGCATGTTTCATCCTTCTTCCCGACTTCTTCCAATGAATTAATTTTACAAAGTAATGATTGGAATTGTTACTCTTTTGACGGTTCTTGTTGTATTACTGACATTTTTGGCATAGGAATGCCAAATAGGTTAATTCACCTAGTTTTTCCGATAAAGACCAAGATTTAGTGTTGCTTAAGCTGGAGGCAGAAATATTTAAATCTTCCAGCCTCCTTCTTAGTACCTAATTTCTCTTACAATATCAGTGCACAATCTTGTCCCTTAAGGTCCAGCTAGCTCAGTTTATACCAACAGGGTGACTTTAGTAGGGCTCACGTCATGCTGCACACAGAAGCCCTCAGGGTGCACCTCTAGCAGACAGTAATTCATGCAGTTGGACCATCCCAGTGCTGACTTTGGATCACCAGAAGAGTAGAACTAGAGAGATTTGATGGAGAGCTCTCTGGAGGAAGTGGCCTGAAGAAGACAGCAGAAATCCCATCTGTGTGTTTGTACAAATAACGTGAATACCATTTACAGGAAAAGATCTTCAAATCGATCTAGCTTTTTCTGCAGATTATTTGTCAACTATCTGCATTACATGGACAGTTCCACTGAGCATCTGAAATACAGCTGCGTTTAAGTGGATTGATTCAGGGTTGGAAAGCAGTGAAATAAAGCTTTTCAGGAATAGCTGACATCCAAGTCCCGCAGAAATTTACCTATTTTTAATGTCCAGATGCTTTTTAAAATAATGGGTGACCATTTAGCTACCTAATAGCTTTAATCAGAAATACAAAGAAAATTTTAAACTCCCATCTTTCATAGCTTGAATATTTTTCTTCGTTTATTTCCTGGTTTCCAATTCAGGTCTACAAATCATATGATTAGGTAATGAGAACTCATGCTGTATAAAAATATTTCCTGCTATACTTCCAAGTCAAGGCCATGTTTTTCCCGGAACTGTTTAAAAAAATAAAATTCTATCTGGATTCTCTCTAGCCCACACTCATCATTATACAAAATCATTTAAATATTATATTTTGACTTTACATGGTGCAATTACATTCAGAAATCCAAGGCTCTATTGTTAGATTGTTTGTATGGTTTTCTGGCAATTCTAACTTCCCACAACCACTCTTGGCAGCTATATATTTTTGCAGCAAGGCATCACAGGGGTCTGTGAGAAGTTTTAATGTGAAGCAGAGCTAACATTAAAATACACGGGACATACTCAAAATATTTCACTTCAGAAAGTTACAGTTTGCTTAGATGGAATGAAATATGAAATAAATGAACCTCACACAACATTTCTAAATCTTGGAAATCTACTACCTGAACTTTGAGTCAGTTTGCAGGACAGGACTCTGTAGAAATGCAAATGTGAAGTCCAAGGAATAGAGCAGAAGGTGTATTGGGCAGGGGTACAGAAGATTGCTCTGAAGGGTGATGTAAGCAAGATTGCATCCTATAAAGATAGCAGCTGCTTCTGCTGGTGCCAACATAGAGAATTTGCGCCACCAGCCTAGTTTTCTGGGGACATTTGACCTGTACACTCTTGAGGGCTTGTAGATGTGAATGAATCTGTCCTTTGAGCTGTTTTTTTCTTTTCAATGTCTATGACCTGACTTGCTATTGCGTACTGTACTGTATAGTTTTATGAACAGACATGTTTCATCTGTTTGAAAGCTGTAGTTGAAAGTGAGCTTGCAATCATGAGTTGGCTGTCAAAAGAATTAATTTTCTGCTTTAAGCAAAATATCAATAGACACAGTCCATCCACTCCTATGATACAGATTCCTTTTGAATTTACAGGTTAATTTGCATCAGTGAGTATAATGCATGTGCAATAAATACACCTTGCTTGGTTTCTAATGATGATAATAGTCCTCTTTGGATTACTCTAAGGATTGAACTCACCATCATTATTTTCCTGTTCTCATTGAACTGTAAAGGAAAAATAGTTTTGCATTAACCAAGGAGTAAAATGCATGGATTTAGCATCATTCTTGCAAGTAGTCCTCGATTCTGAAAATACCTCTCAGAAGCTGCATCAAATGGGAAAGCTAGACAGATGGCAGAATGCAGAACCTGCCATTTAGGATCAGGTACAAAATAACACCCAAGAAATTCTTCATGGATGCTGCATAAGTACAAAGATGCCGTTATTTAAAAGAGAAAAATAGTCAATGTGAAACGTGTTTGATGAATAAAAAGCTATGCTAATCAAGAGACTACAGTGCCAAGTGTGCTACAAGGCTTTTTTGTAATTCACATCATTCCCAGCATGAAAAAATACTATTTTTATTGTAGATTGCTTAAGAGTGCACAACAGTTTGGAAAAAAGTGCTTTGCTTTTTCTATTCATAGGAACTGTGTATCATGGTAAGAGATCCTGTAGACAGGTTTTGGAAAACAATGTTATTTTGAAGATTCATTCCATTCAGAAATACTTCACATGAAAAAATTTGATCTGCTCTCCATCCTGAAGACTCTTAAAGGAAAATGTCTTTGTTGCATTCTCTTCACACTAGTTCAGGAGCTCAGTCTTACCTGCATTCTAATGCTTTTTTATGTTCCTGATGGCATGGCTTAGACATCCTTGTCTCCATTACCATCATGATTTCCAGATCAAGTGATGAGAATTTTTCTTCAGGATTGGTGAAGTTAAGTGTCATAACATTTTTCTCAAGTCAGTTTGAAGGGGTTTTTTTTGCCAAAGGAATCTCTTCCTTCCTAATGAAAACCATTGGCAATAGCAAACCTACTCAGTTTTTCAGGAAGTCAAATAATACATCTCCACTGTACAAGGTCCTCCCTTTGTTTTTTTTTCACCAGAAGAAAACTGCTGTTTTCTTCTTCTTCTATCACCTTAGACTTACTTTCTTCCAAAATCTTTTTAAACCTTTAGATTTCTCTTTATAGCTAATTACTTTCACAGTGGGCTATAGCATATGTATTTGAAAAGACCATTTGTACATATCCAAATGGCTTACTTCTATTCTATTAAGAAATGGCTGCACTTCTATTAAGGAAACATAAAGGTGCAGTAATAATTTTTCTTCTACAAAATTTAAAAAACCCCAACTATTAAAAATGATACCAGCAAATGATGTCTGTAAGACTGAGGCAGGAGGCTTTTTCCAGAACAATGTGCAGTTCTTCCCAATTCTATTTTTCCCTCCGATTACTTTGTACAAAAATAGTTTTACACAGTCTTCTAATAGTGGCATGTTACTAGTGGGGTAGAGTATTGCCCTGCCAGCATTGGAATTGACTCGACTGTAGTTGCGTTCAAATCTGCTGATGAGACAAGGTTTTTTTGCTGAACGCACTTCAGCAAGCAAGAGAGCTTCTTAGTCTTAAGACGCTATGAGTCCCAGAAGAAGATGAATGAGGTGATGACATGCCTTGTGTTCTGAAGAGAGATCAAAACTTATTTCTGGGGTCACCCCCCCTCTTGGTACAGAAAGAGCACAGAGGGCTTTGAAGCAGCACTTTCACCCTCTTTGCATTCACTAGTAAATTGGAGACAGAGCTTGCCCCAAGGTTTGGGCAAAAATACTCTTTTGATGCAACTCTTCACCAGACAAAATCTCTGGGAAAATTTGCAGTGGCAGAAAGCAAGCCCTTCCTGGGAAATCTACTGAAACGGTTCAGAAGTTACTCCCATTCCCTGTTGCTAACCTCTGCTGTCTAGCTGTCCCATATGTTTGGGACCATGTTGAAATCATTCTAAACAATGTACTGACGCTGCACTGTTGAGTAAACATAGGTCTTTTCCATAGGTGTCAGGGAAAAATATTTCTGTTGGTAAAAATGATAGAAAACAATACCAGCATGGCAGAAAAACAATTACATCAATAGAATGAAGATGCCCAGAATTCTCCTTTTGAAGTTACACACAGTCAATATTTTCTAAAGAAGGTTGTGAAACTTAATAAGGAGTACAGTCCACGTGACTGGTGCACAAGTTCATGTTTCCACCTTACAAAATACATATTATTAAAAGAAAAATGTTCTGCCTTGTAGAAAAGTAACCCATTAGGAATTTGATCAAAGATAGGATTAGATCAAGTATTCCTACAAGACAGTAGTAGTACTAGGAAAAGCCTTTTGGCGTCTATTTAACTACAGGAAACTTGAGAAAGCAGAAGAGTGTCCTTCCCTGCTGCAAGCTGTACTTCCTAGTTGCTAGTGCTGCTTCAACATTGTCTAAAGAAAACTTGCCAAAATAAGACTATTGTATACACGCAACTGTAACTATCCATTCCGCTCCAGCTCATTTTAACTAGCAAGTATGAGTCACACACTCTAATGGAATATTCTAATGCATAGATAGAGTATACCTTCACTAATAAATGGGGACTCTGGAAAAAGGACCAAATGCAGATGAATTTCAGGGAAGGAAATTATTGGAGTGCTAACTGCAGTCCCTCGACGTCACAAGAAATGATGCCTGGTAATCCCAACCAGAAACATATAGAAATCCATTTTCAAATGGGTTGCATCTATGGTCCTCTGTTCTTCCTATATGAAGAAACTGTGTTTTGAATCAATCTTCAAAAAAGTATGCCTAAAGACCTTAGAAGCCTCCAATTCTTTTCTTTTTTTTTTTTTTTCCAGAAGCAACTGTCTCAAAACCTTTTTAAAGCTGACATTTTCCCTTAAGATGCCATATTTTAAAAGAGCACCTTGTCATTTAACAGGGTATTCCAAACATCATTTACAAGTTTAGACTGAAAGTAACACTTTTCCTAGTAATCTTTCCTTTTTTGCAGCTCAGTGCTAACATAGGCAGCAAAGAAGAGAACAGACCACAGCTCTTTCTGGAGCATCTTGAACAAATGCCCTTGCTTATGTTCTAATCATTCACTTCACCAAAAGACCTAATGATGAAGAAAAGGTTGTGAAAGCATTACTAGTAGTGCTACATGGCAATGTACGGGTGTGATTTCTCAACTGGAATTTGTATCACATAGATGATACTTGGCAAACAGCAAATGAAGGGGTTTTCTTCAGCTCGCAGACTGATGTTACATGTCAGTAATTTAATAAAAAGATAACAAGAACAAGGTTATTTTTTAACATGTGAATTTAATTATACCCCTGCCATGGACATCTGAATCTTATGAATAGACAGTGTCTGATCTAGAAAAAAATAAAGAATTATCACAGTTTAAAGAAACATAGGATCATAAACCCTTTGCTGGTGGAACGTAGCCTATTCATTGGTTGAAATGAAGCAGGTAGACAGGACATATGAAATATTGTTTTGTGGATCAAACATTTATTTTCGAAAGTGATGCTGACAGATAGTGAACTCACCAACTTAGATATTGCACGGTAGATAAGGGTACATAACTTGCTCCATCAAGTAATCCCTTGGAACCATCATCCAAGGGGATTTTCCCCTGCATCTGTGAAAATATGCCTACCTTTTTCACAATACTTCTGCAGCAGCATTGTTAGGCCTGATCAGCTGCTATGGAGAGTGAATTATCGGCAGCAAGGTGACTGGCCAGGGCAATTTGCTTCAATGGATTTTGATCTCCCAGATATTTTGCAGACCTGCTTCAGCCCTGCTTGTCAAAGACAGCCTTTAAAGGGTGCCAAACAATTGTTAGTCTGTACTGGGCCATATGCTCTTTATTCTCTCCCTCAACTTCTCCATCGCCTCTCATCTGTTTCACATGAGCTATGTTCAAGGTCCACAGGCTACTTTTCACAGAATCTTCAGGCCTGATGCAGTAAGAATGATGACTAGAACACAGCTGGGATCAATTTTCCAGTTTGCATAAAATGCATTCTGCACACAAATCCAATGAGAAGGTGTTCCCCCTATGCCCAGAAAAACCTTCACTCGTACTAGTGTTCTACGTAAACTGCAACTTAGTCTGAAAGAAAAGCTTTTTTCTGAGAGTGTCTAAGAGCTTTGTACGAAGCACAGATATTTGATATATGCAATTTTGAATACCAGAGGAAAAACAAAACCGCACAAAGCTTTTAATGGTACTGGCTTTAATTTTAAATTCCATGCACCTTTTCAAAAAGTGTCAGCTCAAATGCCCATCCACATATTTTAGTCATCTGTAAGTCAGTATTCATAGAAAATGTGATTCAAATCAAAAGAATTTCAAACCTTTCCTCAAAGTTTATATGCCTAGATTTAATACTTCTGACACATATTAGATGAAAGGAAGACTTTTTTTACTGTGGGGGTGCTGGAACACTGGAACAGGTTGCCCAGAGAAGTAGTGGGTGTCCCATCCCTGAAAGTATTCAAGGTCAGGTTGGATGGGGCTTTGAGCAGCAACACAGGAGACTCTTGATGGTAGAGAAACAAAGTTGGAATCTAGAAGAAACTCAGATTCAAGTATAGGAGCAAGTTTTCCCTCAGCTCTTGGGGTAAAATCAAAGTGTTACAAAATTACCTTGATCTGTGATTTTCACTACTGTAACAGGTTAATGAAAACTATGCAGAAGATAGCAAATTTTAAAAGAGAGAAGAATTACAGCATAAAATACATGGGATGGGTTTCTACACGGGACAAAATCTCTGTATTTCAACACTTCCTCATGTCAGGATTTCATGAAGTGCCAAAGAAGGTGTTCATCATCTGCTATGCTGACCTCTGTGTGGGCCTAGGTGTGTGTAGAAGGGGGGCATGTGAAGGCGAGTGTGTATGTTTGCTTAACACTTGTTGTGGCAGATTCATGCCTCAGCTCCATCATTTCTTTTAGAAACTTCACAGAGAGTGGATATGAAGTTTAATATCAACAAGAGATCAATTCCCAAATCATCCATTTTACCCTACCTTATAAATCATATGCTTTGTTGCATATTTTATCAAATAGACTTTCAAGCCACATGGAGAAATGAGAATGTGGAGAATCCCTCCAATGTCTTGCAACTTTTATGCAAATAGAGTTTCAAGAAAGCATAATTTCTTTTAAAATACATCTGGGACAGGCATGATGGTGGTGTCAAGCTGTTGGGGTTTTTGTTGCTGGGAGAAGTTGTACAAAAGGATTGGTTTTTACATTGACTAGTTACTGAATCAAGTGCATGAATCCATTGGAAATTCAACTGGGGGTTCCTTTTTCTAGCAGATTACTTCTAGAACGAGCTTGCAGACTGAAGCTGACTCTTTTGCTCTCTTTTTGTTTCTTACCTATTTTCTTGGCTTCTTTACCACTATCTACACAATTTTGGATCTTTTTTCCCAACTAAAATTGTTTCATAGTCTGATAATTAGGATACATTTTTTACAAGGAATTTTTAAAAATCTTTGCTTGAGTTAAGAAGGTTAAGGACTAAGGTCTTTTTCTTACCTCATCAATATTGCGATGGAATTGATAAATAGAGACTAACTCTTTCTTTTTATTTTCAACCCAGGTAGATAGTTCCCATACATTAATACATTTTGTGGACCAATATTTGCCATTCTGATGTAAGTTGTCCCTTCTTAACAATATACATTCTGTGACTATGTTGACAACACTCTTGGTGAAGATCCTAATTGGTCTTAAACACACATAGGGAGAAATTTGCTCAGCCAGTGTCAGTCTTAAGCATGCCTATCAGAAGATCTTTCTATAGCTGGGGAATTTTCCCATGAAAGGGATTCAGTTATGGAAGAGACACTTATCCCAGAGTTTTGCATTCTTCTTGAGCACTACTTAAGGAACTTAGATCCCATGTCCATTTGGATCTCTCTCTGCACAGATCTTTGTCATGCCAGTGCTTGAAATGCATCTCTAAGAGAATTCACTAGCACAGAATGAACGAGAGTGGAAGGCGTCAGTGGGGCTCACCAGGTCCAACCCCCCTGCTTAAACCAGGATACCTAGAGCCTCTTGCCCAGGATTATATCTGGGTGTACTTTTAATGTCTTCAA
Source organism: Agelaius tricolor (assembly GCF_023055355.1). NCBI lineage: Eukaryota > Metazoa > Chordata > Aves > Passeriformes > Icteridae > Agelaius > Agelaius tricolor. The sequence continues at coordinate 539,980 of NW_027269290.1, read as the reverse complement.
AGATCCAGGCTCCACCATCTTTCTGGGCAGTCTGTGCCGTGGTTCAGTCGCCCTCACAGTAAAAAATCATTTGGTGATGTGCACAGGCAATCTCCTGTATTTCAGTGTGTGCCTACTGCCTCTTGTCTTTTCACTGAGCATCCTTGAAAAGACACTGGTTCCCTCCTCTTTGCACACTTCTGGGATGTATGTGTGCTGCCACGTAGATAAATGTCCAAAACCTTCCTGAAGCCCAGGCAGACAATATTCCCTTCATCTACCGGGCAAGTTGATTCATCAGAGGAGTTTAAAAAGTTGTTCAGCATCAAGTTCCCCTGGTAAATCCATGCTGACTAGGTTATTTTGTCCTCCTTCATGTGCCTGGCAATGCTTTCCAGCAATAGCTGCTCCATCAACTTCCTGGGGATAAAAATGACGCTGGCTGGCTGGCTGGCTTGTACTTTTCCAAGTCCTCCTAGTTGCCTTTTTCCAAGATGGGTGACATTTGCTTTCATCCAGTCTTTGGGCACTTTCCTCAGTCACTATGATCCATCAAAAATCATTAGGAGTGGCCTCAGAATAACATCTGCTAACACCCTTGAGACCTGTGGCTGCATCTCAACAGGGCCTGTGGACTTCATGGAATACATACCAATTCAGTGACTATGCCCATAAAAGTTTGCAAGGGATAACAGAACATATTAACAGCTACCTGAAGAGTGAGTGAAAAACTATGGAAGCAATCCAAAAATACAAAGACTTGAGTTCCCTTTTCAGACAAAGCATCCTATCGTGGAGCTGAGCAGCTTTAGATCTAGGGAAGCTTCCCCTCTGAAAGGATGCAGAAGACATTCTTTTACCCGTATCCACTAATAAAATGTATTGACCATTCACTTGCAATACAAAAAAACTAAATTCTTTCCAAAATTGTTGCCGCCTAACTAGACAATCATGTACTGGCTGGCTATTCCCCTAACAGATGACAGCACCTGCTTGATGCCTCTTATGCCTACAGGCTATTTGAATTAGGTCATTTGAGTGGGGATTACTGGTTGGGAACTTTCTTTCTGATGAATTTGGAAGATTTACTGAAGCAAGGACCTGAAGATGAAAACTTCATTGCCCATCAGTGCACTTTAACATCCACGGCTGTAATGCCATTGTTTCTCACCAACTGAGTCAAGAATTTATGACTACAAAGTGAATCAGCTCCAAAAGGAAAGATAAAGGCTGGAAAACATTCTCTCTTGGTAAAGCAAATGAAGTGACTAAATTCTAATCACTCGCTGGCCTAAAGCTTCAAGGAGGGGGAGGTGGACCAGGTTTCCTTCCACTGCCGTTCTCTTTGTCACCTCAGTGTTTTATAGGGGTATGCAGACATTCAGAAAGAGAGCTTTGCTGAATTCATAAAATTCAGTCTTAAAAAATAACTTGAGAGCAGCTGAAATGAAAAGAACAAATAAAATGCAATTAATTCCACGGAAGCTTGAAATGATTATTTCTTCATTTTGCATTTGAGGATGTATATTGTGTGAGTTTGTCTTGTATTGTTCTACAGGTTTTCTAACTGGCACACCTTTCTTTATGAATGGACTGTCCTTTCCTAAATACTCTCATATGGAGGAACATGCTTCTGATAAGAAGAGCACTAGGGTGTCTTTACTTGACCTTTTATTTTTACTGATGTTTGCTCCTTGGAAATGAATGGGGTTTTTCAATTGAAATGTCTTACTATTGGTCCCACAGGATAAGCCACAGACTCTTCTGCTCAGAGCTGTCACTAGTCAGCTATTCTCCTATCTGCCTTGAAGTAGTTGAATGTTCTGGTCTCAAAGTAGCACCTTCTATGTAGCCATGCTCTTAGCTGCCAGTGTCATCTTGAATCCAAACACCCTCCCGCAAGGGACCGCTGGTTCTGTAGTCAACTAAGGGGAAAAAAACGGTCCATCCATGCTTCCTGATTTAAAATATAAAGGTATATAAAGGTATGGTGTCCCTACACGATTCCCTGCAGTTGAACACTACTTATCTTTGCCGTGTTTCTTCAACTCGCTTGCAAGTCATTCATGCGCTACCTTATTGTGAGAATTGCTTGGTTTGAAGATGATTTAAAAGGGTATGAGAATACTTTTGTGCCTCTGCTATAGGGATGCTTTTCAAATCCACACAAACTTCCTGCAAATGCAAAAGCATTCATCCTGTATTGTGCTAGGCTACAATATAAAAATGTTTTCTGCTCCCAACCTCAAGAGCTGCTGAAACCGGGAGGGGCATCGTTTTTTTCCTTATCTCCTTATCTCTTAACGGGGCCATCCATGTCTTGCCACATGATTCAGAGATGACTCCCTGCAGGAGCCATTTCTGTTTAAAGGCTAATCAAGGAACCACCGCATGACTCAGAACAATTTGAGCCCATTGCAAGATGCTCTGCCCAGGGGGCAGGAGCTAAGCATCCCCAGCTGGATATAATCTGAGTTTTGGGACACCACAAGCAGTCTTTCCACTGGCTTCCTAGAGGAACGGCCACCCTCACCCACTGGTCTTCAGAGGACAAGAGCTACCAGATGGTTTCTACAGGATCACCACTTCAACAAGGCCATTTCATCCGGACTGCTGCCACCACCCTAACTAGCAGGGTGACAGGTTGTATTCTGTCCGTGGTTTTTCTTTTGTATTATTGCATGTATTTGGTTTTTCCCCTTTTCCTAATAAATTGTATTTCTGACTTGGAGTCTTGCTGCCATGCTGGATTTCTTCAGACCGACTAGCTCCTGACACCAACAGCCAGAGTGGGCTGCCCCCAGAAAGCTGGCGAATCCAGGGTGCAGCTGTAGGGCACAGCTGCTCTATGGCACAGGTGGACTGCATTGGGGATAGGACTGCGCCGGGGGCAGGGACAAGGAACAGGGAGAGGTCTTCTGTATGTTTTCCAAAGGAGTTTCTTCCCTGGAGGGTCAGGGACACAAAGACACTGAGCCAAATGCATACATCAACTTAGAAATGGGGAGAGGTCCCAGAGGAGGATACAATCTTGAACACACTGGGAGCAACTGGGGGTGGACCACAAGGCGGGGAATACAATGTTTAAACCAATAGGGGACTACAGGGGAGGAGAATAACTTAAACAAACCAATGGGGTTTTGAAGACTATAAAATTGATAGGGAAGTTTCTAGAGAAAGGGGCAGGCTTGGGGAGGGATTGACATTCAGTGGGAGGAGGAAAAGGGAACAAAAGGGCAGGTCTTTGGGGAGATGGACAACTAGGGCAAAAACTAACAACGTGGGGGGGAAAGGAACAATCCCTTAATAATAAAATATGCTCCAACAGCACAAAGCAGGAAGTATTATCAAACTGACTACTCAAACTGCATTACAATCAAAAACACACACTGCAACAGCGACAGCATCTCTTGCTGGTTTTGCTTTCAAACCAGAAGAGGTGCCAACCAAAAAATTAGCAAACTTAAAAGTTAATTGGCCGCAGTTTTGATTTCCTTCTGAAATATATTACTGCTTGTCTAATTGGCTTAGCAGCATGTCTGTTCTTAGTGCCAAGCAGGGATTCACTTTGCCAGGCATGGAGGAAGCTTCTAGGAGCTTTTCACAAAAGATTCACTTCTGTGGCTGGCTTCTTCCCTCCCCACCAAAAACCAAGCCATGCAAAACCAACACCTTAACTAATCCCTAGTACTTAGTACGCATCCAATAATTCCTTTTAAACTATACTTTACATTTTTTACCAAATGCCCTGAAAAGAAATGGATCCATAATATTGATCAAAATAGTTCCAGTTCAATAGAAATACTGGGTCATGCAACTCTGGTTTACATCACTATTTTTTGTACAATCAACAGGAGCTTTTTTCGCCTCTAAAGAAATGTTTCCCGATGGTTTGGATCAGAAGATCCAGTATTGCCATCGTGAGATTTTTGTTTTGAAGGCCATAGGCTGTGCTCAGTGTTTTGGGTATATTCTTTGTTGTGCCTTGCATATATTTTGGATAGAAAGCCAGTAGAGATGATGTCCTTGCTGCAGTAGCCAAGCTAAATAAGGCAGAGCGTCTGGCTGATGTACTGGAGCTGTAGACTATCCACCAGTCGCCCAGGGCGGTGAGGATCTCTAAAGGAATATAGTATTGGCTATGCTCTGGAAGTTTTACAGAGAGAAAGAGCCTCATCGCTCTAATGATTTGTCTCCTGGAGTTCTGAAGAATATGTTGTAAAGAAGAAGGCTGCTGTCTTTCGCAACAATCTTCCGTGCATTCAAGGGGATAATTTAACTTCTTGTCTGAGAATGAAAGAAATATTAGTAGTAATGAGTTCTTTTTTCTCTGGCGGTGCATCACTGATTGAGTTTGGGTAGGTTACATTTTATTTCTTTTTTTTCTTTAAATATTACATCGTAAGGTGTTCCAAATTCCCAAATTCTGCTTCACTTTATTTTGTAGGCCAGACTGGTTCCTCTTCTCTCGGCTGTATTATTGCAGACCATATCTGAATGAATTTCTTTTTTTTTTTCATTTTGAACATTATTAGATTTAAACTGTATGAACAGAACACTTTATTTATCATTATTTTACCAGTTTGGAAGGAAATAGAGAATTTTTAAGAAAATGACGCAACTCCACTTGTGGTTTTCAATGGAAGAGAAGAATAACAATGTCCTACATTCGCAGCATTGTTTGCAGTCATATTGCAGCTAGTTTCCAGCAACTTAGGTCAGGTTCTGGAAGCAGGCACCCATGATAGTATAGAAGTCTAAGCAGTTTCATTTTGGCGGCTTTTCTTGAACAATAGCTAATATGTCTCAACGTTGTGCTGAATCTTGTGGTACAGACTCTTCTTTTGAGGTCTGAACTCCTTGCTGGACTACTGTATCTCAGAATCAGCTACAGTAAACCTGTGTTTCCTTATAGCTTTAAGAATTTGGTTCTAATCTATAAAAGCAAGAAAAGGTTGCCATATTAATACAAGAGAAAGAAAATGTTAGGAAAGCAGTTAATGGCATGGGGTTTTTTCCTACAAATTGGAGCAGAGATTTAGTTGTTTGATGGGGTTTTTTTTTGCTTCTCAATGGAATTTTAGAAGTGGTTGGGAAAGAAAGTGTGGATTTTTCAGGTTTGCCTTGAAAGAAGAATAACAGGGGAAACTGTTGAAAAGAATTAATCCAGAACTCTATGCCTTTCATACAGAGTTTCAGAAGTGAAAAGCAGGAAGAGACAGTCCAGACAAGATGATTGAATAGAATGAATTCAAAATAGCTTTCTTTTCCCTCTGAATTCCAGCTCTAAAGCTTATTAATATTAAGGTATTAATAGGAAATACATCTGTCCTAGGGTGACATTATGATGCTTGTATCCCCATTCATGTGTTCTGTGAATGTTGGATATTATGTTCTGTACCTTTAAGACTGGCTCTGAAGAGGGAATGTTTTGTTTTGGTTTTCTTATCAGCCTGGCGGGACACAGAGACTGCAGCTTTTGCTTTTCCTGCTTTTGCTTTTCGCTTTGCTCTCTCTCACTCTTGCTTGCTTCGCTTCTGCTTGCTTTTGCTCATTAGCTAGTTTAGCTAAACTGTCCAAATTTCTTCCTGGACCATTTCTCCTTTCCTTTTACTGACCATTTTGAACCTGCTCCGGACTGGGACCTGGGAAACACCGAGAGTTTGCACCTTGTGGCCTGCAGCAGCTGGCGCAGCACTGGAGGGACTGAGAAGAGAGTGAGCACCCCCCCAAGAGAGACTTTCTGAATTTGTCATCTTTTTCAGAGCGGTGTCATCCGGAATTGTTCCTTTTGCGTGCTGGGGGGTGCTGTGCCTATTAAATAAACAGGTTCGTTCCACTTCTCTCTGAGGAATCCTTCCCGAACCAGTTGCGGGGAGGGGCCCTAATTTGGAAATTCTCCTCCAAATTTGCCCTAAACCAGGACAACATCGCAATCTCTAAGATTTAAAAATGGATGATGAAGTTTTATATCCAGTAAAGTGTAAGGCTTCACATTTTAATCTGATTTGCATTTTGGTGAAAGCCGGGCATCCTTTGCAATTTACCAGATAACAAGGGATTTAGAACAGTAAGTATGCAAGTAATCTTTTGGACCCTTCATCTCCCTTCTTATGACAATGAATACATTTATTAAGCTTGTTGTCCTGGCATGTTTTTATTCCATCAGGGGATTTGATCATACAAATGTCTAGTCATTCTTTCCTTGTTTTCAACCACTCTAAGAGCATTCATCAGAACTATTCAGTAGTTCTTGATCTGCAACAGTGACGAGCACTAGACTGGTAAGAGTCAGTGGGCATCAGCAGATCCCCTATGACAGCACATGGCAGGCTGTTCTGGCAGGACTGAAGTTTGAGGGGCTCGAATTCTGTGAAATAGAACATTCGAGGGATGGGAAACATGGAAACAGATTCTGAGCTTTCAACCCACCACATGAGCAAGTAATAAGGCAGGTAATTTTCTGTGGAAATTTCTTTAGCCCCAGTGTTGTGGATGATGATTACTCTTCCTACCTCCTTTGGCCAGCTACCAGCTTTCCCCTCCATTACTCTGCTTCTGGACAGAAAACCAGAAGAAGGGATTTTTGACCAAAACACCTATCAGGACCTTAGAGTGTTTTTTGCTCCAAAATGTTTCAAGGCAGATAGGGAAACAATTCCATTTTCGAGAGTGTGTTGAGAAGACAAGGTTGAAAGTTAAAAACATTGGGTTCTGTTTCTATATATGTTACTGATTGTGCTTATTATCTTAGTCATGTAATATATATATATATATTTGGTAGGGTTTGTTCTTTTTTATTTTTCTTGGGGTTTTTTTCCTTTTTTTTTTTTTTTTTGATGCATCCTTGAGATAAAAGGCCAAAAGTACAGAAAAGTTCTGTACGGTTAAAATACTTTTGAGATGCCTCATGCTGAAAAACTTGTAGCTACTGCTAAGGCCCATTGGCCAATTCCTGCTTCATTTCTGAGAAGCTATAAAATTCCCATCTGTATTTTAGTTCTAACAATTTGTTGTTATGGTGGAGATGCAACTTAAGAACAACCATTTTTGAATCTGTAGGGATGTATTTACCATTTTATAGCTGCCTTTTCAGTTTCTGAGCTACTATTGAAAAAAAGGAGAAGTATCTACACTGTTTTCAACCTGTAGACCATCCACTACTGTCCACATGCTCAGATTCAAAGGCAAACAAGCCTGTCTGGCCTCATTGGGAGGAATTATTTGCCTTCAAAAGACTAGACTAGTATTTGATTTCCACCAGCAGAGTCCATTGGGCAGCTCCTGTCACCTGCATTTCAATATTTAATCCTCCTCTATGTTTACTGTGCAAAGCTCTTTCAGAATGATGGTGTGCCCACTGTCTCACCAGCTGTGACGTTTGCAGCGAGTCTCCCACGGAAAGGAGCTGTAAAAAAGGCAAGCCAGGGCAGTGATTTCTGTTGCTCAATACCCACAAATCAAAGCTATTTAGTCTAATTTAAGGCTGAAAAAGAATTCCAAATGCCTTCAAAGGATTCAAAAAATCATCAGACAATACTGCAGTTCAGTATTCAGGACAAGAGCATATCCCACAGTGTGGTGGTTTGACAGGAAATGTGTTTTCTGGGATGCTGTGGTTAGGCCAATAAATGTTCAGATTTTAATATTGGCACCTAATGTGGCCATTGGGACATTGGATGTGCCTCTGAGAAAACAGGGTTAAAAGCAGGGCTCTCCCCTGGGAGGCTCTCTTGGGTTCCGGTCAGGGAAAGGTTCAGATCTCCCCTGCCTGGCTGCGGGCTGGGCGGGGCAGGGGAAGCCACCTGGCCGGGTGAGGTAGGCTGGGGCCCTGGCCAGAAGGGAGGTGAAGGCCCCTGCAGGATGGAAGGGTGGAGGAGCACTGAGAGGCATCGGGCAGCCCCCCCCCGCCCCCCCAGGAGAGATAGAGAGAGAGCTGGTGCCTGTTCTTGGCCGGCTGAGAAGGAGAAGAGGGGAGTGCAAGAAGGTGCCTGGCAGGGCAGCCATGGGAGTTCTGGACAGACAGAGCCTCAGATTTTTAACCCTTTTCTTGGATGATGGAAAAATGCTAATCCTCCTGGAGTTGAATGAGAAGAGAGATATAGAGGAGATACGAGGAAATGGGCCACGAGAGAAATAGAGAAGAACGCAGGTGGAAGAGATGATGGAGTAGCTTATGCTGGACTCTTTGTGTGTAGCCATGGACAGAGCCATGTTTCCTTGTGATACAGGGACTGCATTCTAGGGGGAGGCAATGCCTCAGGACCAAGAGGGTTCGGTGTGGGTACCCCTCGGCCCCAGGGGGTGAAAAATATGGGGGGGACAGATGTCCCAAAGTTGAGACTGTGCCTTTTTGCAGTGGGACGAAGCATCCTTAAAAGTCGACCCTAGAAGCAGCTCTGGTCTGTGTTCAGTGGTGAGAGCAGTGGACATGAAAGGAAGAGGTCACCATTGGCACAAGAAGGACTCCTTCTCCTCTTGATGAACTGAGGATTGAGTATTCTGAAGGGTGGTGCTGGACCGAGAGTCGATGATTTGGGGGATGTATTGTATTGGGAATTTGGGGAGGAGGAGGAGGAGATGTATTTGTGAAGTTTTCATTTTCCTTGTGTGTTTCTTTTTTTTTTTTTCTCCTTTCCCTTGTAGTTTAGTTAATATTTTTTTTTTCCTAAGTGGGAGCCTGCTTTGCTTATTCCTGGTCACATCTCACAGCAGAAACCAGGGAGAGAGTATACTCATGGGGGCAATGGCATTGTCCCAGTGTCAAGCCATGACACACAGGCTGAGAGAATGAGGGCTGTTTAGCCTGGTGAAGAGAAGGTTGCATGGAGACCTCACAACACCTTCCAATATCTGAAGGGAAGCAGGAGAGGGACTCTTCATTAGCAACTCTGGAGACAGGACAATGGGCAATGGCTTCAAAATGAAAGAGGGCAGGTTGAAATTAGATACTCGGAAGAAATTCTTCCCTGTGAGGGTGGTGAAGCACTGGCACAGAGAGCCTGGAGAAGTTATGGACACCCCAACCTGGTGTTCAAGGCCAGGCTGGATGGGGCTCTGAGCAACCTGAGCAAGTAAAAGGTGTCCCCGCCCATGTCAGAGAACTAGATGGCCTTTAAGGTCTTTGTCTACCCCGGCCATTCTATGATCCTGTGATTCTGCTGTGGTAGCGTTCAGGATGGAGCGTGTTCTGCATGTTGGCCATTTCCAATACACCATTGGTTCCAGATCCCTTACACTAGCTTGCTCCCTGAAAATTCTGTCAGAATGAAGAACATCTCTCTATATATTAGACACATAATAAATGAAGAAATGGGTTTGCACATTTGTCCACTAAGTTGTGGATGAGGTTGCTGTGAAGTTTCATTTGGTTTTCTTGTTTGCTCATGAGGCCGACGGTCCTCGTGTCAGCTGCCTCAAAGGCAGCATTTGGCTCCTCCACCTCCCTTCTCCCTCCTGCCTCTTTCAATTTCTTTCCCTTGACAATTTAATGTCGTTTTCCCTTTCATACCTGAAAATCCCTGCATGCTTCTGGGCTTTCTCCCTTTTCATAGAGATCTTCTTCCACCCTTGACAATCCATACTTTTCATACCATAAGGGCCTGCCCTTCAGGCATAAAAGACTTTGATTCCTTATTATATCTATGGGAATTTAATTAATAGCTTCATGCCTTTTCATAGAAAGAGTAGGGAATTGATAGCTTGTTGCCTGAAGTACAGAAGGAAGAGAATGAAACATGAATCATGTGGAGTGGAAAAGTTGCTCTCTATTTTCTTCCAAGAACTACCCCAAAAGATGCAGGGGGTGATGAAGCCTGGCTAGATGAGTTTCCCTTCTAATGGAAGGAAACAACCACGCCACTTCATACAAGTCAGTCCTATAGAAGAGAGAAATTCACTTCTGGGAACATTGCAGGATTTGAATGCAGAGTCACACTCATCCTTTGTTGCTTTGTTGTCTGCTTGGCATGGAACACGCTGCTTTGAAGAGGGAAGTGACTAACAGACAGTCCACTTTACAAACACATCTGCTTCCCTCTTCTTCTGAGACCTCAGCACAGAGCCCTCTTTGGCATGGTACTTCAAGGTAAGAAGGAGCGGGCAGAGGGCACTGGGAACAGACAGCAGTTTGCAGGTTGTATAGGAAAGAGGACTGCCCCTTGAATGTGGTGCAAATACAAACTTCCACCAGTTTCAGGGGTACACTTCAGCCAAGCTTGTTGTCCTGGCACATTTTTTCTCTGTGAAAGGCTTTGCGGTATGATCTGGACGACAAGAGACGCAGAATACGGGGCTACGTAGTGCTGAGAAGGTAAGTGCCTGGCCCCAGGGTCTTTTGGCAGAAGCAGTGCACTAGAGCCGTTGGCTGCTGCCACAATGATCTGTGTGAGAAACAGATGCCTAATCCCCTCCGGGAGAGTAAAAGCAGGATTGGTTACAAGAGTCGAAGAGCACTGGGCTGGTGGCTGCCGCATACCAGCTGTAAAAGGAGCATGACTCCTACTGGCCTACCAACCAAACTCATGGTGGCAGTGGTAAGGATTAAAGTTCAGTGAGAGCTATTTGTGCCGCTACCTATGGCCCTTCTGTGGAAACAAATGTGCCTACCTTTAGGTTCCGAGATCCAGAGAACACAATGGTAGTTGCAGCGGAAAAGGGAAGGACAGAGCGCACTGGTGAGCTTGATGTGGCTTACACAGGGCAGGCAGAAGGTGCAGCCCCAGTCTCGCTTTTATTTCTAGAGCCTTTTTCTACGCAAACAGCTGCTGGATGTTTGCAACAAAGATGTGAGTGTGAAAAAGTGAGGGCAGGTCTATGTGGGAAAGAAGATACAAAGCATTGTGCGCAGTTTAAAAGCTGTTTAGAAAAAAAAGGAGTTACTTTGAGAACATCTTCTGTCTTGACACTTCCACCTGTGTGATCTTTAGCTGCTTTGGACATGGCCACAATGAAAGAATGTGAAAATATTTGCGCTGCCAATGTCAGGTTGCACAGGAAAGAGGGTAGGTTGGCAAATGCCTTCTGTCCTGGCACATCTGTCAGTCAGAAGTGCAGCTGAAAACGCTTGGCTGTAGCGATAGTCTCTGTCACTTTGAGAGAATGTGCTGATGCACGTATATGTATCATTGAGAAAGTACGTGAGAATCGCTAGTATGTTTCGTTTGGTTGACAGACTGCAAAGGGACCGTTATGGCCAGCACTGCCTTTTTGTTGTAGGACTTTTTCTTTGAGAGCAGCCGCTGGACATTTTGAAGCTGTTTGGGATCTTCAAGCGTTCGAGTGCAAGATGGTACCTAGATCTTGAGGGAAAGTGCATATCTCCAGGAAGCTGAATGCAGTTCAGTGGGTGCAAGTTACATGTTGAGCAGCTGATGGCCCAGAAAACTTTCTAAAATGAAGAGGCCATGCTGCAATTGCCTTTTATTTTGAAGCTTCTAAACTGTGCAGCCAACAATGAAATGATTCTTTGTAGAGAGCTTTTTGGATAATTGGTTAGCTGAGAAAGGACATTTCGATGTGATACCGATGGATAAGGATAGGGGATACAAGCTGGGAACTAAGCAACCAGTGTCCAATCACTGACAAAGGTCACAGTGACCTTCTCTGAAACGGGAAGACGGGGGAGAAAATCGCTTGCCAGAAAATGTAGATATCTTAGGTAGAGAAGCTGGAAGAATGCAAACATAGAAGCAAAATAATTATTAGAAGATAGAAGTAGGTGTGGTTGATCCAAGTGTGCTTTAACCAATAATGAACTCAGCTTTTGCAATATGTATAAGCTTCATTAACACCAATATAAATATGTGTGAGTTTTCAATAAACTTTGGGATTTGCCATTCACGCATATGGTGTGTCGCATTTCTCCCGCCGTTCACGACAATTCTTCTTCCTTCTGGGCTACATGCAGGATCCCATTCTGTCAGTACCCGAGAGCCAGGATCCACAGCGGAGCTCTTGTCCCTACACTGCTCCCACACGAACGGGGCTGGGCTAGAAAAGTGCTTGTCTTTTTCCTGGGCACTGCCAGCGCTCTTCTAAATAACCACACCACAGCATTGTCAACTCACAAAACCAGGACACGCACTGAGCCCAGCTCACAACTACCCCCAGGACCCAGCCAAGTCAGAAACGTCCCTGCTCTCCAATCAACTGTGTCAGGACAAAAAGATGTCACTGATCTTCCCCTTCCAAGTGGATACTCTTCTTTGCCCCACACTCAAAGGCCGACACCAGATCTTCTGCCCTAACAAACTTTTTCTCTCTCACAGAGCCTGGTAACAAACTTGAAAATGTTGGCCGAGCTCGCAAAACTGTTGGTGGAGAAAGCTCTTTGCTGCCTACAATTTCAATTGCACCCATCAAACTATAAACGTGCACCCTGCTATCGCCACTTTCCTACTCAGCTCTAGGTACCACGGTAAGCCTTCAATCTCTCAGAGTCAGGATCCAAATGGGATGGCACCAGGGACTGCTCACACAGTCCCTAAAGCTACAAGGGACAAAACCCTGTCCTGCAGAGGCCTGGCCTGGCCTCTGCATTGCCACTGACAGTTCAACAACTCTAAGCCAGAGAACTGCCTATTGGGAAAAGCCTTTCAATTCACTGAGACCACCCAAAGTGGCCACCCAAACTTTGCCAAAGGGAGGAGGAACTAGAAGCCCATCTCAAAAGAAATGGCATCCCCTCCTCCAAAATCCAAAGCATCCAGGGCCTGATCCTCTACAAAGGTGTCAGACCACTGTTATTGGGCATTACCTGTGCGGGGCACTAGCTAGGCTGCACACCAAGACCCAGCGCAGCTCTTTACCTTGTCCAAAAGAAGTGTGCTGGCAGAATTTCAAGAAGGCTGCCTTGAGAAAGTGGAAAACACATGCCAAATGGATTCTTGCAGGAAGGAGACTGCCTTCCAAAGATGGATACCGACTCCATGATTGTACAAATTGAGTCAGTGCTTCCAAACCAAATATGCCAGCATAGAAAGTTGCTGCCGCCCTTAAGCTGCACGACACAGCTTCTTATCTGCACCTCCAGCACTGGGGCTAAGTTCTTTCCTTCCCATGAGAAAGCATTGCTGTTCTCCTTCAGGAACTTACTGAGCAAAAGTTGCATACCACGTCCGGTACTGACTCTGTCCAACAATGGCTCCTACACAGAAAGGACCAGGACAGAAATGTCTTGCTGTACTATACCTTCCCACGATACCTTATCATCAGCCCTACCAACATTGCCACCATATCTTTTACTTCCCAAGCAAGGAAAGGCACTCCAAGTCACTTGGCTTTGCCTTGCCTCCAGTACCATGCCTAGTTTTCCTAGCCTACCCTACGCTAGCTTTGCTTGCTTGCCTATGTCTGCCTTGCCTAGCCCTTCCAATAACTTCCTGGCTTTGCTTTGCCTTGTCTACCACTCTTTGCCTTGCCTTCCATGCAGGTAAGGCAATGCAAAGCAAGTGTAGGCAATTGTAGGCAAGTCAAGGGACAGGTTGGCAAGACTGAAGCCGTGAGGGGAAAGCAAATGGAGTGGTAGGTGAGACAAGTGCCAGAAGTTAGAGGCAAGGCTGGGCATAGGAGGTAATGGTAACCGGAAGGGCTAGGCAAGGCCAAGCCCTGTAGGAAAACTGCAGGCAGGTCAAATGTGAGGCATGGGTATGCAAGGGAATGCAAAGCAATGGAGAATGAGCAGGGCATGGCAAGGAAACTGGTTGGTTGCCCAATGCAAGGCAAGTGGCAGGTCCATTCAAAGATTGCTGGTACACAAAAGCGGCCCGGACGGACCGCTCTGTCCAGCCTTGATCTTGCATGGGTCATGTCTAATCTGCACCTAAGACACTTGGGTTGCCTGCTTTCCTTTGTATGCAAAAGAACTGTCATTCTGCCCCTGAAGCCCAAGGGTGAAAGATGAACTTTGTGTCCAAACTTCAAGACATGGAAGCATAGATGTCAGAAGAAAGCTGTCAGGACAGATAGGTGTGCTTGCACGTGGCCTCCTCCAGGCTTCTTCTCACAAGCTCCTGAAACGCTGGGCCTTGAGAAAAAATAGCCAGTGGAAGCCTGGAGAATCCTAGGAGAAGCAGGCAGGGCAATGCATGTTGAAGAGATTCCACAAAAAGAGAGGTGGTGAATTCCAGGTGGGGCACTGGTGAGCAAGGTAATGCAAGGCAAGGAAGGGGTTCAAGGGCAAGGCCAGACAAGTGGTGGCTTTGCCAGGCAACACAAAAGAGAGGGAGACAAGGCAATAAGAGTCCTAGAAGGAGAAGGAAATGAAAGATTGGAGCTGGACAAATGGGAAGGAAAAGAAGGATAGGTGAGCAAGTCAATACAAGGCACTGGGTTGCTATGAAGGGCAAGGGAAGGACATGCATGGGTCAGGAAGGCAAGGGAAAAGAAAGGAATTGTCAGCAATGACAAGGAAATGCAAGATTGGGTAGGAAAGGCAAGGCAATGTGGGGGAGGGATAGGCAACACAATGGGTATCTTAACAGGAAATGTCCATGCACAGCAAGGCCGAAGGAGAAGTGGTAGAGAGGTCAAGGTGGGAAATAGGTGAGTGTGTGCAGCTAAGAAAGAAAGAAAGAAAGTGCGTAGCTCTCGTGTCTCTGTGTGTGTGTGTGTGTGTGTGTGTGTGTGTGTGGGAGTGAAGTTTGCAGGATGTAAAGCAAAGAAAGGTGTCTCTTGATTGTGGAGTGAATGGATGTTTTTGAACGTAAGTGGCAAGGTCCAAGCAACCTTTTCATCCTGGTACATCTGTGTCTGTGAGACATAGTCAGAAACGTCTCCTTTTAGATTCAGACTGCAAGCAGGACATAGAATGTGACTGTGTGAATAGCTGAGCAGGAAGGCACATCACATCAGCATGTTTCAACAGAAGCAGTTAGTGCGAGAAGGAGATGGACGTGTGGGACTCCAGCAATATGGCAATGCACTCAGCTGAGAAGCAAAGTGCAATGCCTCGGTGTGTGCTCTGAAAATAAAAGGCTGCAAGGAAAAAGCAAGGGGACAGGCCAGTGAAATCTTTCTGTCCTGGCACACTGAGCTGTTTGAAGGTGAACCGCTGTTTGGTTTCACTAAGGACTCGGAGACATGGAGAGGATGTGCTTGTCCATGTAGCTGAGAAGGAAAGTGAGAAGCACCGGTACGTTTGGCAGAGTTTGTAGGCTGCGAGGAGAAGGTGACGGCCAGGCCTGGCTTTTGGCTGTGGCACTTGTTGCAAGGAAGAAGCTGCTGGATGGTTAAGCTTTTGGGGATCTGCAAGAGTGAAAGACTACGCTGGTACCTCATAAAACTAATGCTTGTTGATCATCTGGCTGAATCTATGACATAAACCAGAAGTGAAATTTCCCCCCATTTCCCTCAGTTTTTTCACCTTTTCATCCAACAGCCTGGGCCTTTTTGAAGCTGCTGTCAAACGCCTTGCCTTGGAAGCTAGAAGTATCTCAGTTCACCTGCTAAGAAACAGGGAAAAGAGCTCAAGTCAATTTCAGAATTGCCCTGAGCAGAGCTGGTGTTTCGGTACCGTAAATTTCCATTGCGAATATGTGCAAAAATCACCATTTTATTAGGCAAACATTTGAAATACACTAGCAGCTTCATCTTCTTGTCGCTGCAGTCCTTGGAAGTTTTGCTATTTACTGAAACAGGAAACAGGTCAAACACGAGAAGCTTAAGAATCCAAGCTCACTGCCATTGTACAAATAGCACAAACTTGATGAATTCAAGTTACCATTGTAACCTACAGAACGGCTCTATTCAAGAAAATGGATGTGTCGTCCTTCACGGGGGCAGAAAACCTTTCTACCACGTGAACTCTGGGAGTAATCCATCATGCCTCAGTGTGCTGTGGCTGGTCAGAGAGCTACACGATGGGTCTCTTTGCCTATGGCACTCTCAGGGCTCAAAGCTGCACATAAACTCCCCCTCCTT
Organism: Agelaius tricolor; assembly: GCF_023055355.1. Classification (NCBI taxonomy): domain Eukaryota; kingdom Metazoa; phylum Chordata; class Aves; order Passeriformes; family Icteridae; genus Agelaius; species Agelaius tricolor. Next base: position 524,080 of record NW_027269290.1, on the reverse strand, counting down.
ACAGACACGCTAGTAAAGCCCACCGAAAATGCCGTTCTCCAGACAGCTTACTGAAACCAGCTAGGAGTTCCCAGCATCACGCTGGGCACTTCTGTCCACAGATGGCTTTGCTTTTAATGAACCAGAACAGAGCTGCGTTTTTCTAGTCTTTAGCTCTACTAAGGTATTTGATGTAACATGGCGAGAAAAAATCTCTTTCGACAATGATAATAACAGAGGGGATAATGTACCTTTTGCTGCTATCTCCTTCTGCTGCTCCATTTTGCTTGCTTTGTTATTGCTTTCTGTCAAAGAAACGCCAGCAAAATCCCTCATCAAGTCCTGCTGTGAAGACAGACTGCCAGAAAGGTAGAGAAACTTTGAACCTTTCCAAGACCCTTGTAGCACGTGTCTTGGTCAATTGGTATGCAGATCCTTTCTTCCAGCAGGACTTTTTTGCACCGTTAGCGCACATTGAACTGAATCCCGTACAAAAGCAGTGAATAGAGGAATTGTTCTCTTTCCATTGGAATGGTGATAAAAATGCATATCAAATAAAAGCATTTTAGAGCAGCAGGAAGATTTTCTATGTAGCTAGCAAATCATAAAAAGATGCATATTTACCGGTGGGGTTCCTCTCGGAATTTCAAAGAATTCCAGACAGAAAACACAGCTTAGTAAACTGCAAATCTAAATCACAGTATCTAGAAAGGTGACATGAAAAAGAGCAAGAGGAAGAAAACCAAAAAGAAAACCAAAGGAAGCCAGAAATAAGGCACAACCTCTCCTCCTTCTCCGCTTACTACAGTACCTTAGAAGTACCTGTGAGTGTCCTAACAGTCACATAAGTAGAAAACTGTGCCAAGAACAATTGTGGAAACTGGAAAACCGTGCTATCCGAACAGAAACATAGGGTTTGCTTTCACGACGATTAAATCTGCATGCAATGCGTACGGTAAGGGTATGTTTTGCATGTTCAAAAACAATTCAAAAATATTTCCAAATTGAAGGGGCTGCTTTTTATTTCTTTTGAATTACTTGGCTAAATATGGTGCACGTTAAAATACTGCAGAGATGTGGTTCATTTTACAGATGCCAACTGCAAAGGAGGCAAGCATTTTGTGTGCTTAAGAAAGTCAAGTATTGGAGAGTGTTTTTGTTACTTCTTTAGAAGGTTAGAATATGCGTAAAAGATGCTAGCTGGGGACTTACAATTAATGAATTATTTACTGTCACTAGGTCAAATGACATTAGCTTTCAAAAAGGAAAAGGAGTCTTATTCCACGTGCCAATGTTAAAGTAGATTAATAAGCCTTCAGCAGAATATGGATATGAAGAGGGATATGACATGAAAGGGTAAGCAACACTGGTGACAGCAAAAGGCTTACCTGCTTCACACAAATACAGGAGATAAAATACTGTTTTTTCACAAACATTGCTATCCAGAGCTTTCCTTGAAAAGTTTCACTGCCAATCATGAGAGTAAAATTCTGAGTGACAGTAAAATTCACTCTATCATGAATAAAATTTACTCAATCATGACAGCAAAATTTGCTCAATGATGAGTAAAATTCTTAGTGTAAGCGAAGTACCTTAAGCAAAGGGTAGCTCAAGCATAACTGGCATTTGATGTCAACAAAGGCAACTTGGCCTGCACGTGTCACATCTACTGCATTCAAAAGCTTACTCTGTCTCAGATTCCTTTTGAGGGATACCAAGGCAAGCCGTTAAACTGCATGAAAATGATGACTTAAAGGAGGATATATTAGAAGCATGGAATAATGGTTAATGTTCTTTTCCTTCCAACTGCTTTGTTTGCCCGTTTAAATTTTTTAAGTCCTTCCTGGTATCACCGTGGTAGCAGTGCAGCAAGTGTTTGGTTGTAAGCTGTCCATATTGCCAGCTTCTGGACTGCCTTCAGAAAACTTCCCACTGGTTTTGTCTAGAAATCACAAGCAGTAGAGATGACAAAGACTGCAGAAACCTTCTCATCTCCTTCTAGAGCAGGAGCGTGTCTTTGACCCACTCTTAACTAGACAACTTTCATCAGTCATGAGAGAGTCTCATGTTCAAGAGCTAAGCAATGACAGCTGTAAAGGACAAAAAGCACACTGATATTTTCTTGGGACTCCAGCACAGAGCAATGAAGGAGCTTGAATTCACCTTCTTGGAAAGTTTTAAAATGCACATGAAGTTTAGGAGAGGAGCTAAGCCATGGTAACTTTTGTTGAGTATGTCTGCCTAGACAGAGTTTCCATCACCGCAGAAGGAAGGAATGTCATTTAACTCACATAATCATCTCTAGCTGCTAAGCTGCGCTTACTGCAGATTATCCGCAACATATTTTACGGGGTGAGCTTTTATGTGTAATCCCTGAGTAACATTCCAGAGAGAAGTATTTTGGAGGGGGGGAAAGCCCAACTCTTAACTGTTTCAAATAATGGTTACATTTGAAAGTCAAAAAAGATGTAAAACCTTTCTTTCCTAGACCTATTACCAGCACAAACTGTACCAGAATTTACGACGCTTTTATTATGGCAGCATAACTCTACCGTGGACGCTCTCGCTCTGGACTATTCCTTAAGAAACAAAGTCCCCGAGAGAACTAAAACAAAATTAGCCAAAAATATTGGGCTGGATGATTTCAAAGGCTATGTACTAAAGGCCAAACACTTGTAATAATAGTAATGAGCGGACTAAAAGTTAAAGCATTACTCAGTTCAAAGATATCTTGTTCTCACAGAAGACTGTAAAAAAACTCTATTTTTCTGGGTCTGTTTTGTGCATTTAGATGTACCTTCTACTCCTTTCCACTGTCTGCGAATGTTTATGACAAGGTTGGAGGACCTCATGCAACCTTCTAGAAGTAAAGAAAGACAAGCCAGTCAAGAAAGGCAAAATTGTTAATGGCAGGTGGAAAGAGGGAGGCCAAGAATAGAAAACAAAAGAACAATAATAATTAAACGCCCTCCCTGTCTTCTGTGAAAAGAAAAGGCACAGACAAGAAAGAACAACTGCAAAATTCTCACGAGAAAAACGCACTTGATCTGGCTCAAGTATTTTGTGCTACATTTCTTGCTGTTTTCTCATGCCAAACATCTTAACCATTGAAGGTGTCCCTTTTCTCTTTCTGGAATACAGCTAGGAAGATGGCTGTGTCATTGCTGTCAAGCTGTTATTCTCAGAGGTGTCCAGTTGAAAGTCCTAGATGAACTGCTTTGCTCTGTCTCTTTAATATGGCATGACTTAACCACTTACAGTTTCAGCAGCTGAACTTGCCCAGCCCTACAATTCTTTAATCTTTGAATGGTTATATTAGCTCCTTGGCAACTGGCATTTGTAAGTCCATGCAACTGTGCAGAATTTGCACGATGAGATGATGCCAAATGAGTCATGGCAGTAGATTAACTAGGACATGCAAAGCAGAGAGGAGGGAATGAGAGCACAAGAAGAGGGTACCATCTCCTTTTTTTCTGCAACAGGGCTAACACCGTAGAAATCAAAAGGAACACAAATCCTCCTAGGGGTAGTTCTTGCAAAAAACAAAGACTTCTTTTTGTGTTCACAGATCACAGCAAAATGCGGATGACAAAACCAGGCCATTAAGTCACATACAGTATGAAGCAGTATGAAAGAGGAAAGCAGCTGAGAGCGTCAACCCTGCTGAGTAGTCTCAGTATTCTTCTCGACATTAGCAGAAATTTGAAATGAGTCTCTGAAAATTACAAAGGAGGCAGAAGAAAAGGGAGCAATGACTCCTCTGGCATAGTGTTTCCTAACAGGGATCTTCAAAATGTAAAGATTGTATCATCCTTTCAACTGAAGGAAGGTATTAAAACAACAGGAAGGAAATGGCATCACATGCTAGAAAGACTCTGGGCAGTGTACTTCTAGACAGAAAGGCCACTGATGGAAAACCGACTAAACTGGCACCAATGCAGCAGCATTGTATTAAAGTCCAAAAATACCCACCGCTTCACTCTTTGCCATTCCATTCATATGGACACAGCAGCTCTGCAACATTCCTACTGATCATCTCCTTGGCCAACTGGGAGTGAGGGTCCCTAGTGATGCAGAGTCCCCAGGCAAGTGCAGAGGGGAGCTGCTTTTTTGCAAAAACCAGGCTTTTGAAGCACTCAGGCCTTTATCAGTTCCATAGCTTTAAGCCATAACAAAATTCATTCAACCAACCATCATACGCCACGCTGTGAACACGTGACGATTCTAGAACTTGTTGATCTACCTCTGATTCAGCGGCCTCACCTTCCCATAGTCCTTTTCTACTTAGCCAAAGTATCGGGCCTCAGCCCAAGGCCTTCCTTTTGTAAGCTTCTACCTATATGCAGCAGCAAACCACTATTTTCTTCCGTGCCAAGAGTTTAAGTAGATGATTTGCATCTGCCCTTCCGGTGAAACATAATGGGGAGAGAAAATTCTGTCGGAAATGTTCAGTCATTCAGTTTTCTGGACAGGCCAAATCAAAAGAAAAGCAAGCTATAGGATTGTGTACTTGCTCTTACAAAGCACCTGCTGCCCTCTGACAATGAACTAGCAGAAAACCAGCAAAAATAAGACTTGAGGCAAACAAGCCTTTGAAGGGAATTATGACATGATAAAGAAAGACAACACATTTCCAGCTTGTCGAGATACTTGAAATGTCAGCAAAGGCTTGAGGGCAAAGGCTGAACGAATGGGGAAAGGTTACAAGAATCCCAAGAAAAACATGACCATGGATTAAAAGAATCCCAACAGGTCAACTGACCTGTTGAAGTTTTCAGGAAATCAGTGGCTGCTGATTTAGATAGGCCATTCAAGTTAATTTCCCCGTGCACCTTCCACTCCTTTTTCACCTGTCACCATCACAGGGTGAATTGGGACCATGGAATCACAATTCTTTGGATTCTGTTCTTAGCTTTAGGAGACAACTACAGCAGCTGAAGTAGCTGTTACTGATGTGATACCCAGGAACACAGAGTTGACATATTTCATTCATGTCCAATCACAACTAGCCATATCTAAGAGGATAGGATTGGCCTCTTTTCATGATGCTTTTCTTATTTTACAGCCTGCTATGATTCTGCTGAAACTTTTTCATTAGTTTCTCTCTAAAAAGGAGAAAGTCCAATGTCCCTCCCTACTGGTGCAGGTTTACCATTCGGTTTGTCGAGTCTAAAAATGGAATTGGAACTAGCAGGAATTACTGTGTTTAAAGCATCCGGTCCGTTCAGACAGTCTCCGGTCGATAAAAGCCTAGATGTTATTGGCTAAATACTCTGTTTCCCCCAAGAGCGGACGCACGCAATTTAATCCAACTTTTTATAACAAACTCAAATAATACAGAATCCCGTCATACAAAAGAGTCACAAAGAAGCAGGAAGAATTATCGGACCATTTATGGTAGCAAACTTCTCACCTTCTTTTGGAGTGAGCATAATCTGCTAGCTGAAGTAACAAACTTGAGGACAGAAATCGCCCTACTATTGAGAAGTTGTTGACAAGAGAACCACCTAAGCTGTGTGACTTTCCCTTTTCTATTCATTGGTCAAGCCTAGTAGCCTAAAATTTACGGGCTCAATCAAAGACAAATGCAATCTAGTCAGAGGTCTATGAAAAGTCCAAAACTAATCAGAATTCTTCTTAGACAATGGAAATGGAAGCAGAGCTACCAATTTCCTTGCCACATATCCCTAAAACTCATTCCTTTCTAGTCCTAACTAATGTATAGCCACCAGTACAATCAGGAAAAGATGAAACTTACAGATGTCAGCAAGGGAAGGATTTGAAAGAACTATTCCCATTATTCATCGTCTAGACAGCAACTATCATTAAAATCAGAGCCCTTTTAGAAGGGCTTTCCTTGTGGGAAATTCAGGACTCCAGGACAATGGAGCGAGAGGATTAAGCAGAAGCCGTTGATTGTTGACATGATGCACTTACACATTCTAAATCTCTGCACACGCCAGGCCCGCATTTTTATCTTGGTGCCTTTGTTATGTCCACACATTCTGTGTGTACCTCTCAGAAGATAGGTTTGGTTACAGTCCAGGCGCTTTGCTGCCCCCCGTTATCGAGTTCTTGTAGTCTTGGAATTTGGTGTCTCAACTTCTCTTTCTTCTTTTAGCACGGCTTATGTCTTAGTAACCTTGATGAATTCCAGAGGGCTCTGAGAAAATTCTGAGAAGAACATATTCCAGCTGGATGGCTGGTGCACCCTGTAGTCTAAGAGGTTCAGCTACATTGCTACAATTTCCCCCTTCTTCATCTTGCACCAGCTAAACCCTTTTCACTGTATTTACTTCCAAGAGGCTCACCAGTTTCATGATGCATGGAATACCAAGAAGCAATATAATAATGACTACTAGTAACAACAAAGTTCCCTTTACAAGATCTTCCAACCATCGAGTTGTTTCCCATCTCTCAAACCATTCCTGCGTAACCCTCTCATTCCCAATCAATTTCTTCATGTTATCTTGTCCTTGTTTGAGTTTCCAGTGAATGACTGCAGAATGGTTAGAGAGGTTCAAAAAACACATTCCTTCAAAATCCTCACACTCTTGCCCATGTGCTAACAAGAAAGCTAGAGCAGCATTATTTTGCAGTGTGCAATGACTAATGGTATCTACACCAGTGAGAAGCTGATTTAAAATCACTGATCTTACCTTGAGTTGGTTGACCACCCAGCACCGCAACTTATTAAGCATACTCAAAGCTTGACCAACAGCGACACCTGCTGTCAGGAATGGCACAATTAATCGAGAGGAGCGCCCAAACCTGTACACAACTGAGGCAAGGGCGTCTTAAGCTTATGCTTCTTCTTTCAGATCCCGGGAGGCGCAGAATCGAGTTCTTCGCGCACAGAGCATTGTGCCGGTGGCGGTACGCTCCGGTGCGGCGCTTGTGCCGAAAGACGCCCGGGACACAATGCCGGTGGTGTTAATTTGTGGCGTTTCGGAAGCTGCTGCTAGCCGAGTCCCCCGGAGGCGGAGAAGCGGCTTCTTCGCACACAGAGCATTGGGCCGGTCGCGGTGAGCGCTGGAGAGCGGCTTGTGCCGAAAGACGCCGCGGACCGGCACTTAGCTTCGGAGAGCTGCGTATCTGCGTCTTCTGCGTGTCTTGCCGCTCAACATTCAGCAAAAAGCTTTTTCACCATATCTTGCAAAGAGAAACACTGCCAGTAAATAAAACATCCAAAATCCTGTTCTAAAGCTTGCACAGAGGTCTGAAAAGAGTTTTGAAATACGGAAAAGATAGTTGTGCAGAACTCGTTCTTTCCGAATATAATAACAATGGAAAAGGCAGGAGAGTGGTTAAGTACTAAGTCTGGATGCTGCCCACACTGTGCCTGCGTGGTGCGGCTTGCATCTTCGCCTTTGGGAAGATGCCGTGCTCTCCGTCTCCCGGAGGCGAAGAAGCGGCTTCTTTGCGCACAGAGCATTGTGCCGAGCGCAGGGAGCTCCTGAGAGCGGTTTGCGCCGAAAGAAGCCGGGGACCGGCACTTAGCTTCGGAGAGCTGCGTATCTGCGTCTTCTGCGTGTCTTGCCGCTCAACACTCAGCAAAAAGCTTTTCCACCATATCTTGCAAAGAGAAACTCTGCCAGTATAGAAAACATCCAAAATCTTGTTCTAAACTTGCACGGAGGTCTGCAAAGAGTTTTGCAAGAAGGAAAGTTAGTTGACCAAAACTCGTTCTTTTCGAATATAATATCAGTGGAAAAGCCACGAGAATGGTAAAATACTGTTTTCTCTAAGTCTGAATGCTGCCCACACTGTTCCTGTGTGGTGCGGCTTGCATCTTCGCTTTTGGGAAGATGCCGGTCTCTCCGTCTCCCGGAGGCGAAGAAGCGGCTTCTTTGCGCACAGAGCATTGGGTCGGTCGCGGTGAGCACCTAAGAGCGGTTTGCGCCGAAAGAAGCCGGGGACCGGCACTTCGCTTCGGAGAGCTGCGTATCTGCCTCTTCTGCGTGTCTTGCCGCTCAACACTCAGCAAAAAGCTTTTCCACCATATCTTGCAAAGAGAAACTCTGCCAGTATAGAAAACATCCAAAATCATGTTCTAAACTTGCACGGAGGTCTGAAAAGAGTTTTGCAGGAAGGAAAAGATAGTTGACCAAAACTCGTTCTTTTCGAATATAACATCAGTGGAAAAGGCAGGAGAGTGGTAAAATACTGTTTTCTCTAAGTCTGAATGCTGCCCACAATGTGCTTGTGTGGTGCGGCTTGCATCTTCGCTTTTGGGAAGATGCCGGTCTCTCCGTCTCCCGGAGGCGAAGAAGCGGCTTCTTTGCGCACAGAGCATTGTGCCGAGCGCAGGGAGCTCCTAAGAGCGGTTTGTGCCGAAAGAAGCCGGGGACCGGCACTTAGCATCGGAGAGCTGCGTATCTGCGTCTTCTGCGTGTCTTGCCGCTCAACACTCAGCAAAAAGCTTTTCCACCATATCTTGCAAAGAGAAACTCTGCCAGTATAGAAAACATCCAAAATCATGTTCTAAACTTGCACGGAGGTCTGCAAAGAGTTTTGCAAGAAGGAAAGCTAGTTGACCAAAACTCGTTCTTTTCGAATATAATATCAGTGGAAAAGCCACGAGAATGGTAAAATACTGTTTTCTCTAAGTCTGAATGCTGCCCACACTGTTCCTGTGTGGTGCGGCTTGCATCTTCGCTTTTGGGAAGATGCCGGTCTCTCCGTCTCCCGGAGGCGAAGAAGCGGCTTCTTTGCGCACAGAGCATTGGGTCGGTCGCGGTGAGCACCTAAGAGCGGTTTGCGCCGAAAGAAGCCGGGGACCGGCACTTAGCTTCGGAGAGCTGCGTATCTGCGTCTTCTGCGTGTCTTGCCGCTCAACACTCAGCAAAAAGCTTTTCCACCATATCTTGCAAAGAGAAACTCTGCCAGTATAGAAAACATCCAAAATCATGTTCTAAACTTGCACGGAGGTCTGCAAAGAGTTTTGCAAGAAGGAAAGCTAGTTGACCAAAACTCGTTCTTTTCGAATATAATATCAGTGGAAAAGCCACGAGAATGGTAAAATACTGTTTTCTCTAAGTCTGAATGCTGCCCACACTGTTCCTGTGTGGTGCGGCTTGCATCTTCGCTTTTGGGAAGATGCCGGTCTCTCCGTCTCCCGGAGGCGAAGAAGCGGCTTCTTTGCGCACAGAGCATTGGGTCGGTCGCGGTGAGCACCTAAGAGCGGTTTGCGCCGAAAGAAGCCGGGGACCGGCACTTAGCTTCGGAGAGCTGCGTATCTGCGTCTTCTGCGTGTCTTGCCGCTCAACACTCAGCAAAAAGCTTTTCCACCATATCTTGCAAAGAGAAACTCTGCCAGTATAGAAAACATCCAAAATCATGTTCTAAACTTGCACGAAGGTCTGCAAAGAGTTTTGCAAGAAGGAAAGCTAGTTGACCAAAACTCGTTCTTTTCGAATATAATATCAGTGGAAAAGCCACGAGAATGGTAAAATACTGTTTTCTCTAAGTCTGAATGCTGCCCACACTGTTCCTGTGTGGTGCGGCTTGCATCTTCGCTTTTGGGAAGATGCCGGTCTCTCCGTCTCCCGGAGGCGAAGAAGCGGCTTCTTTGCGCACAGAGCATTGGGTCGGTCGCGGTGAGCACCTAAGAGCGGTTTGCGCCGAAAGAAGCCGGGGACCGGCACTTAGCTTCGGAGAGCTGCGTATCTGCGTCTTCTGCGTGTCTTGCCGCTCAACACTCAGCAAAAAGCTTTTCCACCATATCTTGCAAAGAGAAACTCTGCCAGTATAGAAAACATCCAAAATCATGTTCTAAACTTGCACGGAGGTCTGGAAAGAGTTTTGCAGGAAGGAGAAGATAGTTGACCAAAACTCGTTCTTTTCGAATATAACATCAGTGGAAAAGGCAGGAAAGTGGTAAAATACTGTTTTCTCTAAGTCTGAATGCTGCCCACAATGTGCTTGTGTGGTGCGGCTTGCATCTTCGCTTTTGGGAAGATGCCGGTCTCTCCGTCTCCCGGAGGCGAAGAAGCGGCTTCTTTGCGCACAGAGCATTGTGCCGAGCGCAGGGAGCTCCTAAGAGCGGTTTGTGCCGAAAGAAGCCGGGGACCGGCACTTAGCATCGGAGAGCTGCGTATCTGCGTCTTCTGCGTGTCTTGCCGCTCAACACTCAGCAAAAAGCTTTTCCACCATATCTTGCAAAGAGAAACTCTGCCAGTATAGAAAACATCCAAAATCATGTTCTAAACTTGCACGGAGGTCTGCAAAGAGTTTTGCAAGAAGGAAAGCTAGTTGACCAAAACTCGTTCTTTTCGAATATAATATCAGTGGAAAAGCCACGAGAATGGTAAAATACTGTTTTCTTTAAGTCTGAATGCTGCCCACAATGTGCTTGTGTGGTGCGGCTTGCATCTTCGCTTTTGGGAAGATGCCGGTCTCTCCGTCTCCCGGAGGCGAAGAAGCGGCTTCTTTGCGCACAGAGCATTGGGTCGGTCGCGGTGAGCACCTAAGAGCGGTTTGCGCCGAAAGAAGCCGGGGACCGGCACTTAGCTTCGGAGAGCTGCGTATCTGCGTCTTCTGCGTGTCTTGCCGCTCAACACTCAGCAAAAAGCTTTTCCACCATATCTTGCAAAGAGAAACTCTGCCAGTATAGAAAACATCCAAAATCATGTTCTAAACTTGCACGGAGGTCTGCAAAGAGTTTTGCAAGAAGGAAAGCTAGTTGACCAAAACTCGTTCTTTTCGAATATAATATCAGTGGAAAAGCCACGAGAATGGTAAAATACTGTTTTCTCTAAGTCTGAATGCTGCCCACACTGTTCCTGTGTGGTGCGGCTTGCATCTTCGCTTTTGGGAAGATGCCGGTCTCTCCGTCTCCCGGAGGCGAAGAAGCGGCTTCTTTGCGCACAGAGCATTGGGTCGGTCGCGGTGAGCACCTAAGAGCGGTTTGCGCCGAAAGAAGCCGGGGACCGGCACTTAGCTTCGGAGAGCTGCGTATCTGCGTCTTCTGCGTGTCTTGCCGCTCAACACTCAGCAAAAAGCTTTTCCACCATATCTTGCAAAGAGAAACTCTGCCAGTATAGAAAACATCACCGATATTGTTCCAGAAGTTGCACGGAGGTCTACAAAGAGTTTTGCAGGAAGGAAAAGATAGTTGTCCAAAACTCGTTCCTTTCGAATATACTAACAATGGAACAGGGAGGAGAGCAGTAAAGTACTGTTTTCTCTAAGTCTGAATGCTGCCCACAATGTGCTTGTGTGGTGCAGCTTGCATCTTCGCCTTTGGGAAGCTGCCACTCGCCGAGTCTCCCGGAGGCGAAGAAGCGGCTTCTTTTCGCACAGAGCATTGTTTGGGTCGCGGTGCATTTCGGAGAGCGGCTTGTGCCGAAAGATGCCGGGACCGGCACCTAGCTTCGGAGAGCTCCGTATCTGCGTCTTCTGCGTGTCTTCCAGCTTAACATTCAGCAAAAAGCTTTTCCACCATATCTTGCAAGGAGAAATTGTGCCAGTACACAAAACATCCCAGATCTTTTTCTAAAAGATGCACAGAGGTATTCGAACTGTTTAATTAGAAGGAAAAGATAGTTGTCGAAAACTTTTTTTATTCGATTATATTGTGAATGGAAAAGTCAGAAGAGTGGTAAAGTAGTCTTTTCTATTTGTTTGAAAGGTGCTCAGGTTATCCTTGTATTAGGCAGCTTGGTTCTTAGCCTTTCTGAGGGTGCCGCTCTCTCCGTCTCCCGGAGGCGAAGAAGCGGCTTCTTTGCGCACAGAGCATTTTGCAGACCGCCGGGAGCACCTGAGAGCGGTTTTTGCCGAAAGACGCCGGGGACCGGCACTTAGCTTCGGAGAGCTGCGTATCTCTGTCTTCTTAGGTTCTTGTCGTTAAACACTCAGCAAAAATCTTTTCCACCATATCTTGCAAGGAGAACCTGTGCCAGTACACAAAACATCCCCGATCTTCTTCTAAAAGTTGCACAGAGGACTGCAGAGTGTTTATCAAGAAGAAAAACATAGTGTCCCAAAACTCCTTTTATTCGAATATAATGTGAATGAAAGGGCAGGAGAATGCTAAAGTACTCGTTTTTATCAATTTGAAAGCTGCACACGCTATATCGGTGTGCTGCGGCTTGCATCTTCGCCTTTGGGAAGTTGCCGTTCTCTCCATCTCCCGGAGGCGAAGAAGCGGCTTCTTCGCGCACAGAGCATTGTGCCGGTGGCGGTGTTCTCCGGAGAGCGGCTTGTGACGAAAGACGCCCTGGCAGGGGGCTTCGTTTCGGAGAGTTCTTTACTCTGCCTTCTGTCTCTCTCGTCGCATAAAACTGAGCCAAAAGGTTTTTTACTATGTCTTGCCAGGACAAACTGTGCCCGTACGGAAAGCATCTCCGCTCTTGTTCTAGAAGTTGCACGGAGGTCTGCAGAGTGTTTAGCAAGAAGCAAAAGAAAGTTGTCCAAAACTCCTTCTTTTTGAATGGTAATGTGAATGGAAAAGGCAGGAGAGTGCTAAGGTACTGTTTTCTTTAGGTTTGACAACTGCATACACACTCCCCATGTTGTGCGACTTTTTTCTTGGCTTTTAAAGACGCGGCCGCGGTCTCCGTCTCCCGGAGGCGAAGAAGCCGCTTCTTTGCACACAGAGCATTGTGCCGGTCGCGGTGCGATCCCGAGCACGGCTTCTGCGGAAAGACGCCCGGGAGCGGCCCCTACCTTCGGAGAGCTCCGTATCTCTGAATCTGCGTCTCCTGCCGCCTACATCTTAGCAAAAAGCTTTTCTACTATGTCTCGCAAGGAGAAACTCTCCCAGTACAAAAAACATCCTTGATCTTTTTCTGGAAGTTGCACGGAGTGTCAGCAGAGTGTTTAGCAAGAAGCAAAAGAACGTTGTCCAAAACCCCTTTTCTTGCAATGTTAATGTGAATAGAAAAGGCAGGAGAATGAGGAAGTGCTGTTTTCTGTACGTTTGAAAGCTGTCACAAGGAGAAACTCTATCAGCACCTCAAGTTTTCCTCCATTTTACTCCCGAGATTTCTTTTGCTGTGCAGTCAAGAAGCACCCTTCGTTCTTAGTTATGCTGCAGGTTGTCTTCAAATGGCTTTGCTTTCTGTCCCCTCCTCCCCATTTCTAACAGGCACAAGCACATTCCCTTCCCGGAACAAAATCCTGGTAATAGAGCCAGGAAGACTACGCTTTGACTTTGAGAGCCACAACTTATTTAAGAGAAAATAGTCCATTCTTTGAGACCCAATATCACACATCTGTGTGCAGGAGGAAGAGGGGTGCGTGCGTGCGTGAATGGGAAGTGTACTCGCCAACAAACTAGAGCCAATATTAGTAACCAACATGTAACAAGTGTGGACGTATATAATTCCCTGCTCTTTTTTGGATCTTTTTTCTTCAAGGTTATTTTGCTTTTAAAAATTTTCTAGTCATTTGAGAGATTCTTCTTTGTTTGTGTGAGAATAGAAATCTCCATAAAGCTTACTACGTAAAAGCAGGGTAATCTTTTGGACTTGATGATGACTATTTGGGAGATGATATTTTCATCTGCATAAATCAATTTCCTTGTTTTGGAAATATTTTTGTCACGGAAAGTAGTAAGTTTCAAGATGTGTTTTTAGAAGGTGCAAAAATTGAGATCCTCATTTGTATCAAAGCCATACAAAGAATATCCCTTAAAACCATCCACTCCATCATTTCATTTTTGTATTTTTGTCTTTTCAATAGCTAGTTCTCACTTTCAGATGGCTTTTAAATGCCCTGTTTTGACACAATTTTGGTATTCATTTCTAAGCTTCAAAATGATATTTAAAGAAGAGTAATTTCCTGTAACTACTTGACAGTTTGCAAATTAACATCAAAGTGGAGGGAGGGAGGGAAGGAAGTGGCAGAAGGACTTGGCAGAAAGAAGGACATAGTGGGAGGAAGGCAGTGAAGGAAGAAAGTGGGGGAAGGAAAGAAAAGAAAGAAAGAAAGAGAGAAAGAAAGAGAGAAAGAAAGAGAGAAAGAAAGAAAGAAAGAAAGAAAGAAAGAAAGAAAGAAAGAAAGAAAGAAAGAAAGGAAAGGAAGGGAAAAAGAGGGAAAGAGGGAAAGAAGGAACGAGGGAAAGAAAGAAAGGAAGAAAAAAAGAGAAGGAAAGAAAATTCCCAAATGTCAGAAACGTTAAAGATGATAAAATACTTGTGAGTAATTTCCTGTAACTATTTGACAGTTTGCAAATTAACATCAAAGTGGAGGGAGGGAGGGAAGGAAGTGGCAGAAGGACGTGGCAGAAAGAAGGACATAGTGGAAGGAAGGCAGTGAAGGAAGGAAGTGGGAGAAAGAAACAAAAGAAAGAAGGAACGAGAGAAAGAGAAAGAAAGAAAGAAAGAAAGAAAGAAAGAAAGAAAGAAAGAGAGAGAAGGGAAGAAAATTCCCAAATGTCAGAAACGTTAAAGATGATAAAATACTTGCGTGTATGATAAAGAGCGAGGAGTAGATATTAGATATAGTATTGCTAAATGGCCCATAAATGTGAGACCCAAACAGTTCAACTCCTTGGATAGCAGTTTCTCAGCATGAATATGTTATTTCTAGCTTCAACTTCTTACTGCTACTGTACAGAATGATTACCATAGAATAATGGAATGGTTGGCTTTGGAAGGGACCTTAAATTCACCTACGTCCTCCCCAGCATGTCATTGTCAGGGACACCTTCCACTAGACCGCCTTAAGCTCAAAGACCCATTCAAGCTGGCCTTGATCACTTCCAGGAATTGGTCACCCACAACATGTTCTAGTGTCTCACAACCATCTTGGCAAGGAATTTCTTCCCAATAGCCAAAGGAAACCTATCCTCTTCAGGTTTTAAAGCCATCCACACTTTTCCTATCGCTCCGTGCCCTTGTGTAGCTCACCTGCCTCCTTCTGGTAGGCTGTCTTCAGCTACTGGAGAGCTGCTCTAACAATTTGCCCGGAGTCTGCTCTTCTCCAGGCTGAGAAAACGCCTGCGGGACTCCGGCTTGATGACAGACTTCTTGTGCTGCACTGGGGGCTCAGACCATTCTTCTTCTTGGAATTGTTGTAGGATGCTCAGCCACTCTTGACTGTGGTACAGGTACACAGTTCATTGTGGTACAGGTAATAAATAGATGATTGTTTTAATAAAGACCCAATTGAAATGATAAGAGCTAAATTTTAACGCAAAATTAATTGGAGAAAGATTCCTAAACCTGTGGCCCGTTACCCCAGCCCATCCATTGATTGTAAATGACATTCCTTGCAGATGTTATGATACATGAACCAAAGCCAAGTGATGGATACTGCTTAAGATAGATGTTCTACCTGCTTACTGCAATATGTTCTTATCAGTCTAAAACAATCCCCCGAACATGAAGAACAAGAGATTACATCATGAAGTAATGAAGTGCTTGGGTTGAAAGTAAAAGGCATTTGAAAGAAATGGGTTTGGGGGCTAACACAGCAAGATCTCAGAAATGGAGTGCCAGCTTAGGTCTCTGCTTCAGAGACAAGTGAAGCAATTCAGAAGCGTCTTCCTGTGAAAAAGGTTGACAGATCTTTCTGCACAACAGTTAACAGCCGGCATCAGAAATGGGTGCAAATAACATACTAGCCACTACAAGTTTATCATCCTGGAGTGGAAGGGCCACTCAGACTCATAGCAGTGGTCTTGCTGCTGTGCCTGTTCAAATAGACAGAAAAGAATGAGGAAAACAAATTTTTCCATCTAGTTTGTTTCAGTATTGGTACAAAGACTATTTTCCCGCCCTCAGGAGACAGCAAAAACAGTCAACAACTGAAATGCTTCAGAAATGGAAATGATCTGAATCACAAATATTTCTTTTCACATCAAAATTAATGCCCAAGTCATAACTGTCAAACAGATAGAACTATTTAAAGATGAATGTACTATACATACTAAAATATTCCCAGAGATAACTATTGTGTCCTTAGTCTGTTTAAAAGTCTAGACTTCCTGGTAAAAAAACTTGTACAGAGCTGAGGTAGCTCCACAACATTCTCTTTTCAGTTTAATTAAACTCTTCAGTCTCACCACCGTTGCCAATGGATTTCCGTAAGTCCTTGAAAACCAGTAATTTCCCTTTTTTCCTTCTATGAAAAAAAGACAGTGACAAGAGTTATTTGCACTCCCTATTTTCTGAAAAGCCTGAACATCAAGCCTTAAGAACTTTATCATCAGTTTTACTTCAAACTAAATTGGAAGAGAATGGCAGAAAGAATGGGAGCCTCAAGCAAAAGAATTTAGGCTTCTAATTCTTGGGTTGTCTTCTTACTTACCTAAGACAAGAAGCGGAAAGAGAATAGATTAGAGTTAGCAGCTGTTGAAGATTTGCACGTACTCTTCCACTCTTCCAAGAGGTCAAGGATGCTTTTCTGGCCCTCTCTCCCTCCACAAGCTGCAGCTTTCTTCAAGGCACAGTCACCTGCTGTGGCATGGAGCTCCCCACGAGCTCCATTGTGTTCCTCCACGGTTCTCCAGGGACTGCTGGGAGACAACCTGCTTGATGATGATGTCCTCCAGGGACTGTGGGGGATTCTTTGCTCTGTCACCTGGAGCACCTTCTCCTCCTTCTTGTCTCACTTTAGGATCATGCAGCTGCTTCTCATACTCCTTTTTTCCCTCACTTGTCACTGCCTATTCATATGTTTTGTACTTCTGACAATATCTTTTCACAAAGACTGATGGGCTCAGTTGCAGAAATGTGTCTTGCTAGAAAATTGGATACTATAGAAAACCATGATTTTACAGAAAAGCATAGTGGAAGTACAAATATACTGCTAAAGAACCGGAAAACTGACAATCATTCATTGTAATACGTCCCCTCATTTTGCCTTCTTTCTCCTTAAGATCTGGAAAGACTACTGGGCAGTGAAAAACACTACAGTGTTGTTTCAAAGAAAAGACTTTTTTCGGATTCTAAGGCGTATGTTCCAATTGCTTGAGAAAATTGAGAAAAGGCACTTTGTCTTTTGTGATAAATATCATTAGCCAGTAGGGACAAAGTCTGACCAACAACAAGAGCAGATCAAAATCTGATGAGACCAAGCAATATACCTTGAGTGGCCAGGACAGAACCATTGAGTCGTTGAATCTGTTGAATTGGAAGGACCCCATGCGGATCATCATCAGTCCAACTCCTGGCCCTGCCTGGGGGCATCCTTGAACTCCCAAACTCAGACAGTTGTGATGGTGTGACCACTCCCTGGAGAGACTCTTCCAGTGCCCAGCCATTCTCGGGTTAAAAACTTTTTCCTGATACCCGACCTAAACCTCCCCTGACTCAGCTGCATGCCATTTCATTGAGTCCTGTCTTTGTAGACCTCATTTGAGGACTTTCTAATACCAAGGTGATTCCGCCCCAGAGCAGAGAAGAGAAGAGCAGAGCAGAGCAGAGCAGAGCAGAGCAGAGCAGAGCAAGACAATCCCCTCCCTTGCCCAGCTGGTGATGCTGTGCCTGATGCACCCCAGGACAGGCTTGGCCCTCCTGGCTGCCAGGGCACTGCTGATGCACATTCAGCTTGCCATTGGCCAGGAGCCTGGGTCCCTTTCTGCAGTGCTTCTCCCAGCCTCTTGCTCCCTCCCCAGTCTATACACCCACCAGGATTGCCCAGTTGCAGGTGCTGAATCCAGCACTTGCCCTTGTTCCACTCCATCTGGTTGGTGATTGCCTGTGGGAATCCTCAAAAACAGAGGGGTTTGGGAAAGCTGCAAAAGGAAGGCCTCAGAGACAGCAGAACTGTCATTGGAGCTAAGCAGTAGTCATAAGGTTTGTCAGCAGAAAAATTAGATGAGAAGTAGAAAAGTAAGGACAAATGGAACAATGGTCTGTGTATTAATGCTTGTCTAGAATAACTCCCTAAGCTACAGCAAAGTATATCTAGCGCGATGTTAGGTAGTTCTAAGCTTAATAACGGAGCTCTGTGCACTGTATCTTAAGGCTTACAAGCAGGTCTTTTATTCGAAAGAAGCGAGCATTGTTCTAAGCCCAGGTACATGTCTTTATAGTGATTGGATAGAAGTACTGTCAATATGCTTTTGCTTTGTGTGATTGGTCAAAAAACTTTTCAAGTCAGTTGTAACATTAAGTTCTTTGTCTGCTGCTGGGGACGTGAGCTGCTGGCAGCTTCCCATTGTCATCACCATGTAATGAGACTGATGCTGGAAAAAACCCAGCTTGAGACGCCGTCCCCAGCAGTCCCGCCCCTTTTGTGATTTGTGCATAGACTCCCGGCCAGCAAGAATTGCCCATCTCTCCTATTTGGCAAGATCTCTCTGCAAGGTCTCTGTGCCCTCAAGGGAGTTAGTTCACAGCTCCTCCCAATTTAGTGTCTTTGGCAAACTTTCTTAATATTCCTTCAAGTGCTGTGTCCAGGTTGTTCAAAAGATGTTGAAGAGAACTGGCCCAATGATGATACTGTCTTAGCCACTGAAATAAGTGCTTCATACTTCCTCTTGTGCAGAAATCACAACAAATTTCTTTTCTATCCATGTTTTCTTATGCTCATGCTTTTTATCCCAACAGCAGCTGACACGACATTTACAGGCACAGCAACAGCACACTTTTCCTGCTCTTCCTAGACTTAACAATTTTGCAACCGGTCAATCAGTGGCCTTTGCAACTAAAGTCAGACCTTCAGCATTTCTCATTAAATGAATGTCTTCAGAAGAAAACTTTGCTGCCTACTCTGTACGACTGGAGAATAGATGATAATGAGTTAGCATCACAATCAGTTAAGTACAGAGCCTATACTTTAGCAGGGAAAAAATTAAAAGAACAGCTCTTTTATGCAACAACTATCTGAGAAACAAAACAACTAGGATCTTCCACAGGGTTCCCTGCAGTAGAAATGTACTTGGATGAATGCAGAAGATAAAAGATGTGGTTTTGAAAGGCTATGTCCTTGCTAAGCTAAATTGGATCTCATCCTGTCGATGAAAGATCAAGGAGCTCAAAGCGGAGCTAGAGAGACATGTCCAGATAATGAGATAGAGCAAAGCATTTTCCAAGATAATTAAGCATTCTGGTGGACTGGCCAGTTAGGTTAAATCTGCCACACCCATTCACTTTTGGGGACTGAACTGTGGAGTGCTAAACCGTATCTGCTGCTGTGCAAAGTAAAAGAGATCCATCCAAATTGTACGGTTAGTGTGAACACTCTCACTCTCAATTGTAAAACACTTCATAAGCTATTAATCAGTCTTAGGAACAAAATGAAATAAAGTTGTTATGCCATCTGGGAATGGGAAAACATCTTCAAAATATTTTTTTCTCTATGTTTTCTTCTTTTTTCTTTTTTTCTTTTTTTTTTTTTTAAATCCCACATTATGTGATTGATAATTTCAACCATTCTGGAATGCTTTTAACAGATGAACCCAGCATAGTAGTTTTATTACCGGCTCTTGTCCCTTACATGCTTCAGTACAGGTTTGGAATATACTCCACAGTCAATTAGTGGTTTTTTATCTCTTTTCCCAGAGACAACTTTTAAAGGACTACTTAACCCCTAAAAATCATAATTTCTCTGGTTTCTCCAAGCTTTTTGAGAAAGCTGTTTCGGTTTTGTTTTGGTTTGTTGTTTGTTTTGTTTTATTGCATCGTTCCCAATGTCTTCAGACCTACTACAAGAAGAAGTTAAAAATAGATCTTATTTGAAGAGACTGTTAAAGCTAATGAACTGCCAGTCTTGGTATTTGTATGTTTCTAAATCCTTTAAATTCCAAGCTTGCCTTCCTGAATCCTCAGTTACTTAGAAAACATTGTGTTTAGAAAACAGAGCCAGTTCAATTGCTTCTGCAAACTCACCTTCATTGTATAGGATTGTACTTCAAGAAATCTTGCTTCATTCAAACATTGGAAGTACAGATTTGACATCATCTGTGACCCTTCCATCTGTCTGAACTGTATTTCATTGTGTGAGTTCCTCAGTTGCTTCAAATAAGGACAGAATCTTTTCAATTTGCATAGCATGTTATCTGAAGATCTCCTGTCTGCTTTCTTCACTTGCTTTAATGGGAAGACAAGGGAAATACATTTTGAATGTTATCTTTTAGAGTCTACTTTTACCTACCAGTGTGCTTCTATGGACTAGAACCAATTTCAGCTTGAAAGAAGGTATTGTCACGATCCACTCATACCAACGGATTGGTTAACTGGTTGGTTGGTTAACTGATCTGGGAGTGCAACAGACAACCTGGAAAGGGGATTGCAGTATCAATCTAAACAAATGCACCTTTATAGAATGACCACAGCAAATGCCTGAAAGGAGTCAGGGAGAGGAAAAGAATAAAAAAGAGGGGGAGAAAGAGAGAGGAGTATAGCTACCAAACATGGAGAGACTAAGTCCTCTTAGTCCGGCCGATAGAGTTTGCCTAGTCACGTTGGGAAGGTCTCAAAGTCCTGGTGAACTCAAGGTTCTATTATAGTCCATTGCTGAGGGGGGAAACAGAATCTTGAAATGGCTGAGGGGGAATAGATACAATCAAGAAGAAGAAGTCTATTGAAATTGCTGAGGGGGAAAAAGGTATTGAAGACGGGTACAGACAGTCCATGTTCTCAGCAGGATAAGTCAGTATCAGCAGTGAGTGGGACCCACTGTTTCAGGACTGCTTTCTGGGGGAAACCAGTCTAGGTCCTGTAGGCACATCTGTAGGCAACACTCAGCAGGCATCCTGCTTCAGTCAGGCCAGCACCCCTGCATCAGAATTACAGGTGTCTCAGTCTCAGTCCTTGGTAGGGGGGCTTCAACCTCGGTGCCTCACGGTGGTAGTGGAGCAGAGGAAGGATTTTCCATGGGGGGGCTACCAAGTTGCCCCAGCAAGTTCATCTGGCCAAGAGGTGGGAAAATTCCTGGTCTATTGTCGTGAAGCAGGTGCAAGCATATAGGCTGGGTCGCCCTTTGGCAGGCCCTGCTAGAAGCAGTCACTGAAGACACAGCTGTGAACAATCACTTGGCAGGCCAGAATTCTGCTCAGGGGCCTCAGGATTTTTGGTGTTCATCCATTACTGGCACGCCAGAGGTCCCATCGGGGTCCTCAGGGTCCTGATATCGGTCCTGTGGACGGTCGTGAGGCAAATGGGGGGAACCTCAGACCGTCTCTCACAGCACCTGGTGACTCACGACAGGCTTCAAAGGGTCTTCATCAGCAGTGTTCTGTACTATTGTTGTATACTTGTCGCACATTGGTAGCATATCCCGGAAAGCAGAGACAATACGTCAGACAGAGAGAGAGGAGGGAAGGACAAGAAAAGATAAAAAAAGGCGGGGGTAAGGACACAAGAAACAAATATAATAACAGTAATTTAAACCATATTATTTTGAAACATTTTTTTCAAATATCTGAAACTAATCACAAATAATCAAAGGCAATAAAGCAATAAACAAATCAACAACAGTTCATTTAAAATATTTTTTTTTCAAAACAATTCACCAAAAATCAAAAGTAATTTTCTTATAATCTTCAAAGAAAATTGAAGACGATTTCAAAACACATCCTCTCATTTGTAGTCGCCTTGTGTCAATAGTCTTGGAGATGGCCACAGTGAAAAGGACATCAGCCCAGTTGTGTGCATTAATTACAGACATCAATTTTGTTAACTCTTTCATCATTCTCCAATTCATAATGAGTAAGATTGCTGATTAAAAAACCCCAATCAAAACGAAACGCAAAAGGACAATGATGGGATGACACATACTGTTCAGGACTCTTGTGGCAGTAGGTGACCACCCAAAAAGAGTATCCTACCACCTGTGTTCAGCATCTTTTCTTACTCTCTCTATGACATGGTGTATTTCTTTCACATTGTGATGAACAGTTACCAGTGCTTTCTGTCTATTCTTCTTGATCTTCTCCAATATTTCAATGAAGTCCTGATGAAGCAAAGATTGCTTTACCAAAGTAATGTTCATCCCAATGGGAGTAGGTAAATGTCCTGGTTTAGGGCAAATTTGGGAGAAAACCTCCAAAAGGTGGACCCTCCAGAAAACAAACCCACACGGCCCCTCCCCCCAACCGGGTCGGGAAGGATTCCTTGGAAAGAAGTGGAAAGAACCTGTTTCTGTAACAGGCAAAGCACCCCGCAGCACACAAAAGGAACAATACCAGATGGCACCACTCTTTCACCGCTCTGAAAAAGTAGACAACTTCAGAAAGTCTCTCTTGGGAGTGCTCGCTCTGTTATCAGTCTGTCCTGTGCTGGGGTAGCTGCTGCACCTTGGCCACAAGGTGCAAACTCTCGGTGTTTCCCAGGTCCCAGTCCGGAGCAGGTCCGAGTAGGTCCAAAGAAGGGAAAGGAGAAACAGTCCAGGGAAAATTTGGACTGCTTAGCTAAACTAACTAATGAGCAGGAGCAAAAAAGCAAGAGCAAAGCAGGAGCAAAGCCGAAGCAAGAGCAAAGCGAAAAGCAAAGCAAAAAGCAAAAGCAGCACCCATGTACTGCCCTGTCTCTGTGTCGCGCCAGCTGTGGGGGAGCGGCTGATAGCAAAACCAAAACAAAACATTCGCTCTTCACAGCCAGTCTTGAAGGCACAGAACATGATAGCCAGCATCAACAGAACACACGGATGGGGATACAAGCATCATAACGTCACCCTAGGACAGTAATAGTTTGTGAATCAGTCTTTAATTGGATTGAAAAAGGTAATGGGAGGTAACTGGAGCTTCTGAAGAAAAATCACATCCCTCAATTTTGTAAAGTTACAAGCGCAACAATTTGAATGATTTTTACTATCCACTACTGCATTTTCTACAAATACCATATCACAAGCAGTTCTAAAGCACCCACACCCATTGCCTATATATTTAAGGCCTGTTTCGAAAGTCTCGTTCGGATGAATTTCAAAATGACAGATATTTTGTTCTGTGTCCAAACAAACATCCTGAGCTGTAATTGCATTACTTTCACAGATGAAGCCTAGTTCTCGGACAATAGAAGATTCCAAATTAACATGTTGCCATTTTTTACCAGTTTGATGGGCCCATTCTCTATGTTCAGAAAGATTGGGAATAGCTCCATCATGATTTAGCCCTAATGCAATAATAGGAAATCTCAAATGCACTGAGGCATTGCGTACGGTTAACACAAGAGCTGTGGCTGTGTTTGTAATGGGGTGATAAGTAAAATTCACCAAGTTCCACCAGGACTGGAATTCTCTTTCAAAATCAGTGGCACTGTCCCAAATTCTTTTCTGAATTTCAGCAGGAAAATTGCCTTCACCTTCTCTTATCATTGAGGCAGCAACTGACTGCATCGACAATTGTGCCTGGATACAGCTAAGAGCCAAAGAAAGGTTGTTTTGTGTAGCACCGAGTGCATCAGTCTACCAATTTGCGATCACTTACATTTACCTTTTCCCAAGCTGGTAATATGTTTGATAGCAAGCACTGCTGTGTTCCCAAAGCCAATAAGGATGATTGCAGTGGTTGTTTTAATTTGGTCAAATCTCTAACCACTTTGTGGCAGCCAATTTATCCATTAGTGTACTTCAGAATCAATACTATTTAGAATTCCAAAACCTGTTCCCAAAACACCGGTTATGTCTCTTAGTGTCTGTTTTTAAAGAAAAAACGGACTTTCTGGTTTTGCAGCCAGGTGGTCCAACCCTCAAAGGAAGTCCGCAAAAAAGGCAAACAGGCCGGCTGAATTTCTGAGACATTGTTTTGCATCATCAGCAATTTGACTTGTTTAAGAGACCGTGCCAGATTGAACAATATGTGTTGTTGACCAGTTTTC
The DNA here is from genome assembly GCF_023055355.1 of Agelaius tricolor. Classification (NCBI taxonomy): domain Eukaryota; kingdom Metazoa; phylum Chordata; class Aves; order Passeriformes; family Icteridae; genus Agelaius; species Agelaius tricolor. Next base: position 500,390 of record NW_027269290.1, on the reverse strand, counting down.
CTGATTATATATGGTCCAATTTCAAAACTTCTCAGGCTAAGCATAAGCGGTGCTTGGGCTGGAGTGGTGGTAGTAGAAGGTTGGTTCATACCATTTCTTATCAACTTAAAAGAAAAGCCTTCACTAGTTTTGGACCAAAGACAAACTACTTCTGCAGTTTGTGTTAATGTAAAATTGTGCCAACAGTCTTGTACGCTTGGGGGCGTACAAACCTGTTCACGCTTATTTGTCTGATCTGTCAAAACACTGATTGAGATTGCTTTGCTATAAGCAGTTTCACAAATCCTTCGGCTAATTCCTTCTCCCACTCCCCCTTGAAGCTGCCAGGCTTTTTGTTTTTCCCATTCCTGCCAAGTGAACAAAAGCTTGGGACCAAGGCCACATTGACTAAGGGGACTCTCAGTCCCTTCTGCCCACTCGGATGTAACTACTGTACTCAATGTCAGCTTTGTGCTCTCAGTCCCTTCTACCCATTGGGGTGTAACTATGGTGCTCAGTGTGGGCTTCATGCTCTCAGTCCCGTCTATTCCACTGGGATGTAACTACGGTACTCAGCGTGGGTTTTGTTATAGCGTCTATCTTAAATTTATGAGCTAAGCCTTTTCAACCTAACAGGTTGGTCAAGTTATTTTGCCAGCGGCATGTCACTTAAGTCGGTTTAGTTAACGTCAAATTATGCCAGCAATCAATTGGTTCATTTTTACAATCCTTTGTACTTGCAACATTGTTCGTTTTGCGACCTAGAGTGTAATTACCAACATACTCCTGGCAGCAACACAGAGTAAGGGGAATTTGTTTGGCACACTCCCACTTGTTTGTAGGACACAGTCTCGCTGAAGGGATATCCAAATCATTTTTCCCATCTGGTTCCATAAAATTTCCGGCAACTGTGATGGAGGTGGATTTCTCATAGAGAGATCCTTCCATTTTTCTGCATGCTTCCACAATCGACTCACCAATTGTTCCAGTTAGGGCTCTAGTCCAGTCCTTCTGATCCCATCCCCACTCACTTGGACCATATACCTGGGGGTCATGCAGCACTATAGGCTCTAGGTTTGGGTGGCCACCCTTGGGATACGCTCCTAGAACATTAGTGGGATGGAGGGTAGCTTCAGACCACAACCACTCAGCAGGATCCTGTCCATGGAATTGTGGTAGGATGCAGAAAAGCATCACCAGTGTTATCATGGTTCAGATGATTTTCATGTTCCTCAGGGTTCTTCTGTAAAAGTAAAAACAACAGAAATCCTTCCACTGAGGCCAGAAAAGAGTTAAAATGGATAGGATTATCCAGCATGTATTTATCCAATGCTCTTTCCCTAGAGCATCAGAGGCTACCCATGCCTATTTCTTCAGAGGGGTTTTCAGCACTAGTGCTACTTCCCCTACAGTAGGGAGGTCCACCAGAACAGGTTGTCCAGGGTAATGTGCTGGACTTTTTGAATCGTCAGGTCGCCGTAGTAAGGGAACGATGCTTGGAGCTGTTGGGCAAAAGGCAGTGATTTTGGGACATCCATTCCCCCCCCATCTACTGTTCATTCTTTTAACAGCTTCCCATAACCGATCGTCCCAATTTCCCTCCCGGGGCTTCAGAAGTCCTTTCAAAAAACCCTTGGTCCTTTCTAAGATCCCCTTAGCTTGAGGGTAGTGGAAAGGGCTGTGGAAAGACCGCTTAATTCCTTCACCTTTTGCCCAATGCTGTACACCTCTAGCAGTGAAGTGGGACCTGTGATCAGATTGAATTTCCTGTGGCTTTGGGAAAGTTCCAAACCACCCCTGCAAAGCTTTAACCGCATTATCACCTGTAGCTCTTTTCAAAGCATCAGCTTGAACCAACCCAGATACAATTTCTACTCCTACTAGCACAAAGTGTTTACCTCCTGACTTCTTAAAGGGGCCAATATAGTCTACCTGCCACGCGTCCCATAAGCCTTTACCCTTTCTTAAATGCAGAGGGTCATCTTCTCAAGGATGTCTCTCCAGTCACCTGTGACATTGCTCGCAGGCTGATACGCATGTTTTACACATTTCCCTGGTAACCAGCCAACCACAAGCATGAGCTTCTTTGTACAAATCTTTCGCACCTGTGTGCTGTCTTTTTCCATGCAGCCATTCTAATAGTTGATCCCAGTCCTCAGGAATGAGTTCCTTTTTCAGGGGGCTGAGCCTTGCTAGTTCATCAGCTCTATTCTTCCACTCTCCTGCTGGATTTCCATCTGTTTGCTGAGAAGCTACCCAACCAATAGCAATATTTCCTTGGCTTGCAACATCTAAAATTTCTTGCCCCTTTTCCTTTTGCCACACTGGAATTCTGTGAACTTCCCAATCATTTTGCTGCCAGAAAGGAAGCCACTCGGTACAACCTTTGTACACTGTGTAAGAGTCGGTGTAAATGCAGGCAAGAGAAATGTTCTGTGCCTCACATCGGAAAACACTCCAAACAGCTATGAGTTCCCCAGCCTGAGCGCTGCCTTCCCCTTTGGTAATGATTCTTTCACCAAATGAATTGTGTAAGACAGCTGTTCTAGATCTCCATACCTTCCCTTCCCGTTTTGCAGAGGCATCTGTGAACCAAGAACTTGCTGCTTGTTCGGGGGAGAAAGGAAGGGCAGCTTTGATTACAGAGGCAGATTTATCTTGGCTGCTAACCAGGCTCTCAGTGCCTTGGCTTGTTAGATTTTTAGCAGCATCTTCCGTTCTTGAGACGGTATTACAATAGCCTTCCATCTGAGCATACCATTTCCTAACTGAGGCCCTTTGGGCTACCCCGTCAGGTGGGGGGGAGGGGTGGGGCTCCCATTAGTGACGATTTTGATAACTTTGAAACGGCTTCTTAATACAATAAGCTCTTGTCATGCAATTTTTTCCTCTTCTAGGAGAGCTAAGCTAACTACAAACAACCCCTTTTCCCAGGTAGTGTATCTTTTCTCAGCATCTTTGAAACCACAGGAATAAAAACCAAGAGGCCCCGTTGGACCCTCGGGACCCCACTGCCAAATGTGTACTGATAGCCCTGAGGAGGCAAATCCCCATTCCACCTGAAAGGGATCTGTGGGATGGATAGGGCCTAGTGCTTGGTGAGCTGTTGCCTCAAAAATCAGTAATTGCAATGCTTCTTCCTGAGAAGGAGTCCAATCCCATTTCATTCTTTTCCTCAGCAAGTCAAAAAGCGGCCTAGCAATTATTGAGAAATCTGGGAAGTGTTTTCTCCAGAACACTAATAGTCCTAGAGCTTGCTGGAGATCTTTCCTCAATTCAGGCCTTTGAAACTGATCTACTAAAGAGGTTAGGGTATTGGGTGGAATACATGTCATGCCTCCTTTCCACCAAATTCTCAAAATCTTCACTTCCTGAGAAGGTTTCTGAATTTTCTCTGCGGGTATCTGCAAATCAAGACTTTTTAAGTGAGAGATTATTTTCTGCTGATGTTTCCCTACTACCTCTATTTCATCCTTCCCCCCCTCCCCACCACCCCCCCCCCCCCCCCCCCCCCCGAGTGTCTTAAATGTATTGATTATCAGCTACAGGATCAGCAGGATCAGGTTTGGGTATTTTTTCTAATTCCTGAACTAAAGCATGGTGGGCCAAAGTGGAGGAGTGTTTGTAGCCTTGGGGAAGCCTAGTGCAAGTGTATTGCCGTCCTTTCCCATGTGAAGGCAAAATGGTCCCTATATCTTCTGGCTGTATAGGTATCATAAGGAAGATGTCTTTGACATCCATAGTTGCCATTGCCATGATTGAGTGAGCCTTTTCTTGAATTGATGTTATTAATTCAGCTAAGTTTGGGACCAGTGCTGTAAGAGGGTCTGTGTTGGCTTTAAGCCTGCGAAAATCTACTGTTAATCTCCACTTTCCACTGGCTTTTCAGACTGGCCATACCGGTGAATTAAAAGGAGAATGTGTGTGAATTATTACCCCTTGGTTTCTCAAGTCCTGTAGAACCGCTTTGATACCTTCTCTGGCACCAGAAGGTAGAGGGTATTGTTTTACATGAGTTGTTTGATTATAGGGTAGGGAGGGTGCGGTTTGAAGCAGCCTAATGTTAAGTGGCAGTGTGCCAAAAGACCACAGAAATCCCTCAGAGTCTTCCCACTGCCTCCCAGCAAGGACACCCATTCCTAATCAGTTATTTGGAATGTTCCCAATTACCATTTTGATGACTAGTTGATGCTCATTTCCAGGGAGCGTCAGTTTGGCTAAGGCAACATTCATAGATTCTGTAGTTCCCAGAGCATTAAGAACACAGCATTGTCTCTTAGTTGGAACAATTCCACACCTCTGGGCATCCTTTTTTGTCAGTGCAGAGATTTGAGCCCCAATGTCAATCAAAAAGGTTACTAGTAGCCTGTGGAGGCCCGTGATAGCTGGGCTTAATATATATCCTGATTTATTTTTAGTGAGCATTCTTAAATAAACCCACGCTCCGCCCCTTTGCCCACCTGTAAGCGGCAGAGAGATTTGTTTCCCGAAAACCCTGTTGGTTTTGGTTCACTGCCTGTGTTCTGTGGGAGAGGCTGGGGGAGGGTTAGTTTTTGTCCCTGAGAAGGGAGGGGTGCACTGGGTTGAGCCAATGGATTCGGTTTTCGCTGGTGCCAATTATTTATTATTTTCTGCAATTTATCAAGGGGCAAACCATCCATCACCTCTTTGGGGACCCACTTTTGAATTCCCAACAACCACCAACGGTGGCAGTTAGAGATCTGTTTTCCTTTCTCTATATTTTCACTGTGAGGAGCCCCAATAAACCAAACACCTTTGTTATTTTCTGATTTCTATGCCGGGGTTTTTATAGGTCCATATTGTCTACAATAATTAATCAGATCTACTGCAACTTCAGCTCATGTCCAAACTTTATGGCTACTGGCAGGTGAATCAGATTGAGAAGCTGAGGGCTGTGAGGGGGAAGAGTAGGGAGTGAAGCCAGGATCTCTAGGTCCACTTTGGTCAGGGGAATTCCTGAGGAATCTTATCTAGTCTTTCTACAGGATTCAAAGCCATTATGGTTTTCTGTAGAGTCATTGCTGTATGTTTAAGTGTTTCTGGAAGCCCACGAGTTCAATCGGTCATTAGTTCTGGCTTCACAGGTAATTGCATTGGGCATTCAAAACCAGGAACTAATTTCTTTTCATGAATCTTTTGCAGGCAGGCGGCTTTGTGGACACTTTCTAAGAGCTGGTCGGTGGTGTCAACGATTGCCAGGGGGTCACCCCTTTCCAAAGGATTCATTCTCCCGGCCCAGAAAGACGCACCCTGTGTCAGGGACCATGCATCACGCTTACCTCCTTATCTCCTGTTGTGAAGAAGGCTCCATGTCCCTAGTACCCACTGGCCTCCGGTTAATTTAATTTGATCTCCACCATCGAGGGACACTCGGAGGATATATTTGTCTCTGATTCTTGTGGGAGGCGCCCGAATTCTTTTGACAGCTTAGCTAATTCGGTAGCACTGAACGGTATTTGTTTAGTTGTGATAGGTGGGTCAAGATCCTCTTTCGGCAATGCAGAGAGACAGGGAGACCCACTCGGTAATCAGAATCCAATTTGATTGTGGGATACAAGCACTTACATACCATTGCAGGGAGACTAGTAATGTGTACTACAATGATTAGGTTAAAATCACATCAACAAACTTATGCATATAACAACATCTCTTGCTTGCAGAGTTTCATGGGATTTTCTTTTTCCAGTAAACCCGTTTGATTTAATCTTCTTGCAATCCAGGTCGAATTTTCAAAGTTCCGTTTGTTTATGCCAAGGCATCCTGTTTTCAAATCTCTTATGTTAACCAGGTCCAAAGTGCATCATCTATCTTATGTCCCCCAACATTCCAACAATCCTCATCATTAAGATAGTTCTATTCTGTTTGAACCAAGGGTCTCAAGCGAGGACAGCAGTAGTCTCTCCAATTTTTTACTGCCTCAAGTTCCTGACGGGGATAGATTTGTTTCATGTCAGGAGTTTCCTTTTCCTCTGGCTCTGTAGAGGAATCAGTAGGATGTGAATTCTTAGCAAGTTCCTCTCTAAGGGCAGCTCACAACATATAGATCTCATTTCTATCTTCCTTTAATTCTTTCTGCAAAATTTCAACTAGGTTTTGAAGGGAATCTATTCTTGCTATTTCCTCGTTTCTTTGCTTAAAAAGGGTTTCTATGGCTGCTGTGAGACAAGCTGCCAAAACTGAGCAGAGGATGGTTTTATTTTTGCCCAGTTTAACTTCTGTTTCATGTTGTAAAGAACAAATTCTATCTATGACATTTTCTAAATTAAACCAGCTGTTCTCTGCCCAAACCTCCCCCCTTGGAGAAGGCTTGGCATTCTATTTAGCAAGCAGAGCAGAAAATTCAGCTGTAACTTTTGTGCTAGAGTTTTCAGTCATTTTATGAAGGGACCAAAACCATGACAGGGAGGTGCAAACTTAAGTTAGACAATCTCACAGCCTTTGCTGTGCTCCCCTTTGCTTCCCTGGCTGGGTGAAGAGACCAAATCTCCCTGGGAGGCCCTGCTTAGTTCCTTCAAGTTGTCCCTTCCTTCCCAGACAGTCCAAATTCACACATAAACAAAAACAGTTTCCCCTTTTGCGCTAAGAGATTTTTTGGGAAATTCTAAAGACAGAACCCTCAATAGAGTATGGGGGCGTATTTCACCTGGGCGTGCGCAGTTTGTGGGAAATTCAAAGAGCTTTCCTTGCTTTCCAGCTTCGTTCAACCCTTTCGCGATGAGGGGCTAGGTGTGGCTGAAGCAAATCGTCCTTCCCCTGTTCCAGACTACAAACAGCCTTGCAGACCCTTCTGTCGATCAGAATCCTGTCCATGATGCCAATTTAATGTCACGATCCGCTCATACCAATGGGGGTGGTGATGGTTGGTTAACTGATCTGGGAGTGCAACAGACAACACGGAAAGGGGATTGCAGTATCAATCCAAACAAATGCACCTTTATAGAATGACCACAGCAAATGCATGAAAGGAATTAGGGAGAGGAAAAGAATAGAAAAGAGGGGGAGAAAGAGAGAGGGAGTTGTCCTAAGCTGATTATATGATGCTTTTAACCCCAATCATCTTGTTCTGTTTATGCTGCATCATAAGTTTTGCACCTTTAAGACTTGTTGCAGAGAGTGAAGGGGGGAGAGAAGAAGCAGTAGCTTGTTTTCAGACACTGCACTCACTCCTCCACATTCCTGCTCCTGGACTGTGTTGTCTGCGGATGAACAGACAGTGGGACAGAGCTCTCCTTTGCTTTTAGTTAGTTTTAGCTTGCTGAGGCAAGGAAGTTCCCTGGACTGTGGTTTCTTTTCTTTTTTCCCTTTTCTTTGGACCTCTTGAAACCTGCTCTGGACTGAACACCCAGAAGAGCACCGGCAGCTAGCACCTGTGGCCCACCAGGCCGGGCCCGGCCCGCAACATTTCCAGCACCGGAGGGCCTGATAAGAGCCTGTGTGAGCTGAACTGCAACCCAGGGAGGGGACTTTCTCAGTTTGTCATCTCTTTTGGAGCAACAAGGGGTTTTATTGTTCAATATTGTTTAGGTTTTATTGTTTAATAAACAGGTTTTTTCCACCTCTTTCCAAGAAGCTATTTTCTCCTGGACCGGTTGGGGGGAGTGTTGCAGTGTGACGCCATTTCCTGTTTCAGGAAACAGGAAAATCCCTCAGGTGTTGGGATAGGTGAAACCTGTCCTTTCCCCTCCCCCTTTGCCCTCCTGCTAAGTGCTGTCCATCAATCTTAACATTCCAGCAGGGTCATGGTGTGGTTGGCAGAAGTTCAAAAGATGCCCCTCAGGTCCGGGCTCATTGGTCTGTCCAAGTGTCTTTATCCTTTGAGCCTTCCCCTCCTCCCACCTGGTTGGTGGCTCACCTGTGCCTTCCCCTGCCCCTGTCCCCGGGCTTAAAAGGAGACGGGACCATGCGGTCTGGATTCTGTTGGGAGCTGTTACAAGATTCAGAGGTCTGTCATCCTGGAATAAACTCTGGATTAAAACTCTACAGCAGAATCCTCTCCTTTTTCTCTTCACCGTCCCCTGAACCTTTTCCACCAGAGGTCAACTGAGTTTCTACTATGCCTGGATTTGTTGCGAGTGCCTAGATGCAGGATGCAGCTGGCCAAATGTATCTCTGAGGTGAAACATCACAGCTGCCACCTTTGGCCCAGCAGCAAGGGTCAGACGAGCCCAGGCACGTCCCACCCGGTAATATTGGGATTAATATTTCATAGGGGAGGGGCCAAATGAATCTGCTTTCCTAGAGGAGCCCCTTTGGGGGTTCTCCCCAAAATTTGCCCTGAACCAAGACAGGAGTAGAGCTACCAAATGTGGAGAGACTAAGTCCTCATAGTCCAGCCAACAGAGTTTGCCTAGTCACGTTGGGAAGATAATGGCCCTGCCTGGTTAACTCAAGGTTAAGTCCTGGTGAACTCAAGGTTCTATTATAGTCCATTGCTGAGGGGGGAAACAGAATCTTGAAATGGCTGAGGGGGAACAGATACAATCAAGAAGAAGAAGTCTATTGAAATTGCTGAGGGGGAAAAAGGTATTGAAGACGGGTACAGACAATCCATGTTCTCAGCAGGATAAGTCAGTATCAGCAGTGAGTGGGACCCACTGTTTCAGGACTGCTTTCTGGGGGAAACCAGTCTAGGTCCTGTAGGCACATCTGTAGGCAACACTCAGCAGGCATCCTGCTTCAGTCAGGCCAGCACCCCTGCATCAGAATTACAGGTGTCTCAGTCTCAGTCCTTGGTAGGGGGGCTTCAACCTCGGTGCCTCACGGTGGTAGTGGAGCAGAGGAAGGATTTTCCATGGGGGGGCTACCAAGTTGCCCCAGCAAGTTCATCTGGCCAAGAGGTGGGAAAATTCCTGGTCTATTGTCGTGAAGCAGGTGCAAGCATATAGGCTGGGTCGCCCTTTGGCAGGCCCTGCTAGAAGCAGTCACTGAAGACACAGCTGTGAACAATCACTTGGCAGGCCAGAATTCTGCTCAGGGGCCTCAGGATTTTTGGTGTTCATCCATTACTGGCAGGCCAGAATTCCCATCGGGGTCTTTAGGGTCCAAGTGTCTGTCCTGGGAATGGTCGTGAGGCAAATGAGGGGAATTTTAGACTGTCTTTCACACATATCAGAAAATCTATTTACTGAAATAGCCAAAAAGAATGCATAACATTTACAATTGAGGGGGAAAAAGAAAACCAAACTCAAACCGTTGGAGCAATATCATTCTAGAGAATGCCATGTCTCTATGAAAAATACAAAAAAATTTCTGTTTTCAAACGCACCCACAAATCACCATTTTGCATCTTTTTTGTTGTTGTTGTTTTTGTTTGTTTTAAAGCTCTGGCACTTATCTGATTCCTTTTTGAGTTAGTGCAGCTCATTAATCTAGTAAGAAAGCTGCTAAAATTAAACGGAAAAACCTATGGGGAACAGGATGCCACTCCAGCCATGTTGTAGGGAAGCATTAGGTCAGCCTTCTGTCTTGTAGAAATACATCTGTCATATAGGAAAATCAATGCGTAGCACTATCTTATTTTGAACTTTCTCATTGCTACTGGGTTCCTGAATGATCAAGATGGTTTAAACCAAACAACAGCCAGCCCTCTAAGATACTCCCCAAACTATTGCAATGGAATAACTTGATCAGGTGAAGAGCTCACTATGCAAAAGCTGAATATGATGTCAAGAATGCTTTGTTGTGGATTACCATTGTTTGGGATCATTTATCCCTTACCCTCCCATGTAGGTATAGGAAAAAATGAAGAAACCACAAGGCTTTTACAGCTGTTCTTGTATTTTGGGATCGTAAGGACTTGGCTTGGTAAACAAAACTGTGGTGAGTTTTACTATTGACTTTATCGCTGTTTCACTTTGAATTAACTGCTTTGCATTTCAGCTTACCCATCAGTATAATGAGAAGAAGAATATCTTCCTTCCTGCCCAAAAGATGTTGAATTATGCCTGTGATGTCACGGATTTAAAGACGAAAACCATTGTGGTTGAAAGGAAGTATTGGCATGCCACAAGGTAACTGGAGTGAGCTGTCTTTCCTCCTCAGCTTCACTGGGATAGTAGAATTTTAATTAGCAGTTCCAAAACTTTGTCTTAGCATAGTCTGGTGACATATCTCAGTAGAGCAGTGTCCTAGGGTGACTTTATGATGCTTGTATCCCCAGCCATCTGTTCTGTTAATGCTGGATATTCTATTCTCTGCCTTCAAGACTGGTTCTGAGAGCAAAGGTGGGGAGAAGAAGAAGCACGGAGTTTGTTATCACAGGCTGCACTCACTCTTCTAAAAGCAACACTGCTCCACATTCTGTGCTGCACTGTGTTGTCTGGGCACTGACGGAACAGAACAGAGTGTTCTTTGCTTTTCAGTTGGTTTAGCTGGCTGAGGCAGAGTTTTCCCTGGACTGTCTTTTTTTCTTTCCCTTTTCTTGGAACTGTTCAAACCTGCTCCAGACTGGGACCTGGAGAGCACTGAGAGCTTGCACTTTGTGGCCTATGGGGGCCTACTCTGGGCAGCAGCCTTTCCTAGTGCCGGAGGGATTGATAACAGAGCAAGCATCCACAGGAGAGACTTTCTGAATTCGTTGTCTCTTCAGAGCGGCGACTGAGTTTTGTCATCTGGTATTGTTCATTTTTTGTGCTGGGGGGTGCTTTCCCTGTTAAATAAACAGATTTTTTCCACTTCTCTCAGAGGAAATGTTTCCCAGACCAGTTGAGGGGAGGGGCCGTGTAGGTGGGCTTTCTGGGGGGGGCCCCCTGAGACATGAACTTTAAAGAAATTTAGGGTTTTTAGAGGAGCTGAGGTTTTAGTCAGAGATAAGCCTTATTAGAGTTTATCAAAATAAATAGGTAGGCCTTGATGAAGTTAAGAGTTAGTAGTTAACTAATAATTGATTGCTTGTCAACATCATGTTTGCTTAGCTGGGTTTATCATGAAGAATATAGAAACTCATAAATAGCTTTTAGGAACATAAGACAATTGTAGGCCACCTCTGTTCTGAAACCAATTGAAGATGGGGAATGGGAGTTCTACCAATGGGTTCATTTGTCATATTTGCATTGAAAATGTAGAAAGTTCAGAACCAGGAAGACTTCATTTATTTCCTCATTTTGGAACCCCTCCCCATGAAAGGGACCACCGATTCATTTTGAGGAACAAACTACGCGTGCTTAATAGCTTTTGAACTAATTACCATACGAAGTGAGGAATGATGGGATGTACCTAAATTATGAACATGTATTTGTCTTTTGGGTATTCAATACTTGTATAGATAAAAAGACTCTGTTATCACCTCTAAATCACAGTGTGTATTTGGGAGCTATCCCGCACGCTGCCCAGCGTTGCAATAAACATACACTTTCTAATTTTGAACTGTTAGGGAGCCTTTGTCCGTCACAGTTGGATATCAGTACTAGATCAATATTTTTAATAAATCACCCCTTCTTGAGGATTGCTGCCAAATTTGCCCTAAACCAAGACAAGCAGGGTCTGCGATTTAGAGAAAGATGGAATCACTTTGGTTGGAAAAGACCTTTAAGAACATTGAGTCTAAATGTAATTAGCAAACACAACCATCAAGAAATGTTTTGCTGTCTGAAGAGAACATGGTTTATCTGGTAAGCTTTGCAAGTATTTGTGTCATCCCAAGCATGCATGTCCAATGCATTAGATGGGTATATAATAAGAAACCTGTGCAAATCAACAGAATGATTCTCAGGGTAGGATATTGGCATGTTTCATCCTTCTTCCCGACTTCTTCCAATGAATTACTTTTACAAAGTAAGGATTGGAATTGTTACTCTTTTGACGGTTCTTGTTGTATTACTGACATTTTTGGCATAGGAATGCCAAATAGGTTAATTCACCTAGTTTTTCCGATAAAGACCAAGATTTAGTGTTGCTTAAGCTGGAGGCAGAAATATTTAAATCTTCCAGCCTCCTTCTTAGTACCTAATTTCTCTTACAATATCAGTGCACAATCTTGTCCCTTAAGGTCCAGCTAGCTCAGTTTATACCAACAGGGTGACTTTAGTAGGGCTCACGTCATGCTGCACACAGAAGCCCTCAGGGTGCACCTCTAGCAGACAGTAATTCATGCAGTTGGACCATCCCAGTGCTGACTTTGGATCACCAGAAGAGTAGAACTAGAGAGATTTGATGGAGAGCTCTCTGGAGGAAGTGGCCTGAAGAAGACAGCAGAAATCCCATCTGTGTGTTTGTACAAATAACGTGAATACCATTTACAGGAAAAGATCTTCAAATCGATCTAGCTTTTTCTGCAGATTATTTGTCAACTATCTGCATTACATGGACAGTTCCACTGAGCATCTGAAATACAGCTGCGTTTAAGTGGATTGATTCAGGGTTGGAAAGCAGTGAAATAAAGCTTTTCAGGAATAGCTGACATCCAAGTCCCGCAGAAATTTACCTATTTTTAATGTCCAGATGCTTTTTAAAATAATGGGTGACCATTTAGCTACCTAATAGCTTTAATCAGAAATACAAAGAAAATTTTAAACTCCCATCTTTCATAGCTTGAATATTTTTCTTCGTTTATTTCCTGGTTTCCAATTCAGGTCTACAAATCATATGATTAGGTAATGAGAACTCATGCTGTATAAAAATATTTCCTGCTATACTTCCAAGTCAAGGCCATGTTTTTCCCAGAACTGTTTAAAAAAATAAAATTCTATCTGGATTCTCTCTAGCCCACACTCATCATTATACAAAATCATTTAAATATTATATTTTGACTTTACATGGTGCAATTACATTCAGAAATCCAAGGCTCTATTGTTAGATTGTTTGTATGGTTTTCTGGCAATTCTAACTTCCCACAACCACTCTTGGCAGCTATATATTTTTGCAGCAAGGCATCACAGGGGTCTGTGAGAAGTTTTAATGTGAAGCAGAGCTAACATTAAAATACACGTGACATACTCAAAATATTTCACTTCAGAAAGTTACAGTTTGCTTAGATGGAATGAAATATGAAATAAATGAACCTCACACAACATTTCTAAATCTTGGAAATCTACTACCTGAACTTTGAGTCAGTTTGCAGGACAGGACTCTGTAGAAATGCAAATGTGAAGTCCAAGGAATAGAGCAGAAGGTGTATTGGGCAGGGGTACAGAAGATTGCTCTGAAGGGTGATGTAAGCAAGATTGCATCCTATAAAGATAGCAGCTGCTTCTGCTGGTGCCAACATAGAGAATTTGCGCCACCAGCCTAGTTTTCTGGGGACATTTGACCTGTACACTCTTGAGGGCTTGTAGATGTGAATGAATCTGTCCTTTGATCTGTTTTTTTCTTTTCAATGTCTATGACCTGACTTGCTATTGTGTACTGTACTGTATCGTTTTATGAACAGACATGTTTCATCTGTTTGAAAGCTGTAGTTGAAAGTGAGCTTGCAATCATGAGTTGGCTGTCAAAAGAATTAATTTTCTGCTTTAAGCAAAATATCAATAGAAACAGTCCATCCACTCCTATGATACAGATTCCTTTTGAATTTACAGGTTAATTTGCATCAGTGAGTATAATGCATGTGCAATAAATACACCTTGCTTGGTTTCTAATGATGATAATAGTCCTCTTTGGATTACTCTAAGGATTGAACTCACCATCATTATTTTCCTGTTCTCATTGAACTGTAAAGGAAAAATAGTTTTGCATTAACCAAGGAGTAAAATGCATGGATTTAGCATCATTCTTGCAAGTAGTCCTCGATTCTGAAAATACCTCTCAGAAGCTGCATCAAATGGGAAAGCTAGACAGATGGCAGAATGCATCTGATGGCAGAACCTGCCATTTAGGATCAGGTACAAAATAACACCCAAGAAATTCTTCATGGATGCGGCATAAGTACAAAGACGCCGTTATTTAAAAGAGAAAAATAGTCAATGTGAAACGTGTTTGATGAATAAAAAGCTATGCTAATCAAGAGACTACAGTGCCAAGGGTGCTACAAGGCTTTTTTGTAATTCACATCATTCCCAGCATGAAAAAATACTATTTTTATTGTAGATTGCTTAAGAGTGCACAACAGTTTGGAAAAAAGTGCTTTGCTTTTTCTATTCATAGGAACTGTGTATCATGGTAAGAGATCCTGTAGACAGGTTTTGGAAAACAATGTTATTTTGAAGATTCATTCCATTCAGAAATACTTCACATGAAAAAATTTGATCTGCTCTCCATCCTGAAGACTCTTAAAGGAAAATGTCTTTGTTGCATTCTCTTCACACTAGTTCAGGAGCTCAGTCTTACCTGCATTCTAATGCTTTTTTATGTTCCTGATGGCATGGCTTAGACATCCTTGTCTCCATTACCATCATGATTTCCAGATCAAGTGATGAGAATTTTTCTTCAGGATTGGTGAAGTTAAGTGTCATAACATTTTTCTCAAGTCAGTTTGAAGGGGTTTTTTTTGCCAAAGGAATCTCTTCCTTCCTAATGAAAACCATTGGCAATAGCAAACCTACTCAGTTTTTCAGGAAGTCAAATAATACATCTCCACTGTACAAGGTCCTCCCTTTGTTTTTTTTTCACCAGAAGAAAACTGCTGTTTTCTTCTTCTTCTATCACCTTAGACTTACTTTCTTCCAAAATCTTTTTAAACCTTTAGATTTCTCTTTATAGCTAATTACTTTCACAGTGGGCTATAGCATATGTATTTGAAAAGACCATTTGTACATATCCAAATGGCTTACTTCTATTCTATTAAGAAATGGCTGCACTTCTATTAAGGAAACATAAAGGTGCAGTAATAATTTTTCTTCTACAAAATTTAAAAAACCCCAACTATTAAAAATGATACCAGCAAATGATGTCTGTAAGACTGAGGCAGGAGGCTTTTTCCAGAACAATGTGCAGTTCTTCCCAATTCTATTTTTCCCTCCGATTACTTTGTACAAAAATAGTTTTACACAGTCTTCTAATAGTGGCATGTTACTAGTGGGGTAGAGTATTGCCCTGCCAGCATTGGAATTGACTCGACTGTAGTTGCGTTCAAATCTGCTGATGAGACAAGGTTTTTTTGCTGAACGCACTTCAGCAAGCAAGAGAGCTTCTTAGTCTTAAGACGCTATGAGTCCCAGAAGAAGATGAATGAGGTGATGACATGCCTTGTGTTCTGAAGAGAGATCAAAACTTATTTCTGGGGTCACCCCCCCTCTTGGTACAGAAAGCGCACAGAGGGCTTTGAAGCAGCACTTTCACCCTCTTTGCATTCACTAGTAAATTGGAGACAGAGCTTGCCCCAAGGTTTGGGCAAAAATACTCTTTTGATGCAACTCTTCACCAGACAAAATCTCTGGGAAAATTTGCAGTGGCAGAAAGCAAGCCCTTCCTGGGAAATCTACTGAAACGGTTCAGAAGTTACTCCCATTCCCTGTTGCTAACCTCTGCTGTCTAGCTGTCCCATATGTTTGGGACCATGTTGAAATCATTCTAAACAATGTACTGACGCTGCACTGTTGAGTAAACATAGGTCTTTTCCATAGGTGTCAGGGAAAAATATTTCTGTTGGTAAAAATGATAGAAAACAATACCAGCATGGGAGAAAAACAAGTACATCAATAGAATGAAGATGCCCAGAATTCTCCTTTTGAAGTTACACACAGTCAATATTTTCTAAAGAAGGTTGTGAAACTTAATAAGGAGTACAGTCCACGTGACTGGTGCACAAGTTCATGTTTCCACCTTACAAAATACATATTATTAAAAGAAAAATGTTCTGCCTTGTAGAAAAGTAACCCATTAGGAATTTGATCAAAGATAGGATTAGATCAAGTATTCCTACAAGACAGTAGTAGTACTAGGAAAAGCCTTTTGGCGTCTATTTAACTACAGGAAACTTGAGAAAGCAGAAGAGTGTCCTTCCCTGCTGCAAGCTGTACTTCCTAGTTGCTAGTGCTGCTTCAACATTGTCTAAAGAAAACTTGCCAAAATAAGACTATTGTATACACGCAACTGTAACTATCCATTCCGCTCCAGCTCATTTTAACTAGCAAGTATGAGTCACACACTCTAATGGAATATTCTAATGCATAGATAGAGTATACCTTCACTAATAAATGGGGACTCTGGAAAAAGGACCAAATGCAGATGAATTTCAGGGAAGGAAATTATTGGAGTGCTAACTGCAGTCCCTCGACTTCACAAGAAATGATGCCTGGTAATCCCAACCAGAAACATATAGAAATCCATTTTCAAATGGGTTGCATCTATGGTCCTCTGTTCTTCCTATATGAAGAAACTGTGTTTTGAATCAATCTTCAAAATAGTATGCCTAAAGACCTTAGAAGCCTCCAATTCTTTTCTTTTTTTTTTTTTTTCCAGAAGCAACTGTCTCAAAACCTTTTTAAAGCTGACATTTTCCCTTAAGATGCCATATTTTAAAAGAGCACCTTGTCATTTAACAGGGTATTCCAAACATCATTTACAAGTTTAGACTGAAAGTAACACTTTTCCTAGTAATCTTTCCTTTTTTGCAGCTCAGTGCTAACATAGGCAGCAAAGAAGAGAACAGACCACAGCTCTTTCTGGAGCATCTTGAACAAATGCCCTTGCTTATGTTCTAATCATTCACTTCACCAAAAGACCTAATGATGAAGAAAAGGTTGTGAAAGCATTACTAGTAGTGCTACATGGCAATGTACGGGTGTGATTTCTCAACTGGAATTTGTATCACATAGATGATACTTGGCAAACAGCAAATGAAGGGGTTTTCTTCAGCTCGCAGACTGATGTTACATGTCAGTAATTTAATAAAAAGATAACAAGAACAAGGTTATTTTTTAACATGTGAATTTAATTACACCCCTGCCATGGACATCTGAATCTTATGAATAGACAGTGTCTGATTTAGAAAAAAATAAAGAATTATCACAGTTTAAAGAAACATAGGATCATAAACCCTTTGCTGGTGGAACGTAGTCTATTCATTGGTTGAAATGAAGCAGGTAGACAGGACATATGAAATATTGTTTTGTGGATCAAACATTTATTTTCGAAAGTGATGCTGACAGATAGTGAACTCACCAACTTAGATATTGCACGGTAGATAAGGGTACATAACTTGCTCCATCAAGTAATCCCTTGGAACCATCATCCAAGGGGATTTTCCCCTGCATCTGTGAAAATATGCCTACCTTTTTCACAATACTTCTGCAGCAGCATTGTTAGGCCTGATCAGCTGCTATGGAGAGTGAATTATCGGCAGCAAGGTGACTGGCCAGGGCAATTTGCTTCAATGGATTTTGATCTCCCAGATATTTTGCAGACCTGCTTCAGCCCTGCTTGTCAAACACAGCCTTTAAAGGGTGCCAAACAATTGTTAGTCTGTACTGGGCCATATGCTCTTTATTCTCTCCCTCAACTTCTCCATCGCCTCTCATCTGTTTCACATGAGCTATGTTCAAGGTCCACAGGCTACTTTTCACAGAATCTTCAGGCCTGATGCAGTAAGAATGATGACTAGAACACAGCTGGGATCAATTTTCCAGTTTGCATAAAATGCATTCTGCACACAAATCCAATGAGAAGGTGTTCCCCCTATGCCCAGAAAAACCTTCACTCGTACTAGTGTTCTACGTAAACTGCAACTTAGTCTGAAAGAAAAGCTTTTTTCTGAGAGTGTCTAAGAGCTTTGTACGAAGCACAGATATTTGATATATGCAATTTTGAATACCAGAGGAAAAACAAAACCGCACAAAGCTTTTAATGGTACTGGCTTTAATTTTAAATTCCATGCACCTTTTCAAAAAGTGTCAGCTCAAATGCCCATCCACATATTTTAGTCATCTGTAAGTCAGTATTCATAGAAAATGTGATTCAAATCAAAAGAATTTCAAACCTTTCCTCAAAGTTTATATGCCTAGATTTAATACTTCTGACACATATTAGATGAAAGGAAGACTTTTTTTACTGTGGAGGTGCTGGAACACTGGAACAGGTTGCCCAGAGAAGTAGTGGGTGTCCCATCCCTGAAAGTATTCAAGGTCAGGTTGGATGGGGCTTTGAGCAGCAACACAGGAGACTCTTGATGGTAGAGAAACAAAGTTGGAATCTAGAAGAAACTCAGATTCAAGTATAGGAGCAAGTTTTCCCACAGCTCTTGGGGTAAAATCAAAGTGTTACAAAATTACCTTGATCTGTGATTTTCACTACTGTAACAGGTTAATGAAAACTATGCAGAAGATAGCAAATTTTAAAAGAGAGAAGAATTACAGCATAAAATACATGGGATGGGTTTCTACACGGGACAAAATCTCTGTATTTCAACACTTCCTCATGTCAGGATTTCATGAAGTGCCAAAGAAGGTGTTCATCATCTGCTATGCTGACCTCTGTGTGGGCCTAGGTGTGTGTAGAAGGGGGGCATGTGAAGGCGAGTGTGTATGTTTGCTTAACACTTGTTGTGGCAGATTCATGCCTCAGCTCCATCATTTCTTTTAGAAACTTCACAGAGAGTGGATATGAAGTTTAATATCAACAAGAGATCAATTCCCAAATCATCCATTTTACCCTACCTTATAAATCATATGCTTTGTTGCATATTTTATCAAATAGACTTTCAAGCCACATGGAGAAATGAGAATGTGGAGAATCCCTCCAATGTCTTGCAACTTTTATGCAAATAGAGTTTCAAGAAAGCATAATTTCTTTTAAAATACATCTGGGACAGGCATGATGGTGGTGTCAAGCTGTTGGGGTTTTTGTTGCTGGGAGAAGTTGTACAAAAGGATTGGTTTTTACATTGACTAGTTACTGAATCAAGTGCATGAATCCATTGGAAATTCAACTGGGGGTTCCTTTTTCTAGCAGATTACTTCTAGAACGAGCTTGCAGACTGAAGCTGACTCTTTTGCTCTCTTTTTGTTTCTTACCTATTTTCTTGGCTTCTTTACCACTATCTACACAATTTTGGATCTTTTTTCCCAACTAAAATTGTTTCATAGTCTGATAATTAGGATACATTTTTTACAAGGAATTTTTAAAAATCTTTGCTTGAGTTAAGAAGGTTAAGGACTAAGGTCTTTTTCTTACCTCATCAATATTGCGATGGAATTGATAAATAAAGACTAACTCTTTCTTTTTATTTTCAACCCAAGTAGATAGTTCCCATACATTAATACATTTTGTGGACCAATATTTGCCATTCTGATGTAAGTTGTCCCTTCTTAACAATATACATTCTGTGACTATGTTGACAACACTCTTGGTGAAGATCCTAATTGGTCTTAAACACACATAGGGAGAAATTTGCTCAGCCAGTGTCAGTCTTAAGCATGCCTATCAGAAGATCTTTCTATAGCTGGGGAATTTTCCCATGAAAGGGATTCAGTTATGGAAGAGACACTTATCCCAGAGTTTTGCATTCTTCTTGAGCACTACTTAAGGAACTTAGATCCCATATCCATTTGGATCTCTCTCTGCACAGATCTTTGTCATGCCAGTGCTTGAAATGCATCTCTAAGAG
Source organism: Agelaius tricolor (assembly GCF_023055355.1). Lineage (NCBI taxonomy): Eukaryota > Metazoa > Chordata > Aves > Passeriformes > Icteridae > Agelaius > Agelaius tricolor. The sequence continues at coordinate 480,913 of NW_027269290.1, read as the reverse complement.
AATTCACTAGCACAGAATGAACGAGAGTGGAAGGCGTCAGTGGGGCTCACCAGGTCCAACCCCCCTGCTTAAACCAGGATACCTAGAGCCTCTTGCCCAGGATTATATCTGGGTGTACTTTTAATGTCTTCAAAGATCCAGGCTCCACCATCTTTCTGGGCAGTCTGTGCCGTGGTTCAGTCGCCCTCACAGTAAAAAATCATTTGGTGATGTGCACAGGCAATCTCCTGTATTTCAGTGTGTGCCTACTGCCTCTTGTCTTTTCACTGAGCATCCTTGAAAAGACACTGGTTCCCTCCTCTTTGCACACTTCTGGGATATATGTGTGCTGCCACGTAGATAAATGTCCAAAACCTTCCTGAAGCCCAGGCAGACAATATTCCCTTCATCTACCGGGCAAGTTGATTCATCAGAGGAGTTTAAAAAGTTGTTCAGCATCAAGTTCCCCTGGTAAATCCATGCTGACTAGGTTATTTTGTCCTCCTTCATGTGCCTGGCAATGCTTTCCAGCAATAGCTGCTCCATCAACTTCCTGGGGATAAAAATGACGCTGGCTGGCTGGCTGGCTTGTACTTTTCCAAGTCCTCCTAGTTGCCTCTTTCCAAGATGGGTGACATTTGCTTTCATCCAGTCTTTGGGCACTTTCCTCAGTCACTATGATCCATCAAAAATCATTAGGAGTGGCCTCAGAATAACATCTGCTAACACCCTTGAGACCTGTGGCTGCATCTCAACAGGGCCTGTGGACTTCATGGAATACATACCAATTCAGTGACTATGCCCATAAAAGTTTGCAAGGGATAACAGAACATATTAACAGCTACCTGAAGAGTGAGTGAAAAACTATGGAAGCAATCCAAAAGGACAAAGACTTGAGTTCCCTTTTCAGACAAAGCATCCTATCGTGGAGCTGAGCAGCTTTAGATCTAGGGAAGCTTCCCCTCTGAAAGGATGCAGAAGACATTCTTTTACCCGTATCCACTAATAAAATGTATTGACCATTCACTTGCAATACAAAAAAACTAAATTCTTTCCAAAATTGTTGCCGCCTAACTAGACAATCATGTACTGGCTGGCTATTCCCCTAACAGATGACAGCACCTGCTTGATGCCTCTTATGCCTACAAACTATTTGAATTAGGTCATTTGAGTGGGGATTACTGGTTGGGAACTTTCTTTCTGATGAATTTGGAAGATTTACTGAAGCAAGGACCTGAAGATGAAAACTTCATTGCCCATCAGTGCACTTTAACATCCACGGCTGTAATGCCATTGTTTCTCACCAACTGAGTCAAGAATTTATGACTACAGAGTGAATCAGCTCCAAAAGGCAAGATAAAGGCTGGAAAACATTCTCTCTTGGTAAAGCAAATGAAGTGACTAAATTCTAATCACTCGCTGGCCTAAAGCTTCAAGGAGGGGGAGGTGGACCAGGTTTCCTTCCACTGCCGTTCTCTTTGTCACCTCAGTGTTTTATAGGGGTATGCAGACATTCAGAAAGAGAGCTTTGCTGAATTCATAAAATTCAGTCTTAAAAAATAACTTGAGAGCAGCTGAAATGAAAAGAACAAATAAAATGCAATTAATTCCACGGAAGCTTGAAATGATTATTTCTTCATTTTGCATTTGAGGATGTATATTGTGTGAGTTTGTCTTGTATTGTTCTACAGGTTTTCTAACTGGCACACCTTTCTTTATGAATGGACTGTCCTTTCCTAAATACTCTCATATGGAGGAACATGCTTCTGATAAGAAGAGCACTAGGGTGTCTTTACTTGACCTTTTATTTTTACTGATGTTTGCTCCTTGGAAATGAATGGGGTTTTTCAATTGAAATGTCTTACTATTGGTCCCACAGGATAAGCCACAGACTCTTCTGCTCAGAGCTGTCACTAGTCAGCTATTCTCCTATCTGCCTTGAAGTAGTTGAATGTTCTGGTCTCAAAGTAGCACCTTCTATGTAGCCATGCTCTTAGCTGCCAGTGTCATCTTGAATCCAAACACCCTCCCGCAAGGGACCGCTGGTTCTGTAGTCAACTAAGGGGAAAAAAACGGTCCATCCATGCTTCCTGATTTAAAATATAAAGGTATATAAAGGTATGGTGTCCCTACACGATTCTCTGCAGTTGAACACTACTTATCTTTGCCGTGTTTCTTCAACTCACTTGCAAGTCATTCATGCGCTACCTTATTGTGAGAATTGCTTGGTTTGAAGATGATTTAAAAGGGTAGGAGAATACTTTTGTGCCTCTGCTATAGGGATGCTTTTCAAATCCACACAAACTTCCTGCAAATGCAAAAGCATTCATCCTGTATTGTCCTAGGCTACAATATAAAAATGTTTTCTGCTCCCAACCTCAAGAGCTGCTGAAACCGGGAGGGGCATCGTTTTTTTCCTTATCTCCTTATCTCTTAACGGGGCCATCCATGTCTTGCCACGTGATTCAGAGATGACTCCCTGCAGGAGCCATTTCTGTTTAAAGGCTAATCAAGGAACCACCGCATGACTCAGAACAATTTGAGCCCATTGCAAGATGCTCTGCCCAGGGGGCAGGAGCTAAGCATCCCCAGCTGGATATAATCTGAGTTTTGGGACACCACAAGCAGTCTTTCCACTGGCTTCCTAGAGGAACGGCCACCCTCACCCACTGGTCTTCAGAGGACAAGAGCTACCAGATGGTTTCTACAGGATCACCACTTCAACAAGGCCATTTCATCCGGACTGCTGCCACCACCCTAACTAGCAGGGTGACAGGTTGTATTCTGTCCGTGGTTTTTCTTTTGTATTATTGCATGTATTTGGTTTTTCCCCTTTTCCTAATAAATTGTATTTCTGACTTGGAGTCTTGCTGCCATGCTGGATTTCTTCAGACCGACTAGCTCCTGACACCAACAGCCAGAGTGGGCTGCCCCCAGAAAGCTGGCGAATCCAGGGTGCAGCTGTAGGGCACAGCTGCTCTATGGCACAGGTGGACTGCATTGGGGATAGGACTGCGCCGAGGGCAGGGACAAGGAACAGGGAGAGGTCTTCTGTATGTTTTCCAAAGGAGTTTCTTCCCTGGAGGGTCAGGGACACAAAGACACTGAGCCAAATGCATACATCAACTTAGAAATGGGGAGAGGTCCCAGAGGAGGATACAATCTTGAACACACTGGGAGCAACTGGGGGTGGACCACAAGGCGGGGAATACAATGTTTAAACCAATAGGGGACTACAGGGGAGGAGAATAACTTAAACAAACCAATGGGGTTTTGAAGACTATAAAATTGATAGGGAAGTTTCTAGAGAAAGGGGCAGGCTTGGGGAGGGATTGACATTCAGTGGGAGGAGGAAAAGGGAACAAAAGGGCAGGTCTTTGGGGAGATGGACAACTAGGGCAAAAACTAACAACATGGGGGGGAAAGGAACAATCCCTTAATAATAAAATATGCTCCAACAGCACAAAGCAGGAAGTATTATCAAACTGACTACTCAAACTGCATTACAATCAAAAACACACACTGCAACAGCGACAGCATCTCTTGCTGGTTTTGCTTTCAAACCAGAAGAGGCGCCAACCAAAAAATTAGCAAACTTAAAAGTTAATTGGCCGCAGTTTTGATTTCCTTCTTAAATATATTACTGCTTGTCTAATTGGCTTAGCAGCATGTCTGTTCTTAGTGCCAAGCAGGGATTCACTTTGCCAGGCATGGAGGAAGCTTCTAGGAGCTTTTCACAAAAGATTCACTTCTGTGGCTGGCTTCTTCCCTCCCCACCAAAAACCAAGCCATGCAAAACCAACACCTTAACTAATCCCTAGTACTTAGTACGCATCCAATAATTCCTTTTAAACTATACTTTACATTTTTTACCAAATGCCCTGAAAAGAAATGGATCCATAATATTGATCAAAATAGTTCCAGTTCAATAGAAATACTGGGTCATGCAACTCTGGTTTACATCACTATTTTTTGTACAATCAACAGGAGCTTTTTTCGCCTCTAAAGAAATGTTTCCCGATGGTTTGGATCAGAAGATCCAGTATTGCCATTGTGAGATTTTTGTTTTGAAGGCCATAGGCTGTGCTCAGTGTTTTGGGTATATTCTTTGTTGTGCCTTGCATATATTTTGGATAGAAAGCCAGTAGAGATGATGTCCTTGCTGCAGTAGCCAAGCTAAATAAGGCAGAGCGTCTGGCTGATGTACTGGAGCTGTAGACTATCCACCAGTCGCCCAGGGCGGTGAGGATCTCTAAAGGAATATAGTATTGGCTATGCTCTGGAAGTTTTACAGAGAGAAAGAGCCTCATCGCTCTAATGATTTGTCTCCTGGAGTTCTGAAGAATATGTTGTAAAGAAGAAGGCTGCTGTCTTTCGCAACAATCTTCCGTGCATTCAAGAGGATAATTTAACTTCTTGTCTGAGAATGAAAGAAATATTAGTAGTAATGAGTTCTTTTTTCTCTGGCGGTGCATCACTGATTGAGTTTGGGTAGGTTACATTTTATTTCTTTTTTTTCTTTAAATATTACATCGTAAGGTGTTCCAAATTCCCAAATTCTGCTTCACTTTATTTTGTAGGCCAGACTGGTTCCTCTTGTCTCGGCTGTATTATTGCAGACCATATCTGAATGAATTTCTTTTTTTTTTTCATTTTGAACATTATTAGATTTAAACTGTATGAACAGAACACTTTATTTATCATTATTTTACCAGTTTGGAAGGAAATAGAGAATTTTTAAGAAAATGACGCAACTCCACTTGTGGTTTTCAATGGAAGAGAAGAATAACAATGTCCTACATTCGCAGCATTGTTTGCAGTCATATTGCAGCTAGTTTCCAGCAACTTAGGTCAGGTTCTGGAAGCAGGCACCCATGATAGTATAGAAGTCTAAGCAGTTTCATTTTGGCGGCTTTTCTTGAACAATAGCTAATATGTCTCAACGTTGTGCTGAATCTTGTGGTACAGACTCTTCTTTTGAGGTCTGAACTCCTTGCTGGACTACTGTATCTCAGAATCAGCTACAGTAAACCTGTGTTTCCTTATAGCTTTAAGAATTTGGTTCTAATCTATAAAAGCAAGAAAAGGTTGCCATATTAATACAAGAGAAAGAAAATGTTAGGAAAGCAGTTAATGGCATGGGGTTTTTTCCTACAAATTGGAGCAGAGATTTAGTTGTTTGATGGGGTTTTTTTTTTGCTTCTCAATGGAATTTTAGAAGTGGTTGGGAAAGAAAGTGTGGATTTTTCAGGTTTGCCTTTAAAGAAGAATAACAGGGGAAACTGTTGAAAAGAATTAATCCAGAACTCTATGCCTTTCATACAGAGTTTCAGAAGTGAAAAGCAGGAAGAGACAGTCCAGACAAGATGATTGAATAGAATGAATTCAAAATAGCTTTCTTTTCCCTCTGAATTCCAGCTCTAAAGCTTATTAATATTAAGGTATTAATAGGAAATACATCTGTCCTAGGGTGACATTATGATGCTTGTATCCCCATTCATGTGTTCTGTGAATGTTGGATATTATGTTCTGTACCTTTAAGACTGGCTCTGAAGAGGGAATGTTTTGTTTTGGTTTTCTTATCAGCCTGGCGGGACACAGAGACTGCAGCTTTTGCTTTTCCTGCTTTTGCTTTTCGCTTTGCTCTCTCTCACTCTTGCTTGCTTCGCTTCTGCTTGCTTTTGCTCATTAGCTAGTTTAGCTAAACTGTCCAAATTTCTTCCTGGACCATTTCTCCTTTCCTTTTACTGACCATTTTGAACCTGCTCCGGACTGGGACCTGGGAAACACCGAGAGTTTGCACCTTGTGGCCTGCAGCAGCTGGCGCAGCACTGGAGGGACTGAGAAGAGAGTGAGCACCCCCCCAAGAGAGACTTTCTGAATTTGTCATCTTTTTCAGAGCGGTGTCATCCGGAATTGTTCCTTTTGCGTGCTGGGGGGTGCTGTGCCTATTAAATAAACAGGTTCGTTCCACTTCTCTCTGAGGAATCCTTCCCGAACCAGTTGCGGGGAGGGGCCCTAATTTGGAAATTCTCCTCCAAATTTGCCCTAAACCAGGACAACATCGCAATCTCTAAGATTTAAAAATGGATGATGAAGTTTTATATCCAGTAAAGTGTAAGGCTTCACATTTTAATCTGATTTGCATTTTGGTGAAAGCCGGGCATCCTTTGCAATTTACCAGATAACAAGGGATTTAGAACAGTAAGTATGCAAGTAATCTTTTGGACCCTTCATCTCCCTTCTTATGACAATGAATACATTTATTAAGCTTGTTGTCCTGGCCTGTTTTTATTCCATCAGGGGATTTGATCATACAAATGTCTAGTCATTCTTTCCTTGTTTTCAACCACTCTAAGAGCATTCATCAGAACTATTCAGTAGTTCTTGATCTGCAACAGTGACGAGCACTAGACTGGTAAGAGTCAGTGGGCATCAGCAGATCCCCTATGACAGCACATGGCAGGCTGTTCTGGCAGGACTGATGTTTGAGAGGCTCGAATTCTGTGAAATAGAACATTCGAGGGATGGGAAACATGGCAACAGATTCTGAGCTTTCAACCCAACCCATGAACAAGTAATAAGGCAGGTAATTTTCTGTGGAAATTTCTTTAGCCCCAGTGTTGTGGATGATGATTACTCTTCCTACCTCCTTTGGCCAGCTACCAGCTTTCCCCTCCATTACTCTGCTTCTGGACAGAAAACCAGAAGAAGGGATTTTTGACCAAAACACCTATCAGGACCTTAGAGTGTTTTTTGCTCCAAAATGTTTCAAGGCAGATAGGGAAACAATTCCATTTTCGAGAGTGTGTTGAGAAGACAAGGTTGAAAGTTAAAAACATTGGGTTCTGTCTCTATATATGTTACTGATTGTGCTTATTATCTTAGTCATGTAATATATATATATATATTTGGTAGGGTTTGTTCTTTTTTATTTTTCTTGGGGTTTTTTTCCTTTTTTTTTTTTTGATGCATCCTTGAGATAAAAGGCCAAAAGTACAGAAAAGTTCTGTACGGTTAAAATACTTTTGAGATGCCTCATGCTGAAAAACTTGTAGCTACTGCTAAGGCCCATTGGCCAATTCCTGCTTCATTTCTGAGAAGCTATAAAATTCCCATCTGTATTTTAGTTCTAACAATTTGTTGTTATGGTGGAGATGCAACTTAAGAACAACCATTTTTGAATCTGTAGGGATGTATTTACCATTTTATAGCTGCCTTTTCAGTTTCTGAGCCACTATTGAAAAAAAGGAGAAGTATCTACACTGTTTTCAACCTGTAGACCATCCACTACTGTCCACATGCTCAGATTCAAAGGCAAACAAGCCTGTCTGGCCTCATTGGGAGGAATTATTTGCCTTCAAAAGACTAGACTAGTATTTGATTTCCACCAGCAGAGTCCATTGGGCAGCTCCTGTCACCTGCATTTCAATATTTAATCCTCCTCTATGTTTACTGTGCAAAGCTCTTTCAGAATGATGGTGTGCCCACTGTCTCACCAGCTGTGACGTTTGCAGCGAGTCTCCCACGGAAAGGAGCTGTAAAAAAGGCAAGCCAGGGCAGTGATTTCTGTTGCTCAATACCCACAAATCAAAGCTATTTAGTCTAATTTAAGGCTGAAAAAGAATTCCAAATGCCTTCAAAGGATTCAAAAAATCATCAGACAATACTGCAGTTCAGTATTCAGGACAAGAGCATATCCCACAGTGTGGTGGTTTGACAGGAAATGTGTTTTCTGGGATGCTGTGGTTAGGCCAATGGATGTTCAGATTTTAATATTGGCACCTAATGTGGCCATTGGGACATTGGATGCGCCTCTGAGAAAACAGGGTTAAAAGCAGGGCTCTCCCCTGGGAGGCTCTCTTGGGTTCCGGTCAGGGAAAGGTTCAGATCTCCCCTGCCTGGCTGCGGGCTGGGCGGGGCAGGGGAAGCCACCCGGCCGGGTGAGGTAGGCTGGGGCCCTGGCCAGAAGGGAGGTGAAGGCCCCTGCAGGATGGAAGGGTGGAGGAGCACTGAGAGGCATCGGGCAGCCCCCCCCCGCCCCCCCAGGAGAGATAGAGAGAGAGCTGGTGCCTGTTCTTGGCCGGCTGAGAAGGAGAAGAGGGGAGTGCAAGAAGGTGCCTGGCAGGGCAGCCATGGGAGTTCTGGACAGACAGAGCCTCAGATTTTTAACCCTTTTCTTGGATGATGGAAAAATGCTAATCCTCCTGGAGTTGAATGAGAAGAGAGATATAGAGGAGATACGAGGAAATGGGCCACGAGAGAAATAGAGAAGAACGCAGGTGGAAGAGATGATGGAGTAGCTTATGCTGGACTCTTTGTGTGTAGCCATGGACAGAGCCATGTTTCCTTGTGATACAGGGACTGCATTCTAGGGGGAGGCAATGCCTCAGGACCAAGAGGGTTCGGTGTGGGTACCCCTCGGCCCCAGGGGGTGAAAAATATGGGGGGGACAGATGTCCCAAAGTTGAGACTGTGCCTTTTTGCAGTGGGACGAAGCATCCTTAAAAGTCGACCCTAGAAGCAGCTCTGGTCTGTGTTCAGTGGTGAGAGCAGTGGACATGAAAGGAAGAGGTCACCATTGGCACAAGAAGGACTCCTTCTCCTCTTGATGAACTGAGGATTGAGTATTCTGAAGGGTGGTGCTGGACCAAGAGTCGATGATTTGGGGGATGTATTGTATTGGGAATTTGGGGAGGAGGAGGAGGAGATGTATTTGTGAAGTTTTCATTTTCCTTGTGTGTTTCTTTTTTTTTTTTCTCCTTTCCCTTGTAGTTTAGTTAATATTTTTTTTTTCCTAAGTGGGAGCCTGCTTTGCTTATTCCTGGTCACATCTCACAGCAGAAACCAGGGAGAGAGTATACTCATGGGGGCAATGGCATTGTCCCAGTGTCAAGCCATGACACACAGGCTGAGAGAATGAGGGCTGTTTAGCCTGGTGAAGAGAAGGTTGCATGGAGACCTCACAACACCTTCCAATATCTGAAGGGAAGCAGGAGAGGGACTCTTCATTAGCAACTCTGGAGACAGGACAATGGGCAATGGCTTCAAAATGAAAGAGGGCAGGTTGAAATTAGATACTCGGAAGAAATTCTTCCCTGTGAGGGTGGTGAAGCACTGGCACAGAGAGCCTGGAGAAGTTATGGACACCCCAACCTGGTGTTCAAGGCCAGGCTGGATGGGGCTCTGAGCAACCTGAGCAAGTAAAAGGTGTCCCCGCCCATGTCAGAGAACTAGATGGCCTTTAAGGTCTTTGTCTACCCCGGCCATTCTATGATCCTGTGATTCTGCTGTGGTAGCGTTCAGGATGGAGCGTGTTCTGCATGTTGGCCATTTCCAATACACCATTGGTTCCAGGTGCCTTACACTAGCTTGCTCCCTGAAAATTCTGTCAGAATGAAGAACATCTCTATATATATTAGACACATAATAAATGAAGAAATGGGTTTGCACATTTGTCCACTAAGTTGTGGATGAGGTTGCTGTGAAGTTTCATTTGGTTTTCTTGTTTGCTCATGAGGCCGACGGTCCTCGTGTCAGCTGCCTCAAAGGCAGCATTTGGCTCCTCCACCTCCCTTCTCCCTCCTGCCTCTTTCAATTTCTTTCCCTTGACAATTTAATGTCGTTTTCCCTTTCATACCTGAAAATCCCTGCATGCTTCTGGGCTTTCTCCCTTTTCATAGAGATCTTCTTCCACCCTTGACAATCCATACTTTTCATACCATAAGGGCCTGCCCTTCAGGCATAAAAGACTTTGATTCCTTATTATATCTATGGGAATTTAATTAATAGCTTCATGCCTTTTCATAGAAAGAGTAGGGAATTGATAGCTTGTTGCCTGAAGTACAGAAGGAAGAGAATGAAACATGAATCATGTGGAGTGGAAAAGTTGCTCTCTATTTTCTTCCAAGAACTACCCCAAAAGATGCAGGGGGTGATGAAGCCTGGCTAGATGAGTTTCCCTTCTAATGGAAGGAAACAACCACGCCACTTCATACAAGTCAGTCCTATAGAAGAGAGAAATTCACTTCTGGGAACATTGCAGGATTTGAATGCAGAGTCACACTCATCCTTTGTTGCTTTGTTGTCTGCTTGGCATGGAACACGCTGCTTTGAAGAGGGAAGTGACTAACAGACAGTCCACTTTACAAACACATCTGCTTCCCTCTTCTTCTGAGACCTCAGCACAGAGCCCTCTTTGGCATGGTACTTCAAGGTAAGAAGGAGCGGGCAGAGGGCACTGGGAACAGACAGCAGTTTGCAGGTTGTATAGGAAAGAGGACTGCCCCTTGAATGTGGTGCAAATACAAACTTCCACCAGTTTCAGGGGTACACTTCAGCCAAGCTTGTTGTCCTGGCACATTTTTTCTCTGTGAAAGGCTTTGCGGTATGATCTGGACGACAAGAGACGCAGAATACGGGGCTACGTAGTGCTGAGAAGGTAAGTGCCTGGCCCCAGGGTCTTTTGGCAGAAGCAGTGCACTAGAGCCGTTGGCTGCTGCCACAATGATCTGTGTGAGAAACAGATGCCTAATCCCCTCCGGGAGAGTAAAAGCAGGATTGGTTACAAGAGTCGAAGAGCACTGGGCTGGTGGCTGCCGCATACCAGCTGTAAAAGGAGCATGACTCCTACTGGCCTACCAACCAAACTCATGGTGGCAGTGGTAAGGATTAAAGTTCAGTGAGAGCTATTTGTGCCGCTACCTATGGCCCTTCTGTGGAAACAAATGTGCCTACCTTTAGGTTCCGAGATCCAGAGAACACAATGGTAGTTGCAGCGGAAAAGGGAAGGACAGAGCGCACTGGTGAGCTTGATGTGGCTTACACAGGGCAGGCAGAAGGTGCAGCCCCAGTCTCGCTTTTATTTCTAGAGCCTTTTTCTACGCAAACAGCTGCTGGATGTTTGCAACAAAGATGTGAGTGTGAAAAAGTGAGGGCAGGTCTATGTGGGAAAGAAGATACAAAGCATTGTGCGCAGTTTAAAAGCTGTTTAGAAAAAAAAGGAGTTACTTTGAGAACATCTTCTGTCTTGACACTTCCACCTGTGTGATCTTTAGCTGCTTTGGACATGGCCACAATGAAAGAATGTGAAAATATTTGCGCTGCCAATGTCAGGTTGCACAGGAAAGAGGGTAGGTTGGCAAATGCCTTCTGTCCTGGCACATCTGTCAGTCAGAAGTGCAGCTGAAAACGCTTGGCTGTAGCGATAGTCTCTGTCACTTTGAGAGAATGTGCTGATGCACGTATATATATCATTGAGAAAGTACGTGAGAATCGCTAGTATGTTTCGTTTGGTTGACAGACTGCAAAGGGACCGTTATGGCCAGCACTGCCTTTTTGTTGTAGGACTTTTTCTTTGAGAGCAGCCGCTGGACATTTTGAAGCTGTTTGGGATCTTCAAGCGTTCGAGTGCAAGATGGTACCTAGATCTTGAGGGAAAGTGCATATCTCCAGGAAGCTGAATGCAGTTCAGTGGGTGCAAGTTACATGTTGAGCAGCTGATGGCCCAGAAAACTTTCTAAAATGAAGAGGCCATGCTGCAATTGCCTTTTATTTTGAAGCTTCTAAACTGTGCAGCCAACAATGCAATGATTCTTTGTAGAGAGCTTTTTGGATAATTGGTTAGCTGAGAAAGGACATTTCGATGTGATACCGATGGATAAGGATAGGGGATACAAGCTGGGAACTAAGCAACCAGTGTCCAATCACTGACAAAGGTCACAGTGACCTTCTCTGAAACGGGAAGACGGGGGAGAAAATCGCTTGCCAGAAAATGTAGATATCTTAGGTAGAGAAGCTGGAAGAATGCAAACATAGAAGCAAAATAATTATTAGAAGATAGAAGTAGGTGTGGTTGATCCAAGTGTGCTTTAACCAATAATGAACTCAGCTTTTGCAATATGTATAAGCTTCATTAACACCAATATAAATATGTGTGAGTTTTCAATAAACTTCGGGATTTGCCATTCACGCATATGGTGTGTCGCATTTCTCCCGCCGTTCACGACAATTCTTCTTCCTTCTGGGCTACATGCAGGATCCCATTCTGTCAGTGCCCGAGAGCCAGGATCCACAGCGGAGCTCTTGTCCCTCCACTGCTCCCACACGAACGGGGCTGGGCTAGAAAAGTGCTTGTCTTTTTCCTGGGCACTGCCAGCGCTCTTCTAAATAACCACACCACAGCACTGTCAACTCACAAAACCAGGACACGCACCGAGCCCAGCTCACAACTACCCCCAGGACCCAGCCAAGTCAGAAACGTCCCTGCTCTCCAATCAACTGTGTCAGGACAAAAAGATGTCACTGATCTTCCCCTTCCAAGTGGATACTCTTCTTTGCCCCACACTCAAAGGCCGACACCAGATCTTCTGCCCTAACAAACTTTTTCTCTCTCACAGAGCCTGGTAACAAACTTGAAAATGTTGGCCGAGCTCGCAAAACTGTTGGTGGAGAAAGCTCTTTGCTGCCTACAATTTCAATTGCACCCATCAAACTATAAACGTGCACCCTGCTATCGCCACTTTCCTACTCAGCTCTAGGTACCACGGTAAGCCTTCAATCTCTCAGAGTCAGGATCCAAATGGGATGGCACCAGGGACTGCTCACACAGTCCCTAAAGCTACAAGGGACAAAAACCTGTCCTGCAGAGGCCTGGCCTGGCCTCTGCATTGCCACTGACAGTTCAACAACTCTAAGCCAGAGAACTGCCTATTGGGAAAAGCCTTTCAATTCACTGAGACCACCCAAAGTGGCCACCCAAACTTTGCCAAAGGGAGGAGGAACTAGAAGCCCATCTCAAAAGAAATGGCATCCCCTCCTCCAAAATCCAAAGCATCCAGGGCCTGATCCTCTACAAAGGTGTCAGACCACTGTTATTGGGCATTACCTGTGCGGGGCACTAGCAAGACCCAGCGCAGCTCTTTACCTTGTCCAAAAGAAGTGTGCTGGCAGAATTTCAAGAAGGCTGCCTTGAGAAAGTGGAAAACACATGCCAAATGGATTCTTGCAGGAAGGAGACTGCCTTCCAAAGATGGATACCGACTCCATGATTGTACAAATTGAGTCAGTGCTTCCAAACCAAATATGCCAGCATAGAAAGTTGCTGCCGCCCTTAAGCTGCACGACACAGCTTCTTATCTGCACCTCCAGCACTGGGGCTAAGTTCTTTCCTTCCCATGAGAAAGCATTGCTGTTCTCCTTCAGGAACTTACTGAGCAAAAGTTGCATACCACGTCCGGTACTGACTCTGTCCAACAATGGCTCCTACACAGAAAGGACCAGGACAGAAATGTCTTGCTGTACTATACCTTCCCACGATACCTTATCATCAGCCCTACCAACATTGCCACCATATCTTTTACTTCCCAAGCAAGGAAAGGCACTCCAAGTCACTTGGCTTTGCCTTGCCTCCAGTACCATGCCTAGTTTTCCTAGCCTACCCTACGCTAGCTTTGCTTGCTTGCCTATGTCTGCCTTGCCTAGCCCTTCCAATAACTTCCTGGCTTTGCTTTGCCTTGTCTACCACTCTTTGCCCTGCCTTCCATGCAGGTAAGGCAATGCAAAGCAAGTGTAGGCAATTGTAGGCAAGTCAAGGGACAGGTTGGCAAGACTGAAGCCGTGAGGGGAAAGCAAATGGAGTGGTAGGTGAGACAAGTGCCAGAAGTTAGAGGCAAGGCTGGGCATAGGAGGTAATGGTAACCGGAAGGGCTAGGCAAGGCCAAGCCCTGTAGGAAAACTGCAGGCAGGTCAAATGTGAGGCATGGGTATGCAAGGGAATGCAAAGCAATGGAGAATGAGCAGGGCATGGCAAGGAAACTGGTTGGTTGCCCAATGCAAGGCAAGTGGCAGGTCCATTCAAAGATTGCTGGTACACAAAAGCGGCCCGGACGGACCGCTCTGTCCAGCCTTGATCTTGCATGGGTCATGTCTAATCTGCACCTAAGACACTTGGGTTGCCTGCTTTCCTTTGTATGCAAAAGAACTGTCATTCTGCCCCTGAAGCCCAAGGGTGAAAGATGAACTTTGTGTCCAAAATTCAAGACATGGAAGGATAGATGTCAGAAGAAAGCTGTCAGGACAGATAGGTGTGCTTGCACGTGGCCTCCTCCAGGCTTCTTCTCACAAGCTCCTGAAATGCTGGGCCTTGAGAAAAAATAGCCAGTGGAAGCCTGGAGAATCCTAGGAGAAGCAGGCAGGGCAATGCATGTTGAAGAGATTCCACAAAAAGAGAGGTGGTGAATTCCAGGTGGGGCACTGGTGAGCAAGGTAATGCAAGGCAAGGAAGGGGTTCAAGGGCAAGGCCAGACAAGTGGTGGCTTTGCCAGGCAACACAAAAGAGAGGGAGACAAGGCAATAAGAGTCCTAGAAGGAGAAGGAAATGAAAGATTGGAGCTGGACAAATGGGAAGGAAAAGAAGGATAGGTGAGCAAGTCAATACAAGGCACTGGGTTGCTATGAGGGCAAGGGAAGGACATGCATGGGTCAGGAAGGCAAGGGAAAAGAAAGGAATTGTCAGCAATGACAAGGAAATGCAAGATTGGGTAGGAAAGGCAAGGCAATGTGGGGGAGGGATAGGCAACACAATGGGTATCTTAACAGGAAATGTCCATGCACAGCAAGGCCGAAGGAGAAGTGGTAGAGAGGTCAAGGTGGGAAATAGGTGAGTGTGTGCAGCTAAGAAAGAAAGAAAGAAAGTGCGTAGCTCTCGTGTCTCTCTGTGTGTGTGTGTGTGTGTGTGTGGGAGTGAAGTTTGCAGGATGTAAAGCAAAGAAAGGTGTCTCTTGATTGTGGAGTGAATGGATGTTTTTGAATGTAAGTGGCAAGGTCCAAGCAACCTTTTCATCCTGGTACATCTGTGTCTGTGAGACATAGTCAGAAACGTCTCCTTTTAGATTCAGACTGCAAGCAGGACATAGAATGTGACTGTGTGAATAGCTGAGCAGGAAGGCACATCACATCAGCATGTTTCAACAGAAGCAGTTAGTGCGAGAAGGAGATGGACGTGTGGGACTCCAGCAATATGGCAATGCACTCAGCTGAGAAGCAAAGTGCAATGCCTCGGTGTGTGCTCTGAAAATAAAAGGCTGCAAGGAAAAAGCAAGGGGACAGGCCAGTGAAATCTTTCTGTCCTGGCACACTGAGCTGTTTGAAGGTGAACCGCTGTTTGGTTTCACTAAGGACTCGGAGACATGGAGAGGATGTGCTTGTCCATGTAGCTGAGAAGGAAAGTGAGAAGCACCGGTACGTTTGGCAGAGTTTGTAGGCTGCGAGGAGAAGGTGACGGCCAGGCCTGGCTTTTGGCTGTGGCACTTGTTGCAAGGAAGAAGCTGCTGGATGGTTAAGCTTTTGGGGATCTGCAAGAGTGAAAGACTACGCTGGTACCTCATAAAACTAATGCTTGTTGATCATCTGGCTGAATCTATGACATAAACCAGAAGTGAAATTTCCCCCCATTTCCCTCAGTTTTTTCACCTTTTCATCCAACAGCCTGGGCCTTTTTGAAGCTGCTGTCAAACGCCTTGCCTTGGAAGCTAGAAGTATCTCAGTTCACCTGCTAAGAAACAGGGAAAAGAGCTCAAGTCAATTTCAGAATTGCCCTGAGCAGAGCTGGTGTTTCGGTACCGTAAATTTCCATTGCGAACATGTGCAAAAATCACCATTTTATTAGGCAAACATTTGAAATACACTAGCAGCTTCATCTTCTTGTCGCTGCAGTCCTTGGAAGTTTTGCTATTTACTGAAACAGGAAACAGGTCAAACACGAGAAGCTTAAGAATCCAAGCTCACTGCCATTGTACAAATAGCACAAACTTGATGAATTCAAGTTACCATTGTAACCTACAGAACGGCTCTATTCAAGAAAATGGATGTGTCGTCCTTCACGGGGGCAGAAAACCTTTCTACCACGTGAACTCTGGGAATAATCCATCATGCCTCAGTGTGCTGTGGCTGGTCAGAGAGCTACACGATGGGTCTCTTTGCCTATGGCACTCTCAGGGCTCAAAGCTGCCCATAAACTCCCCCTCCTTACAGACACGCTAGTAAAGCCCACCGAAAATGCCGTTCTCCAGACAGCTTACTGAAACCAGCTAGGAGTTCCCAGCATCACGCTGGGCACTTCTGTCCACAGATGGCTTTGCTTTTAATGAACCAGAACAGAGCTGCGTTTTTCTAGTCTTTAGCTCTACTAAGGTATTTGATGTAACATGGCGAGAAAAAATCTCTTTTGACAATGATAATAACAGAGGGGATAATGTACCTTTTGCTGCTATCTTCTTTTGCTGCTCCATTTTGCTTGCTTTGTTATTGCTTTCTGTCAAAGAAACGCCAGCAAAATCCCTCATCAAGTCCTGCTGTGAAGACAGACTGCCAGAAAGGTAGAGAAACTTTGAACCTTTCCAAGACCCTTGTAGCACATGTCTTGGTCAATTGGTATGCAGATCCTTTCTTCCAGCAGGACTTTTTTGCACCGTTAGCACACATTGAACTGAATCCCGTACAAAAGCAGTGAATAGAGGAATTGTTCTCTTTCCATTGGAATGGTGATAAAAATGCATATCAAATAAAAGCATTTTAGAGCAGCAGGAAGATTTTCTATGTAGCTAGCAAATCATAAAAAGATGCATATTTACCGGTGGGGTTCCTCTCGGAATTTCAAAGAATTCCAGACAGAAAACACAGCTTAGTAAACTGCAAATCTAAATCACAGTATCTAGAAAGGTGACATGAAAAAGAGCAAGAGGAAGAAAACCAAAAAGAAAACCAAAGGAAGCCAGAAATAAGGCACAACCTCTCCTCCTTCTCCGCTTACTACAGTACCTTAGAAGTACCTGTGAGTGTCCCAACAGGCACATAAGTAGAAAACTGTGCCAAGAACAATTGTGGAAACTGGAAAACCGTGCTATCCGAACAGAAACATAGGGTTTGCTTTCACGACGATTAAATCTGCATGCAATGCGTACGGTAAGGGTATGTTTTGTATGTTCAAAAACAATTCAAAAATATTTCCAAATTGAAGGGGCTGCTTTTTATTTCTTTTGAATTACTTGGCTAAATATGGTGCACGTTAAAATACTGCAGAGATGTGGTTCATTTTACAGATGCCAACTGCAAAGGAGGCAAGCATTTTGTGTGCTTAAGAAAGTCAAGTATTGGAGAGTGTTTTTGTTACTTCTTTAGAAGGTTAGAATATGCGTAAAAGATGCTAGCTGGGGACTTACAATTAATGAATTATTTACTGTCACTAGGTCAAATGACATTAGCTTTCAAAAAGGAAAAGGAGTCTTATTCCACGTGCCAATGTTAAAGTAGATTAATAAGCCTTCAGCAGAATATGGATATGAAGAGGGATATGACATGAAAGGGTAAGCAACACTGGTGACAGCAAAAGGCTTACCTGCTTCACACAAATACAGGAGATAAAATACTGTTTTTTCACAAACATTGCTATCCAGAGCTTTCCTTGAAAAGTTTCACTGCCAATCATGAGAGTAAAATTCTGAGTGACAGTAAAATTCACTCTATCATGAATAAAATTTACTCAATCATGACAGCAAAATTTGCTCAATGATGAGTAAAATTCTTAGTGTAAGCGAAGTACCTTAAGCAAAGGGTAGCTCAAGCATAACTGGCATTTGATGTCAACAAAGGCAACTTGGCCTGCACGTGTCACATCTACTGCATTCAAAAGCTTACTCTGTCTCAGATTCCTTTTGAGGGATACCAAGGCAAGCCGTTAAACTGCATGAAAATGATGACTTAAAGGAGGATATATTAGAAGCATGGAATAATGGTTAATGTTCTTTTCCTTCCAACTGCTTTGTTTGCCCGTTTAAATTTTTTAAGTCCTTCCTGGTATCACCGTGGTAGCAGTGCAGCAAGTGTTTGGTTGTAAGCTGTCCATATTGCCAGCTTCTGGACTGCCTTCAGAAAACTTCCCACTGGTTTTGTCTAGAAATCACAAGCAGTAGAGATGACAAAGACTGCAGAAACCTTCTCATCTCCTTCTAGAGCAGGAGCGTGTCTTTGACCCACTCTTAACTAGACAACTTTCATCAGTCATGAGAGAGTCTCATGTTCAAGAGCTAAGCAATGACAGCTGTAAAGGACAAAAAGCACACTGATATTTTCTTGGGACTCCAGCACAGAGCAATGAAGGAGCTTGAATTCACCTTCTTGGAAAGTTTTAAAATGCACATGAAGTTTAGGAGAGGAGCTAAGCCATGGTAACTTTTGTTGAGTATGTCTGCCTAGACAGAGTTTCCATCACCGCAGAAGGAAGGAATGTCATTTAACTCACATAATCATCTCTAGCTGCTAAGCTGCGCTTACTGCAGATTATCCGCAACATATTTTACGGGGTGAGCTTTTATGTGTAATCCCTGAGTAACATTCCAGAGAGAAGTATTTTGGAGGGGGGGAAAGCCCAACTCTTAACTGTTTCAAATAATGGTTACATTTGAAAGTCAAAAAAGATGTAAAACCTTTCTTTCCTAGACCTATTACCAGCACAAACTGTACCAGAATTTACGACGCTTTTATTATGGCAGCATAACTCTACCGTGGACGCTCTCGCTCTGGACTATTCCTTAAGAAACAAAGTCCCCGAGAGAACTAAAACAAAATTAGCCAAAAATATTGGGCTGGATGATTTCAAAGGCTATGTAGTAAAGGCCAAACACTTGTAATAATAGTAATGAGCGGACTAAAAGTTAAAGCATTACTCAGTTCAAAGATATCTTGTTCTCACAGAAGACTGTAAAAAAACTCTATTTTTCTGGGTCTGTTTTGTGCATTTAGATGTACCTTCTACTCCTTTCCACTGTCTGCGAATGTTTATGACAAGGTTGGAGGACCTCATGCAACCTTCTAGAAGTAAAGAAAGACAAGCCAGTCAAGAAAGGCAAAATTGTTAATGGCAGGTGGAAAGAGGGAGGCCAAGAATAGAAAACAAAAGAACAATAATAATTAAACGCCCTCCCTGTCTTCTGTGAAAAGAAAAGGCACAGACAAGAAAGAACTACTGCAAAATTCTCACGAGAAAAACGCACTTGATCTGGCTCAAGTATTTTGTGCTACATTTCTTGCTGTTTTCTCATGCCAAACATCTTAACCATTGAAGGTGTCCCTTTTCTCTTTCTGGAATACAGCTAGGAAGATGGCTGTGTCATTGCTGTCAAGCTGTTATTCTCAGAGGTGTCCAGTTGAAAGTCCTAGATGAACTGCTTTGCTCTGTCTCTTTAATATGGCATGACTTAACCACTTACAGTTTCAGCAGCTGAACTTGCCCAGCCCTACAATTCTTTAATCTTTGAATGGTTATATTAGCTCCTTGGCAACTGGCATTTGTAAGTCCATGCAACTGTGCAGAATTTGCACGATGAGATGATGCCAAATGAGTCATGGCAGTAGATTAACTAGGACATGCAAAGCAGAGAGGAGGGAATGAGAGCACAAGAAGAGGGTACCATCTCCTTTTTTTCTGCAACAGGGCTAACACCGTAGAAATCAAAAGGAACACAAATCCTCCTAGGGGTAGTTCTTGCAAAAAACAAAGACTTCTTTTTGTGTTCACAGATCACAGCAAAATGCGGATGACAAAACCAGGCCATTAAGTCACATACAGTATGAAGCAGTATGAAAGAGGAAAGCAGCTGAGAGCGTCAACCCTGCTGAGTAGTCTCAGTATTCTTCTCGACATTAGCAGAAATTTGAAATGAGTCTCTGAAAATTACAAAGGAGGCAGAAGAAAAGGGAGCAATGACTCCTCTGGCATAGTGTTTCCTAACAGGGATCTTCAAAATGTAAAGATTGTATCATCCTTTCAACTGAAGGAAGGTATTAAAACAACAGGAAGGAAATGGCATCACATGCTAGAAAGACTCTGGGCAGTGTACTTCTAGACAGAAAGGCCACTGATGGAAAACCGACTAAACTGGCACCAATGCAGCAGCATTGTATTAAAGTCCAAAAATACCCACCGCTTCACTCTTTGCCATTCCATTCATATGGACACAGCAGCTCTGCAACATTCCTACTGATCATCTCCTTGGCCAACTGGGAGTGAGGGTCCCTAGTGATGCAGAGTCCCCAGGCAAGTGCAGAGGGGAGCTGCTTTTTTGCAAAAACCAGGCTTTTGAAGCACTCAGGCCTTTATCAGTTCCATAGCTTTAAGCCATAACAAAATTCATTCAACCAACCATCATACGCCACGCTGTGAACACGTGACGATTCTAGAACTTGTTGATCTACCTCTGATTCAGCGGCCTCACCTTCCCATAGTCCTTTTCTACTTAGCCAAAGTATCGGGCCTCAGCCCAAGGCCTTCCTTTTGTAAGCTTCTACCTATATGCAGCAGCAAACCACTATTTTCTTCCGTGCCAAGAGTTTAAGTAGATGATTTGCATCTGCCCTTCCGGTGAAACATAATGGGGAGAGAAAATTCTGTCGGAAATGTTCAGTCATTCAGTTTTCTGGACAGGCCAAATCAAAAGAAAAGCAAGCTATAGGATTGTGTACTTGCTCTTACAAAGCACCTGCTGCCCTCTGACAATGAACTAGCAGAAAACCAGCAAAAATAAGACTTGAGGCAAACAAGCCTTTGAAGGGAATTATGACATGATAAAGAAAGACAACACATTTCCAGCTTGTCGAGATACTTGAAATGTCAGCAAAGGCTTGAGGGCAAAGGCTGAACGAATGGGGAAAGGTTACAAGAATCCCAAGAAAAACATGACCATGGATTAAAAGAATCCCAACAGGTCAACTGACCTGTTGAAGTTTTCAGGAAATCAGTGGCTGCTGATTTAGATAGGCCATTCAAGTTAATTTCCCCGTGCACCTTCCACTCCTTTTTCACCTGTCACCATCACAGGGTGAATTGGGACCATGGAATCACAATTCTTTGGATTCTGTTCTTAGCTTTAGGAGACAACTACAGCAGCTGAAGTAGCTGTTACTGATGTGATACCCAGGAACACAGAGTTGACATATTTCATTCATGTCCAATCACAACTAGCCATATCTAAGAGGATAGGATTGGCCTCTTTTCATGATGCTTTTCTTATTTTACAGCCTGCTATGATTCTGCTGAAACTTTTTCATTAGTTTCTCTCTAAAAAGGAGAAAGTCCAATGTCCCTCCCTACTGGTGCAGGTTTACCATTCGGTTTGTCGAGTCTAAAAATGGAATTGGAACTAGCAGGAATTACTGTGTTTAAAGCATCCGGTCCGTTCAGACAGTCTCCGGTCGATAAAAGCCTAGATGTTATTGGCTAAATACTCTGTTTCCCCCAAGAGCGGACGCACGCAATTTAATCCAACTTTTTATAACAAACTCAAATAATACAGAATCCCGTCATACAAAAGAGTCACAAAGAAGCAGGAAGAATTATCGGACCATTTATGGTAGCAAACTTCTCACCTTCTTTTGGAGTGAGCATAATCTGCTAGCTGAAGTAACAAACTTGAGGACAGAAATCGCCCTACTATTGAGAAGTTGTTGACAAGAGAACCACCTAAGCTGTGTGACTTTCCCTTTTCTATTCATTGGTCAAGCCTAGTAGCCTAAAATTTACGGGCTCAATCAAAGACAAATGCAATCTAGTCAGAGGTCTATGAAAAGTCCAAAACTAATCAGAATTCTTCTTAGACAATGGAAATGGAAGCAGAGCTACCAATTTCCTTGCCACATATCCCTAAAACTCATTCCTTTCTAGTCCTAACTAATGTATAGCCACCAGTACAATCAGGAAAAGATGAAACTTACAGATGTCAGCAAGGGAAGGATTTGAAAGAACTATTCCCATTATTCATCGTCTAGACAGCAACTATCATTAAAATCAGAGCCCTTTTAGAAGGGCTTTCCTTGTGGGAAATTCAGGACTCCAGGACAAGGGAGCGAGAGGATTAAGCAGAAGCCGTTGATTGTTGACATGATGCACTTACACATTCTAAATCTCTGCACACGCCAGGCCCGCATTTTTATCTTGGTGCCTTTGTTATGTCCACACATTCTGTGTGTACCTCTCAGAAGATAGGTTTGGTTACAGTCCAGGCGCTTTGCTGCCCCCCGTTATCGAGTTCTTGTAGTCTTGGAATTTGGTGTCTCAACTTCTCTTTCTTCTTTTAGCACGGCTTATGTCTTAGTAACCTTGATGAATTCCAGAGGGCTCTGAGAAAATTCTGAGAAGAACATATTCCAGCTGGATGGCTGGTGCACCCTGTAGTCTAAGAGGTTCAGCTACATTGCTACAATTTCCCCCTTCTTCATCTTGCACCAGCTAAACCCTTTTCACTGTATTTACTTCCAAGAGGCTCACCAGTTTCATGATGCATGGAATACCAAGAAGCAATATAATAATGACTACTAGTAACAACAAAGTTCCCTTTACAAGATCTTCCAACCATCGAGTTGTTTCCCATCTCTCAAACCATTCCTGCGTAACCCTCTCATTCCCAATCAATTTCTTCATGTTATCTTGTCCTTGTTTGAGTTTCCAGTGAATGACTGCAGAATGGTTAGAGAGGTTCAAAAAACACATTCCTTCAAAATCCTCACACTCTTGCCCATGTGCTAACAAGAAAGCTAGAGCAGCATTATTTTGCAGTGTGCAATGACTAATGGTATCTACACCAGTGAGAAGCTGATTTAAAATCACTGATCTTACCTTGAGTTGGTTGACCACCCAGCACCGCAACTTAGTAAGCATACTCAAAGCTTGACCAACAGCGACACCTGCTGTCAGGAATGGCACAATTAATCGAGAGGAGCGCCCAAACCTGTACACAACTGAGGCAAGGGCGTCTTAAGCTTATGCTTCTTCTTTCAGATCCCGGGAGGCGCAGAATCGAGTTCTTCGCGCACAGAGCATTGTGCCGGTGGCGGTACGCTCCGGTGCGGCGCTTGTGCCGAAAGACGCCCGAGACACAATGCCGGTGGTGTTAATATTTGTTTGTCGCGTTTCGGAAGCTGCTGCTAGCCGAGTCCCCCGGAGGCGGAGAAGCGGCTTCTTCGCACACAGAGCATTGGGCCGGTCGCGGTGAGCGCTGGAGAGCGGCTTGTGCCGAAAGACGCCGCGGACCGGCACTTAGCTTCGGAGAGCTGCGTATCTGCGTCTTCTGCGTGTCTTGCCGATCAACATTCAGCAAAAAGCTTTTCCACCATATCTTGCAAAGAGAAACTCTGCCAGTAAATAAAACATCCAAAACCCTGTTCTAAAGCTTGCACAGAGGTCTGAAAAGAGTTTTGAAATACGGAAAAGATAGTTGTGCAGAACTCGTTCTTTCCGAATATAATAACAATGGAAAAGGCAGGAGAGTGGTTAAGTACTAAGTCTGGATGCTGCCCACACTGTGCCTTCGTGGTGCGGCTTGCATCTTCGCTTTTGGGAAGATGCCGCGCTCTCCGTCTCCCGGAGGCGAAGAAGCGGCTTCTTTGCGCACAGAGCATTGTGCCGAGCGCAGGGAGCTCCTGAGAGCGGTTTGCGCCGAAAGAAGCCGGGGACCGGCACTTAGCTTCGGAGAGCTGCGTATCTGCGTCTTCTGCGTGTCTTGCCGCTCAACACTCAGCAAAAAGCTTTTCCACCATATCTTGCAAAGAGAAACTCTGCCAGTATAGAAAACATCCAAAATCATGTTCTAAACTTGCACGGAGGTCTGCAAAGAGTTTTGCAAGAAGGAAAGTTAGTTGACCAAAACTCGTTCTTTTCGAATATAATATCAGTGGAAAAGCCACGAGAATGGTAAAATACTGTTTTCTCTAAGTCTGAATGCTGCCCACACTGTTCCTGTGTGGTGCGGCTTGCATCTTCGCTTTTGGGAAGATGCCGGTCTCTCCGTCTCCCGGAGGCGAAGAAGCGGCTTCTTTGCGCACAGAGCATTGGGTCGGTCGCGGTGAGCACCTAAGAGCGGTTTGCGCCGAAAGAAGCCGGGGACCGGCACTTAGCTTCGGAGAGCTGCGTATCTGCGTCTTCTGCGTGTCTTGCCGCTCAACACTCAGCAAAAAGCTTTTCCACCATATCTTGCAAAGAGAAACTCTGCCAGTATAGAAAACATCCAAAATCATGTTCTAAACTTGCACGGAGGTCTGCAAAGAGTTTTGCAAGAAGGAAAGTTAGTTGACCAAAACTCGTTCTTTTCGAATATAATATCAGTGGAAAAGCCACGAGAATGGTAAAATACTGTTTTCTCTAAGTCTGAATGCTGCCCACACTGTTCCTGTGTGGTGCGGCTTGCATCTTCGCTTTTGGGAAGATGCCGGTCTCTCCGTCTCCCGGAGGCGAAGAAGCGGCTTCTTTGCGCACAGAGCATTGGGTCGGTCGCGGTGAGCACCTAAGAGCGGTTTGCGCCGAAAGAAGCCGGGGACCGGCACTTAGCTTCGGAGAGCTGCGTATCTGCGTCTTCTGCGTGTCTTGCCGCTCAACACTCAGCAAAAAGCTTTTCCACCATATCTTGCAAAGAGAAACTCTGCCAGTATAGAAAACATCCAAAATCATGTTCTAAACTTGCACGGAGGTCTGCAAAGAGTTTTGCAAGAAGGAAAGCTAGTTGACCAAAACTCGTTCTTTTCGAATATAATATCAGTGGAAAAGCCACGAGAATGGTAAAATACTGTTTTCTCTAAGTCTGAATGCTGCCCACACTGTTCCTGTGTGGTGCGGCTTGCATCTTCGCTTTTGGGAAGATGCCGTTCTCTCCGTCTCCCGGAGGCGAAGAAGCGGCTTCTTTGCGCACAGAGCATTGGGTCGGTCGCGGTGAGCACCTAAGAGCGGTTTGCGCCGAAAGAAGCCGGGGACCGGCACTTAGCTTCGGAGAGCTGCGTATCTGCGTCTTCTGCGTGTCTTGCCGCTCAACACTCAGCAAAAAGCTTTTCCACCATATCTTGCAAAGAGAAACTCTGCCAGTATAGAAAACATCCAAAATCATGTTCTAAACATGCACGGAGGTCTGCAAAGAGTTTTGCAAGAAGGAAAGCTAGTTGACCAAAACTCGTTCTTTTCGAATATAATATCAGTGGAAAAGCCACGAGAATGGTAAAATACTGTTTTCTCTAAGTCTGAATGCTGCCCACACTGTTCCTGTGTGGTGCGGCTTGCATCTTCGCTTTTGGGAAGATGCCGGTCTCTCCGTCTCCCGGAGGCGAAGAAGCGACTTCTTTGCGCACAGAGCATTGGGTCGGTCGCGGTGAGCACCTAAGAGCGGTTTGCGCCGAAAGAAGCCGGGGACCGGCACTTAGCTTCGGAGAGCTGCGTATCTGCGTCTTCTGCGTGTCTTGCCGCTCAACACTCAGCAAAAAGCTTTTCCACCATATCTTGCAAGGAGAAACTCTGCCAGTATAGAAAACATCCAAAATCATGTTCTAAACTTGCACGGAGGTCTGCAAAGAGTTTTGCAAGAAGGAAAGCTAGTTGACCAAAACTCGTTCTTTTCGAATATAATATCAGTGGAAAAGCCACGAGAATGGTAAAATACTGTTTTCTCTAAGTCTGAATGCTGCCCACACTGTTCCTGTGTGGTGCGGCTTGCATCTTCGCTTTTGGGAAGATGCCGTTCTCTCCGTCTCCCGGAGGCGAAGAAGCGACTTCTTTGCGCACAGAGCATTGGGTCGGTCGCGGTGAGCACCTAAGAGCGGTTTGTGTCGAAAGAAGCCGGGGACCGGCACTTAGCTTCGGAGAGCTCCTTGTCTGCGTCCTCTGCGTGTCTTCCAGCTTAACATTCAGCAAAAATCTTTTCCACCATATCTTGCAAAGAGAAACTGTGCCAGTATAGAAAACATCACCGATATTGTTCCAGAAGTTGCACGGACGTCTACAAAGAGTTTTGCAGGAAGGAAAAGATAATTGTCCAAAACTCGTTCCTTTCGAATATACTAACAATGGAACAGGGAGGAGAGCAGTAAAGTACTGTTTTCTCTAAGTCTGAATGCTGCCCACAATGTGCTTGTGTGGTGCAGCTTGCATCTTCGCCTTTGGGAAGCTGCCACTCGCCGAGTCTCCCGGAGGCGAAGAAGCGGCTTCTTTTCGCACAGAGCATTGTTTGGGTCGCGGTGCATTTCGGAGAGCGGCTTGTGCCGAAAGATGCCGGGACCGGCACCTAGCTTCAGAGAACTCCGTATCTGCGTCTTCTGCGTGTCTTCCAGCTTAACATTCAGCAAAAAGCTTTTCCACCATATCTTGCAAGGAGAAATTGTGCCAGTACACAAAACATCCCAGATCTTTTTCTAAAAGATGCACAGAGGTATTCGAACTGTTTAATTAGAAGGAAAAGATAGTTGTCGAAAACTTTTTTTATTCGATTATATTGTGAATGGAAAAGTCAGAAGAGTGGTAAAGTAGTCTTTTCTATTTGCTTGAAAGGTGCTCAGGTTATCCTTGTATTAAGCAGCTTGGTTCTTAGCCTTTCGGAGGGTGCCGCTCTCTCCGTCTCCCGGAGGCGAAGAAGCGGCTTCTTTGCGCACAGAGCATTTTGCAGACCGCCGGGAGCACCTGAGAGCGGTTTTTGCCGAAAGACGCCGGGGACCGGCACTTAGCTTCGGAGAGCTGCGTATCTCTGTCTTCTTAGGTTCTTGTCGTTAAACACTCAGCAAAAATCTTTTCCACCATATCTTGCAAGGAGAACCTGTGCCAGTACACAAAACATCCCCGATCTTCTTCTAAAAGTTGCACAGAGGACTGCAGAGTGTTTATCAAGAAGAAAAACATAGTGTCCCAAAACTCCTTTTATTCGAATATAATGTGAATGAAAGGGCAGGAGAATGCTAAAGTACTCGTTTCTATCAATTTGAAAGCTGCACACGCTATATCGGTGTGCTGCGGCTTGCATCTTCGCCTTTGGGAAGTTGCCGTTCTCTCCATCTCCCGGAGGCGAAGAAGCGGCTTCTTCGCGCACAGAGCATTGTGCCGGTGGCGGTGTTCTCCAGAGAGCGGCTTCTGACGAAAGACGCCCTGGCAGGGGGCTTCGTTTCGGAGAGTTCTTTACTCTGCCTTCTGTCTCTCTCATCGCATAAAACTGAGCCAAAAGCTTTTTTACTATGTCTTGCCAGGACAAACTGTGCCCGTACGGAAAGCATCTCCGCTCTTGTTCTAGAAGTTGCACGGAGGTCTGCAGAGTGTTTAGCAAGAAGCAAAAGAAAGTTGTCCAAAACTCCTTCTTTTTGAATGGTAATGTGAATAGAAAAGGCAGGAGAGTGCTAAGGTACTGTTTTCTTTAGGTTTGACAACTGCACACACACTCCCCATGTTGTGCGACTTTTTTCTTGGCTTTTAAAGACGCGGCCGCGGTCTCCGTCTCGCGGAGGCGAAGAAGCCGCTTCTTTGCACACAGAGCATTGTGCCGGTCGCGGTGCGATCCCGAGCACGGCTTCTGCGGAAAGACGCCCGGGAGCGGCCCCTACCTTCGGAGAGCTCCGTATCTCTGAATCTGCGTCTCTTGTCGCCTACATCTTAGCAAAAAGCTTTTCTACTATGTCTCGCAAGGAGAAACTCTCCCAGTACAAAAAGTATCCTTGATCTTTTTCTGGAAGTTGCACGGAGTGTCAGCAGAGTGTTTAGCAAGAAGCAAAAGAACGTTGTCCAAAACCCCTTTTCTTCCAATGTTAATGTGAATTGAAAAGGCAGGAGAATGAGGAAGTGCTGTTTTCTGTACGTTTGAAAGCTGTCACAAGGAGAAACTCTATCAGCACCTCAAGTTTTCCTCCATTTTACTCCCGAGATTTCTTTTGCTGTGCAGTCAAGAAGCACCCTTCGTTCTTAGTTATGCTGCAGGTTGTCTTCAAATGGCTTTGCTTTCTGTCCCCTCCTCCCCATTTCTAACAGGCACAAGCACATTCCCTTCCCGGAACAAAATCCTGGTAATAGAGCCAGGAAGACTACGCTTTGACTTTGAGAGCCACAACTTATTTAAAAGAAAATAGTCCATTCTTTGAGACCCAATATCACACATCTGTGTGCAGGAGGAAGAGGGGTGCGTGCGTGCGTGAATGGGAAGTGTACTCGCCAACAAACTAGAGCCAATATTAGTAACCAACATGTAACAAGTGTGGACGTATATAATTCCCTGCTCTTTTTTGGATCTTTTTTCTTCAAGGTTATTTTGCTTTTAAAAATTTTCTAGTCATTTGAGAGATTCTTCTTTGTTTGTGTGAGAATAGAAATCTCCATAAAGCTTACTACGTAAAAGCAGGGTAATCTTTTGGACTTGATGATGACTATTTGGGAGATGATATTTTCATCTGCATAAATCAATTTCCTTGTTTTGGAAATATTTTTGTCACGGAAAGTAGTAAGTTTCAAGATGTGTTTTTAGAAGGTGCAAAAATTGAGATCCTCATTTGTATCAAAGCCATACAAAGAATATCCCTTAAAACCATCCACTCCATCATTTCATTTTTGTATTTTTGTCTTTTCAATAGCTAGTTCTCACTTTCAGATGGCTTTTAAATGCCCTGTTTTGACACAATTTTGGTATTCATTTCTAAGCTTCAAAATGATATTTAAAGAAGAGTAATTTCCTGTAACTACTTGACAATTTGCAAATTAACATCAAAGTGGAGGGAGGGAGGGAAGGAAGTGGCAGAAGGACTTGGCAGAAAGAAGGACATAGTGGGAGGAAGGCAGTGAAGGAAGGAAGTGGGGGAAGGAAAGAAAAGAAAGAAAGAAAGAGAGAAAGAGAAAAAAAGAAAGAAAGAAAGAAAGAAAGAAAGAAAGAAAGAAAGAAAGAAAGAAAGAAAGAAAGAAAGAAAGAGAGAGAAGGGAAGAAAATTCCC
This sequence comes from Agelaius tricolor, assembly GCF_023055355.1. Taxonomy (NCBI): domain Eukaryota; kingdom Metazoa; phylum Chordata; class Aves; order Passeriformes; family Icteridae; genus Agelaius; species Agelaius tricolor. The sequence continues at coordinate 452,173 of NW_027269290.1, read as the reverse complement.
AAATGTCAGAAACGTTAAAGATGATAAAATACTTGCGTGTATGATAAAGAGCGAGGAGTAGATATTAGATATAGTATTGCTAAATGGCCCATAAATGTGAGACCCAAACAGTTCAACTCCTTGGATAGCAGTTTCTCAGCATGAATATGTTATTTCTAGCTTCAACTTCTTACTGCTACTGTACAGAATGATTACCATAGAATAATGGAATGGTTGGCTTTGGAAGGGACCTTAAATTCACCTACGTCCTCCCCAGCATGTCATTGTCAGGGACACCTTCCACTAGACCGCCTTAAGCTCAAAGACCCATTCAAGCTGGCCTTGATCACTTCCAGGAATTGGTCACCCACAACATGTTCTAGTGTCTCACAACCATCTTGGCAAGGAATTTCTTCCCAATAGCCAAAGGAAACCTATCCTCTTCAGGTTTTAAAGCCATCCACACTTTTCCTATCGCTCCGTGCCCTTGTGTAGCTCACCTGCCTCCTTCTGGTAGGCTGTCTTCAGCTACTGGAGAGCTGCTCTAACAATTTGCCCGGAGTCTGCTCTTCTCCAGGCTGAGAAAACGCCTGCGGGACTCCGGCTTGATGACAGACTTCTTGTGCTGCACTGGGGGCTCAGACCATTCTTCTTCTTGGAATTGTTGTAGGATGCTCAGCCACTCTTGACTGTGGTACAGGTACACTGGTCATTGTGGTACAGGTAATAAATAGATGATTGTTTTAATAAAGACCCAATTGAAATGATAAGAGCTAAATTTTAACGCAAAATTAATTGGAGAAAGATTCCTAAACCTGTGGCCCGTTACCCCAGCCCATCCATTGATTGTAAATGACATTCCTTGCAGATGTTATGATACATGAACCAAAGGCAAGTGATGGATACTGCTTAAGATAGATGTTCTACCTGCTTACTGCAATATGTTCTTATCAGTCTAAAACAATCCCCCGAACATGAAGAACAAGAGATTACATCATGAAGTAATGAAGTGCTTGGGTTGAAAGTAAAAGGCATTTGAAAGAAATGGGTTTGGGGGCTAACACAGCAAGATCTCAGAAATGGAGTGCCAGCTTAGGTCTCTGCTTCAGAGACAAGTGAAGCAATTCAGAAGCGTCTTCCTGTGAAAAAGGTTGACAGATCTTTCTGCACAACAGTTAACAGCCGGCAAATAACATACTAGCCACTACAAGTTTATCATCCTGGAGTGGAAGGGCCACTCAGACTCATAGCAGTGGTCTTGCTGCTGTGCCTGTTCAAATAGACAGAAAAGAATGAGGAAAACAAATTTTTCCATCTAGTTTGTTTCAGTATTGGTACAAAGACTATTTTCCCGCCCTCAGGAGACAGCAAAAACAGTCAACAACTGAAATGCTTCAGAAATGGAAATGATCTGAATCACAAATATTTCTTTTCACATCAAAATTAAAGCCCAAGTCATAACTGTCAAACAGATAGAACTATTTAAAGATGAATGTACTATACATACTAAAATATTCCCAGAGATAACTATTGTGTCCTTAGTCTGTTTAAAAGTCTAGACTTCCTGGTAAAAAAACTTGTACAGAGCTGAGGTAGCTCCACAACATTCTCTTTTCAGTTTAATTAAACTCTTCAGTCTCACCACCGTTGCCAATGGATTTCCGTAAGTCCTTGAAAACCAGTAATTTCCCTTTTTTCCTTCTATGAAAAAAAGACAGTGACAAGAGTTATTTGCACTCCCTATTTTCTGAAAAGCCTGAACATCAAGCCTTAAGAACTTTATCATCAGTTTTACTTCAAACTAAATTGGAAGAGAATGGCAGAAAGAATGGGAGCCTCAAGCAAAAGAATTTAGGCTTCTAATTCTTGGGTTGTCTTCTTACTTACCTAAGACAAGAAGCGGAAAGAGAATAGAGTAGAGTTAGCAGCTGTTGAAGATTTGCACGTACTCTTCCACTCTTCCAAGAGGTCAAGGATGCTTTTCTGGCCCTCTCTCCCTCCACAAGCTGCAGCTTCCTTCAAGGCACAGTCACCTGCTGTGGCATGGAGCTCCCCACGAGCTCCATTGTGTTCCTCCACGGTTCTCCAGGGACTGCTGGGAGACAACCTGCTTGATGATGATGTCCTCCAGGGACTGTGGGGGATTCTTTGCTCTGTCACCTGGAGCACCTTCTCCTCCTTCTTGTCTCACTTTAGGATCATGCAGCTGCTTCTCATACTCCTTTTTTCCCTCACTTGTCACTGCCTATTCATATGTTTTGTACTTCTGACAATATCTTTTCACAAAGACTGATGGGCTCAGTTGCAGAAATGTGTCTTGCTAGAAAATTGGATACTATAGAAAACCATGATTTTACAGAAAAGAATAGTGGAAGTACAAATATACTGCTAAAGAACCGGAAAACTGACAATCATTCATTGTAATACATCCCCTCATTTTGCCTTCTTTCTCCTTAAGATCTGGAAAGACTACTGGGCAGTGAAAAACACTACAGTGTTGTTTCAAAGAAAAGACTTTTTTAGGATTCTAAGGTGTATGTTCCAATTGCTTGAGAAAATTGAGAAAAGGCACTTTGTCTTTTGTGATAAATATCATTAGCCAGTAGGGACAAAGTCTGACCAACAACAAGAGCAGATCAAAATCTGATGAGACCAAGCAATATACCTTGAGTGGCCAGGACAGAACCATTGAGTCATTGAATCTGTTGAATTGGAAGGACCCCATGCGGATCATCATCAGTCCAACTCCTGGCCCTGCCTGGGGCCATCCTTGAACTCCCAAACTCAGACAGTTGTGATGGTGTGACCACTCCCTGGAGAGACTCTTCCAGTGCCCAGCCATTCTCGGGTTAAAAACTTTTTCCTGATACCCGACCTAAACCTCCCCTGACTCAGCTGCATGCCATTTCATTGAGTCCTGTCTTTGTAGACCTCATTTGAGGACTTTCTAATACCAAGGTGATTCCGCCCCAGAGCAGAGCAGAGAAGAGAAGAGCAGAGCAGAGCAGAGCAGAGCAGAGCAGAGCAAGACAATCCCCTCCCTTGCCCAGCTGGTGATGCTGTGCCTGATGCACCCCAGGACAGGCTTGGCCCTCCTGGCTGCCAGGGCACTGCTGATGCACATTCAGCTTGCCATTGGCCAGGAGCCTGGGTCCCTTTCTGCAGTGCTTCTCCCAGCCTCTTGCTCCCTCCCCAGTCTATACACCCACCAGGATTGCCCAGTTGCAGGTGCTGAATCCAGCACTTGCCCTTGTTCCACTCCATCTGGTTGGTGATTGCCTGTGGGAATCCTCAAAAACAGAGGGGTTTGGGAAAGCTGCAAAAGGAAGGCCTCAGAGACAGCAGAACTGTCATTGGAGCTAAGCAGTAGTCATAAGGTTTGTCAGCAGAAAAATTAGATGAGAAGTAGAAAAGTAAGGACAAATGGAACAATGGTCTGTGTATTAATGCTTGTCTAGAATAACTCCCTAAGCTACAGCAAAGTATATCTAGCGCGATGTTAGGTAGTTCTAAGCTTAATAACGGAGCTCTGTGCACTGTATCTTAAGGCTTACAAGCAGGTCTTTTATTCGAAAGAAGCGAGCATTGTTCTAAGCCCAGGTACATGTCTTTATAGTGATTGGATAGAAGTACTGTCAATATGCTTTTGCTTTGTGTGATTGGTCAAAAAACTTTTCAAGTCAGTTGTAACATTAAGTTCTTTGTCTGCTGCTGGGGACGTGAGCTGCTGGCAGCTTCCCATTGTCATCACCATGTAATGAGACTGATGCTGGAAAAAACCCAGCTTGAGACGCCGTCCCCAGCAGTCCCGCCCCTTTTGTGATTTGTGCATAGACTCCCGGCCAGCAAGAATTGCCCATCTCTCCTATTTGGCAAGATCTCTCTGCAAGGTCTCTGTGCCCTCAAGGGAGCTAGTTCACAGCTCCTCCCAATTTAGTGTCTTTGGCAAACTTTCTTAATATTCCTTCAAGTGCTGTGTCCAGGTTGTTCAAAAGATGTTGAAGAGAACTGGCCCAATGATGATACTGTCTTAGCCACTGAAATAAGTGCTTCATACTTCCTCTTGTGCAGAAATCACAACAAATTTCTTTTCTATCCATGTTTTCTTATGCTCATGCTTTTTATCCCAACAGCAGCTGACACGACATTTACAGGCACAGCAACAGCACACTTTTCCTGCTCTTCCTAGACTTAACAATTTTGCAACCGGTCAATCAGTGGCCTTTGCAACTAAAGTCAGACCTTCAGCATTTCTCATTAAATGAATGTCTTCAGAAGAAAACTTTGCTGCCTACTCTGTACGACTGGAGAATAGATGATAATGAGTTAGCATCACAATCAGTTAAGTACAGAGCCTATACTTTAGCAGGGAAAAAATTAAAAGAACAGCTCTTTTATGCAACAACTATCTGAGAAACAAAACAACTAGGATCTTCCACAGGGTTCCCTGCAGTAGAAATGTACTTGGATGAATGCAGAAGATAAAAGATGTGGTTTTGAAAGGCTATGTCCTTGCTAAGCTAAATTGGATCTCATCCTGTCGATGAAAGATCAAGGAGCTCAAAGCGGAGCTAGAGAGACATGTCCAGATAATGAGATAGAGCAAAGCATTTTCCAAGATAATTAAGCATTCTGGTGGACTGGCCAGTTAGGTTAAATCTGCCACACCCATTCACTTTTGGGGACTGAACTGTGGAGTGCTAAACCGTATCTGCTGCTGTGCAAAGTAAAAGAGATCCATCCAAATTGTACGGTTAGTGTGAACACTCTCACTCTCAATTGTAAAACACTTCATTAGCTATTAATCAGTCTTAGGAACAAAATGAAATAAAGTTGTTATGCCATCTGGGAATGGGAAAACATCTTCAAAATATTTTTTTCTCTATGTTTTCTTCTTTTTTCTTTTTTTCTTTTTTTTTTTTTTAAATCCCACATTATGTGATTGATAACTTCAACCATTCTGGAATGCTTTTAACAGATGAACCCAGCATAGTAGTTTTATTACCGGCTCTTGTCCCTTACATGCTTCAGTACAGGTTTGGAATATACTCCACAGTCAATTCGTGGTTTTTTATCTCTTTTCCCAGAGACAACTTTTAAAGGACTACTTAACCCCTAAAAATCATAATTTCTCTGGTTTCTCCAAGCTTTTTGAGAAAGCTGTTTTGGTTTTGTTTTGGTTTGTTGCTTGTTTTGTTTTATTGCATCGTTCCCAATGTCTTCAGACCTACTACAAGAAGAAGTTAAAAATAGATCTTATTTGAAGAGACTGTTAAAGCTAATGAACTGCCAGTCTTGGTATTTGTATCTTTCTAAATCCTTTAAATTCCAAGGTTGCCCTCCTGAATCCTCAGTTACTTAGAAAACATTGTGTTTAGAAAACAGAGCCAGTTCAATTGCTTCTGCAAACTCACCTTCATTGTATAGGATTGTACTTCAAGAAATCTTGCTTCATTCAAACATTGGAAGTACAGATTTGACATCATCTGTGACCCTTCCATCTGTCTGAACTGTATTTCATTGTGTGAGTTCCTCAGTTGCTTCAAATAAGGACAGAATCTTTTCAATTTGCATAGCATGTTATCTGAAGATCTCCTGTCTGCTTTCTTCACTTGCTTTAATGGGAAGACAAGGGAAATACATTTTGAATGTTATCTTTTAGAGTCTACTTTTACCTACCAGTGTGCTTCTATGGACTAGAACCAATTTCAGCTTGAAAGAAGGTATTGTCACGATCTGCTCATACCAACGGGTTGGTTAACTGGTTGGTTGGTTAACTGATCTGGGAGTGCAACAGACAACCTGGAAAGGGGATTGCAGTATCGATCCAAACAAATGCACCTTTATAGAATGACCACAGCAAATGCCTGAAAGGAATCAGGGAGAGGAAAAGAATAAAACAGAGGGGGAGAAAGAGAGAGGAGTATAGCTACCAAACATGGAGAGACTAAGTCCTCTTAGTCCAGCCAATAGAGTTTGCCTAGTCACGTTGGGAAGATCTCAAAGTCCTGGTGAACTCAAGGTTCTATTATAGTCCATTGCTGAGGGGGGAAACAGAATCTTGAAATGGCTGAGGGGCAATAGATACAATCAAGAAGAAGAAGTCTATTGAAATTGCTGAGGGGGAAAAAGGTATTGAAGACGGGTACAGACAGTCCATGTTCTCAGCAGGATAAGTCAGTATCAGCAGTGAGTGGGACCCACTGTTTCAGGACTGCTTTCTGGGGGAAACCAGTCTAGGTCCTGTAGGCACATCTGTAGGCAACACTCAGCAGGCATCCTGCTTCAGTCAGGCCAGCACCCCTGCATCAGAATTACAGGTGTCTCAGTCTCAGTCCTTGGTAGGGGGGCTTCAACCTCGGTGCCTCACGGTGGTAGTGGAGCAGAGGAAGGATTTTCCATGGGGGGGGCTACCAAGTTGCCCCAGCAAGTTCATCTGGCCAAGAGGTGGGAAAATTCCTGGTCTATTGTCGTGAAGCAGGTGCAAGCATATAGGCTGGGTCGCCCTTTGGCAGGCCCTGCTAGAAGCAGTCACTGAAGACACAGCTGTGAACAATCACTTGGCAGGCCAGAACTCTGCTCAGGGGCCTCAGGATTTTTGGTGTTCATCCATTACTGGCAGGCCAGAGGTCCCATCGGGGTCCTCAGGGTCCTGATATCGGTCCTGTGGACGGTCGTGAGGCAAATGGGGGGAACCTCAGACCGTCTCTCACAGCACCTGGTGACTCACGACAGGCTTCAAAGGGTCTTCATCAGCAGTGTTCTGTACTATTGTTGTATACTTGTCGCACATTGGTAGCATATCCCGGAAAGCAGAGACAATACGTCAGACAGAGAGAGAGAAGGGAAGGACAAGAAAAGATAAAAAAAGGCGGGGGTAAGGAAACAAGAAACAAATGTAATAACAGTAATTTAAACCATATTATTTTGAAACATTTTTTTCAAATATCTGAAACTAATCACAAATAATCAAAGGCAATAAAGCAATAAACAAATCAACAACAGTTCATTTAAAATATTTTTTTTCAAAACAATTCACCAAAAATCAAAAGTAATTTTCTTATAATCTTCAAAGAAAATTGAAGACGATTTCAAAACACATCCTCTCATTTATAGTCGCCTTGTGTCAATAGTCTTGGAGATGGCCACAGTGAAAAGGACATCAGCCAAGTTGTGTGCATTAATTACAGACATCAATTTTGTTAACTCTTTCATCATTCTCTAATTCATAATGAGTAAGATTGCTGATTAAAAAACCCCAATCAAAACGAAACGCAAAAGGGCAATGATGGGATGACACATACTGTTCAGGACTCTTGTGGCAGTAGGTGACCACCCAAAAAGAGTATCCTACCACCTGTGTTCAGCATCTTTTCTTACTCTCTCTATGACATGGTGTATTTCTTTCACATTGTGATGAACAGTTACCAGTGCTTTCTGTCTATTCTTCTTGATCTTCTCCAATATTTCAATGAAGTCCTGATGAAGCAAAGATTGCTTTACCAAAGTAATGTTCATCCCAATGGGAGTAGGTAAATGTCCTGGTTTAGGGCAAATTTGGGAGAAAACCTCCAAAAGGTGGACCCTCCAGAAAACAAACCCACACGGCCCCTCCCCCCAACCAGGGCGGGAAGGATTCCTTGGAAAGTGGAAAGAACCTGTTTCTGTAACAGGCAAAGCACCCCGCAGCACACAAAAGGAACAATACCAGATGGCACCACTCTTTCACCGCTCTGAAAAAGTAGACAACTTCAGAAAGTCTCTCTTGGGAGTGCTCGCTCTGTTATCAGTCTGTCCTGTGCTGGGGTAGCTGCTGCACCTTGGCCACAAGGTGCAAACTCTCGGTGTTTCCCAGGTCCCAGTCCGGAGCAGGTCCGAGTAGGTCCAAAGAAGGGAAAGGAGAAACAGTCCAGGGAAAATTTGGACTGCTTAGCTAAACTAACTAATGAGCAGGAGCAAAAAAGCAAGAGCAAAGCAGGAGCAAAGCCGAAGCAAGAGCAAAGCGAAAAGCAAAGCAAAAAGCAAAAGCAGCACCCATGTACTGCCCTGTCTCTGTGTCGCGCCAGCTGTGGGGGAGCGGCTGATAGCAAAACCAAAACAAAACATTCGCTCTTCACAGCCAGTCTTGAAGGCACAGAACATGATAGCCAGCATCAACAGAACACACGGATGGGGATACAAGCATCATAACGTCACCCTAGGACAGTAATAGTTTGTGAATCAGTCTTTAATTGGATTGAAAAAGGTAATGGGAGGTAACTGGAGCTTCTGAAGAAAAATCACATCCCTCAATTTTGTAAAGTTACAAGCGCAACAATTTGAATGATTTTTACTATCCACTACTGCATTTTCTACAAATACCATATCACAAGCAGTTCTAAAGCACCCACACCCATTGCCTATATATTTAAGGCCTGTTTCGAAAGTCTCGTTCGGATGAATTTCAAAATGACAGATATTTTGTTCTGTGTCCAAACAAACATCCTGAGCTGTAATTGCATTACTTTCACAGATGAAGCCTAGTTCTCGGACAATAGAAGATTCCAAATTAACATGTTGCCATTTTTTACCAAATTCTCAAAATCTTCACTTCCTGAGAAGGTTTCTGAATTTTCTCGGCGGGTATCTGCAAATCAAGACTTTTTAAGTGAGAGATTATTTTCTGCTGATGTTTCCCTACTACCTCTATTTCATCCTTCCCCCCCTCCCCACCACCCCCCCCCCCCCCCCCCCCCCCCCCGAGTGTCTTAAATGTATTGATTATCAGCTACAGGATCAGCAGGATCAGGTTTGGGTATTTTTTCTAATTCCTCAACTAAAGCATGGTGGGCCAAAGTGGAGGAGTGTTTGTAGCCTTGGGGAAGCCTAGTGCAAGTGTATTGCTGTCCTTTCCCATGTGAAGGCAAAATGGTCCCTATATCTTCTGGCTGTATAGGTATCATAAGGAAGATGTCTTTGACATCCATAGTTGCCATTGCCATGATTGAGTGAGCCTTTTCTTGAATTGATGTTATTAATTCAGCTAAGTTTGGGACCAGTGCTGTAAGAGGGTCTGTGTTGGCTTTAAGCCTGTGAAAATCTACTGTTAATCTCCACTTTCCACTGGCTTTTCAGACTGGCCATACCGGTGAATTAAAAGGAGAATGGTGTGTGAATTATTACCCCTTGGTTTCTCAAGTCCTGTAGAACCGCTTTGATACCTTCTCTGGCACCAGAAGGTAGAGGGTATTGTTTTACATGAGTTGTTTGATTATAGGGTAGGGAGGGTGCGGTTTGAAGCAGCCTAATGTTAAGTGGCAGTGTGCCAAAAGACCACAGAAATCCCACAGAGTCTTCCCACTGCCTCCCATTCCTAGGGAGGACACCATTCCAAGGACACCCATTCCTAATCAATTATTTGGAATGTTCCCAATTACCATTTTGATGACTAGTTGATGCTCATTTCCAGGGAGCCTCAGTTTGGCTAAGGCAACATTCATAGATTCTGTAGTTCCCAGAGCATTAAGAACACAGCATTGTCTCTTAGTTGGAACAATTCCACACCTCTGGGCATCCTTTTTTGTCAGTGCAGAGATTTGAGCGCCAATGTCAATCAAAAAGGTTACTAGTAGCCTGTGGAGGCCCGTGATAGCTGGGCTTAATATATATCCTGATTTATTTTTAGTGAGCATTCTTAAATAAACCCACGCTCCGCCCCTTTGCCCACCTGTAAGCGGCAGAGAGATTTGTTTCCCGAAAACCCTGTTGGTTTTGGTTCACTGCCTGTGTTCCGTGGGAGAAGCTGGGGGAGGGTTAGTTTTTGTCCCTGAGAAGGGAGGGGTGCACTGGGTTGAGCCAATGGATTCGGTTTTCGCTGGTGCCAATTATTTATTATTTTCTGCAATTTATCAAGGGGCAAACCATCCATCACCTCTTTGGGGACCCACTTTTGAATTCCCAACAACCACCAACGGTGGCAGTTAGAGATCTGTTTTCCTTTCTCTATATTTTCACTGTGAGGAGCCCCAATAAACCAAACACCTTTGTTATTTTCTGATTTCTATGCCGGGGTTTTTATAGGTCCATATTGTCTACAATAATTAATCAGATCTACTGCAACTTCAGCTCATGTCCAAACTTTATGGCTACTGGCAGGTGAATCAGATTGAGAAGCTGAGGGCTGTGAGGGGGAAGAGTAGGGAGTGAAGCCAGGATCTCTAGGTCCACTTTGGCCAGGGGAATTCCTGAGGAATCTTATCTAGTCTTTCTACAGGATTCAAAGCCATTATGGTTTTCTGTAGAGTCATTGCTGTATGTTTAAGTGTTTCTGGAAGCCCACGAGTTCAATCGGTCATTAGTTCTGGCTTCACAGGTAATTGCATTGGGCCTTCAAAACCAGGAACTAATTTCTTTTCATGAATCTTTTGCAGGCAGGCGGCTTTGTGGACACTTTCTAAGAGCTGGTCGGTGGTGTCAACGATTGCCAGGGGGTCACCCCTTTCCAAAGGATTCATTCTCCCGGCCCAGAAAGACGCACCCTGTGTCAGGGACCATGCGTCACGCTTACCTCCTTATCTCCTGTTGTGAAGAAGGCTCCATGTCCCTAGTACCCACTGGCCTCCGGTTAATTTAATTTGATCTCCACCATCGAGGGACACTCGGAGGACATATTTGTCTCTGATTCTTGTGGGAGGCGCCCGAATTCTTTTGACAGCTTAGCTAATTGGGTAGCACTGAACGGTATTTGTTTAGTTGTGATAGGCGGGTCAAGATCCTCTTTCGGCAATGCAGAGAGACAGGGAGACCCACTCGGTAATCAGAATCCAATTTGATTGTGGGATACAAGCACTTACATACCATTGCAGGGAGACTAGTAATGTGTACTACAATGATTAGGTTAAAATCACATCCACAAACTTATGCATATAACAACATCTCTTGCTTGCAGAGTTTCATGGGATTTTCGTTTTCCAGTAAACCCGTTTGATTTAATCTTCTTGCAATCCAGGTCGAATTTTCAAAGTTCCGTTTGTTTATGCCAAGGCATCCTGTTTTCAAATCTCTTATGTTAACCAGGTCCAAAGTGCATCATCTGTCTTATGTCCCCCAACATTCCAACAATCCTCATCATTAATATAGTTCTATTCTGTTTGAACCAAGGGTCTCAAGCGAGGACAGCAGTATTCTCTCCAATTTTTTACTGCCTCAAGTTCCTGACGGGGATAGATTTGTTTCATGTCAGGAGTTTCCTTTTCCTCTGGCTCTGTAGAGGAATCAGTAGGATGTGAATTCTTAGCAAGTTCCTCTCTAAGGGCAGCTCACAACATATAGATCTCATTTCTATCTTCCTTTAATTCTTTCTGCAAAATTTCAACTAGGTTTTGAAGGGAATCTATTCTTGCTATTTCCTCGTTTCTTTGCTTAAAAAGGGTTTCTATGGCTGCTGTGAGACAAGCTGCCAAAACTGAGCAGAGGATGGTTTTATTTTTGCCCAGTTTAACTTCTGTTTCATGTTGTAAAGAACAAATTCTATCTATGACATTTTCTAAATTAAACCAGCTGTTCTCTGCCCAAACCTCCCCCCTTGGAGAAGGCTTGGCATTCTATTTAGCAAGCAGAGCAGAAAATTCAGCTGTAACTTTTGTGCTAGAGTTTTCAGTCATTTTATGAAGGGACCAAAACCATGACAGGGAGGTGCAAACTTAAGTTAGACAATCTCACAGCCTTTGCTGTGCTCCCCTTTGCTTCCCTGGCTGGGTGAAGAGACCAAATCTCCCTGGGAGGCCCTGCTTAGTTCCTTCAAGTTGTCCCTTCCTTCCCAGACAGTCCAAATTCACACATAAACAAAAACAGTTTCCCCTTTTGCGCTAAGAGATTTTTTGGGAAATTCTAAAGACAGAACCCTCAATAGAGTATGGGGGCGTATTTCACCTGGGCGTGCGCAGTTTGTGGGAAATTCAAAGAGCTTTCCTTGCTTTCCAGCTTCGTTCAACCCTTTCGCGATGAGGGGCTAGGTGTGGCTGAAGCAAATCGTCCTTCCCCTGTTGCAGACTACAAACAGCCTTGCAGACCCTTCTGTCGATCAGAATCCTGTCCATGATGCCAATTTAATGTCACCATCCGCTCATACCAATGGGGGTGGTGATGGTTGGTTAACTGATCTGGGAGTGCAACAGACAACACGGAAAGGGGATTGCAGTATCAATCCAAACAAATGCACCTTTATAGAATGACCACAGCAAATGCATGAAAGGAATTAGGGAGAGGAAAAGAATAGAAAAGAGGGGGAGAAAGAGAGAGGGAGTTGTCCTAAGCTGATTATATGATGCTTTTAACCCCAATCATCTTGTTCTGTTTATGCTGCATCATAAGTTTTGCACCTTTAAGACTTGTTGCAGAGAGTGAAGGGGGGAGAGAAGAAGCAGCAGTTTGTTTTCAGACCCTGCACTCACTCCTCCACATTCCTGCTCCTGGACTGTGTTGTCTGGGGATGAACAGACAGTGGGACAGAGCTCTCCTTTGCTTTTAGTTAGTTTTAGCTTGCTGAGGCAAGGAAGTTCCCTGGACTGTGGTTTCTTTTCTTTTTTCCCTTTTCTTTGGACCTCTTGAAACCTGCTCTGGACTGAACACCCAGAAGAGCACCGGCAGCTAGCACCTGTGGCCCACCAGGCCGGGCCCGGCCCGCAACATTTCCAGCATCGGAGGGACTGATAAGAGCCTGTGTGAGCTGAACTGCAACCCAGGGAGGGGACTTTCTCAGTTTGTCATCTCTTTTGGAGCAACAAGGGGTTTTATTGTTCAATATTGTTTAGGTTTTATTGTTTAATAAACAGGTTTTTTCCACCTCTTTCCAAGGAGCTATTTTCTCCTGGACCGGTTGGGGGGAGTGTTGCAGTGTGACGCCATTTCCTGTTTCAGGAAACAGGAAAATCCCTCAGGTGTTGGGATAGGTGAAACCTGTCCTTTCCCCTCCCCCTTTGCCCTCCTGCTAAGTGCTGTCCATCAATCTTAACATTCCAGCAGGGTCATGGTGTGGTTGGCAGAAGTTCAAAAGATGCCCCTCAGGTCCGGGCTCATTGGTCTGTCCAAGTGTCTTTATCCTTTGAGCCTTCCCCTCCTCCCACCTGGTTGGTGGCTCACCTGTGCCTTCCCCTGCCCCTGTCCCCGGGCTTAAAAGGAGACGGGACCATGCGGTCTGGATTCTGTTGGGAGCTGTTACAAGATTCAGAGGTCTGTCATCCTGGAATAAACTCTGGATTAAAACTCTACAGCAGAATCCTCTCCTTTTTCTCTTCACCGTCCCCTGAACCTTTTCCACCAGAGGTCAACTGAGTTTCTACTATGCCTGGATTTGTTGCGAGTGCCTAGCTGCAGGATGCAGCTGGCCAAATGTATCTCTGAGGTGAAACATCACAGCTGCCGCCTTTGGCCCAGCAGCAAGGGTCAGACGAGCCCAGGCACGTCCCACCCGGTAATATTGGGATTAATATTTCATAGGGGAGGGGCCAAATGAATCTGCTTTCCTAGAGGAGCCCCTTTGGGGGTTCTCCCCAAAATTTGCCCTGAACCAAGACAGGAGTATAGCTACCAAATGTGGAGAGACTAAGTCCTCATAGTCCAGCCAACAGAGTTTGCCTAGTCACGTTGGGAAGATAATGGCCCTGCCTGGTTAACTCAAGGTTAAGTCCTGGTGAACTCAAGGTTCTATTATAGTCCATTGCTGAGGGGGGAAACAGAATCTTGAAATGGCTGAGGGGGAACAGATACAATCAAGAAGAAGAAGTCTATTGAAATTGCTGAGGGGGAAAAAGGTATTGAAGACGGGTACAGACAGTCCATGTTCTCAGCAGGATAAGTCAGTATCAGCAGTGAGTGGGACCCACTGTTTCAGGACTGCTTTCTGGGGGAAACCAGTCTAGGTCCTGTAGGCACATCTGTAGGCAACACTCAGTAGGCATCCTGCTTCAGTCAGGCCAGCACCCCTGCATCAGAATTACAGGTGTCTCAGTCTCAGTCCTTGGTAAGGGGGCTTCAACCTCGGTGCCTCATGGTGGTAGTGGAGCAGAGGAAGGATTTTCCATGGGGGGGCTACCAAGTTGCCCCAGCAAGTTCATCTGGCCAAGAGGTGGGAAAATTCCTGGTCTATTGTCGTGAAGCAGGTGCAAGCATATAGGCTGGGTCGCCCTTTGGCAGGCCCTGCTAGAAGCAGTCACTGAAGACACAGCTGTGAACAATCACTTGGCAGGCCAGAATTCTGCTCAGGGGCCTCAGGATTTTTGGTGTTCATCCATTACTGGCAGGCCAGAATTCCCATCAGTGTTTTTAGGGTCCAAGTGTCTGTCCTGGGAATGGTCGTGAGGCAAATGAGGGGAACTTTAGACTGTCTTTCACACGTATCAGAAAATCTATTTACTGAAATAGCCAAAAAGAATGCATAGCATTTACAATTGAGGGGGAAAAAGAAAACCAAACTCAAACCGTTGGAGCAATATCATTCTAGAGAATGCCATGTCTCTATGAAAAATACAAAAAAATTTCTGTTTTCAAACGCACCCACAAATCACCATTTTGCATCTTTTTTGTTGTTGTTGTTGTTTGTTTTAAAGCTCTGGCACTTATCTGATTCCTTTTTGAGTTAGTTCAGCTCATTAATCTAGTAAGAAAGCTGCTAAAATTAAACAGAAAAACCTATGGGGAACAGGATGCCACTCCAGCCATGTTGTAGGGAAGCATTAGGTCAGCCTTCTGTCTTGTAGAAATACATCTGTCATATAGGAAAATCAATGCGTAGCACTATCTTATTTTGAACTTTCTCATTGCTACTGGGTTCCTGAATGATCAAGATGGTTTAAACCAAACAACAGCCAGCCCTCTAAGATACTCCCCAAACTATTGCAATGGAATAACTTGATCAGGTGAAGAGCTCACTATGCAAAAGCTGAATATGATGTCAAGAATGCTTTGTTGTGGATTACCATTGTTTGGGATCATTTATCCCTTACCCTCCCATGTAGGTATAGGAAAAAATGAAGAAACCACAAGGCTTTTACAGCTGTTCTTGTATTTTGGGATCGTAAGGACTTGGCTTGGTAAACAAAACTGTGGTGAGTTTTACTATTGACTTTATCGCTGTTTCACTTTGAATTAACTGCTTTGCATTTCAGCTTACCCATCAGTATAATGAGAAGAAGAAGATCTTCCTTCCTGCCCAAAAGATGTTGAATTATGCCTGTGATGTCACGGATTTAAAGACGAAAACCATTGTGATTGAAAGGAAGTATTGGCATGCCACAAGGTAACTGGAGTGAGCTGTCTTTCCTCCTCAGCTTCACTGTGATAGTAGAATTTTAATTAGCAGTTCCAAAACTTTGTCTTAGCATAGTCTGGTGACATATCTCAGTAGAGCAGTGTCCCAGGGTGACTTTATGATGCTTGTATCCCCAGCCATCTGTTCTGTTAATGCTGGATATTCTATTCTCTGCCTTCAAGACTGGTTCTGAGAGCAAAGGTGGGGAGAAGAAGAAGCACGGAGTTTGTTATCACAGGCTGCACTCACTCTTCTAAAAGCAACACTGCTCCACATTCTGTGCTGCACTGTGTTGTCTGGGCACTGACGGAACAGAACAGAGTGTTCTTTGCTTTTCAGTTGGTTTAGCTGGCTGAGGCAGAGTTTTCCCTGGACTGTCTTTTTTTCTTTCCCTTTTCTTGGAACTGTTCAAACCTGCTCCAGACTGGGACCTGGAGAGCACTGAGAGCTTGCACTTTGTGGCCTATGGGGGCCTACTCTGGGCAGCAGCCTTTCCTAGTGCCGGAGGGATTGATAACAGAGCAAGCATCCACAGGAGAGACTTTCTGAATTTGTTGTCTCTTCAGAGCGGCGATTGAGTTTTGTCATCTGGTATTGTTCATTTTTTGTGCTGGGGGGTGCTTTCCCTGTTAAATAAACAGATTTTTTCCACTTCTCTCAGAGGAAATGTTTCCCAGACCAGTTGAGGGGAGGGGCCGTGTAGGTGGGCTTTCTGGGGGGGGCCCCCTGAGACATGAACTTTAAAGAAATTTAGGGTTTTTAGAGGAGCTGAGGTTTTAGTCAGAGATAAGCCTTATTAGAGTTTATCAAAATAAATAGGTAGGCCTTGATGAAGTTAAGAGTTAGTAGTTAACTAATAATTGATTGCTTGTCAACATCATGTTTGCTTAGCTGGGTTTATCATGAAGAATATAGAAACTCATAAATAGCTTTTAGGAACATAAGACAATTGTAGGCCACCTCTGTTCTGAAACCAATTGAAGATGGGGAATGGGAGTTCTACCAATGGGTTCATTTGTCATATTTGCATTGAAAATGTAGAAAGTTCAGAACCAGGAAGACTTCATTTATTTCCTCATTTTGGAACCCCTCCCCATGAAAGGGACCACCGATTCATTTTGAGGAACAAACTACGCGTGCTTAATAGCTTTTGAACTAATTACCATACGAAGTGAGGAATGATGGGATGTACCTAAATTATGAACATGTATTTGTCTTTTGGGTATTCAATACTTGTATAGATAAAAAGACTCTGTTATCACCTCTAAATCACAGTGTGTATTTGGGAGCTATCCCGCACGCTGCCCAGCGTTGCAATAAACATACACTTTCTAATTTTGAACTGTTAGGGAGCCTTTGTCCGTCACAGCTGGATATCAGTACTAGATCAATATTTTTAATAAATCACCCCTTCTTGAGGATTGCTGCCAAATTTGCCCTAAACCAAGACAAGCAGGGTCTGCGATTTAGAGAATGATGGAATCACTTTGGTTGGAAAAGACCTTTAAGAACATTGAGTCTAAATGTAATTAGCAAACACAACCATCAAGAAATGTTTTGCTGTCTGAAGAGAACATGGTTTATCTGGTAAGCTTTGCAAGTATTTGTGTCATCCCAAGCATGCATGTCCAATGCATTAGATGGGTATATAATAAGAAACCTGTGCAAATCAACAGAATGATTCTCAGGGTAGGATATTGGCATGTTTCATCCTTCTTCCCGACTTCTTCCAATGAATTAATTTTACAAAGTAATGATTGGAATTGTTACTCTTTTGACGGTTCTTGTTGTATTACTGACATTTTTGGCATAGGAATGCCAAATAGGTTAATTCACCTAGTTTTTCCGATAAAGACCAAGATTTAGTGTTGCTTAAGCTGGAGGCAGAAATATTTAAATCTTCCAGCCTCCTTCTTAGTACCTAATTTCTCTTACAATATCAGTGCACAATCTTGTCCCTTAAGGTCCAGCTAGCTCAGTTTATACCAACAGGGTGACTTTAGTAGGGCTCACGTCATGCTGCACACAGAAGCCCTCAGGGTGCACCTCTAGCAGACAGTAATTCATGCAGTTGGACCATCCCAGTGCTGACTTTGGATCACCAGAAGAGTAGAACTAGAGAGATTTGATGGAGAGCTCTCTGGAGGAAGTGGCCTGAAGAAGACAGCAGAAATCCCATCTGTGTGTTTGTACAAATAACGTGAATACCATTTACAGGAAAAGATCTTCAAATCGATCTAGCTTTTTCTGCAGATTATTTGTCAACTATCTGCATTACATGGACAGTTCCACTGAGCATCTGAAATACAGCTGCGTTTAAGTGGATTGATTCAGGGTTGGAAAGCAGTGAAATAAAGCTTTTCAGGAATAGCTGACATCCAAGTCCCGCAGAAATTTACCTATTTTTAATGTCCAGATGCTTTTTAAAATAATGGGTGACCATTTAGCTACCTAATAGCTTTAATCAGAAATACAAAGAAAATTTTAAACTCCCATCTTTCATAGCTTGAATATTTTTCTTCGTTTATTTCCTGGTTTCCAATTCAGGTCTACAAATCATATGATTAGGTAATGAGAACTCATGCTGTATAAAAATATTTCCTGCTATACTTCCAAGTCAAGGCCATGTTTTTCCCGGAACTGTTTAAAAAAATAAAATTCTATCTGGATTCTCTCTAGCCCACACTCATCATTATACAAAATCATTTAAATATTATATTTTGACTTTACATGGTGCAATTACATTCAGAAATCCAAGGCTCTATTGTTAGATTGTTTGTATGGTTTTCTGGCAATTCTAACTTCCCACAACCACTCTTGGCAGCTATATATTTTTGCAGCAAGGCATCACAGGGGTCTGTGAGAAGTTTTAATGTGAAGCAGAGCTAACATTAAAATACACGGGACATACTCAAAATATTTCACTTCAGAAAGTTACAGTTTGCTTAGATGGAATGAAATATGAAATAAATGAACCTCACACAACATTTCTAAATCTTGGAAATCTACTACCTGAACTTTGAGTCAGTTTGCAGGACAGGACTCTGTAGAAATGCAAATGTGAAGTCCAAGGAATAGAGCAGAAGGTGTATTGGGCAGGGGTACAGAAGATTGCTCTGAAGGGTGATGTAAGCAAGATTGCATCCTATAAAGATAGCAGCTGCTTCTGCTGGTGCCAACATAGAGAATTTGCGCCACCAGCCTAGTTTTCTGGGGACATTTGACCTGTACACTCTTGAGGGCTTGTAGATGTGAATGAATCTGTCCTTTGAGCTGTTTTTTTCTTTTCAATGTCTATGACCTGACTTGCTATTGCGTACTGTACTGTATCGTTTTATGAACAGACATGTTTCATCTGTTTGAAAGCTGTAGTTGAAAGTGAGCTTGCAATCATGAGTTGGCTGTCAAAAGAATTAATTTTCTGCTTTAAGCAAAATATCAATAGACACAGTCCATCCACTCCTATGATACAGATTCCTTTTGAATTTACAGGTTAATTTGCATCAGTGAGTATAATGCATGTGCAATAAATACACCTTGCTTGGTTTCTAATGATGATAATAGTCCTCTTTGGATTACTCTAAGGATTGAACTCACCATCATTATTTTCCTGTTCTCATTGAACTGTAAAGGAAAAATAGTTTTGCATTAACCAAGGAGTAAAATGCATGGATTTAGCATCATTCTTGCAAGTAGACCTCGATTCTGAAAATACCTCTCAGAAGCTGCATCAAATGGGAAAGCTAGACAGATGGCAGAATGCAGAACCTGCCATTTAGGATCAGGTACAAAATAACACCCAAGAAATTCTTCATGGATGCTGCATAAGTACAAAGATGCCGTTATTTAAAAGAGAAAAATAGTCAATGTGAAACGTGTTTGATGAATAAAAAGCTATGCTAATCAAGAGACTACAGTGCCAAGTGTGCTACAAGGCTTTTTTGTAATTCACATCATTCCCAGCATGAAAAAATACTATTTTTATTGTAGATTGCTTAAGAGTGCACAACAGTTTGGAAAAAAGTGCTTTGCTTTTTCTATTCATAGGAACTGTGTATCATGGTAAGAGATACTGTAGACAGGTTTTGGAAAACAATGTTATTTTGAAGATTCATTCCATTCAGAAATACTTCACATGAAAAAATTTGATCTGCTCTCCATCCTGAAGACTCTTAAAGGAAAATGTCTTTCTTGCAGTCTCTTCACACTAGTTCAGGAGCTCAGTCTTACCTGCATTCTAATGCTTTTTGATGTTCCTGATGGCATGGCTTAGACATCCTTGTCTCCATTACCATCATGATTTCCAGATCAAGTGATGAGAATTTTTCTTCAGGATTGGTGAAGTTAAGTGTCATAACATTTTTCTCAAGTCAGTTTGAAGGGTTTTTTTTTGCCAAAGGAATCTCTTCCTTCCTAATGAAAACCATTGGCAATAGCAAACCTACTCAGTTTTTCAGGAAGTCAAATAATACATCTCCACTGTACAAGGTCCTCCCTTTGTTTTTTTTTCACCAGAAGAAAACTGCTGTTTTCTTCTTCTTCTATCACCTTAGACTTACTTTCTTCCAAAATCTTTTTAAACCTTTAGATTTCTCTTTATAGCTAATTACTTTCACAGTGGGCTATAGCATATGTATTTGAAAAGACCATTTGTACATATCCAAATGGCTTACTTCTATTCTATTAAGAAATGGCTGCACTTCTATTAAGGAAACATAAAGGTGTAGTAATATTTTTTCTTCTACAAAATTTAAAAAACCCCAACTATTAAAAATGATACCAGCAAATGATGTCTGTAAGACTGAGGCAGGAGGCTTTTTCCAGAACAATGTGCAGTTCTTCCCAATTCTATTTTTCCCTCCGATTACTTTGTACAAAAATAGTTTTACACAGTCTTCTAATAGTGGCATGTTACTAGTGGGGTAGAGTATTGCCCTGCCAGCATTGGAATTGACTCGACTGTAGTTGCGTTCAAATCTGCTGATGAGACAAGGTTTTTTTGCTGAACGCACTTCAGCAAGCAAGAGAGCTTCTTAGTCTTAAGACGCTATGAGTCCCAGAAGAAGATGAATGAGGTGATGACATGCCTTGTGTTCTGAAGAGAGATCAAAACTTATTTCTGGGGTCACCCCCCCTCTTGGTACAGAAAGAGCACAGAGGGCTTTGAAGCAGCACTTTCACCCTCTTTGCATTCACTAGTAAATCGGAGACAGAGCTTGCCCCAAGGTTTGGGCAAAAATACTCTTTTGATGCAACTCTTCACCAGACAAAATCTCTGGGAAAATTTGCAGTGGCAGAAAGCAAGCCCTTCCTGGGAAATCTACTGAAACGGTTCAGAAGTTACTCCCATTCCCTGTTGCTAACCTCTGCTGTCTAGCTGTCCCATATGTTTGGGACCATGTTGAAATCATTCTAAACAATGTACTGACGCTGCACTGTTGAGTAAACATAGGTCTTTTCCATAGGTGTCAGGGAAAAATATTTCTGTTGGTAAAAATGATAGAAAACAATACCAGCATGGCAGAAAAACAATTACATCAATAGAATGAAGATGCCCAGAATTCTCCTTTTGAAGTTACACACAGTCAATATTTTCTAAAGAAGGTTGTGAAACTTAATAAGGAGTACAGTCCACGTGACTGGTGCACAAGTTCATGTTTCCACCTTACAAAATACATATTATTAAAAGAAAAATGTTCTGCCTTGTAGAAAAGTAACCCATTAGGAATTTGATCAAAGATAGGATTAGATCAAGTATTCCTACAAGACAGTAGTAGTACTAGGAAAAGCCTTTTGGCGTCTATTTAACTACAGGAAACTTGAGAAAGCAGAAGAGTGTCCTTCCCTGCTGCAAGCTGTACTTCCTAGTTGCTAGTGCTGCTTCAACATTGTCTAAAGAAAACTTGCCAAAATAAGACTATTGTATACACGCAACTGTAACTATCCATTCCGCTCCAGCTCATTTTAACTAGCAAGTATGAGTCACACACTCTAATGGAATATTCTAATGCATAGATAGAGTATACCTTCACTAATAAATGGGGACTCTGGAAAAAGGACCAAATGCAGATGAATTTCAGGGAAGGAAATTATTGGAGTGCTAACTGCAGTCCCTCGACGTCACAAGAAATGATGCCTGGTAATCCCAACCAGAAACATATAGAAATCCATTTTCAAATGGGTTGCATCTATGGTCCTCTGTTCTTCCTATATGAAGAAACTGTGTTTTGAATCAATCTTCAAAAAAGTATGCCTAAAGACCTTAGAAGCCTCCAATTCTTTTCTTTTTTTTTTTTTTTTTCCAGAAGCAACTGTCTCAAAACCTTTTTAAAGCTGACATTTTCCCTTAAGATGCCATATTTTAAAAGAGCACCTTGTCATTTAACAGGGTATTCCAAACATCATTTACAAGTTTAGACTGAAAGTAACACTTTTCCTAGTAATCTTTCCTTTTTTGCAGCTCAGTGCTAACATAGGCAGCAAAGAAGAGAACAGACCACAGCTCTTTCTGGAGCATCTTGAACAAATGCCCTTGCTTATGTTCTAATCATTCACTTCACCAAAAGACCTAATGATGAAGAAAAGGTTGTGAAAGCATTACTAGTAGTGCTACATGGCAATGTACGGGTGTGATTTCTCAACTGGAATTTGTATCACATAGATGATACTTGGCAAACAGCAAATGAAGGGGTTTTCTTCAGCTCGCAGACTGATGTTACATGTCAGTAATTTAATAAAAAGATAACAAGAACAAGGTTATTTTTTAACATGTGAATTTAATTACACCCCTGCCATGGACATCTGAATCTTATGAATAGACAGTGTCTGATTTAGAAAAAAAATAAAGAATTATCACAGTTTAAAGAAACATAGGATCATAAACCCTTTGCTGGTGGAACGTAGCCTATTCATTGGTTGAAATGAAGCAGGTAGACAGGACATATGAAATATTGTTTTGTGGATCAAACATTTATTTTCGAAAGTGATGCTGACAGATAGTGAACTCACCAACTTAGATATTGCATGGTAGATAAGGGTACATAACTTGCTCCATCAAGTAATCCCTTGGAACCATCATCCAAGGGGATTTTCCCCTGCATCTGTGAAAATATGCCTACCTTTTTCACAATACTTCTGCAGCAGCATTGTTAGGCCTGATCAGCTGCTATGGAGAGTGAATTATCGGCAGCAAGGTGACTGGCCAGGGCAATTTGCTTCAATGGATTTTGATCTCCCAGATATTTTGCAGACCTGCTTCAGCCCTGCTTGTCAAAGACAGCCTTTAAAGGGTGCCAAACAATTGTTAGTCTGTACTGGGCCATATGCTCTTTATTCTCTCCCTCAACTTCTCCATCGCCTCTCATCTGTTTCACATGAGCTATGTTCAAGGTCCACAGGCTACTTTTCACAGAATCTTCAGGCCTGATGCAGTAAGAATGATGACTAGAACACAGCTGGGATCAATTTTCCAGTTTGCATAAAATGCATTCTGCACACAAATCCAATGAGAAGGTCTTCCCCCTATGCCCAGAAAAACCTTCACTCGTACTAGTGTTCTACGTAAACTGCAACTTAGTCTGAAAGAAAAGCTTTTTTCTGAGAGTGTCTAAGAGCTTTGTATGAAGCACAGATATTTGATATATGCAATTTTGAATACCAGAGGAAAAACAAAACCGCACAAAGCTTTTAATGGTACTGGCTTTAATTTTAAATTCCATGCACCTTTTCAAAAAGTGTCAGCTCAAATGCCCATCCACATATTTTAGTCATCTGTAAGTCAGTATTCATAGAAAATGTGATTCAAATCAAAAGAATTTCAAACCTTTCCTCAAAGTTTATATGCCTAGATTTAATACTTCTGACACATATTAGATGAAAGGAAGACTTTTTTTACTGTGGGGGTGCTGGAACACTGGAACAGGTTGCCCAGAGAAGTAGTGGGTGTCCCATCCCTGAAAGTATTCAAGGTCAGGTTGGATGGGGCTTTGAGCAGCAACACAGGAGACTCTTGATGGTAGAGAAACAAAGTTGGAATCTAGAAGAAACTCAGATTCAAGTATAGGAGCAAGTTTTCCCTCAGCTCTTGGGGTAAAATCAAAGTGTTACAAAATTACCTTGATCTGTGATTTTCACTACTGTAACAGGTTAATGAAAACTATGCAGAAGATAGCAAATTTTAAAAGAGAGAAGAATTACAGCATAAAATACATGGGATAGGTTTCTACACGGGACAAAATCTCTGTATTTCAACACTTCCTCATGTCAGGATTTCATGAAGTGCCAAAGAAGGTGTTCATCATCTGCTATGCTGACCTCTGTGTGGGCCTAGGTGTGTGTAGAAGGGGGGCATGTGAAGGGGAGTGTGTATGTTTGCTTAACACTTGTTGTGGCAGATTCATGCCTCAGCTCCATCATTTCTTTTAGAAACTTCACAGAGAGTGGATATGAAGTTTAATATCAACAAGAGATCAATTCCCAAATCATCCATTTTACCCTACCTTATAAATCATATGCTTTGTTGCATATTTTATCAAATAGACTTTCAAGCCACATGGAGAAATGAGAATGTGGAGAATCCCTCCAATGTCTTGCAACTTTTATGCAAATAGAGTTTCAAGAAAGCATAATTTCTTTTAAAATACATCTGGGACAGGCATGATGGTGGTGTCAAGCTGTTGGGGTTTTTGTTGCTGGGAGAAGTTGTACAAAAGGATTGGTTTTTACATTGACTAGTTACTGAATCAAGTGCATGAATCCATTGGAAATTCAACTGGGGGTTCCTTTTTCTAGCAGATTACTTCTAGAACGAGCTTGCAGACTGAAGCTGACTCTTTTGCTCTCTTTTTGTTTCTTACCTATTTTCTTGGCTTCTTTACCACTATCTACACAATTTTGGATCTTTTTTCCCAACTAAAATTGTTTCATAGTCTGATAATTAGGATACATTTTTTACAAGGAATTTTTAAAAATCTTTGCTTGAGTTAAGAAGGTTAAGGACTAAGGTCTTTTTCTTACCTCATCAATATTGCGATGGAATTGATAAATAAAGACTAACTCTTTCTTTTTATTTTCAACCCAAGTAGATAGTTCCCATACATTAATACATTTTGTGGACCAATATTTGCCATTCTGATGTAAGTTGTCCCTTCTTAACAATATACATTCTGTGACTATGTTGACAACACTCTTGGTGAAGATCCTAATTGGTCTTAAACACACATAGGGAGAAATTTGCTCAGCCAGTGTCAGTCTTAAGCATGCCTATCAGAAGATCTTTCTATAGCTGGGGAATTTTCCCGTGAAAGGGATTCAGTTATGGAAGAGACACTTATCCCAGAGTTTTGCATTCTTCTTGAGCACTACTTAAGGAACTTAGATCCCATGTCCATTTGGATCTCTCTCTGCACAGATCTTTGTCATGCCAGTGCTTGAAATGCATCTCTAAGAGAATTCACTAGCACAGAATGAACGAGAGTGGAAGGCGTCAGTGGGGCTCACCAGGTCCAACCCCCCTGCTTAAACCAGGATACCTAGAGCCTCTTGCCCAGGATTATATCTGGGTGTACTTTTAATGTCTTCAAAGATCCAGGCTCCACCATCTTTCTGGGCAGTCTGTGCCGTGGTTCAGTCGCCCTCACAGTAAAAAATCATTTGGTGATGTGCACAGGCAATCTCCTGTATTTCAGTGTGTGCCTACTGCCTCTTGTCTTTTCACTGAGCATCCTTGAAAAAGACACTGGTTCCCTCCTCTTTGCACACTTCTGGGATGTATGTGTGCTGCCACGTAGATAAATGTCCAAAACCTTCCTGAAGCCCAGGCAGACAATATTCCCTTCATCTACCGGGCAAGTTGATTCATCAGAGGAGTTTAAAAAGTTGTTCAGCATCAAGTTCCCCTGGTAAATCCATGCTGACTAGGTTATTTTGTCCTCCTTCATGTGCCTGGCAATGCTTTCCAGCAATAGCTGCTCCATCAACTTCCTGGGGATAAAAATGACGCTGGCTGGCTGGCTGGCTTGTACTTTTCCAAGTCCTCCTAGTTGCCTTTTTCCAAGATGGGTGACATTTGCTTTCATCCAGTCTTTGGGCACTTTCCTCAGTCACTATGATCCATCAAAAATCATTAGGAGTGGCCTCAGAATAACATCTGCTAACACCCTTGAGACCTGTGGCTGCATCTCAACAGGGCCTGTGGACTTCATGGAATACATACCAATTCAGTGACTATGCCCATAAAAGTTTGCAAGGGATAACAGAACATATTAACAGCTACCTGAAGAGTGAGTGAAAAACTATGGAAGCAATCCAAAAGGACAAAGACTTGAGTTCCCTTTTCAGACAAAGCATCCTATCGTGGAGCTGAGCAGCTTTAGATCTAGGGAAGCTTCCCCTCTGAAAGGATGCAGAAGACATTCTTTTACCCGTATCCACTAATAAAATGTATTGACCATTCACTTGCAATACAAAAAAACTAAATTCTTTCCAAAATTGTTGCCGCCTAACTAGACAATCATGTACTGGCTGGCTATTCCGCTAACAGATGACAGCACCTGCTTGATGCCTCTTATGCCTACAGACTATTTGAATTAGGTCATTTGAGTGGGGATTACTGGTTGGGAACTTTCTTTCTGATGAATTTGGAAGATTTACTGAAGCAAGGACCTGAAGATGAAAACTTCATTTCCCATCAGTGCACTTTAACATCCACGGCTGTAATGCCATTGTTTCTCACCAACTGAGTCAAGAATTTATGACTACAAAGTGAATCAGCTCCAAAAGGCAAGATAAAGGCTGGAAAACATTCTCTCTTGGTAAAGCAAATGAAGTGACTAAATTCTAATCACTCGCTGGCCTAAAGCTTCAAGGAGGGGGAGGTGGACCAGGTTTCCTTCCACTGCCGTTCTCTTTGTCACCTCAGTGTTTTATAGGGGTATGCAGACATTCAGAAAGAGAGCTTTGCTGAATTCATAAAATTCAGTCTTAAAAAATAACTTGAGAGCAGCTGAAATGAAAAGAACAAATAAAATGCAATTAATTCCACGGAAGCTTGAAATGATTATTTCTTCATTTTGCATTTGAGGATGTATATTGTGTGAGTTTGTCTTGTATTGTTCTACAGGTTTTCTAACTGGCACACCTTTCTTTATGAATGGACTGTCCTTTCCTAAATACTCTCATATGGAGGAACATGCTTCTGATAAGAAGAGCACTAGGGTGTCTTTACTTGACCTTTTATTTTTACTGATGTTTGCTCCTTGGAAATGAATGGGGTTTTTCAATTGAAATGTCTTACTATTGGTCCCACAGGATAAGCCACAGACTCTTCTGCTCAGAGCTGTCACTAGTCAGCTATTCTCCTATCTGCCTTGAAGTAGTTGAATGTTCTGGTCTCAAAGTAGCACCTTCTATGTAGCCATGCTCTTAGCTGCCAGTGTCATCTTGAATCCAAACACCCTCCCGCAAGGGACCGCTGGTTCTGTAGTCAACTAAGGGGAAAAAAACGGTCCATCCATGCTTCCTGATTTAAAATATAAAGGTATATAAAGGTATGGTGTCCCTACACGATTCCCTGCAGTTGAACACTACTTATCTTTGCCGTGTTTCTTCAACTCACTTGCAAGTCATTCATGCGCTACCTTATTGTGAGAATTGCTTGGTTTGAAGATGATTTAAAAGGGTAGGAGAATACTTTTGTGCCTCTGCTATAGGGATGCTTTTCAAATCCACACAAACTTCCTGCAAATGCAAAAGCATTCATCCTGTATTGTCCTAGGCTACAATATAAAAATGTTTTCTGCTCCCAACCTCAAGAGCTGCTGAAACCGGGAGGGGCATCGTTTTTTTCCTTATCTCCTTATCTCTTAACGGGGCCATCCATGTCTTGCCACATGATTCAGAGATGACTCCCTGCAGGAGCCATTTCTGTTTAAAGGCTAATCAAGGAACCACCGCATGACTCAGAACAATTTGAGCCCATTGCAAGATGCTCTGCCCAGGGGGCAGGAGCTAAGCATCCCCAGCTGGATATAATCTGAGTTTTGGGACACCACAAGCAGTCTTTCCACTGGCTTCCTAGAGGAACGGCCACCCTCACCCACTGGTCTTCAGAGGACAAGAGCTACCAGATGGTTTCTACAGGATCACCACTTCAACAAGGCCATTTCATCCGGACTGCTGCCACCACCCTAACTAGCAGGGTGACAGGTTGTATTCTGTCCGTGGTTTTTCTTTTGTATTATTGCATGTATTTGGTTTTTCCCCTTTTCCTAATAAATTGTATTTCTGACTTGGAGTCTTGCTGCCATGCTGGATTTCTTCAGACCGACTAGCTCCTGACACCAACAGCCAGAGTGGGCTGCCCCCAGAAAGCTGGCGAATCCAGGGTGCAGCTGTAGGGCACAGCTGCTCTATGACACAGGTGGACTGCATTGGGGATAGGACTGCGCCGAGGGCAGGGACAAGGAACAGGGAGAGGTCTTCTGTATGTTTTCCAAAGGAGTTTCTTCCCTGGAGGGTCAGGGACACAAAGACACTGAGCCAAATGCATACATCAACTTAGAAATGGGGAGAGGTCCCAGAGGAGGATACAATCTTGAACACACTGGGAGCAACTGGGGGTGGACCACAAGGCGGGGAATACAATGTTTAAACCAATAGGGGACTACAGGGGAGGAGAATAACTTAAACAAACCAATGGGGTTTTGAAGACTATAAAATTGATAGGGAAGTTTCTAGAGAAAGGGGCAGGCTTGGGGAGGGATTGACATTCAGTGGGAGGAGGAAAAGGGAACAAAAGGGCAGGTCTTTGGGGAGATGGACAACTAGGGCAAAAACTAACAACATGGGGGGGAAAGGAACAATCCCTTAATAATAAAATATGCTCCAACAGCACAAAGCAGGAAGTATTATCAAACTGACTACTCAAACTGCATTACAATCAAAAACACACACTGCAACAGCGACAGCATCTCTTGCTGGTTTTGCTTTCAAACCAGAAGAGGTGCCAACCAAAAAATTAGCAAACTTAAAAGTTAATTGGCCGCAGTTTTGATTTCCTTCTTAAATATATTACTGCTTGTCTAATTGGCTTAGCAGCATGTCTGTTCTTAGTGCCAAGCAGGGATTCACTTTGCCAGGCATGGAGGAAGCTTCTAGGAGCTTTTCACAAAAGATTCACTTCTGTGGCTGGCTTCTTCCCTCCCCACCAAAAACCAAGCCATGCAAAACCAACACCTTAACTAATCCCTAGTACTTAGTACGCATCCAATAATTCCTTTTAAACTATACTTTACATTTTTTACCAAATGCCCTGAAAAGAAATGGATCCATAATATTGATCAAAATAGTTCCAGTTCAATAGAAATACTGGGTCATGCAACTCTGGTTTACATAACTAGTTTTTGTACAATCAACAGGAGCTTTTTTCGCCTCTAAAGAAATGTTTCCTGATGGTTTGGATCAGAAGATCCAGTATTGCCATCGTGAGATTTTTGTTTTGAAGGCCATAGGCTGTGCTCAGTGTTTTGGGTATATTCTTTGTTGTGCCTTGCATATATTTTGGATAGAAAGCCAGTAGAGATGATGTCCTTGCTGCAGTAGCCAAGCTAAATAAGGCAGAGCGTCTGGCTGATGTACTGGAGCTGTAGACTATCCACCAGTCGCCCAGGGCGGTGAGGATCTCTAAAGGAATATAGTATTGGCTATGCTCTGGAAGTTTTACAGAGAGAAAGAGCCTCATCGCTCTAATGATTTGTCTCCTGGAGTTCTGAAGAATATGTTGTAAAGAAGAAGGCTGCTGTCTTTCGCAACAATCTTCCGTGCATTCAAGAGGATAATTTAACTTCTTGTCTGAGAATGAAAGAAATATTAGTAGTAATGAGTTCTTTTTTCTCTGGCGGTGCATCACTGATTGAGTTTGGGTAGGTTACATTTTATTTCTTTTTTTTCTTTAAATATTACATCGTAAGGTGTTCCAAATTCCCAAATTCTGCTTCACTTTATTTTGTAGGCCAGACTGGTTCCTCTTGTCTCGGCTGTATTATTGCAGACCATATCTGAATGAATTTCTTTTTTTTTTTCATTTTGAACATTATTAGATTTAAACTGTATGAACAGAACACTTTATTTATCATTATTTTACCAGTTTGGAAGGAAATAGAGAATTTTTAAGAAAATGACGCAACTCCACTTGTGGTTTTCAATGGAAGAGAAGAATAACAATGTCCTACATTCGCAGCATTGTTTGCAGTCATATTGCAGCTAGTTTCCAGCAACTTAGGTCAGGTTCTGGAAGCAGGCACCCATGATAGTATAGAAGTCTAAGCAGTTTCATTTTGGCGGCTTTTCTTGAACAATAGCTAATATGTCTCAACGTTGTGCTGAATCTTGTGGTACAGACTCTTCTTTTGAGGTCTGAACTCCTTGCTGGACTACTGTATCTCAGAATCAGCTACAGTAAACCTGTGTTTCCTTATAGCTTTAAGAATTTGGTTCTAATCTATAAAAGCAAGAAAAGGTTGCCATATTAATACAAGAGAAAGAAAATGTTAGGAAAGCAGTTAATGGCATGGGGTTTTTTCCTACAAATTGGAGCAGAGATTTAGTTGTTTGATGGGGTTTTTTTTTTGCTTCTCAATGGAATTTTAGAAGTGGTTGGGAAAGAAAGTGTGGATTTTTCAGGTTTGCCTTTAAAGAAGAATAACAGGGGAAACTGTTGAAAAGAATTAATCCAGAACTCTATGCCTTTCATACAGAGTTTCAGAAGTGAAAAGCAGGAAGAGACAGTCCAGACAAGATGATTGAATAGAATGAATTCAAAATAGCTTTCTTTTCCCTCTGAATTCCAGCTCTAAAGCTTATTAATATTAAGGTATTAATAGGAAATACATCTGTCCTAGGGTGACATTATGATGCTTGTATCCCCATTCATGTGTTCTGTGAATGTTGGATATTATGTTCTGTACCTTTAAGACTGGCTCTGAAGAGGGAATGTTTTGTTTTGGTTTTCTTATCAGCCTGGCGGGACACAGAGACTGCAGCTTTTGCTTTTCCTGCTTTTGCTTTTCGCTTTGCTCTCTCTCACTCTTGCTTGCTTCGCTTCTGCTTGCTTTTGCTCATTAGCTAGTTTAGCTAAACTGTCCAAATTTCTTCCTGGACCATTTCTCCTTTCCTTTTACTGACCATTTTGAACCTGCTCCGGACTAGGACCTGGGAAACACCGAGAGTTTGCACCTTGTGGCCTGCAGCAGCTGGCGCAGCACTGGAGGGACTGAGAAGAGAGTGAGCACCCCCCCAGGAGAGACTTTCTGAATTTGTCATCTTTTTCAGAGCGGTGTCATCCGGAATTGTTCCTTTTGCGTGCTGGGGGGTGCTGTGCCTATTAAATAAACAGGTTCGTTCCACTTCTCTCTGAGGAATCCTTCCCGAACCAGTTGCGGGGAGGGGCCCTAATTTGGAAATTCTCCTCCAAATTTGCCCTAAACCAGGACAACATCGCAATCTCTAAGATTTAAAAATGGATGATGAAGTTTTATATCCAGTAAAGTGTAAGGCTTCACATTTTAATCTGATTTGCATTTTGGTGAAAGCCGGGCATCCTTTGCAATTTACCAGATAACAAGGGATTTAGAACAGTAAGTATGCAAGTAATCTTTTGGACCCTTCATCTCCCTTCTTATGACAATGAATACATTTATTAAGCTTGTTGTCCTGGCATGTTTTTATTCCATCAGGGGATTTGATCATACAAATGTCTAGTCATTCTTTCCTTGTTTTCAACCACTCTAAGAGCATTCATCAGAACTATTCAGTAGTTCTTGATCTGCAACAGTGACGAGCACTAGACTGGTAAGAGTCAGTGGGCATCAGCAGATCCCCTATGACAGCACATGGCAGGCTGTTCTGGCAGGACTGAAGTTTGAGGGGCTCGAATTCTGTGAAATAGAACATTCGAGGGATGGGAAACATGGCAACAGATTCTGAGCTTTCAACCCACCACATGAGCAAGTAATAAGGCAGGTAATTTTCTGTGGAAATTTCTTTAGCCCCAGTGTTGTGGATGATGATTACTCTTCCTACCTCCTTTGGCCAGCTACCAGCTTTCCCCTCCATTACTCTGCTTCTGGACAGAAAACCAGAAGAAGGGATTTTTGACCAAAACACCTATCAGGACCTTAGAGTGTTTTTTGCTCCAAAATGTTTCAAGGCAGATAGGGAAACAATTCCATTTTCGAGAGTGTGTTGAGAAGACAAGGTTGAAAGTTAAAAACATTGGGTTCTGTTTCTATATATGTTACTGATTGTGCTTATTATCTTAGTCATGTAATATATATATATATATATTTGGTAGGGTTTGTTCTTTTTTATTTTTCTTGGGGTTTTTTTCCTTTTTTTTTTTTTTTGATGCATCCTTGAGATAAAAGGCCAAAAGTACAGAAAAGTTCTGTACGGTTAAAATACTTTTGAGATGCCTCATGCTGAAAAACTTGTAGCTACTGCTAAGGCCCATTGGCCAATTCCTGCTTCATTTCTGAGAAGCTATAAAATTCCCATCTGTATTTTAGTTCTAACAATTTGTTGTTATGGTGGAGATGCAACTTAAGAACAACCATTTTTGAATCTGTAGGGATGTATTTACCATTTTATAGCTGCCTTTTCAGTTTCTGAGCCACTATTGAAAAAAAGGAGAAGTATCTACACTGTTTTCAACCTGTAGACCATCCACTACTGTCCACATGCTCAGATTCAAAGGCAAACAAGCCTGTCTGGCCTCATTGGGAGGAATTATTTGCCTTCAAAAGACTAGACTAGTATTTGATTTCCACCAGCAGAGTCCATTGGGCAGCTCCTGTCACCTGCATTTCAATATTTAATCCTCCTCTATGTTTACTGTGCAAAGCTCTTTCAGAATGATGGTGTGCCCACTGTCTCACCAGCTGTGACGTTTGCAGCGAGTCTCCCACGGAAAGGAGCTGTAAAAAAGGCAAGCCAGGGCAGTGATTTCTGTTGCTCAATACCCACAAATCAAAGCTATTTAGTCTAATTTAAGGCTGAAAAAGAATTCAAAATGCCTTCAAAGGATTCAAAAAATCATCAGACAATACTGCAGTTCAGTATTCAGGACAAGAGCATATCCCACAGTGTGGTGGTTTGACAGGAAATGTGTTTTCTGGGATGCTGTGGTTAGGCCAATAAATGTTCAGATTTTAATATTGGCACCTAATGTGGCCATTGGGACATTGGATGTGCCTCTGAGAAAACAGGGTTAAAAGCAGGGCTCTCCCCTGGGAGGCTCTCTTGGGTTCCGGTCAGGGAAAGGTTCAGATCTCCCCTGCCTGGCTGCGGGCTGGGAGGGGCAGGGGAAGCCACCCGGCCGGGTGAGGTAGGCTGGGGCCCTGGCCAGAAGGGAGGTGAAGGCCCCTGCAGGATGGAAGGGTGGAGGAGCACTGAGAGGCATCGGGCAGCCCCCCCCCGCCCCCCCAGGAGAGATAGAGAGAGAGCTGGTGCCTGTTCTTGGCCGGCTGAGAAGGAGAAGAGGGGAGTGCAAGAAGGTGCCTGGCAGGGCAGCCATGGGAGTTCTGGACAGACAGAGCCTCAGATTTTTAACCCTT
The DNA here is from genome assembly GCF_023055355.1 of Agelaius tricolor. Classification (NCBI taxonomy): domain Eukaryota; kingdom Metazoa; phylum Chordata; class Aves; order Passeriformes; family Icteridae; genus Agelaius; species Agelaius tricolor. Next base: position 419,299 of record NW_027269290.1, on the reverse strand, counting down.
TTCTTGGATGATGGAAAAATGCTAATCCTCCTGGAGTTGAATGAGAAGAGAGATATAGAGGAGATACGAGGAAATGGGCCACGAGAGAAATAGAGAAGAACGCAGGTGGAAGAGATGATGGAGTAGCTTATGCTGGACTCTTTGTGTGTAGCCATGGACAGAGCCATGTTTCCTTGTGATACAGGGACTGCATTCTAGGGGGAGGCAATGCCTCAGGACCAAGAGGGTTCGGTGTGGGTACCCCTCGGCCCCAGGGGGTGAAAAATATGGGGGGGACAGATGTCCCAAAGTTGAGACTGTGCCTTTTTGCAGTGGGACGAAGCATCCTTAAAAGTCGACCCTAGAAGCAGCTCTGGTCTGTGTTCAGTGGTGAGAGCAGTGGACATGAAAGGAAGAGGTCACCATTGGCACAAGAAGGACTCCTTCTCCTCTTGATGAACTGAGGATTGAGTATTCTGAAGGGTGGTGCTGGACCAAGAGTCGATGATTTGGGGGATGTATTGTATTGGGAATTTGGGGAGGAGGAGGAGGAGATGTATTTGTGAAGTTTTCATTTTCCTTGTGTGTTTCTTTTTTTTTTTTTCTCCTTTCCCTTGTAGTTTAGTTATTTTTTTTTTTTCCTAAGTGGGAGCCTGCTTTGCTTATTCCTGGTCACATCTCACAGCAGACACCAGGGAGAGAGTATACTCATGGGGGCAATGGCATTGTCCCAGTGTCAAGCCATGACACACAGGCTGAGAGAATGAGGGCTGTTTAGCCTGGTGAAGAGAAGGTTGCATGGAGACCTCAAAACACCTTCCAATATCTGAAGGGAAGCAGGAGAGGGACTCTTCATTAGCAACTCTGGAGACAGGACAATGGGCAATGGCTTCAAAATGAAAGAGGGCAGGTTGAAATTAGATACTCGGAAGAAATTCTTCCCTGTGAGGGTGGTGAAGCACTGGCACAGAGAGCCTGGAGAAGTTATGGACACCCCAACCTGGTGTTCAAGGCCAGGCTGGATGGGGCTCTGAGCAACCTGAGCAAGTAAAAGGTGTCCCCGCCCATGTCAGAGAACTAGATGGCCTTTAAGGTCTTTGTCTACCCCGGCCATTCTATGATCCTGTGATTCTGCTGTGGTAGCGTTCAGGATGGAGCGTGTTCTGCATGTTGGCCATTTCCAATACACCATTGGTTCCAGGTGCCTTACACTAGCTTGCTCCCTGAAAATTCTGTCAGAATGAAGAACATCTCTCTATATATTAGACACATAATAAATGAAGAAATGGGTTTGCACATTTGTCCACTAAGTTGTGGATGAGGTTGCTGTGAAGTTTCATTTGGTTTTCTTGTTTGCTCATGAGGCCGACGGTCCTCGTGTCAGCTGCCTCAAAGGCAGCATTTGGCTCCTCCACCTCCCTTCTCCCTCCTGCCTCTTTCAATTTCTTTCCCTTGACAATTTAATGTCGTTTTCCCTTTCATACCTGAAAATCCCTGCATGCTTCTGGGCTTTCTCCCTTTTCATACAGATCTTCTTCCACCCTTGACAATCCATACTTTTCATACCATAAGGGCCTGCCCTTCAGGCATAAAAGACTTTGATTCCTTATTATATCTATGGGAATTTAATTAATAGCTTCATGCCTTTTCATAGAAAGAGTAGGGAATTGAGAGCTTGTTGCCTGAAGTACAGAAGGAAGAGAATGAAACATGAATCATGTGGAGTGGAAAAGTTGCTCTCTATTTTCTTCCAAGAACTACCCCAAAAGATGCAGGGGGTGATGAAGCCTGGCTAGATGAGTTTCCCTTCTAATGGAAGGAAACAACCACGCCACTTCATACAAGTCAGTCCTATAGAAGAGAGAAATTCACTTCTGGGAACATTGCAGGATTTGAATGCAGAGTCACACTCATCCTTTGTTGCTTTGTTGTCTGCTTGGCATGGAACACGCTGCTTTGAAGAGGGAAGTGACTAACAGACAGTCCACTTTACAAACACATCTGCTTCCCTCTTCTTCTGAGACCTCAGCACAGAGCCCTCTTTGGCATGGTACTTCAAGGTAAGAAGGAGCGGGCAGAGGGCACTGGGAACAGACAGCAGTTTGCAGGTTGTATAGGAAAGAGGACTGCCCCTTGAATGTGGTGCAAATACAAACTTCCACCAGTTTCAGGGGTACACTTCAGCCAAGCTTGTTGTCCTGGCACATTTTTTCTCTGTGAAAGGCTTTGCGGTATGATCTGGACGACAAGAGACGCAGAATACGGGGCTACGTAGTGCTGAGAAGGTAAGTGCCTGGCCCCAGGGTCTTTTGGCAGAAGCAGTGCACTAGAGCCGTTGGCTGCTGCCACAATGATCTGTGTGAGAAACAGATGCCTAATCCCCTCCGGGAGAGTAAAAGCAGGATTGGTTACAAGAGTCGAAGAGCACTGGGCTGGTGGCTGCCGCATACCAGCTGTAAAAGGAGCATGACTCCTACTGGCCTACCAACCAAACTCATGGTGGCAGTGGTAAGGATTAAAGTTCAGTGAGAGCTATTTGTGCCGCTACCTATGGCCCTTCTGTGGAAACAAATGTGCCTACCTTTAGGTTCCGAGATCCAGAGAACACAATGGTAGTTGCAGCGGAAAAGGGAAGGACAGAGCGCACTGGTGAGCTTGATGTGGCTTACACAGGGCAGGCAGAAGGTGCAGCCCCAGTCTCGCTTTTATTTCTAGAGCCTTTTTCTACGCAAACAGCTGCTGGATGTTTGCAACAAAGATGTGAGTGTGAAAAAGTGAGGGCAGGTCTATGTGGGAAAGAAGATACAAAGCATTGTGCGCAGTTTAAAAGCTGTTTAGAAAAAAAAGGAGTTACTTTGAGAACATCTTCTGTCTTGACACTTCCACCTGTGTGATCTTTAGCTGCTTTGGACATGGCCACAATGAAAGAATGTGAAAATATTTGCGCTGCCAATGTCAGGTTGCACAGGAAAGAGGGTAGGTTGGCAAATGCCTTCTGTCCTGGCACATCTGTCAGTCAGAAGTGCAGCTGAAAACGCTTGGCTGTAGCGATAGTCTCTGTCACTTTGAGAGAATGTGCTGATGCACGTATATATATCATTGAGAAAGTACGTGAGAATCGCTAGTATGTTTCGTTTGGTTGACAGACTGCAAAGGGACCGTTATGGCCAGCACTGCCTTTTTGTTGTAGGACTTTTTCTTTGAGAGCAGCCGCTGGACATTTTGAAGCTGTTTGGGATCTTCAAGCGTTCGAGTGCAAGATGGTACCTAGATCTTGAGGGAAAGTGCATATCTCCAGGAAGCTGAATGCAGTTCAGTGGGTGCAAGTTACATGTTGAGCAGCTGATGGCCCAGAAAACTTTCTAAAATGAAGAGGCCATGCTGCAATTGCCTTTTATTTTGAAGCTTCTAAACTGTGCAGCCAACAATGAAATGATTCTTTGTAGAGAGCTTTTTGGATAATTGGTTAGCTGAGAAAGGACATTTCGATGTGATACCGATGGATAAGGATAGGGGATACAAGCTGGGAACTAAGCAACCAGTGTCCAATCACTGACAAAGGTCACAGTGACCTTCTCTGAAACGGGAAGACGGGGGAGAAAATCGCTTGCCAGAAAATGTAGATATCTTAGGTAGAGAAGCTGGAAGAATGCAAACATAGAAGCAAAATAATTATTAGAAGATAGAAATAGGTGTGGTTGATCCAAGTGTGCTTTAACCAATAATGAACTCAGCTTTTGCAATATGTATAAGCTTCATTAACACCAATATAAATATGTGTGAGTTTTCAATAAACTTCGGGATTTGCCATTCACGCATATGGTGTGTCGCATTTCTCCCGCCGTTCACGACAATTCTTCTTCCTTCTGGGCTACATGCAGGATCCCATTCTGTCAGTAACCGAGAGCCAGGATCCACAGCGGAGCTCTTGTCCCTCCACTGCTCCCACACGAACGGGGCTGGGCTAGAAAAGTGCTTGTCTTTTTCCTGGGCACTGCCAGCGCTCTTCTAAATAACCACACCACAGCACTGTCAACTCACAAAACCAGGACACGCACCGAGCCCAGCTCACAACTACCCCCAGGACCCAGCCAAGTCAGAAACGTCCCTGCTCTCCAATCAACTGTGTCAGGACAAAAAGATGTCACTGATCTTCCCCTTCCAAGTGGATACTCTTCTTTGCCCCACACTCAAAGGCCGACACCAGATCTTCTGCCCTAACAAACTTTTTCTCTCTCACAGAGCCTGGTAACAAACTTGAAAATGTTGGCCGAGCTCGCAAAACTGTTGGTGGAGAAAGCTCTTTGCTGCCTACAATTTCAATTGCACCCATCAAACTATAAACGTGCACCCTGCTATCGCCACTTTCCTACTCAGCTCTAGGTACCACGGTAAGCCTTCAATCTCTCAGAGTCAGGATCCAAATGGGATGGCACCAGGGACTGCTCACACAGTCCCTAAAGCTACAAGGGACAAAAACCTGTCCTGCAGAGGCCTGGCCTGGCCTCTGCATTGCCACTGACAGTTCAACAACTCTAAGCCAGAGAACTGCCTATTGGGAAAAGCCTTTCAATTCACTGAGACCACCCAAAGTGGCCACCCAAACTTTGCCAAAGGGAGGAGGAACTAGAAGCCCATCTCAAAAGAAATGGCATCCCCTCCTCCAAAATCCAAAGCATCCAGGGCCTGATCCTCTACAAAGGTGTCAGACCACTGTTATTGGGCATTACCTGTGCGGGGCACTAGCTAGGCTGCACACCAAGACCCAGCGCAGCTCTTTACCTTGTCCAAAAGAAGTGTGCTGGCAGAATTTCAAGAAGGCTGCCTTGAGAAAGTGGAAAACACATGCCAAATGGATTCTTGCAGGAAGGAGACTGCCTTCCAAAGATGGATACTGACTCCATGATTGTACAAATTGAGTCAGTGCTTCCAAACCAAATATGCCAGCATAGAAAGTTGCTGCCGCCCTTAAGCTGCACGACACAGCTTCTTATCTGCACCTCCAACACTGGGGCTAAGTTCTTTCCTTCCCATGAGAAAGCATTGCTGTTCTCCTTCAGGAACTTACTGAGCAAAAGTTGCATACCACGTCCGGTACTGACTCTGTCCAACAATGGCTCCTACACAGAAAGGACCAGGACAGAAATGTCTTGCTGTACTATACCTTCCCACGATACCTTATCATCAGCCCTACCAACATTGCCACCATATCTTTTACTTCCCAAGCAAGGAAAGGCACTCCAAGTCACTTGGCTTTGCCTTGCCTCCAGTACCATGCCTAGTTTTCCTAGCCTACCCTACGCTAGCTTTGCTTGCTTGCCTATGCCTGCCTTGCCTAGCCCTTCCAATAACTTCCTGGCTTTGCTTTGCCTTGTCTACCACTCTTTGCCTTGCCTTCCATGCAGGTAAGGCAATGCAAAGCAAGTGTAGGCAATTGTAGGCAAGTCAAGGGACAGGTTGGCAAGACTGAAGCCGTGAGGGGAAAGCAAATGGAGTGGTAGGTGAGACAAGTGCCAGAAGTTAGAGGCAAGGCTGGGCATAGGAGGTAATGGTAACCGGAAGGGCTAGGCAAGGCCAAGCCCTGTAGGAAAACTGCAGGCAGGTCAAATGTGAGGCATGGGTATGCAAGGGAATGCAAAGCAATGGAGAATGAGCAGGGCATGGCAAGGAAACTGGTTGGTTGCCCAATGCAAGGCAAGTGGCAGGTCCATTCAAAGATTGCTGGTACACAAAAGCGGCCCAGACGGACCGCTCTGTCCAGCCTTGATCTTGCATGGGTCATGTCTAATCTGCACCTAAGACACTTGGGTTGCCTGCTTTCCTTTGTATGCAAAAGAACTGTCATTCTGCCCCTGAAGCCCAAGGGTGAAAGATGAACTTTGTGTCCAAACTTCAAGACATGGAAGCATAGATGTCAGAAGAAAGCTGTCAGGACAGATAGGTGTGCTTGCACGTGGCCTCCTCCAGGCTTCTTCTCACAAGCTCCTGAAATGCTGGGCCTTGAGAAAAAATAGCCAGTGGAAGCCTGGAGAATCCTAGGAGAAGCAGGCAGGGCAATGCATGTTGAAGAGATTCCACAAAAAGAGAGGTGGTGAATTCCAGGTGGGGCACTGGTGAGCAAGGTAATGCAAGGCAAGGAAGGGGTTCAAGGGCAAGGCCAGACAAGTGGTGGCTTTGCCAGGCAACACAAAAGAGAGGGAGACAAGGCAATAAGAGTCCTAGAAGGAGAAGGAAATGAAAGATTGGAGCTGGACAAATGGGAAGGAAAAGAAGGATAGGTGAGCAAGTCAATACAAGGCACTGGGTTGCTATGAAGGGCAAGGGAAGGACATGCATGGGTCAGGAAGGCAAGGGAAAAGAAAGGAATTGTCAGCAATGACAAGGAAATGCAAGATTGGGTAGGAAAGGCAAGGCAATGTGGGGGAGGGATAGGCAACACAATGGGTATCTTAACAGGAAATGTCCATGCACAGCAAGGCCGAAGGAGAAGTGGTAGAGAGGTCAAGGTGGGAAATAGGTGAGTGTGTGCAGCTAAGAAAGAAAGAAAGAAAGTGCGTAGCTCTCGTGTCTCTGTGTGTGTGTGTGTGTGTGTGTGTGTGTGTGTGTGTGGGAGTGAAGTTTGCAGGATGTAAAGCAAAGAAAGGTGTCTCTTGATTGTGGAGTGAATGGATGTTTTTGAATGTAAGTGGCAAGGTCCAAGCAACCTTTTCATCCTGGTACATCTGTGTCTGTGAGATATAGTCAGAAACGTCTCCTTTTAGATTCAGACTGCAAGCAGGACATAGAATGTGACTGTGTGAATAGCTGAGCAGGAAGGCACATCACATCAGCATGTTTCAACAGAAGCAGTTAGTGCGAGAAGGAGATGGACGTGTGGGACTCCAGCAATATGGCAATGCACTCAGCTGAGAAGCAAAGTGCAATGCCTCGGTGTGTGCTCTGAAAATAAAAGGCTGCAAGGAAAAAGCAAGGGGACAGGCCAGTGAAATCTTTCTGTCCTGGCACACTGAGCTGTTTGAAGGTGAACCGCTGTTTGGTTTCACTAAGGACTCGGAGACATGGAGAGGATGTGCTTGTCCATGTAGCTGAGAAGGAAAGTGAGAAGCACCGGTACGTTTGGCAGAGTTTGTAGGCTGCGAGGAGAAGGTGACGGCCAGGCCTGGCTTTTGGCTGTGGCACTTGTTGCAAGGAAGAAGCTGCTGGATGGTTAAGCTTTTGGGGATCTGCAAGAGTGAAAGACTACGCTGGTACCTCATAAAACTAATGCTTGTTGATCATCTGGCTGAATCTATGACATAAACCAGAAGTGAAATTTCCCCCCATTTCCCTCAGTTTTTTCACCTTTTCATCCAACAGCCTGGGCCTTTTTGAAGCTGCTGTCAAACGCCTTGCCTTGGAAGCTAGAAGTATCTCAGTTCACCTGCTAAGAAACAGGGAAAAGAGCTCAAGTCAATTTCAGAATTGCCCTGAGCAGAGCTGGTGTTTCGGTACCGTAAATTTCCATTGCGAATATGTGCAAAAATCACCATTTTATTAGGCAAACATTTGAAATACACTAGCAGCTTCATCTTCTTGTCGCTGCAGTCCTTGGAAGTTTTGCTATTTACTGAAACAGGAAACAGGTCAAACACAAGAAGCTTAAGAATCCAAGCTCACTGCCATTGTACAAATAGCACAAACTTGATGAATTCAAGTTACCATTGTAACCTACAGAACGGCTCTATTCAAGAAAATGGATGTGTCGTCCTTCACGGGGGCAGAAAACCTTTCTACCACGTGAACTCTGGGAATAATCCATCATGCCTCAGTGTGCTGTGGCTGGTCAGAGAGCTACACGATGGGTCTCTTTGCCTATGGCACTCTCAGGGCTCAAAGCTGCACATAAACTCCCCCTCCTTACAGACATGCTAGTAAAGCCCACCGAAAATGCCGTTCTCCAGACAGCTTACTGAAACCAGCTAGGAGTTCCCAGCATCACGCTGGGCACTTCTGTCCACAGATGGCTTTGCTTTTAATGAACCAGAACAGAGCTGCGTTTTTCTAGTCTTTAGCTCTACTAAGGTATTTGATGTAACATGGCGAGAAAAAATCTCTTTTGACAATGATAATAACAGAGGGGATAATGTACCTTTTGCTGCTATCTTCTTTTGCTGCTCCATTTTGCTTGCTTTGTTATTGCTTTCTGTCAAAGAAACGCCAGCAAAATCCCTCATCAAGTCCTGCTGTGAAGACAGACTGCCAGAAAGGTAGAGAAACTTTGAACCTTTCCAAGACCCTTGTAGCACGTGTCTTGGTCAATTGGTATGCAGATCCTTTCTTCCAGCAGGACTTTTTTGCACCGTTAGCGCACATTGAACTGAATCCCGTACAAAAGCAGTGAATAGAGGAATTGTTCTCTTTCCATTGGAATGGTGATAAAAATGCATATCAAATAAAAGCATTTTAGAGCAGCAGGAAGATTTTCTATGTAGCTAGCAAATCATAAAAAGATGCATATTTACCGGTGGGGTTCCTCTCGGAATTTCAAAGAATTCCAGACAGAAAACACAGCTTAGTAAACTGCAAATCTAAATCACAGTATCTAGAAAGGTGACATGAAAAAGAGCAAGAGGAAGAAAACCAAAAAGAAAACCAAAGGAAGCCAGAAATAAGGCACAACCTCTCCTCCTTCTCCGCTTACTACAGTACCTTAGAAGTACCTGTGAGTGTCCTAACAGTCACATAAGTAGAAAACTGTGCCAAGAACAATTGTGGAAACTGGAAAACCGTGCTATCCGAACAGAAACATAGGGTTTGCTTTCACGACGATTAAATCTGCATGCAATGCGTACGGTAAGGGTATGTTTTGTATGTTCAAAAACAATTCAAAAATATTTCCAAATTGAAGGGGCTGCTTTTTATTTCTTTTGAATTACTTGGCTAAATATGGTGCACGTTAAAATACTGCAGAGATGTGGTTCATTTTACAGATGCCAACTGCAAAGGAGGCAAGCATTTTGTGTGCTTAAGAAAGTCAAGTATTGGAGAGTGTTTTTGTTACTTCTTTAGAAGGTTAGAATATGCGTAAAAGATGCTAGCTGGGGACTTACAATTAATGAATTATTTACTGTCACTAGGTCAAATGACATTAGCTTTCAAAAAGGAAAAGGAGTCTTATTCCACGTGCCAATGTTAAAGTAGATTAATAAGCCTTCAGCAGAATATGGATATGAAGAGGGATATGACATGAAAGGGTAAGCAACACTGGTGACAGCAAAAGGCTTACCTGCTTCACACAAATACAGGAGATAAAATACTGTTTTTTCACAAACATTGCTATCCAGAGCTTTCCTTGAAAAGTTTCACTGCCAATCATGAGAGTAAAATTCTGAGTGACAGTAAAATTCACTCTATCATGAATAAAATTTACTCAATCATGACAGCAAAATTTGCTCAATGATGAGTAAAATTCTTAGTGTAAGCGAAGTACCTTAAGCAAAGGGTAGCTCAAGCATAACTGGCATTTGATGTCAACAAAGGCAACTTGGCCTGCACGTGTCACATCTACTGCATTCAAAAGCTTACTCTGTCTCAGATTCCTTTTGAGGGATACCAAGGCAAGCCGTTAAACTGCATGAAAATGATGACTTAAAGGAGGATATATTAGAAGCATGGAATAATGGTTAATGTTCTTTTCCTTCCAACTGCTTTGTTTGCCCGTTTAAATTTTTTAAGTCCTTCCTGGTATCACCGTGGTAGCAGTGCAGCAAGTGTTTGGTTGTAAGCTGTCCATATTGCCAGCTTCTGGACTGCCTTCAGAAAACTTCCCACTGGTTTTGTCTAGAAATCACAAGCAGTAGAGATGACAAAGACTGCAGAAACCTTCTCATCTCCTTCTAGAGCAGGAGCGTGTCTTTGACCCACTCTTAACTAGACAACTTTCATCAGTCATGAGAGAGTCTCATGTTCAAGAGCTAAGCAATGACAGCTGTAAATGACAAAAAGCACACTGATATTTTCTTGGGACTCCAGCACAGAGCAATGAAGGAGCTTGAATTCACCTTCTTGGAAAGTTTTAAAATGCACATGAAGTTTAGGAGAGGAGCTAAGCCATGGTAACTTTTGTTGAGTATGTCTGCCTAGACAGAGTTTCCATCACCGCAGAAGGAAGGAATGTCATTTAACTCACATAATCATCTCTAGCTGCTACGCTGCGCTTACTGCAGATTATCCGCAACATATTTTACGGGGTGAGCTTTTATGTGTAATCCCTGAGTAACATTCCAGAGAGAAGTATTTTGGAGGGGGGGAAAGCCCAACTCTTAACTGTTTCAAATAATGGTTACATTTGAAAGTCAAAAAAGATGTAAAACCTTTCTTTCCTAGACCTATTACCAGCACAAACTGTACCAGAATTTACGACGCTTTTATTATGGCAGCATAACTCTACCGTGGACGCTCTCGCTCTGGACTATTCCTTAAGAAACATAGTCCCCGAGAGAACTAAAACAAAATTAGCCAAAAATATTGGGCTGGATGATTTCAAAGGCTATGTACTAAAGGCCAAACACTTGTAATAATAGTAATGAGCGGACTAAAAGTTAAAGCATTACTCAGTTCAAAGATATCTTGTTCTCACAGAAGACTGTAAAAAAACTCTATTTTTCTGGGTCTGTTTTGTGCATTTAGATGTACCTTCTACTCCTTTCCACTGTCTGCGAATGTTTATGACAAGGTTGGAGGACCTCATGTAACCTTCTAGAAGTAAAGAAAGACAAGCCAGTCAAGAAAGGCAAAATTGTTAATGGCAGGTGGAAAGAGGGAGGCCAAGAATAGAAAACAAAAGAACAATAATAATTAAACGCCCTCCCTGTCTTCTGTGAAAAGAAAAGGCACAGACAAGAAAGAACTACTGCAAAATTCTCACGAGAAAAACGCACTTGATCTGGCTCAAGTATTTTGTGCTACATTTCTTGCTGTTTTCTCATGCCAAACATCTTAACCATTGAAGGTGTCCCTTTTCTCTTTCTGGAATACAGCTAGGAAGATGGCTGTGTCATTGCTGTCAAGCTGTTATTCTCAGAGGTGTCCAGTTGAAAGTCCTAGATGAACTGCTTTGCTCTGTCTCTTTAATATGGCATGACTTAACCACTTACAGTTTCAGCAGCTGAACTTGCCCAGCCCTACAATTCTTTAATCTTTGAATGGTTATATTAGCTCCTTGGCAACTGGCATTTGTAAGTCCATGCAACTGTGCAGAATTTGCACGATGAGATGATGCCAAATGAGTCATGGCAGTAGATTAACTAGGACATGCAAAGCAGAGAGGAGGGAATGAGAGCACAAGAAGAGGGTACCATCTCCTTTTTTTCTGCAACAGGGCTAACACCGTAGAAATCAAAAGGAACACAAATCCTCCTAGGGGTAGTTCTTGCAAAAAACAAAGACTTCTTTTTGTGTTCACAGATCACAGCAAAATGCGGATGACAAAACCAGGCCATTAAGTCACATACAGTATGAAGCAGTATGAAAGAGGAAAGCAGCTGAGAGCGTCAACCCTGCTGAGTAGTCTCAGTATTCTTCTCGACATTAGCAGAAATTTGAAATGAGTCTCTGAAAATTACAAAGGAGGCAGAAGAAAAGGGAGCAATGACTCCTCTGGCATAGTGTTTCCTAACAGGGATCTTCAAAATGTAAAGATTGTATCATCCTTTCAACTGAAGGAAGGTATTAAAACAACAGGAAGGAAATGGCATCACATGCTAGAAAGACTCTGGGCAGTGTACTTCTAGACAGAAAGGCCACTGATGGAAAACCGACTAAACTGGCACCAATGCAGCAGCATTGTATTAAAGTCCAAAAATACCCACCGCTTCACTCTTTGCCATTCCATTCATATGGACACAGCAGCTCTGCAACATTCCTACTGATCATCTCCTTGGCCAACTGGGAGTGAGGGTCCCTAGTGATGCAGAGTCCCCAGGCAAGTGCAGAGGGGAGCTGCTTTTTTGCAAAAACCAGGCTTTTGAAGCACTCAGGCCTTTATCAGTTCCATAGCTTTAAGCCATAACAAAATTCATTCAACCAACCATCATACGCCACGCTGTGAACACGTGACGATTCTAGAACTTGTTGATCTACCTCTGATTCAGCGGCCTCACCTTCCCATAGTCCTTTTCTACTTAGCCAAAGTATCGGGCCTCAGCCCAAGGCCTTCCTTTTGTAAGCTTCTACCTATATGCAGCAGCAAACCACTATTTTCTTCCGTGCCAAGAGTTTAAGTAGATGATTTGCATCTGCCCTTCCGGTGAAACATAATGGGGAGAGAAAATTCTGTCGGAAATGTTCAGTCATTCAGTTTTCTGGACAGGCCAAATCAAAAGAAAAGCAAGCTATAGGATTGTGTACTTGCTCTTACAAAGCACCTGCTGCCCTCTGACAATGAACTAGCAGAAAACCAGCAAAAATAAGACTTGAGGCAAACAAGCCTTTGAAGGGAATTATGACATGATAAAGAAAGACAACACATTTCCAGCTTGTCGAGATACTTGAAATGTCAGCAAAGGCTTGAGGGCAAAGGCTGAACGAATGGGGAAAGGTTACAAGAATCCCAAGAAAAACATGACCATGGATTAAAAGAATCCCAACAGGTCAACTGACCTGTTGAAGTTTTCAGGAAATCAGTGGCTGCTGATTTAGATAGGCCATTCAAGTTAATTTCCCCGTGCACCTTCCACTCCTTTTTCACCTGTCACCATCACAGGGTGAATTGGGACCATGGAATCACAATTCTTTGGATTCTGTTCTTAGCTTTAGGAGACAACTACAGCAGCTGAAGTAGCTGTTACTGATGTGATACCCAGGAACACAGAGTTGACATATTTCATTCATGTCCAATCACAACTAGCCATATCTAAGAGGATAGGATTGGCCTCTTTTCATGATGCTTTTCTTATTTTACAGCCTGCTATGATTCTGCTGAAACTTTTTCATTAGTTTCTCTCTAAAAAGGAGAAAGTCCAATGTCCCTCCCTACTGGTGCAGGTTTACCATTCGGTTTGTCGAGTCTAAAAATGGAATTGGAACTAGCAGGAATTACTGTGTTTAAAGCATCCGGTCCGTTCAGACAGTCTCCGGTCGATAAAAGCCTAGATGTTATTGGCTAAATACTCTGTTTCCCCCAAGAGCGGACGCACGCAATTTAATCCAACTTTTTATAACAAACTCAAATAATACAGAATCCCGTCATACAAAAGAGTCACAAAGAAGCAGGAAGAATTATCGGACCATTTATGGTAGCAAACTTCTCACCTTCTTTTGGAGTGAGCATAATCTGCTAGCTGAAGTAACAAACTTGAGGACAGAAATCGCCCTACTATTGAGAAGTTGTTGACAAGAGAACCACCTAAGCTGTGTGACTTTCCCTTTTCTATTCATTGGTCAAGCCTAGTAGCCTAAAATTTACGGGCTCAATCAAAGACAAATGCAATCTAGTCAGAGGTCTATGAAAAGTCCAAAACTAATCAGAATTCTTCTTAGACAATGGAAATGGAAGCAGAGCTACCAATTTCCTTGCCACATATCCCTAAAACTCATTCCTTTCTAGTCCTAACTAATGTATAGCCACCAGTACAATCAGGAAAAGATGAAACTTACAGATGTCAGCAAGGGAAGGATTTGAAAGAACTATTCCCATTATTCATCGTCTAGACAGCAACTATCATTAAAATCAGAGCCCTTTTAGAAGGGCTTTCCTTGTGGGAAATTCAGGACTCCAGGACAAGGGAGCGAGAGGATTAAGCAGAAGCCGTTGATTGTTGACATGATGCACTTACACATTCTAAATCTCTGCACACGCCAGGCCCGCATTTTTATCTTGGTGCCTTTGTTATGTCCACACATTCTGTGTGTACCTCTCAGAAGATAGGTTTGGTTACAGTCCAGGCGCTTTGCTGCCCCCCGTTATCGAGTTCTTGTAGTCTTGGAATTTGGTGTCTCAACTTCTCTTTCTTCTTTTAGCACGGCTTATGTCTTAGTAACCTTGATGAATTCCAGAGGGCTCTGAGAAAATTCTGAGAAGAACATATTCCAGCTGGATGGCTGGTGCACCCTGTAGTCTAAGAGGTTCAGCTACATTGCTACAATTTCCCCCTTCTTCATCTTGCACCAGCTAAACCCTTTTCACTGTATTTACTTCCAAGAGGCTCACCAGTTTCATGATGCATGGAATACCAAGAAGCAATATAATAATGACTACTAGTAACAACAAAGTTCCCTTTACAAGATCTTCCAACCATCGAGTTGTTTCCCATCTCTCAAACCATTCCTGCGTAACCCTCTCATTCCCAATCAATTTCTTCATGTTATCTTGTCCTTGTTTGAGTTTCCAGTGAATGACTGCAGAATGGTTAGAGAGGTTCAAAAAACACATTCCTTCAAAATCCTCACACTCTTGCCCATGTGCTAACAAGAAAGCTAGAGCAGCATTATTTTGCAGTGTGCAATGACTAATGGTATCTACACCAGTGAGAAGCTGATTTAAAATCACTGATCTTACCTTGAGTTGGTTGACCACCCAGCACCGCAACTTATTAAGCATACTCAAAGCTTGACCAACAGCGACACCTGCTGTCAGGAATGGCACAATTAATCGAGAGGAGCGCCCAAACCTGTACACAACTGAGGCAAGGGCGTCTTAAGCTTATGCTTCTTCTTTCAGATCCCGGGAGGCGCAGAATCGAGTTCTTCGCGCACAGAGCATTGTGCCGGTGGCGGTACGCTCCGGTGCGGCGCTTGTGCCGAAAGACGCCCGAGACACAATGCCGGTGGTGTTAATATTTGTTTGTCGCGTTTCGGAAGCTGCTGCTAGCCGAGTCCCCCGGAGGCGGAGAAGCGGCTTCTTCGCACACAGAGCATTGGGCCGGTCGCGGTGAGCGCTGGAGAGCGGCTTGTGCCGAAAGACGCCGCGGACCGGCACTTAGCTTCGGAGAGCTGCGTATCTGCGTCTTCTGCGTGTCTTGCCGCTCAACATTCAGCAAAAAGCTTTTCCACCATATCTTGCAAAGAGAAACTCTGCCAGTAAATAAAACATCCAAAACCCTGTTCTAAAGCTTGCACAGAGGTCTGAAAAGAGTTTTGAAATACGGAAAAGATAGTTGTGCAGAACTCGTTCTTTCCGAATATAATAACAATGGAAAAGGCAGGAGAGTGGTTAAGTACTAAGTCTGGATGCTGCCCACACTGTGCCTTCGTGGTGCGGCTTGCATCTTCGCTTTTGGGAAGATGCCGCGCTCTCCGTCTCCCGGAGGCGAAGAAGCGGCTTCTTTGCGCACAGAGCATTGTGCCGAGCGCAGGGAGCTCCTGAGAGCGGTTTGCGCCGAAAGAAGCCGGGGACCGGCACTTAGCTTCGGAGAGCTGCGTATCTGCGTCTTCTGCGTGTCTTGCGGCTCAACACTCAGCAAAAAGCTTTTCCACCATATCTTGCAAAGAGAAACTCTGCCAGTATAGAAAACATCCAAAATCATGTTCTAAACTTGCACGGAGGTCTGCAAAGAGTTTTGCAAGAAGGAAAGTTAGTTGACCAAAACTCGTTCTTTTCGAATATAATATCAGTGGAAAAGCCACGAGAATGGTAAAATACTGTTTTCTCTAAGTCTGAATGCTGCCCACACTGTTCCTGTGTGGTGCGGCTTGCATCTTCGCTTTTGGGAAGATGCCGGTCTCTCCGTCTCCCGGAGGCGAAGAAGCGGCTTCTTTGCGCACAGAGCATTGGGTCGGTCGCGGTGAGCACCTAAGAGCGGTTTGCGCCGAAAGAAGCCGGGGACCGGCACTTAGCTTCGGAGAGCTGCGTATCTGCGTCTTCTGCGTGTCTTGCCGCTCAACACTCAGCAAAAAGCTTTTCCACCATATCTTGCAAAGAGAAACTCTGCCAGTATAGAAAACATCCAAAATCATGTTCTAAACATGCACGGAGGTCTGCAAAGAGTTTTGCAAGAAGGAAAGCTAGTTGACCAAAACTCGTTCTTTTCGAATATAATATCAGTGGAAAAGCCACGAGAATGGTAAAATACTGTTTTCTCTAAGTCTGAATGCTGCCCACACTGTTCCTGTGTGGTGCGGCTTGCATCTTCGCTTTTGGGAAGATGTCGTTCTCTCCGTCTCCCGGAGGCGAAGAAGCGACTTCTTTGCGCACAGAGCATTGGGTCGGTCGCGGTGAGCACCTAAGAGCGGTTTGCGCCGAAAGAAGCCGGGGACCGGCACTTAGCTTCGGAGAGCTGCGTATCTGCGTCTTCTGCGTGTCTTGCCGCTCAACACTCAGCAAAAAGCTTTTCCACCATATCTTGCAAAGAGAAACTCTGCCAGTATAGAAAACATCCAAAATCATATTCTAAACTTGCACGGAGGTCTGAAAAGAGTTTTGCAGGAAGGAAAAATAGTTGTCCAAAACTCGTTCCTTTCGAATATAACATCAGTGGAAAAGGCAGGAGAGTGGTAAAATACTGTTTTCTCTAAGTCTGAATGCTGCCCACAATGTGCTTGTGTGGTGCGGCTTGCATCTTCGCTTTTGGGAAGATGCCGGTCTCTCCGTCTCCCGGAGGCGAAGAAGCGGCTTCTTTGCGCACAGAGCATTGGGTCGGTCGCGGTGAGCACCTAAGAGCGGTTTGCGCCGAAAGAAGCCGGGGACCGGCACTTAGCTTCGGAGAGCTGCGTATCTGCGTCTTCTGCGTGTCTTGCCGCTCAACACTCAGCAAAAAGCTTTTCCACCATATCTTGCAAAGAGAAACTCTGCCAGTATAGAAAACATCCAAAATCATGTTCTAAACTTGCACGGAGGTCTGCAAAGAGTTTTGCAAGAAGGAAAGCTAGTTGACCAAAACTCGTTCTTTTCGAATATAATATCAGTGGAAAAGCCACGAGAATGGTAAAATACTGTTTTCTCTAAGTCTGAATGCTGCCCACACTGTTCCTGTGTGGTGCGGCTTGCATCTTCGCTTTTGGGAAGATGCCGGTCTCTCCGTCTCCCGGAGGCGAAGAAGCGACTTCTTTGCGCACAGAGCATTGAGCAGAGCGCAGGGAGCGCCTAAGAGCGGTTTGTGCCGAAAGAAGCCGGGGACCGGCACTTAGCATCGGAGAGCTGCGTATCTGCGTCTTCTGCGTGTCTTGCCGCTCAACACTCAGCAAAAAGCTTTTCCACCATATCTTGCAAAGAGAAACTCTGCCAGTATAGAAAACATCCAAAATCATGTTCTAAACTTGCACGGAGGTCTGGAAAGAGTTTTGCAAGAAGGAAAGTTAGTTGACCAAAACTCGTTCTTTTCGAATATAATAACAATGGAAAAGGCAGGAGAGTGGTAAAATACTGTTTTCTCTAAGTCTGAATGCTGCCCACACTGTTCCTGTGTGGTGCGGCTTGCATCTTCGCTTTTGGGAAGATGCCGGTCTCTCCGTCTCCCGGAGGCGAAGAAGCGGCTTCTTTGCGCACAGAGCATTGGGTCGGTCGCGGTGAGCACCTAAGAGCGGTTTGCGCCGAAAGAAGCCGGGGACCGGCACTTAGCTTCGGAGAGCTGCGTATCTGCGTCTTCTGCGTGTCTTGCCGCTCAACACTCAGCAAAAAGCTTTTCCACCATATCTTGCAAAGAGAAACTCTGCCAGTATAGAAAACATCCAAAATCATGTTCTAAACTTGCACGGAGGTCTGAAAAGAGTTTTGTAATACGGAAAACGTAGTTGTCCAAAACTCGTTCCTTTCGAATATAATATCAGTGGAAAAGGCAGGAGAGTGGTAAAATACTGTTTTCTCTAAGTCTGAATGCTGCCCACACTGTTCCTGTGTGGTGCGGCTTGCATCTTCGCTTTTGGGAAGATGCCGGTCTCTCCGTCTCCCGGAGGCGAAGAAGCGGCTTCTTCGCACACAGAGCATTGGGTCGGTCGCGGTGAGCACCTAAGAGCGGTTTGCGCCGAAAGAAGCCGGGGACCGGCACTTAGCATCGGAGAGCTGCGTATCTGCGTCTTCTGCGTGTCTTGCCGCTCAACACTCAGCAAAAAGCTTTTCCACCATATCTTGCAAAGAGAAACTCTGCCAGTATAGAAAACATCCAAAATCATGTTCTAAACTTGCACGGAGGTCTGCAAAGAGTTTTGCAAGAAGGAAAGTTAGTTGACCAAAACTCGTTCTTTTCGAATATAATATCAGTGGAAAAGCCACGAGAATGGTAAAATACTGTTTTCTCTAAGTCTGAATGCTGCCCACACTGTTCCTGTGTGGTGCGGCTTGCATCTTCGCTTTTGGGAAGATGCCGGTCTCTCCGTCTCCCGGAGGCGAAGAAGCGGCTTCTTCGCACACAGAGCATTGGGTCGGTCGCGGTGAGCACCTAAGAGCGGTTTGCGCCGAAAGAAGCCGGGGACCGGCACTTAGCATCGGAGAGCTCCTTGTCTGCGTCCTCTGCGTGTCTTCCAGCTTAACATTCAGCAAAAATCTTTTCCACCATATCTTGCAAAGAGAAACTGTGCCAGTATAGAAAACATCACCGATATTGTTCCAGAAGTTGCACGGAGGTCTACAAAGAGTTTTGCAGGAAGGAAAAGATAGTTGTCCAAAACTCGTTCCTTTCGAATATACTTACAATGGAACAGGGAGGAGAGCAGTAAAGTACTGTTTTCTCTAAGTCTGAATGCTGCCCACAATGTGCTTGTGTGGTGCGGCTTGCATCTTCGCTTTTGGGAAGATGTCGTTCTCTTCGTCTCCCGGAGGCGAAGAAGCGGCTTCTTTGCGCACAGAGCATTGTTTGGGTCGCGGTGCATTTCGGAGAGCGGCTTGTGCCGAAAGATGCCGGGACCGGCACCTAGCTTCAGAGAACTCCGTATCTGCGTCTTCTGCGTGTCTTCCAGCTTAACATTCAGCAAAAAGCTTTTCCACCATATCTTGCAAGGAGAAATTGTGCCAGTACACAAAACATCCCAGATCTTTTTCTAAAAGATGCACAGAGGTATTCGAACTGTTTAATTAGAAGGAAAAGATAGTTGTCGAAAACTTTTTTTATTCGATTATATTGTGAATGGAAAAGTCAGAAGAGTGGTAAAGTAGTCTTTTCTATTTGTTTGAAAGGTGCTCAGGTTATCCTTGTATTAAGCAGCTTGGTTCTTAGCCTTTCGGAGGGTGCCGCTCTCTCCGTCTCCCGGAGGCGAAGAAGCGGCTTCTTTGCGCACAGAGCATTTTGCAGACCGCCGGGAGCACCTGAGAGCGGTTTTTGCCGAAAGACGCCGGGGACCGGCACTTAGCTTCGGAGAGCTGCGTATCTCTGTCTTCTTAGGTTCTTGTCGTTAAACACTCAGCAAAAATCTTTTCCACCATATCTTGCAAGGAGAACCTGTGCCAGTACACAAAACATCCCCGATCTTCTTCTAAAAGTTGCACAGAGGACTGCAGAGTGTTTATCAAGAAGAAAAACATAGTGTCCCAAAACTCCTTTTATTCGAATATAATGTGAATGAAAGGGCAGGAGAATGCTAAAGTACTCGTTTCTATCAATTTGAAAGCTGCACACGCTATATCGGTGTGCTACGGCTTGCATCTTCGCCTTTGGGAAGTTGCCGTTCTCTCCATCTCCCGGAGGCGAAGAAGCGGCTTCTT
This sequence comes from Agelaius tricolor, assembly GCF_023055355.1. Lineage (NCBI taxonomy): Eukaryota > Metazoa > Chordata > Aves > Passeriformes > Icteridae > Agelaius > Agelaius tricolor. Next base: position 399,711 of record NW_027269290.1, on the reverse strand, counting down.
CGCGCACAGAGCATTGTGCCGGTGGCGGTGTTCTCCAGAGAGCGGCTTCTGACGAAAGACGCCCTGGCAGGGGGCTTCGTTTCGGAGAGTTCTTTACTCTGCCTTCTGTCTCTCTCATCGCATAAAACTGAGCCAAAAGCTTTTTTACTATGTCTTGCCAGGACAAACTGTGCCCGTACGGAAAGCATCTCCGCTCTTGTTCTAGAAGTTGCACGGAGGTCTGCAGAGTGTTTAGCAAGAAGCAAAAGAAAGTTGTCCAAAACTCCTTCTTTTTGAATGGTAATGTGAATAGAAAAGGCAGGAGAGTGCTAAGGTACTGTTTTCTTTAGGTTTGACAACTGCACACACACTCCCCATGTTGTGCGACTTTTTTCTTGGCTTTTAAAGACGCGGCCGCGGTCTCCGTCTCGCGGAGGCGAAGAAGCCGCTTCTTTGCACACAGAGCATTGTGCCGGTCGCGGTGCGATCCCGAGCACGGCTTCTGCGGAAAGACGCCCGGGAGCGGCCCCTACCTTCGGAGAGCTCCGTATCTCTGAATCTGCGTCTCTTGTCGCCTACATCTTAGCAAAAAGCTTTTCTACTATGTCTCGCAAGGAGAAACTCTCCCAGTACAAAAAGTATCCTTGATCTTTTTCTGGAAGTTGCACGGAGTGTCAGCAGAGTGTTTAGCAAGAAGCAAAAGAACGTTGTCCAAAACCCCTTTTCTTCCAATGTTAATGTGAATTGAAAAGGCAGGAGAATGAGGAAGTGCTGTTTTCTGTACGTTTGAAAGCTGTCACAAGGAGAAACTCTATCAGCACCTCAAGTTTTCCTCCATTTTACTCCCGAGATTTCTTTTGCTGTGCAGTCAAGAAGCACCCTTCGTTCTTAGTTATGCTGCAGGTTGTCTTCAAATGGCTTTGCTTTCTGTCCCCTCCTCCCCATTTCTAACAGGCACAAGCACATTCCCTTCCCGGAACAAAATCCTGGTAATAGAGCCAGGAAGACTACGCTTTGACTTTGAGAGCCACAACTTATTTAAAAGAAAATAGTCCATTCTTTGAGACCCAATATCACACATCTGTGTGCAGGAGGAAGAGGGGTGCGTGCGTGCGTGAATGGGAAGTGTACTCGCCAACAAACTAGAGCCAATATTAGTAACCAACATGTAACAAGTGTGGACGTATATAATTCCCTGCTCTTTTTTGGATCTTTTTTCTTCAAGGTTATTTTGCTTTTAAAAATTTTCTAGTCATTTGAGAGATTCTTCTTTGTTTGTGTGAGAATAGAAATCTCCATAAAGCTTACTACGTAAAAGCAGGCTAATCTTTTGGACTTGATGATGACTATTTGGGAGATGATATTTTCATCTGCATAAATCAATTTCCTTGTTTTGGAACTATTTTTGTCACGGAAAGTAGTAAGTTTCAAGATGTGTTTTTAGAAGGTGCAAAAATTGAGATCCTCATTTGTATCAAAGCCATACAAAGAATATCCCTTAAAACCATCCACTCCATCATTTCATTTTTGTATTTTTGTCTTTTCAATAGCTAGTTCTCACTTTCAGATGGCTTTTAAATGCCCTGTTTTGACACAATTTTGGTATTCATTTCTAAGCTTCAAAATGATATTTAAAGAAGAGTAATTTCCTGTAACTATTTGACAGTTTGCAAATTAACATCAAAGTGGAGGGAGGGAGGGAAGGAAGTGGCAGAAGGACGTGGCAGAAAGAAGGACATAGTGGAAGGAAGGCAGTGAAGGAAGGAAGTGGGAGAAAGAAACAAAAGAAAGAAGGAACGAGAGAAAGAGAAAAAAAGAAAGAAAGAAAGAAAGAAAGAAAGAAAGAAAGAGAGAGAAGGGAAGAAAATTCCCAAATGTCAGAAACGTTAAAGATGATAAAATACTTGCGTGTATGATAAAGAGCGAGGAGTAGATATTAGATATAGTATTGCTAAATGGCCCATAAATGTGAGACCCAAACAGTTCAACTCCTTGGATAGCAGTTTCTCAGCATGAATATGTTATTTCTAGCTTCAACTTCTTACTGCTACTGTACAGAATGATTACCATAGAATAATGGAATGGTTGGCTTTGGAAGGGACCTTAAATTCACCTACGTCCTCCCCAGCATGTCATTGTCAGGGACACCTTCCACTAGACCGCCTTAAGCTCAAAGACCCATTCAAGCTGGCCTTGATCACTTCCAGGAATTGGTCACCCACAACATGTTCTAGTGTCTCACAACCATCTTGGCAAGGAATTTCTTCCCAATAGCCAAAGGAAACCTATCCTCTTCAGGTTTTAAAGCCATCCACACTTTTCCTATCGCTCCGTGCCCTTGTGTAGCTCACCTGCCTCCTTCTGGTAGGCTGTCTTCAGCTACTGGAGAGCTGCTCTAACAATTTGCCCGGAGTCTGCTCTTCTCCAGGCTGAGAAAACGCCTGCGGGACTCCGGCTTGATGACAGACTTCTTGTGCTGCACTGGGGGCTCAGACCATTCTTCTTCTTGGAATTGTTGTAGGATGCTCAGCCACTCTTGACTGTGGTACAGGTACACTGGTCATTGTGGTACAGGTAATAAATAGATGATTGTTTTAATAAAGACCCAATTGAAATGATAAGAGCTAAATTTTAACGCAAAATTAATTGGAGAAAGATTCCTAAACCTGTGGCCCGTTACCCCAGCCCATCCATTGATTGTAAATGACATTCCTTGCAGATGTTATGATACATGAACCAAAGGCAAGTGATGGATACTGCTTAAGATAGATGTTCTACCTGCTTACTGCAATATGTTCTTATCAGTCTAAAACAATCCCCCGAACATGAAGAACAAGAGATTACATCATGAAGTAATGAAGTGCTTGGGTTGAAAGTAAAAGGCATTTGAAAGAAATGGGTTTGGGGGCTAACACAGCAAGATCTCAGAAATGGAGTGCCAGCTTAGGTCTCTGCTTCAGAGACAAGTGAAGCAATTCAGAAGCGTCTTCCTGTGAAAAAGGTTGACAGATCTTTCTGCACAACAGTTAACAGCCGGCAAATAACATACTAGCCACTACAAGTTTATCATCCTGGAGTGGAAGGGCCACTCAGACTCATAGCAGTGGTCTTGCTGCTGTGCCTGTTCAAATAGACAGAAAAGAATGAGGAAAACAAATTTTTCCATCTAGTTTGTTTCAGTATTGGTACAAAGACTATTTTCCCGCCCTCAGGAGACAGCAAAAACAGTCAACAACTGAAATGCTTCAGAAATGGAAATGATCTGAATCACAAATATTTCTTTTCACATCAAAATTAAAGCCCAAGTCATAACTGTCAAACAGATAGAACTATTTAAAGATGAATGTACTATACATACTAAAATATTCCCAGAGATAACTATTGTGTCCTTAGTCTGTTTAAAAGTCTAGACTTCCTGGTAAAAAAACTTGTACAGAGCTGAGGTAGCTCCACGACATTCTCTTTTCAGATTAATTAAACTCTTCAGTCTCACCACCGTTACCAATGGATTTCCGTAAGTCCTTGAAAACCAGTAATTTCCCTTTTTTCCTTCTATGAAAAAAATGACAGTGACAAGAGTTATTTGCACTCCCTATTTTCTGAAAAGCCTGAACATCAAGCCTTAAGAACTTTATCATCAGTTTTACTTCAAACTAAATTGGAAGAGAATGGCAGAAAGAATGGGAGCCTCAAGCAAAAGAATTTAGGCTTCTAATTCTTGGGTTGTCTTCTTACTTACCTAAGACAAGAAGCGGAAAGAGAATAGAGTAGAGTTAGCAGCTGTTGAAGATTTGCACGTACTCTTCCACTCTTCCAAGAGGTCAAGGATGCTTTTCTGGCCCTCTCTCCCTCCACAAGCTGCAGCTTCCTTCAAGGCACAGTCACCTGCTGTGGCATGGAGCTCCCCACGAGCTCCATTGTGTTCCTCCACGGTTCTCCAGGGACTGCTGGGAGACAACCTGCTTGATGATGATGTCCTCCAGGGACTGTGGGGGATTCTTTGCTCTGTCACCTGGAGCACCTTCTCCTCCTTCTTGTCTCACTTTAGGATCATGCAGCTGCTTCTCATACTCCTTTTTTCCCTCACTTGTCACTGCCTATTCATATGTTTTGTACTTCTGACAATATCTTTTCACAAAGACTGATGGGCTCAGTTGCAGAAATGTGTCTTGCTAGAAAATTGGATACTATAGAAAACCATGATTTTACAGAAAAGCATAGTGGAAGTACAAATATACTGCTAAAGAACCGGAAAACTGACAATCATTCATTGTAATACATCCCCTCATTTTGCCTTCTTTCTCCTTAAGATCTGGAAAGACTACTGGGCAGTGAAAAACACTACAGTGTTGTTTCAAAGAAAAGACTTTTTTAGGATTCTAAGGCGTATGTTCCAATTGCTTGAGAAAATTGAGAAAAGGCACTTTGTCTTTTGTGATAAATATCATTAGCCAGTAGGGACAAAGTCTGACCAACAACAAGAGCAGATCAAAATCTGATGAGACCAAGCAATATACCTTGAGTGGCCAGGACAGAACCATTGAGTCATTGAATCTGTTGAATTGGAAGGACCCCATCAGGATCATCATCAGTCCAACTCCTGGCCCTGCCTGGGGCCATCCTTGAACTCCCAAACTCAGACAGTTGTGATGGTGTGACCACTCCCTGGAGAGACTCTTCCAGTGCCCAGCCATTCTCGGGTTAAAAACTTTTTCCTGATACCCGACCTAAACCTCCCCTGACTCAGCTGCATGCCATTTCATTGAGTCCTGTCTTTGTAGACCTCATTTGAGGACTTTCTAATACCAAGGTGATTCCGCCCCAGAGCAGAGCAGAGAAGAGAAGAGCAGAGCAGAGCAGAGCAGAGCAGAGCAGAGCAGAGCAAGACAATCCCCTCCCTTGCCCAGCTGGTGATGCTGTGCCTGATGCACCCCAGGACAGGCTTGGCCCTCCTGGCTGCCAGGGCACTGCTGATGCACATTCAGCTTGCCATTGGCCAGGAGCCTGGGTCCCTTTCTGCAGTGCTTCTCCCAGCCTCTTGCTCCCTCCCCAGTCTATACACCCACCAGGATTGCCCAGTTGCAGGTGCTGAATCCAGCACTTGCCCTTGTTCCACTCCATCTGGTTGGTGATTGCCTGTGGGAATCCTCAAAAACAGAGGGGTTTGGGAAAGCTGCAAAAGGAAGGCCTCAGAGACAGCAGAACTGTCATTGGAGCTAAGCAGTAGTCATAAGGTTTGTCAGCAGAAAAATTAGATGAGAAGTAGAAAAGTAAGGACAAATGGAACAATGGTCTGTGTATTAATGCTTGTCTAGAATAACTCCCTAAGCTACAGCAAAGTATATCTAGCGCGATGTTAGGTAGTTCTAAGCTTAATAACGGAGCTCTGTGCACTGTATCTTAAGGCTTACAAGCAGGTCTTTTATTCGAAAGAAGCGAGCATTGTTCTAAGCCCAGGTACATGTCTTTATAGTGATTGGATAGAAGTACTGTCAATATGCTTTTGCTTTGTGTGATTGGTCAAAAAACTTTTCAAGTCAGTTGTAACATTAAGTTCTTTGTCTGCTGCTGGGGACGTGAGCTGCTGGCAGCTTCCCATTGTCATCACCATGTAATGAGACTGATGCTGGAAAAAACCCAGCTTGAGACGCCGTCCCCAGCAGTCCCGCCCCTTTTGTGATTTGTGCATAGACTCCCGGCCAGCAAGAATTGCCCATCTCTCCTATTTGGCAAGATCTCTCTGCAAGGTCTCTGTGCCCTCAAGGGAGTTAGTTCACAGCTCCTCCCAATTTAGTGTCTTTGGCAAACTTTCTTAATATTCCTTCAAGTGCTGTGTCCAGGTTGTTCAAAAGATGTTGAAGAGAACTGGCCCAATGATGATACTGTCTTAGCCACTGAAATAAGTGCTTCATACTTCCTCTTGTGCAGAAATCACAACAAATTTCTTTTCTATCCATGTTTTCTTATGCTCATGCTTTTTATCCCAACAGCAGCTGACACGACATTTACAGGCACAGCAACAGCACACTTTTCCTGCTCTTCCTAGACTTAACAATTTTGCAACCGGTCAATCAGTGACCTTTGCAACTAAAGTCAGACCTTCAGCATTTCTCATTAAATGAATGTCTTCAGAAGAAAACTTTGCTGCCTACTCTGTACGACTGGAGAATAGATGATAATGAGTTAGCATCACAATCAGTTAAGTACAGAGCCTATACTTTAGCAGGGAAAAAATTAAAAGAAGAGCTCTTTTATGCAACAACTATCTGAGAAACAAAACAACTAGGATCTTCCACAAGGTTCCCTGCAGTAGAAATGTACTTGGATGAATGCAGAAGATAAAAGATGTGGTTTTGAAAGGCTATGTCCTTGCTAAGCTAAATTGGATCTCATCCTGTAGATGAAAGATCAAGGAGCTCAAAGCGGAGCTAGAGAGACATGTCCAGATAATGAGATAGAGCAAAGCATTTTCCAAGATAATTAAGCATTCTGGTGGACTGGCCAGTTAGGTTAAATCTGCCACACCCATTCACTTTTGGGGACTGAACTGTGGAGTGCTAAACCGTATCTGCTGCTGTGCAAAGTAAAAGAGATCCATCCAAATTGTACGGTTAGTGTGAACACTCTCACTCTCAATTGTAAAACACTTCATTAGCTATTAATCAGTCTTAGGAACAAAATGAAATAAAGTTGTTATGCCATCTGGGAATGGGAAAACATCTTCAAAATATTTTTTTCTCTATGTTTTCTTCTTTTTTCTTTTTTTCTTTTTTTTTTTTTTAAATCCCACATTATGTGATTGATAACTTCAACCATTCTGGAATGCTTTTAACAGATGAACCCAGCATAGTAGTTTTATTACCGGCTCTTGTCCCTTACATGCTTCAGTACAGGTTTGGAATATACTCCACAGTCAATTCGTGGTTTTTTATCTCTTTTCCCAGAGACAACTTTTAAAGGACTACTTAACCCCTAAAAATCATAATTTCTCTGGTTTCTCCAAGCTTTTTGAGAAAGCTGTTTTGGTTTTGTTTTGGTTTGTTGCTTGTTTTGTTTTATTGCATCGTTCCCAATGTCTTCAGACCTACTACAAGAAGAAGTTAAAAATAGATCTTATTTGAAGAGACTGTTAAAGCTAATGAACTGCCAGTCTTGGTATTTGTATCTTTCTAAATCCTTTAAATTCCAAGGTTGCCCTCCTGAATCCTCAGTTACTTAGAAAACATTGTGTTTAGAAAACAGAGCCAGTTCAATTGCTTCTGCAAACTCACCTTCATTGTATAGGATTGTACTTCAAGAAATCTTGCTTCATTCAAACATTGGAAGTACAGATTTGACATCATCTGTGACCCTTCCATCTGTCTGAACTGTATTTCATTGTGTGAGTTCCTCAGTTGCTTCAAATAAGGACAGAATCTTTTCAATTTGCATAGCATGTTATCTGAAGATCTCCTGTCTGCTTTCTTCACTTGCTTTAATGGGAAGACAAGGGAAATACATTTTGAATGTTATCTTTTAGAGTCTACTTTTACCTACCAGTGTGCTTCTATGGACTAGAACCAATTTCAGCTTGAAAGAAGGTATTGTCACGATCTGCTCATACCAACGGGTTGGTTAACTGGTTGGTTGGTTAACTGATCTGGGAGTGCAACAGACAACCTGGAAAGGGGATTGCAGTATCGATCCAAACAAATGCACCTTTATAGAATGACCACAGCAAATGCCTGAAAGGAATCAGGGAGAGGAAAAGAATAAAACAGAGGGGGAGAAAGAGAGAGGAGTATAGCTACCAAACATGGAGAGACTAAGTCCTCTTAGTCCAGCCAATAGAGTTTGCCTAGTCACGTTGGGAAGATCTCAAAGTCCTGGTGAACTCAAGGTTCTATTATAGTCCATTGCTGAGGGGGGAAACAGAATCTTGAAATGGCTGAGGGGCAATAGATACAATCAAGAAGAAGAAGTCTATTGAAATTGCTGAGGGGGAAAAAGGTATTGAAGACGGGTACAGACAGTCCATGTTCTCAGCAGGATAAGTCAGTATCAGCAGTGAGTGGGACCCACTGTTTCAGGACTGCTTTCTGGGGGAAACCAGTCTAGGTCCTGTAGGCACATCTGTAGGCAACACTCAGCAGGCATCCTGCTTCAGTCAGGCCAGCACCCCTGCATCAGAATTACAGGTGTCTCAGTCTCAGTCCTTGGTAGGGGGGCTTCAACCTCGGTGCCTCACGGTGGTAGTGGAGCAGAGGAAGGATTTTCCATGGGGGGGGCTACCAAGTTGCCCCAGCAAGTTCATCTGGCCAAGAGGTGGGAAAATTCCTGGTCTATTGTCGTGAAGCAGGTGCAAGCATATAGGCTGGGTCGCCCTTTGGCAGGCCCTGCTAGAAGCAGTCACTGAAGACACAGCTGTGAACAATCACTTGGCAGGCCAGAACTCTGCTCAGGGGCCTCAGGATTTTTGGTGTTCATCCATTACTGGCAGGCCAGAGGTCCCATCGGGGTCCTCAGGGTCCTGATATCGGTCCTGTGGACGGTCGTGAGGCAAATGGGGGGAACCTCAGACCGTCTCTCACAGCACCTGGTGACTCACGACAGGCTTCAAAGGGTCTTCATCAGCAGTGTTCTGTACTATTGTTTTATACTTGTCGCACATTGGTAGCATATCCCGGAAAGCAGAGACAATACGTCAGACAGAGAGAGAGAAGGGAAGGACAAGAAAAGATAAAAAAAGGCGGGGGTAAGGAAACAAGAAACAAATGTAATAACAGTAATTTAAACCATATTATTTTGAAACATTTTTTTCAAATATCTGAAACTAATCACAAATAATCAAAGGCAATAAAGCAATAAACAAATCAACAACAGTTCATTTAAAATATTTTTTTTCAAAACAATTCACCAAAAATCAAAAGTAATTTTCTTATAATCTTCAAAGAAAATTGAAGACGATTTCAAAACACATCCTCTCATTTATAGTCGCCTTGTGTCAATAGTCTTGGAGATGGCCACAGTGAAAAGGACATCAGCCAAGTTGTGTGCATTAATTACAGACATCAATTTTGTTAACTCTTTCATCATTCTCTAATTCATAATGAGTAAGATTGCTGATTAAAAAACCCCAATCAAAACGAAACGCAAAAGGGCAATGATGGGATGACACATACTGTTCAGGACTCTTGTGGCAGTAGGTGACCACCCAAAAAGAGTATCCTACCACCTGTGTTCAGCATCTTTTCTTACTCTCTCTATGACATGGTGTATTTCTTTCACATTGTGATGAACAGTTACCAGTGCTTTCTGTCTATTCTTCTTGATCTTCTCCAATATTTCAATGAAGTCCTGATGAAGCAAAGATTGCTTTACCAAAGTAATGTTCATCCCAATGGGAGTAGGTAAATGTCCTGGTTTAGGGCAAATTTGGGAGAAAACCTCCAAAAGGTGGACCCTCCAGAAAACAAACCCACACGGCCCCTCCCCCCAACCGGGTCGGGAAGGATTCCTTGGAAAGAAGTGGAAAGAACCTGTTTCTGTAACAGGCAAAGCACCCCGCAGCACACAAAAGGAACAATACCAGATGGCACCACTCTTTCACCGCTCTGAAAAAGTAGACAACTTCAGAAAGTCTCTCTTGGGAGTGCTCGCTCTGTTATCAGTCTGTCCTGTGCTGGGGTAGCTGCTGCACCTTGGCCACAAGGTGCAAACTCTCGGTGTTTCCCAGGTCCCAGTCCGGAGCAGGTCCGAGTAGGTCCAAAGAAGGGAAAGGAGAAACAGTCCAGGGAAAATTTGGACTGCTTAGCTAAACTAACTAATGAGCAGGAGCAAAAAAGCAAGAGCAAAGCAGGAGCAAAGCCGAAGCAAGAGCAAAGCGAAAAGCAAAGCAAAAAGCAAAAGCAGCACCCATGTACTGCCCTGTCTCTGTGTCGCGCCAGCTGTGGGGGAGCGGCTGATAGCAAAACCAAAACAAAACATTCGCTCTTCACAGCCAGTCTTGAAGGCACAGAACATGATAGCCAGCATCAACAGAACACACGGATGGGGATACAAGCATCATAACGTCACCCTAGGACAGTAATAGTTTGTGAATCAGTCTTTAATTGGATTGAAAAAGGTAATGGGAGGTAACTGGAGCTTCTGAAGAAAAATCACATCCCTCAATTTTGTAAAGTTACAAGCGCAACAATTTGAATGATTTTTACTATCCACTACTGCATTTTCTACAAATACCATATCACAAGCAGTTCTAAAGCACCCACACCCATTGCCTATATATTTAAGGCCTGTTTCGAAAGTCTCGTTCGGATGAATTTCAAAATGACAGATATTTTGTTCTGTGTCCAAACAAACATCCTGAGCTGTAATTGCATTACTTTCACAGATGAAGCCTAGTTCTCGGACAATAGAAGATTCCAAATTAACATGTTGCCATTTTTTACCAAATTCTCAAAATCTTCACTTCCTGAGAAGGTTTCTGAATTTTCTCGGCGGGTATCTGCAAATCAAGACTTTTTAAGTGAGAGATTATTTTCTGCTGATGTTTCCCTACTACCTCTATTTCATCCTTCCCCCCCTCCCCACCACCCCCCCCCCCCCCCCCCCCCCCCCCCGAGTGTCTTAAATGTATTGATTATCAGCTACAGGATCAGCAGGATCAGGTTTGGGTATTTTTTCTAATTCCTCAACTAAAGCATGGTGGGCCAAAGTGGAGGAGTGTTTGTAGCCTTGGGGAAGCCTAGTGCAAGTGTATTGCTGTCCTTTCCCATGTGAAGGCAAAATGGTCCCTATATCTTCTGGCTGTATAGGTATCATAAGGAAGATGTCTTTGACATCCATAGTTGCCATTGCCATGATTGAGTGAGCCTTTTCTTGAATTGATGTTATTAATTCAGCTAAGTTTGGGACCAGTGCTGTAAGAGGGTCTGTGTTGGCTTTAAGCCTGTGAAAATCTACTGTTAATCTCCACTTTCCACTGGCTTTTCAGACTGGCCATACCGGTGAATTAAAAGGAGAATGGTGTGTGAATTATTACCCCTTGGTTTCTCAAGTCCTGTAGAACCGCTTTGATACCTTCTCTGGCACCAGAAGGTAGAGGGTATTGTTTTACATGAGTTGTTTGATTATAGGGTAGGGAGGGTGCGGTTTGAAGCAGCCTAATGTTAAGTGGCAGTGTGCCAAAAGACCACAGAAATCCCACAGAGTCTTCCCACTGCCTCCCATTCCTAGGGAGGACACCATTCCAAGGACACCCATTCCTAATCAATTATTTGGAATGTTCCCAATTACCATTTTGATGACTAGTTGATGCTCATTTCCAGGGAGCCTCAGTTTGGCTAAGGCAACATTCATAGATTCTGTAGTTCCCAGAGCATTAAGAACACAGCATTGTCTCTTAGTTGGAACAATTCCACACCTCTGGGCATCCTTTTTTGTCAGTGCAGAGATTTGAGCGCCAATGTCAATCAAAAAGGTTACTAGTAGCCTGTGGAGGCCCGTGATAGCTGGGCTTAATATATATCCTGATTTATTTTTAGTGAGCATTCTTAAATAAACCCACGCTCCGCCCCTTTGCCCACCTGTAAGCGGCAGAGAGATTTGTTTCCCGAAAACCCTGTTGGTTTTGGTTCACTGCCTGTGTTCCGTGGGAGAAGCTGGGGGAGGGTTAGTTTTTGTCCCTGAGAAGGGAGGGGTGCACTGGGTTGAGCCAATGGATTCGGTTTTCGCTGGTGCCAATTATTTATTATTTTCTGCAATTTATCAAGGGGCAAACCATCCATCACCTCTTTGGGGACCCACTTTTGAATTCCCAACAACCACCAACGGTGGCAGTTAGAGATCTGTTTTCCTTTCTCTATATTTTCACTGTGAGGAGCCCCAATAAACCAAACACCTTTGTTATTTTCTGATTTCTATGCCGGGGTTTTTATAGGTCCATATTGTCTACAATAATTAATCAGATCTACTGCAACTTCAGCTCATGTCCAAACTTTATGGCTACTGGCAGGTGAATCAGATTGAGAAGCTGAGGGCTGTGAGGGGGAAGAGTAGGGAGTGAAGCCAGGATCTCTAGGTCCACTTTGGCCAGGGGAATTCCTGAGGAATCTTATCTAGTCTTTCTACAGGATTCAAAGCCATTATGGTTTTCTGTAGAGTCATTGCTGTATGTTTAAGTGTTTCTGGAAGCCCACGAGTTCAATCGGTCATTAGTTCTGGCTTCACAGGTAATTGCATTGGGCCTTCAAAACCAGGAACTAATTTCTTTTCATGAATCTTTTGCAGGCAGGCGGCTTTGTGGACACTTTCTAAGAGCTGGTCGGTGGTGTCAACGATTGCCAGGGGGTCACCCCTTTCCAAAGGATTCATTCTCCCGGCCCAGAAAGACGCACCCTGTGTCAGGGACCATGCATCACGCTTACCTCCTTATCTCCTGTTGTGAAGAAGGCTCCATGTCCCCAGTACCCACTGGCCTCCGGTTAATTTAATTTGATCTCCACCATCGAGGGACACTCGGAGGACATATTTGTCTCTGATTCTTGTGGGAGGCGCCCGAATTCTTTTGACAGCTTAGCTAATTCGGTAGCACTGAACGGTATTTGTTTAGTTGTGATAGGTGGGTCAAGATCCTCTTTCGGCAATGCAGAGAGACAGGGAGACCCACTCGGTAATCAGAATCCAATTTGATTGTGGGATACAAGCACTTACATACCATTGCAGGGAGACTAGTAATGTGTACTACAATGATTAGGTTAAAATCACATCCACAAACTTATGCATATAACAACATCTCTTGCTTGCAGAGTTTCATGGGATTTTCGTTTTCCAGTAAACCCGTTTGATTTAATCTTCTTGCAATCCAGGTCGAATTTTCAAAGTTCCGTTTGTTTATGCCAAGGCATCCTGTTTTCAAATCTCTTATGTTAACCAGGTCCAAAGTGCATCATCTGTCTTATGTCCCCCAACATTCCAACAATCCTCATCATTAAGATAGTTCTATTCTGTTTGAACCAAGGGTCTCAAGCGAGGACAGCAGTATTCTCTCCAATTTTTTACTGCCTCAAGTTCCTGACGGGGACAGATTTGTTTCATGTCAGGAGTTTCCTTTTCCTCTGGCTCTGTAGAGGAATCAGTAGGATGTGAATTCTTAGCAAGTTCCTCTCTAAGGGCAGCTCACAACATATAGATCTCATTTCTATCTTCCTTTAATTCTTTCTGCAAAATTTCAACTAGGTTTTGAAGGGAATCTATTCTTGCTATTTCCTCGTTTCTTTGCTTAAAAAGGGTTTCTATGGCTGCTGTGAGACAAGCTGCCAAAACTGAGCAGAGGATGGTTTTATTTTTGCCCAGTTTAACTTCTGTTTCATGTTGTAAAGAACAAATTCTATCTATGACATTTTCTAAATTAAACCAGCTGTTCTCTGCCCAAACCTCCCCCCTTGGAGAAGGCTTGGCATTCTATTTAGCAAGCAGAGCAGAAAATTCAGCTGTAACTTTTGTGCTAGAGTTTTCAGTCATTTTATGAAGGGACCAAAACCATGACAGGGAGGTGCAAACTTAAGTTAGACAATCTCACAGCCTTTGCTGTGCTCCCCTTTGCTTCCCTGGCTGGGTGAAGAGACCAAATCTCCCTGGGAGGCCCTGCTTAGTTCCTCCAAGTTGTCCCTTCCTTCCCAGACAGTCCAAATTCACACATAAACAAAAACAGTTTCCCCTTTTGCGCTAAGAGATTTTTTGGGAAATTCTAAAGACAGAACCCTCAATAGAGTATGGGGGCGTATTTCACCTGGGCGTGCGCAGTTTGTGGGAAATTCAAAGAGCTTTCCTTGCTTTCCAGCTTCGTTCAACCCTTTCGCGATGAGGGGCTAGGTGTGGCTGAAGCAAATCGTCCTTCCCCTGTTACAGACTACAAACAGCCTTGCAGACCCTTCTGTCGATCAGAATCCTGTCCATGATGCCAATTTAATGTCACGATCCACTCATACCAATGGGGGTGGTGATGGTTGGTTAACTGATCTGGGAGTGCAACAGACAACACGGAAAGGGGATTGCAGTATCAATCCAAACAAATGCACCTTTATAGAATGACCACAGCAAATGCATGAAAGGAATTAGGGAGAGGAAAAGAATAGAAAAGAGGGGGAGAAAGAGAGAGGGAGTTGTCCTAAGCTGATTATATGATGCTTTTAACCCCAATCATCTTGTTCTGTTTATGCTGCATCATAAGTTTTGCACCTTTAAGACTTGTTGCAGAGAGTGAAGGGGGGAGAGAAGAAGCAGCAGTTTGTTTTCAGACCCTGCACTCACTCCTCCACATTCCTGCTCCTGGACTGTGTTGTCTGGGGATGAACAGACAGTGGGACAGAGCTCTCCTTTGCTTTTAGTTAGTTTTAGCTTGCTGAGGCAAGGAAGTTCCCTGGACTGTGGTTTCTTTTCTTTTTTCCCTTTTCTTTGGACCTCTTGAAACCTGCTCTGGACTGAACACCCAGAAGAGCACCGGCAGCTAGCACCTGTGGCCCACCAGGCCGGGCCCGGCCCGCAACATTTCCAGCACCGGAGGGACTGATAAGAGCCTGTGTGAGCTGAACTGCAACCCAGGGAGGGGACTTTCTCAGTTTGTCATCTCTTTTGGAGCAACAAGGGGTTTTATTGTTCAATATTGTTTAGGTTTTATTGTTTAATAAACAGGTTTTTTCCACCTCTTTCCAAGGAGCTATTTTCTCCTGGACCGGTTGGGGGGAGTGTTGCAGTGTGACGCCATTTCCTGTTTCAGGAAACAGGAAAATCCCTCAGGTGTTGGGATAGGTGAAACCTGTCCTTTCCCCTCCCCCTTTGCCCTCCTGCTAAGTGCTGTCCATCAATCTTAACATTCCAGCAGGGTCATGGTGTGGTTGGCAGAAGTTCAAAAGATGCCCCTCAGGTCCGGGCTCATTGGTCTGTCCAAGTGTCTTTATCCTTTGAGCCTTCCCCTCCTCCCACCTGGTTGGTGGCTCACCTGTGCCTTCCCCTGCCCCTGTCCCCGGGCTTAAAAGGAGACGGGACCATGCGGTCTGGATTCTGTTGGGAGCTGTTACAAGATTCAGAGGTCTGTCATCCTGGAATAAACTCTGGATTAAAACTCTACAGCAGAATCCTCTCCTTTTTCTCTTCACCGTCCCCTGAACCTTTTCCACCAGAGGTCAACTGAGTTTCTACTATGCCTGGATTTGTTGCGAGTGCCTAGCTGCAGGATGCAGCTGGCCAAATGTATCTCTGAGGTGAAACATCACAGCTGCCGCCTTTGGCCCAGCAGCAAGGGTCAGACGAGCCCAGGCACGTCCCACCCGGTAATATTGGGATTAATATTTCATAGGGGAGGGGCCAAATGAATCTGCTTTCCTAGAGGAGCCCCTTTGGGGGTTCTCCCCAAAATTTGCCCTGAACCAAGACAGGAGTATAGCTACCAAATGTGGAGAGACTAAGTCCTCATAGTCCAGCCAACAGAGTTTGCCTAGTCACGTTGGGAAGATAATGGCCCTGCCTGGTTAACTCAAGGTTAAGTCCTGGTGAACTCAAGGTTCTATTATAGTCCATTGCTGAGGGGGGAAACAGAATCTTGAAATGGCTGAGGGGGAACAGATACAATCAAGAAGAAGAAGTCTATTGAAATTGCTGAGGGGGAAAAAGGTATTGAAGACGGGTACAGACAGTCCATGTTCTCAGCAGGATAAGTCAGTATCAGCAGTGAGTGGGACCCACTGTTTCAGGACTGCTTTCTGGGGGAAACCAGTCTAGGTCCTGTAGGCACATCTGTAGGCAACACTCAGTAGGCATCCTGCTTCAGTCAGGCCAGCACCCCTGCATCAGAATTACAGGTGTCTCAGTCTCAGTCCTTGGTAAGGGGGCTTCAACCTCGGTGCCTCACGGTGGTAGTGGAGCAGAGGAAGGATTTTCCATGGGGGGGCTACCAAGTTGCCCCAGCAAGTTCATCTGGCCAAGAGGTGGGAAAATTCCTGGTCTATTGTCGTGAAGCAGGTGCAAGCATATAGGCTGGGTCGCCCTTTGGCAGGCCCTGCTAGAAGCAGTCACTGAAGACACAGCTGTGAACAATCACTTGGCAGGCCAGAATTCTGCTCAGGGGCCTCAGGATTTTTGGTGTTCATCCATTACTGGCAGGCCAGAATTCCCATCGGTGTCTTTAGGGTCCAAGTGTCTGTCCTGGGAATGGTCGTGAGGCAAATGAGGGGAACTTTAGACTGTCTTTCACACATATCAGAAAATCTATTTACTGAAATAGCCAAAAAGAATGCATAGCATTTACAATTGAGGGGGAAAAAGAAAACCAAACTCAAACCGTTGGAGCAATATCATTCTAGAGAATGCCATGTCTCTATGAAAAATACAAAAAAATTTCTGTTTTCAAACGCACCCACAAATCACCATTTTGCATCTTTTTTGTTGTTGTTGTTGTTTGTTTTAAAGCTCTGGCACTTATCTGATTCCTTTTTGAGTTAGTTCAGCTCATTAATCTAGTAAGAAAGCTGCTAAAATTAAACAGAAAAACCTATGGGGAACAGGATGCCACTCCAGCCATGTTGTAGGGAAGCATTAGGTCAGCCTTCTGTCTTGTAGAAATACATCTGTCATATAGGAAAATCAATGCGTAGCACTATCTTATTTTGAACTTTCTCATTGCTACTGGGTTCCTGAATGATCAAGATGGTTTAAACCAAACAACAGCCAGCCCTCTAAGATACTCCCCAAACTATTGCAATGGAATAACTTGATCAGGTGAAGAGCTCACTATGCAAAAGCTGAATATGATGTCAAGAATGCTTTGTTGTGGATTACCATTGTTTGGGATCATTTATCCCTTACCCTCCCATGTAGGTATAGGAAAAAATGAAGAAACCACAAGGCTTTTACAGCTGTTCTTGTATTTTGGGATCGTAAGGACTTGGCTTGGTAAACAAAACTGTGGTGAGTTTTACTATTGACTTTATCGCTGTTTCACTTTGAATTAACTGCTTTGCATTTCAGCTTACCCATCAGTATAATGAGAAGAAGAAGATCTTCCTTCCTGCCCAAAAGATGTTGAATTATGCCTGTGATGTCACGGATTTAAAGACGAAAACCATTGTGATTGAAAGGAAGTATTGGCATGCCACAAGGTAACTGGAGTGAGCTGTCTTTCCTCCTCAGCTTCACTGTGATAGTAGAATTTTAATTAGCAGTTCCAAAACTTTGTCTTAGCATAGTCTGGTGACATATCTCAGTAGAGCAGTGTCCCAGGGTGACTTTATGATGCTTGTATCCCCAGCCATCTGTTCTGTGTATGCTGGATATTCTATTCTCTGCCTTCAAGACTGGTTCTGAGAGCAAAGGTGGGGAGAAGAAGAAGCACGGAGTTTGTTATCACAGGCTGCACTCACTCTTCTAAAAGCAACACTGCTCCACATTCTGTGCTGCACTGTGTTGTCTGGGCACTGACGGAACAGAACAGAGTGTTCTTTGCTTTTCAGTTGGTTTAGCTGGCTGAGGCAGAGTTTTCCCTGGACTGTCTTTTTTTCTTTCCCTTTTCTTGGAACTGTTCAAACCTGCTCCAGACTGGGACCTGGAGAGCACTGAGAGCTTGCACTTTGTGGCCTATGGGGGCCTACTCTGGGCAGCAGCCTTTCCTAGTGCCGGAGGGATTGATAACAGAGCAAGCATCCACAGGAGAGACTTTCTGAATTCGTTGTCTCTTCAGAGCGGCGATTGAGTTTTGTCATCTGGTATTGTTCATTTTTTGTGCTGGGGGGTGCTTTCCCTGTTAAATAAACAGATTTTTTCCACTTCTCTCAGAGGAAATGTTTCCCAGACCAGTTGAGGGGAGGGGCCGTGTAGGTGGGCTTTCTGGGGGGGGCCCCCTGAGACATGAACTTTAAAGAAATTTAGGGTTTTTAGAGGAGCTGAGGTTTTAGTCAGAGATAAGCCTTATTAGAGTTTATCAAAATAAATAGGTAGGCCTTGATGAAGTTAAGAGTTAGTAGTTAACTAATAATTGATTGCTTGTCAACATCATGTTTGCTTAGCTGGGTTTATCATGAAGAATATAGAAACTCATAAATAGCTTTTAGGAACATAAGACAATTGTAGGCCACCTCTGTTCTGAAACCAATTGAAGATGGGGAATGGGAGTTCTACCAATGGGTTCATTTGTCATATTTGCATTGAAAATGTAGAAAGTTCAGAACCAGGAAGACTTCATTTATTTCCTCATTTTGGAACCCCTCCCCATGAAAGGGACCACCGATTCATTTTGAGGAACAAACTACGCGTGCTTAATAGCTTTTGAACTAATTACCATACGAAGTGAGGAATGATGGGATGTACCTAAATTATGAACATGTATTTGTCTTTTGGGTATTCAATACTTGTATAGATAAAAAGACTCTGTTATCACCTCTAAATCACAGTGTGTATTTGGGAGCTATCCCGCACGCTGCCCAGCGTTGCAATAAACATACACTTTCTAATTTTGAACTGTTAGGGAGCCTTTGTCCGTCACAGCTGGATATCAGTACTAGATCAATATTTTTAATAAATCACCCCTTCTTGAGGATTGCTGCCAAATTTGCCCTAAACCAAGACAAGCAGGGTCTGCGATTTAGAGAATGATGGAATCACTTTGGTTGGAAAAGACCTTTAAGAACATTGAGTCTAAATGTAATTAGCAAACACAACCATCAAGAAATGTTTTGCTGTCTGAAGAGAACATGGTTTATCTGGTAAGCTTTGCAAGTATTTGTGTCATCCCAAGCATGCATGTCCAATGCATTAGATGGGTATATAATAAGAAACCTGTGCAAATCAACAGAATGATTCTCAGGGTAGGATATTGGCATGTTTCATCCTTCTTCCCGACTTCTTCCAATGAATTAATTTTACAAAGTAATGATTGGAATTGTTACTCTTTTGACGGTTCTTGTTGTATTACTGACATTTTTGGCATAGGAATGCCAAATAGGTTAATTCACCTAGTTTTTCCGATAAAGACCAAGATTTAGTGTTGCTTAAGCTGGAGGCAGAAATATTTAAATCTTCCAGCCTCCTTCTTAGTACCTAATTTCTCTTACAATATCAGTGCACAATCTTGTCCCTTAAGGTCCAGCTAGCTCAGTTTATACCAACAGGGTGACTTTAGTAGGGCTCACGTCATGCTGCACACAGAAGCCCTCAGGGTGCACCTCTAGCAGACAGTAATTCATGCAGTTGGACCATCCCAGTGCTGACTTTGGATCACCAGAAGAGTAGAACTAGAGAGATTTGATGGAGAGCTCTCTGGAGGAAGTGGCCTGAAGAAGACAGCAGAAATCCCATCTGTGTGTTTGTACAAATAACGTGAATACCATTTACAGGAAAAGATCTTCAAATCGATCTAGCTTTTTCTGCAGATTATTTGTCAACTATCTGCATTACATGGACAGTTCCACTGAGCATCTGAAATACAGCTGCGTTTAAGTGGATTGATTCAGGGTTGGAAAGCAGTGAAATAAAGCTTTTCAGGAATAGCTGACATCCAAGTCCCGCAGAAATTTACCTATTTTTAATGTCCAGATGCTTTTTAAAATAATGGGTGACCATTTAGCTACCTAATAGCTTTAATCAGAAATACAAAGAAAATTTTAAACTCCCATCTTTCATAGCTTGAATATTTTTCTTCGTTTATTTCCTGGTTTCCAATTCAGATCTACAAATCATATGATTAGGTAATGAGAACTCATGCTGTATAAAAATATTTCCTGCTATACTTCCAAGTCAAGGCCATGTTTTTCCCAGAACTGTTTAAAAAAATAAAATTCTATCTGGATTCTCTCTAGCCCACACTCATCATTATACAAAATCATTTAAATATTATATTTTGACTTTACATGGTGCAATTACATTCAGAAATCCAAGGCTCTATTGTTAGATTGTTTGTATGGTTTTCTGGCAATTCTAACTTCCCACAACCACTCTTGGCAGCTATATATTTTTGCAGCAAGGCATCACAGGGGTCTGTGAGAAGTTTTAATGTGAAGCAGAGCTAACATTAAAATACACGGGACATACTCAAAATATTTCACTTCAGAAAGTTACAGTTTGCTTAGATGGAATGAAATATGAAATAAATGAACCTCACACAACATTTCTAAATCTTGGAAATCTACTACCTGAACTTTGAGTCAGTTTGCAGGACAGGACTCTGTAGAAATGCAAATGTGAAGTCCAAGGAATAGAGCAGAAGGTGTATTGGGCAGGGGTACAGAAGATTGCTCTGAAGGGTGATGTAAGCAAGATTGCATCCTATAAAGATAGCAGCTGCTTCTGCTGGTGCCAACATAGAGAATTTGCGCCACCAGCCTAGTTTTCTGGGGACATTTGACCTGTACACTCTTGAGGGCTTGTAGATGTGAATGAATCTGTCCTTTGAGCTGTTTTTTTCTTTTCAATGTCTATGACCTGACTTGCTATTGCGTACTGTACTGTATCGTTTTATGAACAGACATGTTTCATCTGTTTGAAAGCTGTAGTTGAAAGTGAGCTTGCAATCATGAGTTGGCTGTCAAAAGAATTAATTTTCTGCTTTAAGCAAAATATCAATAGACACAGTCCATCCACTCCTATGATACAGATTCCTTTTGAATTTACAGGTTAATTTGCATCAGTGAGTATAATGCATGTGCAATAAATACACCTTGCTTGGTTTCTAATGATGATAATAGTCCTCTTTGGATTACTCTAAGGATTGAACTCACCATCATTATTTTCCTGTTCTCATTGAACTGTAAAGGAAAAATAGTTTTGCATTAACCAAGGAGTAAAATGCATGGATTTAGCATCATTCTTGCAAGTAGACCTCGATTCTGAAAATACCTCTCAGAAGCTGCATCAAATGGGAAAGCTAGACAGATGGCAGAATGCAGAACCTGCCATTTAGGATCAGGTACAAAATAACACCCAAGAAATTCTTCATGGATGCTGCATAAGTACAAAGATGCCGTTATTTAAAAGAGAAAAATAGTCAATGTGAAACGTGTTTGATGAATAAAAAGCTATGCTAATCAAGAGACTACAGTGCCAAGTGTGCTACAAGGCTTTTTTGTAATTCACATCATTCCCAGCATGAAAAAATACTATTTTTATTGTAGATTGCTTAAGAGTGCACAACAGTTTGGAAAAAAGTGCTTTGCTTTTTCTATTCATAGGAACTGTGTATCATGGTAAGAGATACTGTAGACAGGTTTTGGAAAACAATGTTATTTTGAAGATTCATTCCATTCAGAAATACTTCACATGAAAAAATTTGATCTGCTCTCCATCCTGAAGACTCTTAAAGGAAAATGTCTTTCTTGCAGTCTCTTCACACTAGTTCAGGAGCTCAGTCTTACCTGCATTCTAATGCTTTTTGATGTTCCTGATGGCATGGCTTAGACATCCTTGTCTCCATTACCATCATGATTTCCAGATCAAGTGATGAGAATTTTTCTTCAGGATTGGTGAAGTTAAGTGTCATAACATTTTTCTCAAGTCAGTTTGAAGGGTTTTTTTTTGCCAAAGGAATCTCTTCCTTCCTAATGAAAACCATTGGCAATAGCAAACCTACTCAGTTTTTCAGGAAGTCAAATAATACATCTCCACTGTACAAGGTCCTCCCTTTGTTTTTTTTTCACCAGAAGAAAACTGCTGTTTTCTTCTTCTTCTATCACCTTAGACTTACTTTCTTCCAAAATCTTTTTAAACCTTTAGATTTCTCTTTATAGCTAATTACTTTCACAGTGGGCTATAGCATATGTATTTGAAAAGACCATTTGTACATATCCAAATGGCTTACTTCTATTCTATTAAGAAATGGCTGCACTTCTATTAAGGAAACATAAAGGTGTAGTAATATTTTTTCTTCTACAAAATTTAAAAAACCCCAACTATTAAAAATGATACCAGCAAATGATGTCTGTAAGACTGAGGCAGGAGGCTTTTTCCAGAACAATGTGCAGTTCTTCCCAATTCTATTTTTCCCTCCGATTACTTTGTACAAAAATAGTTTTACACAGTCTTCTAATAGTGGCATGTTACTAGTGGGGTAGAGTATTGCCCTGCCAGCATTGGAATTGACTCGACTGTAGTTGCGTTCAAATCTGCTGATGAGACAAGGTTTTTTTGCTGAACGCACTTCAGCAAGCAAGAGAGCTTCTTAGTCTTAAGACGCTATGAGTCCCAGAAGAAGATGAATGAGGTGATGACATGCCTTGTGTTCTGAAGAGAGATCAAAACTTATTTCTGGGGTCACCCCCCCTCTTGCTACAGAAAGAGCACAGAGGGCTTTGAAGCAGCACTTTCACCCTCTTTGCATTCACTAGTAAATTGGAGACAGAGCTTGCCCCAAGGTTTGGGCAAAAATACTCTTTTGATGCAACTCTTCACCAGACAAAATCTCTGGGAAAATTTGCAGTGGCAGAAAGCAAGCCCTTCCTGGGAAATCTACTGAAACGGTTCAGAAGTTACTCCCATTCCCTGTTGCTAACCTCTGCTGTCTAGCTGTCCCATATGTTTGGGACCATGTTGAAATCATTCTAAACAATGTACTGACGCTGCACTGTTGAGTAAACATAGGTCTTTTCCATAGGTGTCAGGGAAAAATATTTCTGTTGGTAAAAATGATAGAAAACAATACCAGCATGGCAGAAAAACAATTACATCAATAGAATGAAGATGCCCAGAATTCTCCTTTTGAAGTTACACACAGTCAATATTTTCTAAAGAAGGTTGTGAAACTTAATAAGGAGTACAGTCCACGTGACTGGTGCACAAGTTCATGTTTCCACCTTACAAAATACATATTATTAAAAGAAAAATGTTCTGCCTTGTAGAAAAGTAACCCATTAGGAATTTGATCAAAGATAGGATTAGATCAAGTATTCCTACAAGACAGTAGTAGTACTAGGAAAAGCCTTTTGGCGTCTATTTAACTACAGGAAACTTGAGAAAGCAGAAGAGTGTCCTTCCCTGCTGCAAGCTGTACTTCCTAGTTGCTAGTGCTGCTTCAACATTGTCTAAAGAAAACTTGCCAAAATAAGACTATTGTATACACGCAACTGTAACTATCCATTCCGCTCCAGCTCATTTTAACTAGCAAGTATGAGTCACACACTCTAATGGAATATTCTAATGCATAGATAGAGTATACCTTCACTAATAAATGGGGACTCTGGAAAAAGGACCAAATGCAGATGAATTTCAGGGAAGGAAATTATTGGAGTGCTAACTGCAGTCCCTCGACGTCACAAGAAATGATGCCTGGTAATCCCAACCAGAAACATATAGAAATCCATTTTCAAATGGGTTGCATCTATGGTCCTCTGTTCTTCCTATATGAAGAAACTGTGTTTTGAATCAATCTTCAAAAAAGTATGCCTAAAGACCTTAGAAGCCTCCAATTCTTTTCTTTTTTTTTTTTTTTTTTCCAGAAGCAACTGTCTCAAAACCTTTTTAAAGCTGACATTTTCCCTTAAGATGCCATATTTTAAAAGAGCACCTTGTCATTTAACAGGGTATTCCAAACATCATTTACAAGTTTAGACTGAAAGTAACACTTTTCCTAGTAATCTTTCCTTTTTTGCAGCTCAGTGCTAACATAGGCAGCAAAGAAGAGAACAGACCACAGCTCTTTCTGGAGCATCTTGAACAAATGCCCTTGCTTATGTTCTAATCATTCACTTCACCAAAAGACCTAATGATGAAGAAAAGGTTGTGAAAGCATTACTAGTAGTGCTACATGGCAATGTACGGGTGTGATTTCTCAACTGGAATTTGTATCACATAGATGATACTTGGCAAACAGCAAATGAAGGGGTTTTCTTCAGCTCGCAGACTGATGTTACATGTCAGTAATTTAATAAAAAGATAACAAGAACAAGGTTATTTTTTAACATGTGAATTTAATTACACCCCTGCCATGGACATCTGAATCTTATGAATAGACAGTGTCTGATTTAGAAAAAAAATAAAGAATTATCACAGTTTAAAGAAACATAGGATCATAAACCCTTTGCTGGTGGAACGTAGCCTATTCATTGGTTGAAATGAAGCAGGTAGACAGGACATATGAAATATTGTTTTGTGGATCAAACATTTATTTTCGAAAGTGATGCTGACAGATAGTGAACTCACCAACTTAGATATTGCATGGTAGATAAGGGTACATAACTTGCTCCATCAAGTAATCCCTTGGAACCATCATCCAAGGGGATTTTCCCCTGCATCTGTGAAAATATGCCTACCTTTTTCACAATACTTCTGCAGCAGCATTGTTAGGCCTGATCAGCTGCTATGGAGAGTGAATTATCGGCAGCAAGGTGACTGGCCAGGGCAATTTGCTTCAATGGATTTTGATCTCCCAGATATTTTGCAGACCTGCTTCAGCCCTGCTTGTCAAACACAGCCTTTAAAGGGTGCCAAACAATTGTTAGTCTGTACTGGGCCATATGCTCTTTATTCTCTCCCTCAACTTCTCCATCGCCTCTCATCTGTTTCACATGAGCTATGTTCAAGGTCCACAGGCTACTTTTCACAGAATCTTCAGGCCTGATGCAGTAAGAATGATGACTAGAACACAGCTGGGATCAATTTTCCAGTTTGCATAAAATGCATTCTGCACACAAATCCAATGAGAAGGTCTTCCCCCTATGCCCAGAAAAACCTTCACTCGTACTAGTGTTCTACGTAAACTGCAACTTAGTCTGAAAGAAAAGCTTTTTTCTGAGAGTGTCTAAGAGCTTTGTATGAAGCACAGATATTTGATATATGCAATTTTGAATACCAGAGGAAAAACAAAACCGCACAAAGCTTTTAATGGTACTGGCTTTAATTTTAAATTCCATGCACCTTTTCAAAAAGTGTCAGCTCAAATGCCCATCCACATATTTTAGTCATCTGTAAGTCAGTATTCATAGAAAATGTGATTCAAATCAAAAGAATTTCAAACCTTTCCTCAAAGTTTATATGCCTAGATTTAATACTTCTGACACATATTAGATGAAAGGAAGACTTTTTTTACTGTGGGGGTGCTGGAACACTGGAACAGGTTGCCCAGAGAAGTAGTGGGTGTCCCATCCCTGAAAGTATTCAAGGTCAGGTTGGATGGGGCTTTGAGCAGCAACACAGGAGACTCTTGATGGTAGAGAAACAAAGTTGGAATCTAGAAGAAACTCAGATTCAAGTATAGGAGCAAGTTTTCCCTCAGCTCTTGGGGTAAAATCAAAGTGTTACAAAATTACCTTGATCTGTGATTTTCACTACTGTAACAGGTTAATGAAAACTATGCAGAAGATAGCAAATTTTAAAAGAGAGAAGAATTACAGCATAAAATACATGGGATAGGTTTCTACACGGGACAAAATCTCTGTATTTCAACACTTCCTCATGTCAGGATTTCATGAAGTGCCAAAGAAGGTGTTCATCATCTGCTATGCTGACCTCTGTGTGGGCCTAGGTGTGTGTAGAAGGGGGGCATGTGAAGGGGAGTGTGTATGTTTGCTTAACACTTGTTGTGGCAGATTCATGCCTCAGCTCCATCATTTCTTTTAGAAACTTCACAGAGAGTGGATATGAAGTTTAATATCAACAAGAGATCAATTCCCAAATCATCCATTTTACCCTACCTTATAAATCATATGCTTTGTTGCATATTTTATCAAATAGACTTTCAAGCCACATGGAGAAATGAGAATGTGGAGAATCCCTCCAATGTCTTGCAACTTTTATGCAAATAGAGTTTCAAGAAAGCATAATTTCTTTTAAAATACATCTGGGACAGGCATGATGGTGGTGTCAAGCTGTTGGGGTTTTTGTTGCTGGGAGAAGTTGTACAAAAGGATTGGTTTTTACATTGACTAGTTACTGAATCAAGTGCATGAATCCATTGGAAATTCAACTGGGGGTTCCTTTTTCTAGCAGATTACTTCTAGAACGAGCTTGCAGACTGAAGCTGACTCTTTTGCTCTCTTTTTGTTTCTTACCTATTTTCTTGGCTTCTTTACCACTATCTACACAATTTTGGATCTTTTTTCCCAACTAAAATTGTTTCATAGTCTGATAATTAGGATACATTTTTTACAAGGAATTTTTAAAAATCTTTGCTTGAGTTAAGAAGGTTAAGGACTAAGGTCTTTTTCTTACCTCATCAATATTGCGATGGAATTGATAAATAAAGACTAACTCTTTCTTTTTATTTTCAACCCAAGTAGATAGTTCCCATACATTAATACATTTTGTGGACCAATATTTGCCATTCTGATGTAAGTTGTCCCTTCTTAACAATATACATTCTGTGACTATGTTGACAACACTCTTGGTGAAGATCCTAATTGGTCTTAAACACACATAGGGAGAAATTTGCTCAGCCAGTGTCAGTCTTAAGCATGCCTATCAGAAGATCTTTCTATAGCTGGGGAATTTTCCCGTGAAAGGGATTCAGTTATGGAAGAGACACTTATCCCAGAGTTTTGCATTCTTCTTGAGCACTACTTAAGGAACTTAGATCCCATGTCCATTTGGATCTCTCTCTGCACAGATCTTTGTCATGCCAGTGCTTGAAATGCATCTCTAAGAGAATTCACTAGCACAGAATGAACGAGAGTGGAAGGCGTCAGTGGGGCTCACCAGGTCCAACCCCCCTGCTTAAACCAGGATACCTAGAGCCTCTTGCCCAGGATTATATCTGGGTGTACTTTTAATGTCTTCAAAGATCCAGGCTCCACCATCTTTCTGGGCAGTCTGTGCCGTGGTTCAGTCGCCCTCACAGTAAAAAATCATTTGGTGATGTGCACAGGCAATCTCCTGTATTTCAGTGTGTGCCTACTGCCTCTTGTCTTTTCACTGAGCATCCTTGAAAAAGACACTGGTTCCCTCCTCTTTGCACACTTCTGGGATGTATGTGTGCTGCCACGTAGATAAATGTCCAAAACCTTCCTGAAGCCCAGGCAGACAATATTCCCTTCATCTACCGGGCAAGTTGATTCATCAGAGGAGTTTAAAAAGTTGTTCAGCATCAAGTTCCCCTGGTAAATCCATGCTGACTAGGTTATTTTGTCCTCCTTCATGTGCCTGGCAATGCTTTCCAGCAATAGCTGCTCCATCAACTTCCTGGGGATAAAAATGACGCTGGCTGGCTGGCTGGCTTGTACTTTTCCAAGTCCTCCTAGTTGCCTTTTTCCAAGATGGGTGACATTTGCTTTCATCCAGTCTTTGGGCACTTTCCTCAGTCACTATGATCCATCAAAAATCATTAGGAGTGGCCTCAGAATAACATCTGCTAACACCCTTGAGACCTGTGGCTGCATCTCAACAGGGCCTGTGGACTTCATGGAATACATACCAATTCAGTGACTATGCCCATAAAAGTTTGCAAGGGATAACAGAACATATTAACAGCTACCTGAAGAGTGAGTGAAAAACTATGGAAGCAATCCAAAAGGACAAAGACTTGAGTTCCCTTTTCAGACAAAGCATCCTATCGTGGAGCTGAGCAGCTTTAGATCTAGGGAAGCTTCCCCTCTGAAAGGATGCAGAAGACATTCTTTTACCCGTATCCACTAATAAAATGTATTGACCATTCACTTGCAATACAAAAAAACTAAATTCTTTCCAAAATTGTTGCCGCCTAACTAGACAATCATGTACTGGCTGGCTATTCCGCTAACAGATGACAGCACCTGCTTGATGCCTCTTATGCCTACAGACTATTTGAATTAGGTCATTTGAGTGGGGATTACTGGTTGGGAACTTTCTTTCTGATGAATTTGGAAGATTTACTGAAGCAAGGACCTGAAGATGAAAACTTCATTTCCCATCAGTGCACTTTAACATCCACGGCTGTAATGCCATTGTTTCTCACCAACTGAGTCAAGAATTTATGACTACAAAGTGAATCAGCTCCAAAAGGCAAGATAAAGGCTGGAAAACATTCTCTCTTGGTAAAGCAAATGAAGTGACTAAATTCTAATCACTCGCTGGCCTAAAGCTTCAAGGAGGGGGAGGTGGACCAGGTTTCCTTCCACTGCCGTTCTCTTTGTCACCTCAGTGTTTTATAGGGGTATGCAGACATTCAGAAAGAGAGCTTTGCTGAATTCATAAAATTCAGTCTTAAAAAATAACTTGAGAGCAGCTGAAATGAAAAGAACAAATAAAATGCAATTAATTCCACGGAAGCTTGAAATGATTATTTCTTCATTTTGCATTTGAGGATGTATATTGTGTGAGTTTGTCTTGTATTGTTCTACAGGTTTTCTAACTGGCACACCTTTCTTTATGAATGGACTGTCCTTTCCTAAATACTCTCATATGGAGGAACATGCTTCTGATAAGAAGAGCACTAGGGTGTCTTTACTTGACCTTTTATTTTTACTGATGTTTGCTCCTTGGAAATGAATGGGGTTTTTCAATTGAAATGTCTTACTATTGGTCCCACAGGATAAGCCACAGACTCTTCTGCTCAGAGCTGTCACTAGTCAGCTATTCTCCTATCTGCCTTGAAGTAGTTGAATGTTCTGGTCTCAAAGTAGCACCTTCTATGTAGCCATGCTCTTAGCTGCCAGTGTCATCTTGAATCCAAACACCCTCCCGCAAGGGACCGCTGGTTCTGTAGTCAACTAAGGGGAAAAAAACGGTCCATCCATGCTTCCTGATTTAAAATATAAAGGTATATAAAGGTATGGTGTCCCTACACGATTCCCTGCAGTTGAACACTACTTATCTTTGCCGTGTTTCTTCAACTCACTTGCAAGTCATTCATGCGCTACCTTATTGTGAGAATTGCTTGGTTTGAAGATGATTTAAAAGGGTAGGAGAATACTTTTGTGCCTCTGCTATAGGGATGCTTTTCAAATCCACACAAACTTCCTGCAAATGCAAAAGCATTCATCCTGTATTGTCCTAGGCTACAATATAAAAATGTTTTCTGCTCCCAACCTCAAGAGCTGCTGAAACCGGGAGGGGCATCGTTTTTTTCCTTATCTCCTTATCTCTTAACGGGGCCATCCATGTCTTGCCACATGATTCAGAGATGACTCCCTGCAGGAGCCATTTCTGTTTAAAGGCTAATCAAGGAACCACCGCATGACTCAGAACAATTTGAGCCCATTGCAAGATGCTCTGCCCAGGGGGCAGGAGCTAAGCATCCCCAGCTGGATATAATCTGAGTTTTGGGACACCACAAGCAGTCTTTCCACTGGCTTCCTAGAGGAACGGCCACCCTCACCCACTGGTCTTCAGAGGACAAGAGCTACCAGATGGTTTCTACAGGATCACCACTTCAACAAGGCCATTTCATCCGGACTGCTGCCACCACCCTAACTAGCAGGGTGACAGGTTGTATTCTGTCCGTGGTTTTTCTTTTGTATTATTGCATGTATTTGGTTTTTCCCCTTTTCCTAATAAATTGTATTTCTGACTTGGAGTCTTGCTGCCATGCTGGATTTCTTCAGACCGACTAGCTCCTGACACCAACAGCCAGAGTGGGCTGCCCCCAGAAAGCTGGCGAATCCAGGGTGCAGCTGTAGGGCACAGCTGCTCTATGACACAGGTGGACTGCATTGGGGATAGGACTGCGCCGAGGGCAGGGACAAGGAACAGGGAGAGGTCTTCTGTATGTTTTCCAAAGGAGTTTCTTCCCTGGAGGGTCAGGGACACAAAGACACTGAGCCAAATGCATACATCAACTTAGAAATGGGGAGAGGTCCCAGAGGAGGATACAATCTTGAACACACTGGGAGCAACTGGGGGTGGACCACAAGGCGGGGAATACAATGTTTAAACCAATAGGGGACTACAGGGGAGGAGAATAACTTAAACAAACCAATGGGGTTTTGAAGACTATAAAATTGATAGGGAAGTTTCTAGAGAAAGGGGCAGGCTTGGGGAGGGATTGACATTCAGTGGGAGGAGGAAAAGGGAACAAAAGGGCAGGTCTTTGGGGAGATGGACAACTAGGGCAAAAACTAACAACATGGGGGGGAAAGGAACAATCCCTTAATAATAAAATATGCTCCAACAGCACAAAGCAGGAAGTATTATCAAACTGACTACTCAAACTGCATTACAATCAAAAACACACACTGCAACAGCGACAGCATCTCTTGCTGGTTTTGCTTTCAAACCAGAAGAGGTGCCAACCAAAAAATTAGCAAACTTAAAAGTTAATTGGCCGCAGTTTTGATTTCCTTCTTAAATATATTACTGCTTGTCTAATTGGCTTAGCAGCATGTCTGTTCTTAGTGCCAAGCAGGGATTCACTTTGCCAGGCATGGAGGAAGCTTCTAGGAGCTTTTCACAAAAGATTCACTTCTGTGGCTGGCTTCTTCCCTCCCCACCAAAAACCAAGCCATGCAAAACCAACACCTTAACTAATCCCTAGTACTTAGTACGCATCCAATAATTCCTTTTAAACTATACTTTACATTTTTTACCAAATGCCCTGAAAAGAAATGGATCCATAATATTGATCAAAATAGTTCCAGTTCAATAGAAATACTGGGTCATGCAACTCTGGTTTACATAACTAGTTTTTGTACAATCAACAGGAGCTTTTTTCGCCTCTAAAGAAATGTTTCCTGATGGTTTGGATCAGAAGATCCAGTATTGCCATCGTGAGATTTTTGTTTTGAAGGCCATAGGCTGTGCTCAGTGTTTTGGGTATATTCTTTGTTGTGCCTTGCATATATTTTGGATAGAAAGCCAGTAGAGATGATGTCCTTGCTGCAGTAGCCAAGCTAAATAAGGCAGAGCGTCTGGCTGATGTACTGGAGCTGTAGACTATCCACCAGTCGCCCAGGGCGGTGAGGATCTCTAAAGGAATATAGTATTGGCTATGCTCTGGAAGTTTTACAGAGAGAAAGAGCCTCATCGCTCTAATGATTTGTCTCCTGGAGTTCTGAAGAATATGTTGTAAAGAAGAAGGCTGCTGTCTTTCGCAACAATCTTCCGTGCATTCAAGAGGATAATTTAACTTCTTGTCTGAGAATGAAAGAAATATTAGTAGTAATGAGTTCTTTTTTCTCTGGCGGTGCATCACTGATTGAGTTTGGGTAGGTTACATTTTATTTCTTTTTTTTCTTTAAATATTACATCGTAAGGTGTTCCAAATTCCCAAATTCTGCTTCACTTTATTTTGTAGGCCAGACTGGTTCCTCTTGTCTCGGCTGTATTATTGCAGACCATATCTGAATGAATTTCTTTTTTTTTTTCATTTTGAACATTATTAGATTTAAACTGTATGAACAGAACACTTTATTTATCATTATTTTACCAGTTTGGAAGGAAATAGAGAATTTTTAAGAAAATGACGCAACTCCACTTGTGGTTTTCAATGGAAGAGAAGAATAACAATGTCCTACATTCGCAGCATTGTTTGCAGTCATATTGCAGCTAGTTTCCAGCAACTTAGGTCAGGTTCTGGAAGCAGGCACCCATGATAGTATAGAAGTCTAAGCAGTTTCATTTTGGCGGCTTTTCTTGAACAATAGCTAATATGTCTCAACGTTGTGCTGAATCTTGTGGTACAGACTCTTCTTTTGAGGTCTGAACTCCTTGCTGGACTACTGTATCTCAGAATCAGCTACAGTAAACCTGTGTTTCCTTATAGCTTTAAGAATTTGGTTCTAATCTATAAAAGCAAGAAAAGGTTGCCATATTAATACAAGAGAAAGAAAATGTTAGGAAAGCAGTTAATGGCATGGGGTTTTTTCCTACAAATTGGAGCAGAGATTTAGTTGTTTGATGGGGTTTTTTTTTTGCTTCTCAATGGAATTTTAGAAGTGGTTGGGAAAGAAAGTGTGGATTTTTCAGGTTTGCCTTTAAAGAAGAATAACAGGGGAAACTGTTGAAAAGAATTAATCCAGAACTCTATGCCTTTCATACAGAGTTTCAGAAGTGAAAAGCAGGAAGAGACAGTCCAGACAAGATGATTGAATAGAATGAATTCAAAATAGCTTTCTTTTCCCTCTGAATTCCAGCTCTAAAGCTTATTAATATTAAGGTATTAATAGGAAATACATCTGTCCTAGGGTGACATTATGATGCTTGTATCCCCATTCATGTGTTCTGTGAATGTTGGATATTATGTTCTGTACCTTTAAGACTGGCTCTGAAGAGGGAATGTTTTGTTTTGGTTTTCTTATCAGCCTGGCGGGACACAGAGACTGCAGCTTTTGCTTTTCCTGCTTTTGCTTTTCGCTTTGCTCTCTCTCACTCTTGCTTGCTTCGCTTCTGCTTGCTTTTGCTCATTAGCTAGTTTAGCTAAACTGTCCAAATTTCTTCCTGGACCATTTCTCCTTTCCTTTTACTGACCATTTTGAACCTGCTCCGGACTAGGACCTGGGAAACACCGAGAGTTTGCACCTTGTGGCCTGCAGCAGCTGGCGCAGCACTGGAGGGACTGAGAAGAGAGTGAGCACCCCCCCAGGAGAGACTTTCTGAATTTGTCATCTTTTTCAGAGCGGTGTCATCCGGAATTGTTCCTTTTGCGTGCTGGGGGGTGCTGTGCCTATTAAATAAACAGGTTCGTTCCACTTCTCTCTGAGGAATCCTTCCCGAACCAGTTGCGGGGAGGGGCCCTAATTTGGAAATTCTCCTCCAAATTTGCCCTAAACCAGGACAACATCGCAATCTCTAAGATTTAAAAATGGATGATGAAGTTTTATATCCAGTAAAGTGTAAGGCTTCACATTTTAATCTGATTTGCATTTTGGTGAAAGCCGGGCATCCTTTGCAATTTACCAGATAACAAGGGATTTAGAACAGTAAGTATGCAAGTAATCTTTTGGACCCTTCATCTCCCTTCTTATGACAATGAATACATTTATTAAGCTTGTTGTCCTGGCATGTTTTTATTCCATCAGGGGATTTGATCATACAAATGTCTAGTCATTCTTTCCTTGTTTTCAACCACTCTAAGAGCATTCATCAGAACTATTCAGTAGTTCTTGATCTGCAACAGTGACGAGCACTAGACTGGTAAGAGTCAGTGGGCATCAGCAGATCCCCTATGACAGCACATGGCAGGCTGTTCTGGCAGGACTGAAGTTTGAGGGGCTCGAATTCTGTGAAATAGAACATTCGAGGGATGGGAAACATGGCAACAGATTCTGAGCTTTCAACCCACCACATGAGCAAGTAATAAGGCAGGTAATTTTCTGTGGAAATTTCTTTAGCCCCAGTGTTGTGGATGATGATTACTCTTCCTACCTCCTTTGGCCAGCTACCAGCTTTCCCCTCCATTACTCTGCTTCTGGACAGAAAACCAGAAGAAGGGATTTTTGACCAAAACACCTATCAGGACCTTAGAGTGTTTTTTGCTCCAAAATGTTTCAAGGCAGATAGGGAAACAATTCCATTTTCGAGAGTGTGTTGAGAAGACAAGGTTGAAAGTTAAAAACATTGGGTTCTGTTTCTATATATGTTACTGATTGTGCTTATTATCTTAGTCATGTAATATATATATATATATATTTGGTAGGGTTTGTTCTTTTTTATTTTTCTTGGGGTTTTTTTCCTTTTTTTTTTTTTTTGATGCATCCTTGAGATAAAAGGCCAAAAGTACAGAAAAGTTCTGTACGGTTAAAATACTTTTGAGATGCCTCATGCTGAAAAACTTGTAGCTACTGCTAAGGCCCATTGGCCAATTCCTGCTTCATTTCTGAGAAGCTATAAAATTCCCATCTGTATTTTAGTTCTAACAATTTGTTGTTATGGTGGAGATGCAACTTAAGAACAACCATTTTTGAATCTGTAGGGATGTATTTACCATTTTATAGCTGCCTTTTCAGTTTCTGAGCCACTATTGAAAAAAAGGAGAAGTATCTACACTGTTTTCAACCTGTAGACCATCCACTACTGTCCACATGCTCAGATTCAAAGGCAAACAAGCCTGTCTGGCCTCATTGGGAGGAATTATTTGCCTTCAAAAGACTAGACTAGTATTTGATTTCCACCAGCAGAGTCCATTGGGCAGCTCCTGTCACCTGCATTTCAATATTTAATCCTCCTCTATGTTTACTGTGCAAAGCTCTTTCAGAATGATGGTGTGCCCACTGTCTCACCAGCTGTGACGTTTGCAGCGAGTCTCCCACGGAAAGGAGCTGTAAAAAAGGCAAGCCAGGGCAGTGATTTCTGTTGCTCAATACCCACAAATCAAAGCTATTTAGTCTAATTTAAGGCTGAAAAAGAATTCAAAATGCCTTCAAAGGATTCAAAAAATCATCAGACAATACTGCAGTTCAGTATTCAGGACAAGAGCATATCCCACAGTGTGGTGGTTTGACAGGAAATGTGTTTTCTGGGATGCTGTGGTTAGGCCAATAAATGTTCAGATTTTAATATTGGCACCTAATGTGGCCATTGGGACATTGGATGTGCCTCTGAGAAAACAGGGTTAAAAGCAGGGCTCTCCCCTGGGAGGCTCTCTTGGGTTCCGGTCAGGGAAAGGTTCAGATCTCCCCTGCCTGGCTGCGGGCTGGGAGGGGCAGGGGAAGCCACCCGGCCGGGTGAGGTAGGCTGGGGCCCTGGCCAGAAGGGAGGTGAAGGCCCCTGCAGGATGGAAGGGTGGAGGAGCACTGAGAGGCATCGGGCAGCCCCCCCCCGCCCCCCCAGGAGAGATAGAGAGAGAGCTGGTGCCTGTTCTTGGCCGGCTGAGAAGGAGAAGAGGGGAGTGCAAGAAGGTGCCTGGCAGGGCAGCCATGGGAGTTCTGGACAGACAGAGCCTCAGATTTTTAACCCTTTTCTTGGATGATGGAAAAATGCTAATCCTCCTGGAGTTGAATGAGAAGAGAGATATAGAGGAGATACGAGGAAATGGGCCACGAGAGAAATAGAGAAGAACGCAGGTGGAAGAGATGATGGAGTAGCTTATGCTGGACTCTTTGTGTGTAGCCATGGACAGAGCCATGTTTCCTTGTGATACAGGGACTGCATTCTAGGGGGAGGCAATGCCTCAGGACCAAGAGGGTTCGGTGTGGGTACCCCTCGGCCCCAGGGGGTGAAAAATATGGGGGGGACAGATGTCCCAAAGTTGAGACTGTGCCTTTTTGCAGTGGGACGAAGCATCCTTAAAAGTCGACCCTAGAAGCAGCTCTGGTCTGTGTTCAGTGGTGAGAGCAGTGGACATGAAAGGAAGAGGTCACCATTGGCACAAGAAGGACTCCTTCTCCTCTTGATGAACTGAGGATTGAGTATTCTGAAGGGTGGTGCTGGACCAAGAGTCGATGATTTGGGGGATGTATTGTATTGGGAATTTGGGGAGGAGGAGGAGGAGATGTATTTGTGAAGTTTTCATTTTCCTTGTGTGTTTCTTTTTTTTTTTTTCTCCTTTCCCTTGTAGTTTAGTTATTTTTTTTTTTTCCTAAGTGGGAGCCTGCTTTGCTTATTCCTGGTCACATCTCACAGCAGACACCAGGGAGAGAGTATACTCATGGGGGCAATGGCATTGTCCCAGTGTCAAGCCATGACACACAGGCTGAGAGAATGAGGGCTGTTTAGCCTGGTGAAGAGAAGGTTGCATGGAGACCTCAAAACACCTTCCAATATCTGAAGGGAAGCAGGAGAGGGACTCTTCATTAGCAACTCTGGAGACAGGACAATGGGCAATGGCTTCAAAATGAAAGAGGGCAGGTTGAAATTAGATACTCGGAAGAAATTCTTCCCTGTGAGGGTGGTGAAGCACTGGCACAGAGAGCCTGGAGAAGTTATGGACACCCCAACCTGGTGTTCAAGGCCAGGCTGGATGGGGCTCTGAGCAACCTGAGCAAGTAAAAGGTGTCCCCGCCCATGTCAGAGAACTAGATGGCCTTTAAGGTCTTTGTCTACCCCGGCCATTCTATGATCCTGTGATTCTGCTGTGGTAGCGTTCAGGATGGAGCGTGTTCTGCATGTTGGCCATTTCCAATACACCATTGGTTCCAGGTGCCTTACACTAGCTTGCTCCCTGAAAATTCTGTCAGAATGAAGAACATCTCTCTATATATTAGACACATAATAAATGAAGAAATGGGTTTGCACATTTGTCCACTAAGTTGTGGATGAGGTTGCTGTGAAGTTTCATTTGGTTTTCTTGTTTGCTCATGAGGCCGACGGTCCTCGTGTCAGCTGCCTCAAAGGCAGCATTTGGCTCCTCCACCTCCCTTCTCCCTCCTGCCTCTTTCAATTTCTTTCCCTTGACAATTTAATGTCGTTTTCCCTTTCATACCTGAAAATCCCTGCATGCTTCTGGGCTTTCTCCCTTTTCATACAGATCTTCTTCCACCCTTGACAATCCATACTTTTCATACCATAAGGGCCTGCCCTTCAGGCATAAAAGACTTTGATTCCTTATTATATCTATGGGAATTTAATTAATAGCTTCATGCCTTTTCATAGAAAGAGTAGGGAATTGAGAGCTTGTTGCCTGAAGTACAGAAGGAAGAGAATGAAACATGAATCATGTGGAGTGGAAAAGTTGCTCTCTATTTTCTTCCAAGAACTACCCCAAAAGATGCAGGGGGTGATGAAGCCTGGCTAGATGAGTTTCCCTTCTAATGGAAGGAAACAACCACGCCACTTCATACAAGTCAGTCCTATAGAAGAGAGAAATTCACTTCTGGGAACATTGCAGGATTTGAATGCAGAGTCACACTCATCCTTTGTTGCTTTGTTGTCTGCTTGGCATGGAACACGCTGCTTTGAAGAGGGAAGTGACTAACAGACAGTCCACTTTACAAACACATCTGCTTCCCTCTTCTTCTGAGACCTCAGCACAGAGCCCTCTTTGGCATGGTACTTCAAGGTAAGAAGGAGCGGGCAGAGGGCACTGGGAACAGACAGCAGTTTGCAGGTTGTATAGGAAAGAGGACTGCCCCTTGAATGTGGTGCAAATACAAACTTCCACCAGTTTCAGGGGTACACTTCAGCCAAGCTTGTTGTCCTGGCACATTTTTTCTCTGTGAAAGGCTTTGCGGTATGATCTGGACGACAAGAGACGCAGAATACGGGGCTACGTAGTGCTGAGAAGGTAAGTGCCTGGCCCCAGGGTCTTTTGGCAGAAGCAGTGCACTAGAGCCGTTGGCTGCTGCCACAATGATCTGTGTGAGAAACAGATGCCTAATCCCCTCCGGGAGAGTAAAAGCAGGATTGGTTACAAGAGTCGAAGAGCACTGGGCTGGTGGCTGCCGCATACCAGCTGTAAAAGGAGCATGACTCCTACTGGCCTACCAACCAAACTCATGGTGGCAGTGGTAAGGATTAAAGTTCAGTGAGAGCTATTTGTGCCGCTACCTATGGCCCTTCTGTGGAAACAAATGTGCCTACCTTTAGGTTCCGAGATCCAGAGAACACAATGGTAGTTGCAGCGGAAAAGGGAAGGACAGAGCGCACTGGTGAGCTTGATGTGGCTTACACAGGGCAGGCAGAAGGTGCAGCCCCAGTCTCGCTTTTATTTCTAGAGCCTTTTTCTACGCAAACAGCTGCTGGATGTTTGCAACAAAGATGTGAGTGTGAAAAAGTGAGGGCAGGTCTATGTGGGAAAGAAGATACAAAGCATTGTGCGCAGTTTAAAAGCTGTTTAGAAAAAAAAGGAGTTACTTTGAGAACATCTTCTGTCTTGACACTTCCACCTGTGTGATCTTTAGCTGCTTTGGACATGGCCACAATGAAAGAATGTGAAAATATTTGCGCTGCCAATGTCAGGTTGCACAGGAAAGAGGGTAGGTTGGCAAATGCCTTCTGTCCTGGCACATCTGTCAGTCAGAAGTGCAGCTGAAAACGCTTGGCTGTAGCGATAGTCTCTGTCACTTTGAGAGAATGTGCTGATGCACGTATATATATCATTGAGAAAGTACGTGAGAATCGCTAGTATGTTTCGTTTGGTTGACAGACTGCAAAGGGACCGTTATGGCCAGCACTGCCTTTTTGTTGTAGGACTTTTTCTTTGAGAGCAGCCGCTGGACATTTTGAAGCTGTTTGGGATCTTCAAGCGTTCGAGTGCAAGATGGTACCTAGATCTTGAGGGAAAGTGCATATCTCCAGGAAGCTGAATGCAGTTCAGTGGGTGCAAGTTACATGTTGAGCAGCTGATGGCCCAGAAAACTTTCTAAAATGAAGAGGCCATGCTGCAATTGCCTTTTATTTTGAAGCTTCTAAACTGTGCAGCCAACAATGAAATGATTCTTTGTAGAGAGCTTTTTGGATAATTGGTTAGCTGAGAAAGGACATTTCGATGTGATACCGATGGATAAGGATAGGGGATACAAGCTGGGAACTAAGCAACCAGTGTCCAATCACTGACAAAGGTCACAGTGACCTTCTCTGAAACGGGAAGACGGGGGAGAAAATCGCTTGCCAGAAAATGTAGATATCTTAGGTAGAGAAGCTGGAAGAATGCAAACATAGAAGCAAAATAATTATTAGAAGATAGAAATAGGTGTGGTTGATCCAAGTGTGCTTTAACCAATAATGAACTCAGCTTTTGCAATATGTATAAGCTTCATTAACACCAATATAAATATGTGTGAGTTTTCAATAAACTTCGGGATTTGCCATTCACGCATATGGTGTGTCGCATTTCTCCCGCCGTTCACGACAATTCTTCTTCCTTCTGGGCTACATGCAGGATCCCATTCTGTCAGTAACCGAGAGCCAGGATCCACAGCGGAGCTCTTGTCCCTCCACTGCTCCCACACGAACGGGGCTGGGCTAGAAAAGTGCTTGTCTTTTTCCTGGGCACTGCCAGCGCTCTTCTAAATAACCACACCACAGCACTGTCAACTCACAAAACCAGGACACGCACCGAGCCCAGCTCACAACTACCCCCAGGACCCAGCCAAGTCAGAAACGTCCCTGCTCTCCAATCAACTGTGTCAGGACAAAAAGATGTCACTGATCTTCCCCTTCCAAGTGGATACTCTTCTTTGCCCCACACTCAAAGGCCGACACCAGATCTTCTGCCCTAACAAACTTTTTCTCTCTCACAGAGCCTGGTAACAAACTTGAAAATGTTGGCCGAGCTCGCAAAACTGTTGGTGGAGAAAGCTCTTTGCTGCCTACAATTTCAATTGCACCCATCAAACTATAAACGTGCACCCTGCTATCGCCACTTTCCTACTCAGCTCTAGGTACCACGGTAAGCCTTCAATCTCTCAGAGTCAGGATCCAAATGGGATGGCACCAGGGACTGCTCACACAGTCCCTAAAGCTACAAGGGACAAAAACCTGTCCTGCAGAGGCCTGGCCTGGCCTCTGCATTGCCACTGACAGTTCAACAACTCTAAGCCAGAGAACTGCCTATTGGGAAAAGCCTTTCAATTCACTGAGACCACCCAAAGTGGCCACCCAAACTTTGCCAAAGGGAGGAGGAACTAGAAGCCCATCTCAAAAGAAATGGCATCCCCTCCTCCAAAATCCAAAGCATCCAGGGCCTGATCCTCTACAAAGGTGTCAGACCACTGTTATTGGGCATTACCTGTGCGGGGCACTAGCTAGGCTGCACACCAAGACCCAGCGCAGCTCTTTACCTTGTCCAAAAGAAGTGTGCTGGCAGAATTTCAAGAAGGCTGCCTTGAGAAAGTGGAAAACACATGCCAAATGGATTCTTGCAGGAAGGAGACTGCCTTCCAAAGATGGATACTGACTCCATGATTGTACAAATTGAGTCAGTGCTTCCAAACCAAATATGCCAGCATAGAAAGTTGCTGCCGCCCTTAAGCTGCACGACACAGCTTCTTATCTGCACCTCCAACACTGGGGCTAAGTTCTTTCCTTCCCATGAGAAAGCATTGCTGTTCTCCTTCAGGAACTTACTGAGCAAAAGTTGCATACCACGTCCGGTACTGACTCTGTCCAACAATGGCTCCTACACAGAAAGGACCAGGACAGAAATGTCTTGCTGTACTATACCTTCCCACGATACCTTATCATCAGCCCTACCAACATTGCCACCATATCTTTTACTTCCCAAGCAAGGAAAGGCACTCCAAGTCACTTGGCTTTGCCTTGCCTCCAGTACCATGCCTAGTTTTCCTAGCCTACCCTACGCTAGCTTTGCTTGCTTGCCTATGCCTGCCTTGCCTAGCCCTTCCAATAACTTCCTGGCTTTGCTTTGCCTTGTCTACCACTCTTTGCCTTGCCTTCCATGCAGGTAAGGCAATGCAAAGCAAGTGTAGGCAATTGTAGGCAAGTCAAGGGACAGGTTGGCAAGACTGAAGCCGTGAGGGGAAAGCAAATGGAGTGGTAGGTGAGACAAGTGCCAGAAGTTAGAGGCAAGGCTGGGCATAGGAGGTAATGGTAACCGGAAGGGCTAGGCAAGGCCAAGCCCTGTAGGAAAACTGCAGGCAGGTCAAATGTGAGGCATGGGTATGCAAGGGAATGCAAAGCAATGGAGAATGAGCAGGGCATGGCAAGGAAACTGGTTGGTTGCCCAATGCAAGGCAAGTGGCAGGTCCATTCAAAGATTGCTGGTACACAAAAGCGGCCCAGACGGACCGCTCTGTCCAGCCTTGATCTTGCATGGGTCATGTCTAATCTGCACCTAAGACACTTGGGTTGCCTGCTTTCCTTTGTATGCAAAAGAACTGTCATTCTGCCCCTGAAGCCCAAGGGTGAAAGATGAACTTTGTGTCCAAACTTCAAGACATGGAAGCATAGATGTCAGAAGAAAGCTGTCAGGACAGATAGGTGTGCTTGCACGTGGCCTCCTCCAGGCTTCTTCTCACAAGCTCCTGAAATGCTGGGCCTTGAGAAAAAATAGCCAGTGGAAGCCTGGAGAATCCTAGGAGAAGCAGGCAGGGCAATGCATGTTGAAGAGATTCCACAAAAAGAGAGGTGGTGAATTCCAGGTGGGGCACTGGTGAGCAAGGTAATGCAAGGCAAGGAAGGGGTTCAAGGGCAAGGCCAGACAAGTGGTGGCTTTGCCAGGCAACACAAAAGAGAGGGAGACAAGGCAATAAGAGTCCTAGAAGGAGAAGGAAATGAAAGATTGGAGCTGGACAAATGGGAAGGAAAAGAAGGATAGGTGAGCAAGTCAATACAAGGCACTGGGTTGCTATGAAGGGCAAGGGAAGGACATGCATGGGTCAGGAAGGCAAGGGAAAAGAAAGGAATTGTCAGCAATGACAAGGAAATGCAAGATTGGGTAGGAAAGGCAAGGCAATGTGGGGGAGGGATAGGCAACACAATGGGTATCTTAACAGGAAATGTCCATGCACAGCAAGGCCGAAGGAGAAGTGGTAGAGAGGTCAAGGTGGGAAATAGGTGAGTGTGTGCAGCTAAGAAAGAAAGAAAGAAAGTGCGTAGCTCTCGTGTCTCTGTGTGTGTGTGTGTGTGTGTGTGTGTGTGTGTGTGTGGGAGTGAAGTTTGCAGGATGTAAAGCAAAGAAAGGTGTCTCTTGATTGTGGAGTGAATGGATGTTTTTGAATGTAAGTGGCAAGGTCCAAGCAACCTTTTCATCCTGGTACATCTGTGTCTGTGAGATATAGTCAGAAACGTCTCCTTTTAGATTCAGACTGCAAGCAGGACATAGAATGTGACTGTGTGAATAGCTGAGCAGGAAGGCACATCACATCAGCATGTTTCAACAGAAGCAGTTAGTGCGAGAAGGAGATGGACGTGTGGGACTCCAGCAATATGGCAATGCACTCAGCTGAGAAGCAAAGTGCAATGCCTCGGTGTGTGCTCTGAAAATAAAAGGCTGCAAGGAAAAAGCAAGGGGACAGGCCAGTGAAATCTTTCTGTCCTGGCACACTGAGCTGTTTGAAGGTGAACCGCTGTTTGGTTTCACTAAGGACTCGGAGACATGGAGAGGATGTGCTTGTCCATGTAGCTGAGAAGGAAAGTGAGAAGCACCGGTACGTTTGGCAGAGTTTGTAGGCTGCGAGGAGAAGGTGACGGCCAGGCCTGGCTTTTGGCTGTGGCACTTGTTGCAAGGAAGAAGCTGCTGGATGGTTAAGCTTTTGGGGATCTGCAAGAGTGAAAGACTACGCTGGTACCTCATAAAACTAATGCTTGTTGATCATCTGGCTGAATCTATGACATAAACCAGAAGTGAAATTTCCCCCCATTTCCCTCAGTTTTTTCACCTTTTCATCCAACAGCCTGGGCCTTTTTGAAGCTGCTGTCAAACGCCTTGCCTTGGAAGCTAGAAGTATCTCAGTTCACCTGCTAAGAAACAGGGAAAAGAGCTCAAGTCAATTTCAGAATTGCCCTGAGCAGAGCTGGTGTTTCGGTACCGTAAATTTCCATTGCGAATATGTGCAAAAATCACCATTTTATTAGGCAAACATTTGAAATACACTAGCAGCTTCATCTTCTTGTCGCTGCAGTCCTTGGAAGTTTTGCTATTTACTGAAACAGGAAACAGGTCAAACACAAGAAGCTTAAGAATCCAAGCTCACTGCCATTGTACAAATAGCACAAACTTGATGAATTCAAGTTACCATTGTAACCTACAGAACGGCTCTATTCAAGAAAATGGATGTGTCGTCCTTCACGGGGGCAGAAAACCTTTCTACCACGTGAACTCTGGGAATAATCCATCATGCCTCAGTGTGCTGTGGCTGGTCAGAGAGCTACACGATGGGTCTCTTTGCCTATGGCACTCTCAGGGCTCAAAGCTGCACATAAACTCCCCCTCCTTACAGACATGCTAGTAAAGCCCACCGAAAATGCCGTTCTCCAGACAGCTTACTGAAACCAGCTAGGAGTTCCCAGCATCACGCTGGGCACTTCTGTCCACAGATGGCTTTGCTTTTAATGAACCAGAACAGAGCTGCGTTTTTCTAGTCTTTAGCTCTACTAAGGTATTTGATGTAACATGGCGAGAAAAAATCTCTTTTGACAATGATAATAACAGAGGGGATAATGTACCTTTTGCTGCTATCTTCTTTTGCTGCTCCATTTTGCTTGCTTTGTTATTGCTTTCTGTCAAAGAAACGCCAGCAAAATCCCTCATCAAGTCCTGCTGTGAAGACAGACTGCCAGAAAGGTAGAGAAACTTTGAACCTTTCCAAGACCCTTGTAGCACGTGTCTTGGTCAATTGGTATGCAGATCCTTTCTTCCAGCAGGACTTTTTTGCACCGTTAGCGCACATTGAACTGAATCCCGTACAAAAGCAGTGAATAGAGGAATTGTTCTCTTTCCATTGGAATGGTGATAAAAATGCATATCAAATAAAAGCATTTTAGAGCAGCAGGAAGATTTTCTATGTAGCTAGCAAATCATAAAAAGATGCATATTTACCGGTGGGGTTCCTCTCGGAATTTCAAAGAATTCCAGACAGAAAACACAGCTTAGTAAACTGCAAATCTAAATCACAGTATCTAGAAAGGTGACATGAAAAAGAGCAAGAGGAAGAAAACCAAAAAGAAAACCAAAGGAAGCCAGAAATAAGGCACAACCTCTCCTCCTTCTCCGCTTACTACAGTACCTTAGAAGTACCTGTGAGTGTCCTAACAGTCACATAAGTAGAAAACTGTGCCAAGAACAATTGTGGAAACTGGAAAACCGTGCTATCCGAACAGAAACATAGGGTTTGCTTTCACGACGATTAAATCTGCATGCAATGCGTACGGTAAGGGTATGTTTTGTATGTTCAAAAACAATTCAAAAATATTTCCAAATTGAAGGGGCTGCTTTTTATTTCTTTTGAATTACTTGGCTAAATATGGTGCACGTTAAAATACTGCAGAGATGTGGTTCATTTTACAGATGCCAACTGCAAAGGAGGCAAGCATTTTGTGTGCTTAAGAAAGTCAAGTATTGGAGAGTGTTTTTGTTACTTCTTTAGAAGGTTAGAATATGCGTAAAAGATGCTAGCTGGGGACTTACAATTAATGAATTATTTACTGTCACTAGGTCAAATGACATTAGCTTTCAAAAAGGAAAAGGAGTCTTATTCCACGTGCCAATGTTAAAGTAGATTAATAAGCCTTCAGCAGAATATGGATATGAAGAGGGATATGACATGAAAGGGTAAGCAACACTGGTGACAGCAAAAGGCTTACCTGCTTCACACAAATACAGGAGATAAAATACTGTTTTTTCACAAACATTGCTATCCAGAGCTTTCCTTGAAAAGTTTCACTGCCAATCATGAGAGTAAAATTCTGAGTGACAGTAAAATTCACTCTATCATGAATAAAATTTACTCAATCATGACAGCAAAATTTGCTCAATGATGAGTAAAATTCTTAGTGTAAGCGAAGTACCTTAAGCAAAGGGTAGCTCAAGCATAACTGGCATTTGATGTCAACAAAGGCAACTTGGCCTGCACGTGTCACATCTACTGCATTCAAAAGCTTACTCTGTCTCAGATTCCTTTTGAGGGATACCAAGGCAAGCCGTTAAACTGCATGAAAATGATGACTTAAAGGAGGATATATTAGAAGCATGGAATAATGGTTAATGTTCTTTTCCTTCCAACTGCTTTGTTTGCCCGTTTAAATTTTTTAAGTCCTTCCTGGTATCACCGTGGTAGCAGTGCAGCAAGTGTTTGGTTGTAAGCTGTCCATATTGCCAGCTTCTGGACTGCCTTCAGAAAACTTCCCACTGGTTTTGTCTAGAAATCACAAGCAGTAGAGATGACAAAGACTGCAGAAACCTTCTCATCTCCTTCTAGAGCAGGAGCGTGTCTTTGACCCACTCTTAACTAGACAACTTTCATCAGTCATGAGAGAGTCTCATGTTCAAGAGCTAAGCAATGACAGCTGTAAATGACAAAAAGCACACTGATATTTTCTTGGGACTCCAGCA
This sequence comes from Agelaius tricolor, assembly GCF_023055355.1. Classification (NCBI taxonomy): domain Eukaryota; kingdom Metazoa; phylum Chordata; class Aves; order Passeriformes; family Icteridae; genus Agelaius; species Agelaius tricolor. Next base: position 354,983 of record NW_027269290.1, on the reverse strand, counting down.
CAGAGCAATGAAGGAGCTTGAATTCACCTTCTTGGAAAGTTTTAAAATGCACATGAAGTTTAGGAGAGGAGCTAAGCCATGGTAACTTTTGTTGAGTATGTCTGCCTAGACAGAGTTTCCATCACCGCAGAAGGAAGGAATGTCATTTAACTCACATAATCATCTCTAGCTGCTACGCTGCGCTTACTGCAGATTATCCGCAACATATTTTACGGGGTGAGCTTTTATGTGTAATCCCTGAGTAACATTCCAGAGAGAAGTATTTTGGAGGGGGGGAAAGCCCAACTCTTAACTGTTTCAAATAATGGTTACATTTGAAAGTCAAAAAAGATGTAAAACCTTTCTTTCCTAGACCTATTACCAGCACAAACTGTACCAGAATTTACGACGCTTTTATTATGGCAGCATAACTCTACCGTGGACGCTCTCGCTCTGGACTATTCCTTAAGAAACATAGTCCCCGAGAGAACTAAAACAAAATTAGCCAAAAATATTGGGCTGGATGATTTCAAAGGCTATGTACTAAAGGCCAAACACTTGTAATAATAGTAATGAGCGGACTAAAAGTTAAAGCATTACTCAGTTCAAAGATATCTTGTTCTCACAGAAGACTGTAAAAAAACTCTATTTTTCTGGGTCTGTTTTGTGCATTTAGATGTACCTTCTACTCCTTTCCACTGTCTGCGAATGTTTATGACAAGGTTGGAGGACCTCATGTAACCTTCTAGAAGTAAAGAAAGACAAGCCAGTCAAGAAAGGCAAAATTGTTAATGGCAGGTGGAAAGAGGGAGGCCAAGAATAGAAAACAAAAGAACAATAATAATTAAACGCCCTCCCTGTCTTCTGTGAAAAGAAAAGGCACAGACAAGAAAGAACTACTGCAAAATTCTCACGAGAAAAACGCACTTGATCTGGCTCAAGTATTTTGTGCTACATTTCTTGCTGTTTTCTCATGCCAAACATCTTAACCATTGAAGGTGTCCCTTTTCTCTTTCTGGAATACAGCTAGGAAGATGGCTGTGTCATTGCTGTCAAGCTGTTATTCTCAGAGGTGTCCAGTTGAAAGTCCTAGATGAACTGCTTTGCTCTGTCTCTTTAATATGGCATGACTTAACCACTTACAGTTTCAGCAGCTGAACTTGCCCAGCCCTACAATTCTTTAATCTTTGAATGGTTATATTAGCTCCTTGGCAACTGGCATTTGTAAGTCCATGCAACTGTGCAGAATTTGCACGATGAGATGATGCCAAATGAGTCATGGCAGTAGATTAACTAGGACATGCAAAGCAGAGAGGAGGGAATGAGAGCACAAGAAGAGGGTACCATCTCCTTTTTTTCTGCAACAGGGCTAACACCGTAGAAATCAAAAGGAACACAAATCCTCCTAGGGGTAGTTCTTGCAAAAAACAAAGACTTCTTTTTGTGTTCACAGATCACAGCAAAATGCGGATGACAAAACCAGGCCATTAAGTCACATACAGTATGAAGCAGTATGAAAGAGGAAAGCAGCTGAGAGCGTCAACCCTGCTGAGTAGTCTCAGTATTCTTCTCGACATTAGCAGAAATTTGAAATGAGTCTCTGAAAATTACAAAGGAGGCAGAAGAAAAGGGAGCAATGACTCCTCTGGCATAGTGTTTCCTAACAGGGATCTTCAAAATGTAAAGATTGTATCATCCTTTCAACTGAAGGAAGGTATTAAAACAACAGGAAGGAAATGGCATCACATGCTAGAAAGACTCTGGGCAGTGTACTTCTAGACAGAAAGGCCACTGATGGAAAACCGACTAAACTGGCACCAATGCAGCAGCATTGTATTAAAGTCCAAAAATACCCACCGCTTCACTCTTTGCCATTCCATTCATATGGACACAGCAGCTCTGCAACATTCCTACTGATCATCTCCTTGGCCAACTGGGAGTGAGGGTCCCTAGTGATGCAGAGTCCCCAGGCAAGTGCAGAGGGGAGCTGCTTTTTTGCAAAAACCAGGCTTTTGAAGCACTCAGGCCTTTATCAGTTCCATAGCTTTAAGCCATAACAAAATTCATTCAACCAACCATCATACGCCACGCTGTGAACACGTGACGATTCTAGAACTTGTTGATCTACCTCTGATTCAGCGGCCTCACCTTCCCATAGTCCTTTTCTACTTAGCCAAAGTATCGGGCCTCAGCCCAAGGCCTTCCTTTTGTAAGCTTCTACCTATATGCAGCAGCAAACCACTATTTTCTTCCGTGCCAAGAGTTTAAGTAGATGATTTGCATCTGCCCTTCCGGTGAAACATAATGGGGAGAGAAAATTCTGTCGGAAATGTTCAGTCATTCAGTTTTCTGGACAGGCCAAATCAAAAGAAAAGCAAGCTATAGGATTGTGTACTTGCTCTTACAAAGCACCTGCTGCCCTCTGACAATGAACTAGCAGAAAACCAGCAAAAATAAGACTTGAGGCAAACAAGCCTTTGAAGGGAATTATGACATGATAAAGAAAGACAACACATTTCCAGCTTGTCGAGATACTTGAAATGTCAGCAAAGGCTTGAGGGCAAAGGCTGAACGAATGGGGAAAGGTTACAAGAATCCCAAGAAAAACATGACCATGGATTAAAAGAATCCCAACAGGTCAACTGACCTGTTGAAGTTTTCAGGAAATCAGTGGCTGCTGATTTAGATAGGCCATTCAAGTTAATTTCCCCGTGCACCTTCCACTCCTTTTTCACCTGTCACCATCACAGGGTGAATTGGGACCATGGAATCACAATTCTTTGGATTCTGTTCTTAGCTTTAGGAGACAACTACAGCAGCTGAAGTAGCTGTTACTGATGTGATACCCAGGAACACAGAGTTGACATATTTCATTCATGTCCAATCACAACTAGCCATATCTAAGAGGATAGGATTGGCCTCTTTTCATGATGCTTTTCTTATTTTACAGCCTGCTATGATTCTGCTGAAACTTTTTCATTAGTTTCTCTCTAAAAAGGAGAAAGTCCAATGTCCCTCCCTACTGGTGCAGGTTTACCATTCGGTTTGTCGAGTCTAAAAATGGAATTGGAACTAGCAGGAATTACTGTGTTTAAAGCATCCGGTCCGTTCAGACAGTCTCCGGTCGATAAAAGCCTAGATGTTATTGGCTAAATACTCTGTTTCCCCCAAGAGCGGACGCACGCAATTTAATCCAACTTTTTATAACAAACTCAAATAATACAGAATCCCGTCATACAAAAGAGTCACAAAGAAGCAGGAAGAATTATCGGACCATTTATGGTAGCAAACTTCTCACCTTCTTTTGGAGTGAGCATAATCTGCTAGCTGAAGTAACAAACTTGAGGACAGAAATCGCCCTACTATTGAGAAGTTGTTGACAAGAGAACCACCTAAGCTGTGTGACTTTCCCTTTTCTATTCATTGGTCAAGCCTAGTAGCCTAAAATTTACGGGCTCAATCAAAGACAAATGCAATCTAGTCAGAGGTCTATGAAAAGTCCAAAACTAATCAGAATTCTTCTTAGACAATGGAAATGGAAGCAGAGCTACCAATTTCCTTGCCACATATCCCTAAAACTCATTCCTTTCTAGTCCTAACTAATGTATAGCCACCAGTACAATCAGGAAAAGATGAAACTTACAGATGTCAGCAAGGGAAGGATTTGAAAGAACTATTCCCATTATTCATCGTCTAGACAGCAACTATCATTAAAATCAGAGCCCTTTTAGAAGGGCTTTCCTTGTGGGAAATTCAGGACTCCAGGACAAGGGAGCGAGAGGATTAAGCAGAAGCCGTTGATTGTTGACATGATGCACTTACACATTCTAAATCTCTGCACACGCCAGGCCCGCATTTTTATCTTGGTGCCTTTGTTATGTCCACACATTCTGTGTGTACCTCTCAGAAGATAGGTTTGGTTACAGTCCAGGCGCTTTGCTGCCCCCCGTTATCGAGTTCTTGTAGTCTTGGAATTTGGTGTCTCAACTTCTCTTTCTTCTTTTAGCACGGCTTATGTCTTAGTAACCTTGATGAATTCCAGAGGGCTCTGAGAAAATTCTGAGAAGAACATATTCCAGCTGGATGGCTGGTGCACCCTGTAGTCTAAGAGGTTCAGCTACATTGCTACAATTTCCCCCTTCTTCATCTTGCACCAGCTAAACCCTTTTCACTGTATTTACTTCCAAGAGGCTCACCAGTTTCATGATGCATGGAATACCAAGAAGCAATATAATAATGACTACTAGTAACAACAAAGTTCCCTTTACAAGATCTTCCAACCATCGAGTTGTTTCCCATCTCTCAAACCATTCCTGCGTAACCCTCTCATTCCCAATCAATTTCTTCATGTTATCTTGTCCTTGTTTGAGTTTCCAGTGAATGACTGCAGAATGGTTAGAGAGGTTCAAAAAACACATTCCTTCAAAATCCTCACACTCTTGCCCATGTGCTAACAAGAAAGCTAGAGCAGCATTATTTTGCAGTGTGCAATGACTAATGGTATCTACACCAGTGAGAAGCTGATTTAAAATCACTGATCTTACCTTGAGTTGGTTGACCACCCAGCACCGCAACTTATTAAGCATACTCAAAGCTTGACCAACAGCGACACCTGCTGTCAGGAATGGCACAATTAATCGAGAGGAGCGCCCAAACCTGTACACAACTGAGGCAAGGGCGTCTTAAGCTTATGCTTCTTCTTTCAGATCCCGGGAGGCGCAGAATCGAGTTCTTCGCGCACAGAGCATTGTGCCGGTGGCGGTACGCTCCGGTGCGGCGCTTGTGCCGAAAGACGCCCGAGACACAATGCCGGTGGTGTTAATATTTGTTTGTCGCGTTTCGGAAGCTGCTGCTAGCCGAGTCCCCCGGAGGCGGAGAAGCGGCTTCTTCGCACACAGAGCATTGGGCCGGTCGCGGTGAGCGCTGGAGAGCGGCTTGTGCCGAAAGACGCCGCGGACCGGCACTTAGCTTCGGAGAGCTGCGTATCTGCGTCTTCTGCGTGTCTTGCCGCTCAACATTCAGCAAAAAGCTTTTCCACCATATCTTGCAAAGAGAAACTCTGCCAGTAAATAAAACATCCAAAACCCTGTTCTAAAGCTTGCACAGAGGTCTGAAAAGAGTTTTGAAATACGGAAAAGATAGTTGTGCAGAACTCGTTCTTTCCGAATATAATAACAATGGAAAAGGCAGGAGAGTGGTTAAGTACTAAGTCTGGATGCTGCCCACACTGTGCCTTCGTGGTGCGGCTTGCATCTTCGCTTTTGGGAAGATGCCGCGCTCTCCGTCTCCCGGAGGCGAAGAAGCGGCTTCTTTGCGCACAGAGCATTGTGCCGAGCGCAGGGAGCTCCTGAGAGCGGTTTGCGCCGAAAGAAGCCGGGGACCGGCACTTAGCTTCGGAGAGCTGCGTATCTGCGTCTTCTGCGTGTCTTGCGGCTCAACACTCAGCAAAAAGCTTTTCCACCATATCTTGCAAAGAGAAACTCTGCCAGTATAGAAAACATCCAAAATCATGTTCTAAACTTGCACGGAGGTCTGCAAAGAGTTTTGCAAGAAGGAAAGTTAGTTGACCAAAACTCGTTCTTTTCGAATATAATATCAGTGGAAAAGCCACGAGAATGGTAAAATACTGTTTTCTCTAAGTCTGAATGCTGCCCACACTGTTCCTGTGTGGTGCGGCTTGCATCTTCGCTTTTGGGAAGATGCCGGTCTCTCCGTCTCCCGGAGGCGAAGAAGCGGCTTCTTTGCGCACAGAGCATTGGGTCGGTCGCGGTGAGCACCTAAGAGCGGTTTGCGCCGAAAGAAGCCGGGGACCGGCACTTAGCTTCGGAGAGCTGCGTATCTGCGTCTTCTGCGTGTCTTGCCGCTCAACACTCAGCAAAAAGCTTTTCCACCATATCTTGCAAAGAGAAACTCTGCCAGTATAGAAAACATCCAAAATCATGTTCTAAACATGCACGGAGGTCTGCAAAGAGTTTTGCAAGAAGGAAAGCTAGTTGACCAAAACTCGTTCTTTTCGAATATAATATCAGTGGAAAAGCCACGAGAATGGTAAAATACTGTTTTCTCTAAGTCTGAATGCTGCCCACACTGTTCCTGTGTGGTGCGGCTTGCATCTTCGCTTTTGGGAAGATGTCGTTCTCTCCGTCTCCCGGAGGCGAAGAAGCGACTTCTTTGCGCACAGAGCATTGGGTCGGTCGCGGTGAGCACCTAAGAGCGGTTTGCGCCGAAAGAAGCCGGGGACCGGCACTTAGCATCGGAGAGCTGCGTATCTGCGTCTTCTGCGTGTCTTGCCGCTCAACACTCAGCAAAAAGCTTTTCCACCATATCTTGCAAAGAGAAACTCTGCCAGTATAGAAAACATCCAAAATCATATTCTAAACTTGCACGGAGGTCTGAAAAGAGTTTTGCAGGAAGGAAAAATAGTTGTCCAAAACTCGTTCCTTTCGAATATAACATCAGTGGAAAAGGCAGGAGAGTGGTAAAATACTGTTTTCTCTAAGTCTGAATGCTGCCCACAATGTGCTTGTGTGGTGCGGCTTGCATCTTCGCTTTTGGGAAGATGCCGGTCTCTCCGTCTCCCGGAGGCGAAGAAGCGGCTTCTTTGCGCACAGAGCATTGGGTCGGTCGCGGTGAGCACCTAAGAGCGGTTTGCGCCGAAAGAAGCCGGGGACCGGCACTTAGCTTCGGAGAGCTGCGTATCTGCGTCTTCTGCGTGTCTTGCCGCTCAACACTCAGCAAAAAGCTTTTCCACCATATCTTGCAAAGAGAAACTCTGCCAGTATAGAAAACATCCAAAATCATGTTCTAAACTTGCACGGAGGTCTGCAAAGAGTTTTGCAAGAAGGAAAGCTAGTTGACCAAAACTCGTTCTTTTCGAATATAATATCAGTGGAAAAGCCACGAGAATGGTAAAATACTGTTTTCTCTAAGTCTGAATGCTGCCCACACTGTTCCTGTGTGGTGCGGCTTGCATCTTCGCTTTTGGGAAGATGCCGGTCTCTCCGTCTCCCGGAGGCGAAGAAGCGACTTCTTTGCGCACAGAGCATTGAGCAGAGCGCAGGGAGCGCCTAAGAGCGGTTTGTGCCGAAAGAAGCCGGGGACCGGCACTTAGCATCGGAGAGCTGCGTATCTGCGTCTTCTGCGTGTCTTGCCGCTCAACACTCAGCAAAAAGCTTTTCCACCATATCTTGCAAAGAGAAACTCTGCCAGTATAGAAAACATCCAAAATCATGTTCTAAACTTGCACGGAGGTCTGGAAAGAGTTTTGCAAGAAGGAAAGTTAGTTGACCAAAACTCGTTCTTTTCGAATATAATAACAATGGAAAAGGCAGGAGAGTGGTAAAATACTGTTTTCTCTAAGTCTGAATGCTGCCCACACTGTTCCTGTGTGGTGCGGCTTGCATCTTCGCTTTTGGGAAGATGCCGGTCTCTCCGTCTCCCGGAGGCGAAGAAGCGGCTTCTTTGCGCACAGAGCATTGGGTCGGTCGCGGTGAGCACCTAAGAGCGGTTTGCGCCGAAAGAAGCCGGGGACCGGCACTTAGCTTCGGAGAGCTGCGTATCTGCGTCTTCTGCGTGTCTTGCCGCTCAACACTCAGCAAAAAGCTTTTCCACCATATCTTGCAAAGAGAAACTCTGCCAGTATAGAAAACATCCAAAATCATGTTCTAAACTTGCACGGAGGTCTGAAAAGAGTTTTGTAATACGGAAAACGTAGTTGTCCAAAACTCGTTCCTTTCGAATATAATATCAGTGGAAAAGGCAGGAGAGTGGTAAAATACTGTTTTCTCTAAGTCTGAATGCTGCCCACACTGTTCCTGTGTGGTGCGGCTTGCATCTTCGCTTTTGGGAAGATGCCGGTCTCTCCGTCTCCCGGAGGCGAAGAAGCGGCTTCTTCGCACACAGAGCATTGGGTCGGTCGCGGTGAGCACCTAAGAGCGGTTTGCGCCGAAAGAAGCCGGGGACCGGCACTTAGCATCGGAGAGCTGCGTATCTGCGTCTTCTGCGTGTCTTGCCGCTCAACACTCAGCAAAAAGCTTTTCCACCATATCTTGCAAAGAGAAACTCTGCCAGTATAGAAAACATCCAAAATCATGTTCTAAACTTGCACGGAGGTCTGCAAAGAGTTTTGCAAGAAGGAAAGTTAGTTGACCAAAACTCGTTCTTTTCGAATATAATATCAGTGGAAAAGCCACGAGAATGGTAAAATACTGTTTTCTCTAAGTCTGAATGCTGCCCACACTGTTCCTGTGTGGTGCGGCTTGCATCTTCGCTTTTGGGAAGATGCCGGTCTCTCCGTCTCCCGGAGGCGAAGAAGCGGCTTCTTCGCACACAGAGCATTGGGTCGGTCGCGGTGAGCACCTAAGAGCGGTTTGCGCCGAAAGAAGCCGGGGACCGGCACTTAGCATCGGAGAGCTCCTTGTCTGCGTCCTCTGCGTGTCTTCCAGCTTAACATTCAGCAAAAATCTTTTCCACCATATCTTGCAAAGAGAAACTGTGCCAGTATAGAAAACATCACCGATATTGTTCCAGAAGTTGCACGGAGGTCTACAAAGAGTTTTGCAGGAAGGAAAAGATAGTTGTCCAATACTCGTTCCTTTCGAATATACTTACAATGGAACAGGGAGGAGAGCAGTAAAGTACTGTTTTCTCTAAGTCTGAATGCTGCCCACAATGTGCTTGTGTGGTGCGGCTTGCATCTTCGCTTTTGGGAAGATGTCGTTCTCTTCGTCTCCCGGAGGCGAAGAAGCGGCTTCTTTGCGCACAGAGCATTGTTTGGGTCGCGGTGCATTTCGGAGAGCGGCTTGTGCCGAAAGATGCCGGGACCGGCACCTAGCTTCAGAGAACTCCGTATCTGCGTCTTCTGCGTGTCTTCCAGCTTAACATTCAGCAAAAAGCTTTTCCACCATATCTTGCAAGGAGAAATTGTGCCAGTACACAAAACATCCCAGATCTTTTTCTAAAAGATGCACAGAGGTATTCGAACTGTTTAATTAGAAGGAAAAGATAGTTGTCGAAAACTTTTTTTATTCGATTATATTGTGAATGGAAAAGTCAGAAGAGTGGTAAAGTAGTCTTTTCTATTTGTTTGAAAGGTGCTCAGGTTATCCTTGTATTAAGCAGCTTGGTTCTTAGCCTTTCGGAGGGTGCCGCTCTCTCCGTCTCCCGGAGGCGAAGAAGCGGCTTCTTTGCGCACAGAGCATTTTGCAGACCGCCGGGAGCACCTGAGAGCGGTTTTTGCCGAAAGACGCCGGGGACCGGCACTTAGCTTCGGAGAGCTGCGTATCTCTGTCTTCTTAGGTTCTTGTCGTTAAACACTCAGCAAAAATCTTTTCCACCATATCTTGCAAGGAGAACCTGTGCCAGTACACAAAACATCCCCGATCTTCTTCTAAAAGTTGCACAGAGGACTGCAGAGTGTTTATCAAGAAGAAAAACATAGTGTCCCAAAACTCCTTTTATTCGAATATAATGTGAATGAAAGGGCAGGAGAATGCTAAAGTACTCGTTTCTATCAATTTGAAAGCTGCACACGCTATATCGGTGTGCTACGGCTTGCATCTTCGCCTTTGGGAAGTTGCCGTTCTCTCCATCTCCCGGAGGCAAAGAAGCGGCTTCTTCGCGCACAGAGCATTGTGCCGGTGGCGGTGTTCTCCAGAGAGCGGCTTCTGACGAAAGACGCCCTGGCAGGGGGCTTCGTTTCGGAGAGTTCTTTACTCTGCCTTCTGTCTCTCTCATCGCATAAAACTGAGCCAAAAGCTTTTTTACTATGTCTTGCCAGGACAAACTGTGCCCGTACGGAAAGCATCTCCGCTCTTGTTCTAGAAGTTGCACGGAGGTCTGCAGAGTGTTTAGCAAGAAGCAAAAGAAAGTTGTCCAAAACTCCTTCTTTTTGAATGGTAATGTGAATAGAAAAGGCAGGAGAGTGCTAAGGTACTGTTTTCTTTAGGTTTGACAACTGCACACACACTCCCCATGTTGTGCGACTTTTTTCTTGGCTTTTAAAGACGCGGCCGCGGTCTCCGTCTCGCGGAGGCGAAGAAGCCGCTTCTTTGCACACAGAGCATTGTGCCGGTCGCGGTGCGATCCCGAGCACGGCTTCTGCGGAAAGACGCCCGGGAGCGGCCCCTACCTTCGGAGAGCTCCGTATCTCTGAATCTGCGTCTCTTGTCGCCTACATCTTAGCAAAAAGCTTTTCTACTATGTCTCGCAAGGAGAAACTCTCCCAGTACAAAAAGTATCCTTGATCTTTTTCTGGAAGTTGCACGGAGTGTCAGCAGAGTGTTTAGCAAGAAGCAAAAGAACGTTGTCCAAAACCCCTTTTCTTCCAATGTTAATGTGAATTGAAAAGGCAGGAGAATGAGGAAGTGCTGTTTTCTGTACGTTTGAAAGCTGTCACAAGGAGAAACTCTATCAGCACCTCAAGTTTTCCTCCATTTTACTCCCGAGATTTCTTTTGCTGTGCAGTCAAGAAGCACCCTTCGTTCTTAGTTATGCTGCAGGTTGTCTTCAAATGGCTTTGCTTTCTGTCCCCTCCTCCCCATTTCTAACAGGCACAAGCACATTCCCTTCCCGGAACAAAATCCTGGTAATAGAGCCAGGAAGACTACGCTTTGACTTTGAGAGCCACAACTTATTTAAAAGAAAATAGTCCATTCTTTGAGACCCAATATCACACATCTGTGTGCAGGAGGAAGAGGGGTGCGTGCGTGCGTGAATGGGAAGTGTACTCGCCAACAAACTAGAGCCAATATTAGTAACCAACATGTAACAAGTGTGGACGTATATAATTCCCTGCTCTTTTTTGGATCTTTTTTCTTCAAGGTTATTTTGCTTTTAAAAATTTTCTAGTCATTTGAGAGATTCTTCTTTGTTTGTGTGAGAATAGAAATCTCCATAAAGCTTACTACGTAAAAGCAGGCTAATCTTTTGGACTTGATGATGACTATTTGGGAGATGATATTTTCATCTGCATAAATCAATTTCCTTGTTTTGGAACTATTTTTGTCACGGAAAGTAGTAAGTTTCAAGATGTGTTTTTAGAAGGTGCAAAAATTGAGATCCTCATTTGTATCAAAGCCATACAAAGAATATCCCTTAAAACCATCCACTCCATCATTTCATTTTTGTATTTTTGTCTTTTCAATAGCTAGTTCTCACTTTCAGATGGCTTTTAAATGCCCTGTTTTGACACAATTTTGGTATTCATTTCTAAGCTTCAAAATGATATTTAAAGAAGAGTAATTTCCTGTAACTACTTGACAGTTTGCAAATTAACATCAAAGTGGAGGGAGGGAGGGAAGGAAGTGGCAGAAGGACGTGGCAGAAAGAAGGACATAGTGGAAGGAAGGCAGTGAAGGAAGGAAGTGGGAGAAAGAAACAAAAGAAAGAAGGAACGAGAGAAAGAGAAAAAAAGAAAGAAAGAAAGAAAGAAAGAAAGAAAGAGAGAGAAGGGAAGAAAATTCCCAAATGTCAGAAACGTTAAAGATGATAAAATACTTGCGTGTATGATAAAGAGCGAGGAGTAGATATTAGATATAGTATTGCTAAATGGCCCATAAATGTGAGACCCAAACAGTTCAACTCCTTGGATAGCAGTTTCTCAGCATGAATATGTTATTTCTAGCTTCAACTTCTTACTGCTACTGTACAGAATGATTACCATAGAATAATGGAATGGTTGGCTTTGGAAGGGACCTTAAATTCACCTACGTCCTCCCCAGCATGTCATTGTCAGGGACACCTTCCACTAGACCGCCTTAAGCTCAAAGACCCATTCAAGCTGGCCTTGATCACTTCCAGGAATTGGTCACCCACAACATGTTCTAGTGTCTCACAACCATCTTGGCAAGGAATTTCTTCCCAATAGCCAAAGGAAACCTATCCTCTTCAGGTTTTAAAGCCATCCACACTTTTCCTATCGCTCCGTGCCCTTGTGTAGCTCACCTGCCTCCTTCTGGTAGGCTGTCTTCAGCTACTGGAGAGCTGCTCTAACAATTTGCCCGGAGTCTGCTCTTCTCCAGGCTGAGAAAACGCCTGCGGGACTCCGGCTTGATGACAGACTTCTTGTGCTGCACTGGGGGCTCAGACCATTCTTCTTCTTGGAATTGTTGTAGGATGCTCAGCCACTCTTGACTGTGGTACAGGTACACTGGTCATTGTGGTACAGGTAATAAATAGATGATTGTTTTAATAAAGACCCAATTGAAATGATAAGAGCTAAATTTTAACGCAAAATTAATTGGAGAAAGATTCCTAAACCTGTGGCCCGTTACCCCAGCCCATCCATTGATTGTAAATGACATTCCTTGCAGATGTTATGATACATGAACCAAAGCCAAGTGATGGATACTGCTTAAGATAGATGTTCTACCTGCTTACTGCAATATGTTCTTATCAGTCTAAAACAATCCCCCGAACATGAAGAACAAGAGATTACATCATGAAGTAATGAAGTGCTTGGGTTGAAAGTAAAAGGCATTTGAAAGAAATGGGTTTGGGGGCTAACACAGCAAGATCTCAGAAATGGAGTGCCAGCTTAGGTCTCTGCTTCAGAGACAAGTGAAGCAATTCAGAAGCGTCTTCCTGTGAAAAAGGTTGACAGATCTTTCTGCACAACAGTTAACAGCCGGCAAATAACATACTAGCCACTACAAGTTTATCATCCTGGAGTGGAAGGGCCACTCAGACTCATAGCAGTGGTCTTGCTGCTGTGCCTGTTCAAATAGACAGAAAAGAATGAGGAAAACAAATTTTTCCATCTAGTTTGTTTCAGTATTGGTACAAAGACTATTTTCCCGCCCTCAGGAGACAGCAAAAACAGTCAACAACTGAAATGCTTCAGAAATGGAAATGATCTGAATCACAAATATTTCTTTTCACATCAAAATTAAAGCCCAAGTCATAACTGTCAAACAGATAGAACTATTTAAAGATGAATGTACTATACATACTAAAATATTCCCAGAGATAACTATTGTGTCCTTAGTCTGTTTAAAAGTCTAGACTTCCTGGTAAAAAAACTTGTACAGAGCTGAGGTAGCTCCACGACATTCTCTTTTCAGATTAATTAAACTCTTCAGTCTCACCACCGTTACCAATGGATTTCCGTAAGTCCTTGAAAACCAGTAATTTCCCTTTTTTCCTTCTATGAAAAAAATGACAGTGACAAGAGTTATTTGCACTCCCTATTTTCTGAAAAGCCTGAACATCAAGCCTTAAGAACTTTATCATCAGTTTTACTTCAAACTAAATTGGAAGAGAATGGCAGAAAGAATGGGAGCCTCAAGCAAAAGAATTTAGGCTTCTAATTCTTGGGTTGTCTTCTTACTTACCTAAGACAAGAAGCGGAAAGAGAATAGAGTAGAGTTAGCAGCTGTTGAAGATTTGCACGTACTCTTCCACTCTTCCAAGAGGTCAAGGATGCTTTTCTGGCCCTCTCTCCCTCCACAAGCTGCAGCTTCCTTCAAGGCACAGTCACCTGCTGTGGCATGGAGCTCCCCACGAGCTCCATTGTGTTCCTCCACGGTTCTCCAGGGACTGCTGGGAGACAACCTGCTTGATGATGATGTCCTCCAGGGACTGTGGGGGATTCTTTGCTCTGTCACCTGGAGCACCTTCTCCTCCTTCTTGTCTCACTTTAGGATCATGCAGCTGCTTCTCATACTCCTTTTTTCCCTCACTTGTCACTGCCTATTCATATGTTTTGTACTTCTGACAATATCTTTTCACAAAGACTGATGGGCTCAGTTGCAGAAATGTGTCTTGCTAGAAAATTGGATACTATAGAAAACCATGATTTTACAGAAAAGCATAGTGGAAGTACAAATATACTGCTAAAGAACCGGAAAACTGACAATCATTCATTGTAATACATCCCCTCATTTTGCCTTCTTTCTCCTTAAGATCTGGAAAGACTACTCGGCAGTGAAAAACACTACAGTGTTGTTTCAAAGAAAAGACTTTTTTAGGATTCTAAGGCGTATGTTCCAATTGCTTGAGAAAATTGAGAAAAGGCACTTTGTCTTTTGTGATAAATATCATTAGCCAGTAGGGACAAAGTCTGACCAACAACAAGAGCAGATCAAAATCTGATGAGACCAAGCAATATACCTTGAGTGGCCAGGACAGAACCATTGAGTCATTGAATCTGTTGAATTGGAAGGACCCCATCAGGATCATCATCAGTCCAACTCCTGGCCCTGCCTGGGGCCATCCTTGAACTCCCAAACTCAGACAGTTGTGATGGTGTGACCACTCCCTGGAGAGACTCTTCCAGTGCCCAGCCATTCTCGGGTTAAAAACTTTTTCCTGATACCCGACCTAAACCTCCCCTGACTCAGCTGCATGCCATTTCATTGAGTCCTGTCTTTGTAGACCTCATTTGAGGACTTTCTAATACCAAGGTGATTCCGCCCCAGAGCAGAGCAGAGAAGAGAAGAGCAGAGCAGAGCAGAGCAGAGCAGAGCAGAGCAGAGCAAGACAATCCCCTCCCTTGCCCAGCTGGTGATGCTGTGCCTGATGCACCCCAGGACAGGCTTGGCCCTCCTGGCTGCCAGGGCACTGCTGATGCACATTCAGCTTGCCATTGGCCAGGAGCCTGGGTCCCTTTCTGCAGTGCTTCTCCCAGCCTCTTGCTCCCTCCCCAGTCTATACACCCACCAGGATTGCCCAGTTGCAGGTGCTGAATCCAGCACTTGCCCTTGTTCCACTCCATCTGGTTGGTGATTGCCTGTGGGAATCCTCAAAAACAGAGGGGTTTGGGAAAGCTGCAAAAGGAAGGCCTCAGAGACAGCAGAACTGTCATTGGAGCTAAGCAGTAGTCATAAGGTTTGTCAGCAGAAAAATTAGATGAGAAGTAGAAAAGTAAGGACAAATGGAACAATGGTCTGTGTATTAATGCTTGTCTAGAATAACTCCCTAAGCTACAGCAAAGTATATCTAGCGCGATGTTAGGTAGTTCTAAGCTTAATAACGGAGCTCTGTGCACTGTATCTTAAGGCTTACAAGCAGGTCTTTTATTCGAAAGAAGCGAGCATTGTTCTAAGCCCAGGTACATGTCTTTATAGTGATTGGATAGAAGTACTGTCAATATGCTTTTGCTTTGTGTGATTGGTCAAAAAACTTTTCAAGTCAGTTGTAACATTAAGTTCTTTGTCTGCTGCTGGGGACGTGAGCTGCTGGCAGCTTCCCATTGTCATCACCATGTAATGAGACTGATGCTGGAAAAAACCCAGCTTGAGACGCCGTCCCCAGCAGTCCCGCCCCTTTTGTGATTTGTGCATAGACTCCCGGCCAGCAAGAATTGCCCATCTCTCCTATTTGGCAAGATCTCTCTGCAAGGTCTCTGTGCCCTCAAGGGAGCTAGTTCACAGCTCCTCCCAATTTAGTGTCTTTGGCAAACTTTCTTAATATTCCTTCAAGTGCTGTGTCCAGGTTGTTCAAAAGATGTTGAAGAGAACTGGCCCAATGATGATACTGTCTTAGCCACTGAAATAAGTGCTTCATACTTCCTCTTGTGCAGAAATCACAACAAATTTCTTTTCTATCCATGTTTTCTTATGCTCATGCTTTTTATCCCAACAGCAGCTGACACGACATTTACAGGCACAGCAACAGCACACTTTTCCTGCTCTTCCTAGACTTAACAATTTTGCAACCGGTCAATCAGTGACCTTTGCAAGTAAAGTCAGACCTTCAGCATTTCTCATTAAATGAATGTCTTCAGAAGAAAACTTTGCTGCCTACTCTGTACGACTGGAGAATAGATGATAATGAGTTAGCATCACAATCAGTTAAGTACAGAGCCTATCCTTTAGCAGGGAAAAAATTAAAAGAAGAGCTCTTTTATGCAACAACTATCTGAGAAACAAAACAACTAGGATCTTCCACAGGGTTCCCTGCAGTAGAAATGTACTTGGATGAATGCAGAAGATAAAAGATGTGGTTTTGAAAGGCTATGTCCTTGCTAAGCTAAATTGGATCTCATCCTGTAGATGAAAGATCAAGGAGCTCAAAGCGGAGCTAGAGAGACATGTCCAGATAATGAGATAGAGCAAAGCATTTTCCAAGATAATTAAGCATTCTGGTGGACTGGCCAGTTAGGTTAAATCTGCCACACCCATTCACTTTTGGGGACTGAACTGTGGAGTGCTAAACCGTATCTGCTGCTGTGCAAAGTAAAAGAGATCCATCCAAATTGTACGGTTAGTGTGAACACTCTCACTCTCAATTGTAAAACACTTCATTAGCTATTAATCAGTCTTAGGAACAAAATGAAATAAAGTTGTTATGCCATCTGGGAATGGGAAAACATCTTCAAAATATTTTTTTCTCTATGTTTTCTTCTTTTTTCTTTTTTTCTTTTTTTTTTTTTTAAATCCCACATTATGTGATTGATAACTTCAACCATTCTGGAATGCTTTTAACAGATGAACCCAGCATAGTAGTTTTATTACCGGCTCTTGTCCCTTACATGCTTCAGTACAGGTTTGGAATATACTCCACAGTCAATTCGTGGTTTTTTATCTCTTTTCCCAGAGACAACTTTTAAAGGACTACTTAACCCCTAAAAATCATAATTTCTCTGGTTTCTCCAAGCTTTTTGAGAAAGCTGTTTTGGTTTTGTTTTGGTTTGTTGCTTGTTTTGTTTTATTGCATCGTTCCCAATGTCTTCAGACCTACTACAAGAAGAAGTTAAAAATAGATCTTATTTGAAGAGACTGTTAAAGCTAATGAACTGCCAGTCTTGGTATTTGTATCTTTCTAAATCCTTTAAATTCCAAGGTTGCCCTCCTGAATCCTCAGTTACTTAGAAAACATTGTGTTTAGAAAACAGAGCCAGTTCAATTGCTTCTGCAAACTCACCTTCATTGTATAGGATTGTACTTCAAGAAATCTTGCTTCATTCAAACATTGGAAGTACAGATTTGACATCATCTGTGACCCTTCCATCTGTCTGAACTGTATTTCATTGTGTGAGTTCCTCAGTTGCTTCAAATAAGGACAGAATCTTTTCAATTTGCATAGCATGTTATCTGAAGATCTCCTGTCTGCTTTCTTCACTTGCTTTAATGGGAAGACAAGGGAAATACATTTTGAATGTTATCTTTTAGAGTCTACTTTTACCTACCAGTGTGCTTCTATGGACTAGAACCAATTTCAGCTTGAAAGAAGGTATTGTCACGATCTGCTCATACCAACGGGTTGGTTAACTGGTTGGTTGGTTAACTGATCTGGGAGTGCAACAGACAACCTGGAAAGGGGATTGCAGTATCGATCCAAACAAATGCACCTTTATAGAATGACCACAGCAAATGCCTGAAAGGAATCAGGGAGAGGAAAAGAATAAAACAGAGGGGGAGAAAGAGAGAGGAGTATAGCTACCAAACATGGAGAGACTAAGTCCTCTTAGTCCAGCCAATAGAGTTTGCCTAGTCACGTTGGGAAGATCTCAAAGTCCTGGTGAACTCAAGGTTCTATTATAGTCCATTGCTGAGGGGGGAAACAGAATCTTGAAATGGCTGAGGGGGAATAGATACAATCAAGAAGAAGAAGTCTATTGAAATTGCTGAGGGGGAAAAAGGTATTGAAGACGGGTACAGACAGTCCATGTTCTCAGCAGGATAAGTCAGTATCAGCAGTGAGTGGGACCCACTGTTTCAGGACTGCTTTCTGGGGGAAACCAGTCTAGGTCCTGTAGGCACATCTGTAGGCAACACTCAGCAGGCATCCTGCTTCAGTCAGGCCAGCACCCCTGCATCAGAATTACAGGTGTCTCAGTCTCAGTCCTTGGTAGGGGGGCTTCAACCTCGGTGCCTCACGGTGGTAGTGGAGCAGAGGAAGGATTTTCCATGGGGGGGGCTACCAAGTTGCCCCAGCAAGTTCATCTGGCCAAGAGGTGGGAAAATTCCTGGTCTATTGTCGTGAAGCAGGTGCAAGCATATAGGCTGGGTCGCCCTTTGGCAGGCCCTGCTAGAAGCAGTCACTGAAGACACAGCTGTGAACAATCACTTGGCAGGCCAGAACTCTGCTCAGGGGCCTCAGGATTTTTGGTGTTCATCCATTACTGGCATGCCAGAGGTCCCATCGGGGTCCTCAGGGTCCTGATATCGGTCCTGTGGACGGTCGTGAGGCAAATGGGGGGAACCTCAGACCGTCTCTCACAGCACCTGGTGACTCACGACAGGCTTCAAAGGGTCTTCATCAGCAGTGTTCTGTACTATTGTTTTATACTTGTCGCACATTGGTAGCATATCCCGGAAAGCAGAGACAATACGTCAGACAGAGAGAGAGAAGGGAAGGACAAGAAAAGATAAAAAAAGGCGGGGGTAAGGAAACAAGAAACAAATGTAATAACAGTAATTTAAACCATATTATTTTGAAACATTTTTTTCAAATATCTGAAACTAATCACAAATAATCAAAGGCAATAAAGCAATAAACAAATCAACAACAGTTCATTTAAAATATTTTTTTTCAAAACAATTCACCAAAAATCAAAAGTAATTTTCTTATAATCTTCAAAGAAAATTGAAGACGATTTCAAAACACATCCTCTCATTTATAGTCGCCTTGTGTCAATAGTCTTGGAGATGGCCACAGTGAAAAGGACATCAGCCAAGTTGTGTGCATTAATTACAGACATCAATTTTGTTAACTCTTTCATCATTCTCTAATTCATAATGAGTAAGATTGCTGATTAAAAAACCCCAATCAAAACGAAACGCAAAAGGGCAATGATGGGATGACACATACTGTTCAGGACTCTTGTGGCAGTAGGTGACCACCCAAAAAGAGTATCCTACCACCTGTGTTCAGCATCTTTTCTTACTCTCTCTATGACATGGTGTATTTCTTTCACATTGTGATGAACAGTTACCAGTGCTTTCTGTCTATTCTTCTTGATCTTCTCCAATATTTCAATGAAGTCCTGATGAAGCAAAGATTGCTTTACCAAAGTAATGTTCATCCCAATGGGAGTAGGTAAATGTCCTGGTTTAGGGCAAATTTGGGAGAAAACCTCCAAAAGGTGGACCCTCCAGAAAACAAACCCACACGGCCCCTCCCCCCAACCGGGTCGGGAAGGATTCCTTGGAAAGAAGTGGAAAGAACCTGTTTCTGTAACAGGCAAAGCACCCCGCAGCACACAAAAGGAACAATACCAGATGGCACCACTCTTTCACCGCTCTGAAAAAGTAGACAACTTCAGAAAGTCTCTCTTGGGAGTGCTCGCTCTGTTATCAGTCTGTCCTGTGCTGGGGTAGCTGCTGCACCTTGGCCACAAGGTGCAAACTCTCGGTGTTTCCCAGGTCCCAGTCCGGAGCAGGTCCGAGTAGGTCCAAAGAAGGGAAAGGAGAAACAGTCCAGGGAAAATTTGGACTGCTTAGCTAAACTAACTAATGAGCAGGAGCAAAAAAGCAAGAGCAAAGCAGGAGCAAAGCCGAAGCAAGAGCAAAGCGAAAAGCAAAGCAAAAAGCAAAAGCAGCACCCATGTACTGCCCTGTCTCTGTGTCGCGCCAGCTGTGGGGGAGCGGCTGATAGCAAAACCAAAACAAAACATTCGCTCTTCACAGCCAGTCTTGAAGGCACAGAACATGATAGCCAGCATCAACAGAACACACGGATGGGGATACAAGCATCATAACGTCACCCTAGGACAGTAATAGTTTGTGAATCAGTCTTTAATTGGATTGAAAAAGGTAATGGGAGGTAACTGGAGCTTCTGAAGAAAAATCACATCCCTCAATTTTGTAAAGTTACAAGCGCAACAATTTGAATGATTTTTACTATCCACTACTGCATTTTCTACAAATACCATATCACAAGCAGTTCTAAAGCACCCACACCCATTGCCTATATATTTAAGGCCTGTTTCGAAAGTCTCGTTCGGATGAATTTCAAAATGACAGATATTTTGTTCTGTGTCCAAACAAACATCCTGAGCTGTAATTGCATTACTTTCACAGATGAAGCCTAGTTCTCGGACAATAGAAGATTCCAAATTAACATGTTGCCATTTTTTACCAAATTCTCAAAATCTTCACTTCCTGAGAAGGTTTCTGAATTTTCTCGGCGGGTATCTGCAAATCAAGACTTTTTAAGTGAGAGATTATTTTCTGCTGATGTTTCCCTACTACCTCTATTTCATCCTTCCCCCCCTCCCCACCACCCCCCCCCCCCCCCCCCCCCCCCCCGAGTGTCTTAAATGTATTGATTATCAGCTACAGGATCAGCAGGATCAGGTTTGGGTATTTTTTCTAATTCCTCAACTAAAGCATGGTGGGCCAAAGTGGAGGAGTGTTTGTAGCCTTGGGGAAGCCTAGTGCAAGTGTATTGCTGTCCTTTCCCATGTGAAGGCAAAATGGTCCCTATATCTTCTGGCTGTATAGGTATCATAAGGAAGATGTCTTTGACATCCATAGTTGCCATTGCCATGATTGAGTGAGCCTTTTCTTGAATTGATGTTATTAATTCAGCTAAGTTTGGGACCAGTGCTGTAAGAGGGTCTGTGTTGGCTTTAAGCCTGTGAAAATCTACTGTTAATCTCCACTTTCCACTGGCTTTTCAGACTGGCCATACCGGTGAATTAAAAGGAGAATGGTGTGTGAATTATTACCCCTTGGTTTCTCAAGTCCTGTAGAACCGCTTTGATACCTTCTCTGGCACCAGAAGGTAGAGGGTATTGTTTTACATGAGTTGTTTGATTATAGGGTAGGGAGGGTGCGGTTTGAAGCAGCCTAATGTTAAGTGGCAGTGTGCCAAAAGACCACAGAAATCCCACAGAGTCTTCCCACTGCCTCCCATTCCTAGGGAGGACACCATTCCAAGGACACCCATTCCTAATCAATTATTTGGAATGTTCCCAATTACCATTTTGATGACTAGTTGATGCTCATTTCCAGGGAGCCTCAGTTTGGCTAAGGCAACATTCATAGATTCTGTAGTTCCCAGAGCATTAAGAACACAGCATTGTCTCTTAGTTGGAACAATTCCACACCTCTGGGCATCCTTTTTTGTCAGTGCAGAGATTTGAGCGCCAATGTCAATCAAAAAGGTTACTAGTAGCCTGTGGAGGCCCGTGATAGCTGGGCTTAATATATATCCTGATTTATTTTTAGTGAGCATTCTTAAATAAACCCACGCTCCGCCCCTTTGCCCACCTGTAAGCGGCAGAGAGATTTGTTTCCCGAAAACCCTGTTGGTTTTGGTTCACTGCCTGTGTTCCGTGGGAGAAGCTGGGGGAGGGTTAGTTTTTGTCCCTGAGAAGGGAGGGGTGCACTGGGTTGAGCCAATGGATTCGGTTTTCGCTGGTGCCAATTATTTATTATTTTCTGCAATTTATCAAGGGGCAAACCATCCATCACCTCTTTGGGGACCCACTTTTGAATTCCCAACAACCACCAACGGTGGCAGTTAGAGATCTGTTTTCCTTTCTCTATATTTTCACTGTGAGGAGCCCCAATAAACCAAACACCTTTGTTATTTTCTGATTTCTATGCCGGGGTTTTTATAGGTCCATATTGTCTACAATAATTAATCAGATCTACTGCAACTTCAGCTCATGTCCAAACTTTATGGCTACTGGCAGGTGAATCAGATTGAGAAGCTGAGGGCTGTGAGGGGGAAGAGTAGGGAGTGAAGCCAGGATCTCTAGGTCCACTTTGGCCAGGGGAATTCCTGAGGAATCTTATCTAGTCTTTCTACAGGATTCAAAGCCATTATGGTTTTCTGTAGAGTCATTGCTGTATGTTTAAGTGTTTCTGGAAGCCCACGAGTTCAATCGGTCATTAGTTCTGGCTTCACAGGTAATTGCATTGGGCCTTCAAAACCAGGAACTAATTTCTTTTCATGAATCTTTTGCAGGCAGGCGGCTTTGTGGACACTTTCTAAGAGCTGGTCGGTGGTGTCAACGATTGCCAGGGGGTCACCCCTTTCCAAAGGATTCATTCTCCCGGCCCAGAAAGACGCACCCTGTGTCAGGGACCATGCGTCACGCTTACCTCCTTATCTCCTGTTGTGAAGAAGGCTCCATGTCCCTAGTACCCACTGGCCTCCGGTTAATTTAATTTGATCTCCACCATCGAGGGACACTCGGAGGACATATTTGTCTCTGATTCTTGTGGGAGGCGCCCGAATTCTTTTGACAGCTTAGCTAATTGGGTAGCACTGAACGGTATTTGTTTAGTTGTGATAGGCGGGTCAAGATCCTCTTTCGGCAATGCAGAGAGACAGGGAGACCCACTCGGTAATCAGAATCCAATTTGATTGTGGGATACAAGCACTTACATACCATTGCAGGGAGACTAGTAATGTGTACTACAATGATTAGGTTAAAATCACATCCACAAACTTATGCATATAACAACATCTCTTGCTTGCAGAGTTTCATGGGATTTTCGTTTTCCAGTAAACCCGTTTGATTTAATCTTCTTGCAATCCAGGTCGAATTTTCAAAGTTCCGTTTGTTTATGCCAAGGCATCCTGTTTTCAAATCTCTTATGTTAACCAGGTCCAAAGTGCATCATCTGTCTTATGTCCCCCAACATTCCAACAATCCTCATCATTAAGATAGTTCTATTCTGTTTGAACCAAGGGTCTCAAGCGAGGACAGCAGTATTCTCTCCAATTTTTTACTGCCTCAAGTTCCTGACGGGGATAGATTTGTTTCATGTCAGGAGTTTCCTTTTCCTCTGGCTCTGTAGAGGAATCAGTAGGATGTGAATTCTTAGCAAGTTCCTCTCTAAGGGCAGCTCACAACATATAGATCTCATTTCTATCTTCCTTTAATTCTTTCTGCAAAATTTCAACTAGGTTTTGAAGGGAATCTATTCTTGCTATTTCCTCGTTTCTTTGCTTAAAAAGGGTTTCTATGGCTGCTGTGAGACAAGCTGCCAAAACTGAGCAGAGGATGGTCTTATTTTTGCCCAGTTTAACTTCTGTTTCATGTTGTAAAGAACAAATTCTATCTATGACATTTTCTAAATTAAACCAGCTGTTCTCTGCCCAAACCTCCCCCCTTGGAGAAGGCTTGGCATTCTATTTAGCAAGCAGAGCAGAAAATTCAGCTGTAACTTTTGTGCTAGAGTTTTCAGTCATTTTATGAAGGGACCAAAACCATGACAGGGAGGTGCAAACTTAAGTTAGACAATCTCACAGCCTTTGCTGTGCTCCCCTTTGCTTCCCTGGCTGGGTGAAGAGACCAAATCTCCCTGGGAGGCCCTGCTTAGTTCCTTCAAGTTGTCCCTTCCTTCCCAGACAGTCCAAATTCACACATAAACAAAAACAGTTTCCCCTTTTGCGCTAAGAGATTTTTTGGGAAATTCTAAAGACAGAACCCTCAATAGAGTATGGGGGCGTATTTCACCTGGGCGTGCGCAGTTTGTGGGAAATTCAAAGAGCTTTCCTTGCTTTCCAGCTTCGTTCAACCCTTTCGCGATGAGGGGCTAGGTGTGGCTGAAGCAAATCGTCCTTCCCCTGTTGCAGACTACAAACAGCCTTGCAGACCCTTCTGTCGATCAGAATCCTGTCCATGATGCCAATTTAATGTCACGATCCGCTCATACCAATGGGGGTGGTGATGGTTGGTTAACTGATCTGGGAGTGCAACAGACAACACGGAAAGGGGATTGCAGTATCAATCCAAACAAATGCACCTTTATAGAATGACCACAGCAAATGCATGAAAGGAATTAGGGAGAGGAAAAGAATAGAAAAGAGGGGGAGAAAGAGAGAGGGAGTTGTCCTAAGCTGATTATATGATGCTTTTAACCCCAATCATCTTGTTCTGTTTATGCTGCATCATAAGTTTTGCACCTTTAAGACTTGTTGCAGAGAGTGAAGGGGGGAGAGAAGAAGCAGCAGTTTGTTTTCAGACCCTGCACTCACTCCTCCACATTCCTGCTCCTGGACTGTGTTGTCTGCGGATGAACAGACAGTGGGACAGAGCTCTCCTTTGCTTTTAGTTAGTTTTAGCTTGCTGAGGCAAGGAAGTTCCCTGGACTGTGGTTTCTTTTCTTTTTTCCCTTTTCTTTGGACCTCTTGAAACCTGCTCTGGACTGAACACCCAGAAGAGCACCGGCAGCTAGCACCTGTGGCCCACCAGGCCGGGCCCGGCCCGCAACATTTCCAGCACCGGAGGGACTGATAAGAGCCTGTGTGAGCTGAACTGCAACCCAGGGAGGGGACTTTCTCAGTTTGTCATCTCTTTTGGAGCAACAAGGGGTTTTATTGTTCAATATTGTTTAGGTTTTATTGTTTAATAAACAGGTTTTTTCCACCTCTTTCCAAGGAGCTATTTTCTCCTGGACCGGTTGGGGGGAGTGTTGCAGTGTGACGCCATTTCCTGTTTCAGGAAACAGGAAAATCCCTCAGGTGTTGGGATAGGTGAAACCTGTCCTTTCCCCTCCCCCTTTGCCCTCCTGCTAAGTGCTGTCCATCAATCTTAACATTCCAGCAGGGTCATGGTGTGGTTGGCAGAAGTTCAAAAGATGCCCCTCAGGTCCGGGCTCATTGGTCTGTCCAAGTGTCTTTATCCTTTGAGCCTTCCCCTCCTCCCACCTGGTTGGTGGCTCACCTGTGCCTTCCCCTGCCCCTGTCCCCGGGCTTAAAAGGAGACGGGACCATGCGGTCTGGATTCTGTTGGGAGCTGTTACAAGATTCAGAGGTCTGTCATCCTGGAATAAACTCTGGATTAAAACTCTACAGCAGAATCCTCTCCTTTTTCTCTTCACCGTCCCCTGAACCTTTTCCACCAGAGGTCAACTGAGTTTCTACTATGCCTGGATTTGTTGCGAGTGCCTAGCTGCAGGATGCAGCTGGCCAAATGTATCTCTGAGGTGAAACATCACAGCTGCCGCCTTTGGCCCAGCAGCAAGGGTCAGACGAGCCCAGGCACGTCCCACCCGGTAATATTGGGATTAATATTTCATAGGGGAGGGGCCAAATGAATCTGCTTTCCTAGAGGAGCCCCTTTGGGGGTTCTCCCCAAAATTTGCCCTGAACCAAGACAGGAGTATAGCTACCAAATGTGGAGAGACTAAGTCCTCATAGTCCAGCCAACAGAGTTTGCCTAGTCACGTTGGGAAGATAATGGCCCTGCCTGGTTAACTCAAGGTTAAGTCCTGGTGAACTCAAGGTTCTATTATAGTCCATTGCTGAGGGGGGAAACAGAATCTTGAAATGGCTGAGGGGGAACAGATACAATCAAGAAGAAGAAGTCTATTGAAATTGCTGAGGGGGAAAAAGGTATTGAAGACGGGTACAGACAGTCCATGTTCTCAGCAGGATAAGTCAGTATCAGCAGTGAGTGGGACCCACTGTTTCAGGACTGCTTTCTGGGGGAAACCAGTCTAGGTCCTGTAGGCACATCTGTAGGCAACACTCAGTAGGCATCCTGCTTCAGTCAGGCCAGCACCCCTGCATCAGAATTACAGGTGTCTCAGTCTCAGTCCTTGGTAAGGGGGCTTCAACCTCGGTGCCTCACGGTGGTAGTGGAGCAGAGGAAGGATTTTCCATGGGGGGGCTACCAAGTTGCCCCAGCAAGTTCATCTGGCCAAGAGGTGGGAAAATTCCTGGTCTATTGTCGTGAAGCAGGTGCAAGCATATAGGCTGGGTCGCCCTTTGGCAGGCCCTGCTAGAAGCAGTCACTGAAGACACAGCTGTGAACAATCACTTGGCAGGCCAGAATTCTGCTCAGGGGCCTCAGGATTTTTGGTGTTCATCCATTACTGGCAGGCCAGAATTCCCATCGGTGTCTTTAGGGTCCAAGTGTCTGTCCTGGGAATGGTCGTGAGGCAAATGAGGGGAACTTTAGACTGTCTTTCACACGTATCAGAAAATCTATTTACTGAAATAGCCAAAAAGAATGCATAGCATTTACAATTGAGGGGGAAAAAGAAAACCAAACTCAAACCGTTGGAGCAATATCATTCTAGAGAATGCCATGTCTCTATGAAAAATACAAAAAAATTTCTGTTTTCAAACGCACCCACAAATCACCATTTTGCATCTTTTTTGTTGTTGTTGTTGTTTGTTTTAAAGCTCTGGCACTTATCTGATTCCTTTTTGAGTTAGTTCAGCTCATTAATCTAGTAAGAAAGCTGCTAAAATTAAACAGAAAAACCTATGGGGAACAGGATGCCACTCCAGCCATGTTGTAGGGAAGCATTAGGTCAGCCTTCTGTCTTGTAGAAATACATCTGTCATATAGGAAAATCAATGCGTAGCACTATCTTATTTTGAACTTTCTCATTGCTACTGGGTTCCTGAATGATCAAGATGGTTTAAACCAAACAACAGCCAGCCCTCTAAGATACTCCCCAAACTATTGCAATGGAATAACTTGATCAGGTGAAGAGCTCACTATGCAAAAGCTGAATATGATGTCAAGAATGCTTTGTTGTGGATTACCATTGTTTGGGATCATTTATCCCTTACCCTCCCATGTAGGTATAGGAAAAAATGAAGAAACCACAAGGCTTTTACAGCTGTTCTTGTATTTTGGGATCGTAAGGACTTGGCTTGGTAAACAAAACTGTGGTGAGTTTTACTATTGACTTTATCGCTGTTTCACTTTGAATTAACTGCTTTGCATTTCAGCTTACCCATCAGTATAATGAGAAGAAGAAGATCTTCCTTCCTGCCCAAAAGATGTTGAATTATGCCTGTGATGTCACGGATTTAAAGACGAAAACCATTGTGATTGAAAGGAAGTATTGGCATGCCACAAGGTAACTGGAGTGAGCTGTCTTTCCTCCTCAGCTTCACTGTGATAGTAGAATTTTAATTAGCAGTTCCAAAACTTTGTCTTAGCATAGTCTGGTGACATATCTCAGTAGAGCAGTGTCCCAGGGTGACTTTATGATGCTTGTATCCCCAGCCATCTGTTCTGTTAATGCTGGATATTCTATTCTCTGCCTTCAAGACTGGTTCTGAGAGCAAAGGTGGGGAGAAGAAGAAGCACGGAGTTTGTTATCACAGGCTGCACTCACTCTTCTAAAAGCAACACTGCTCCACATTCTGTGCTGCACTGTGTTGTCTGGGCACTGACGGAACAGAACAGAGTGTTCTTTGCTTTTCAGTTGGTTTAGCTGGCTGAGGCAGAGTTTTCCCTGGACTGTCTTTTTTTCTTTCCCTTTTCTTGGAACTGTTCAAACCTGCTCCAGACTGGGACCTGGAGAGCACTGAGAGCTTGCACTTTGTGGCCTATGGGGGCCTACTCTGGGCAGCAGCCTTTCCTAGTGCCGGAGGGATTGATAACAGAGCAAGCATCCACAGGAGAGACTTTCTGAATTCGTTGTCTCTTCAGAGCGGCGATTGAGTTTTGTCATCTGGTATTGTTCATTTTTTGTGCTGGGGGGTGCTTTCCCTGTTAAATAAACAGATTTTTTCCACTTCTCTCAGAGGAAATGTTTCCCAGACCAGTTGAGGGGAGGGGCCGTGTAGGTGGGCTTTCTGGGGGGGGCCCCCTGAGACATGAACTTTAAAGAAATTTAGGGTTTTTAGAGGAGCTGAGGTTTTAGTCAGAGATAAGCCTTATTAGAGTTTATCAAAATAAATAGGTAGGCCTTGATGAAGTTAAGAGTTAGTAGTTAACTAATAATTGATTGCTTGTCAACATCATGTTTGCTTAGCTGGGTTTATCATGAAGAATATAGAAACTCATAAATAGCTTTTAGGAACATAAGACAATTGTAGGCCACCTCTGTTCTGAAACCAATTGAAGATGGGGAATGGGAGTTCTACCAATGGGTTCATTTGTCATATTTGCATTGAAAATGTAGAAAGTTCAGAACCAGGAAGACTTCATTTATTTCCTCATTTTGGAACCCCTCCCCATGAAAGGGACCACCGATTCATTTTGAGCAACAAACTACGCGTGCTTAATAGCTTTTGAACTAATTACCATACGAAGTGAGGAATGATGGGATGTACCTAAATTATGAACATGTATTTGTCTTTTGGGTATTCAATACTTGTATAGATAAAAAGACTCTGTTATCACCTCTAAATCACAGTGTGTATTTGGGAGCTATCCCGCACGCTGCCCAGCGTTGCAATAAACATACACTTTCTAATTTTGAACTGTTAGGGAGCCTTTGTCCGTCACAGCTGGATATCAGTACTAGATCAATATTTTTAATAAATCACCCCTTCTTGAGGATTGCTGCCAAATTTGCCCTAAACCAAGACAAGCAGGGTCTGCGATTTAGAGAATGATGGAATCACTTTGGTTGGAAAAGACCTTTAAGAACATTGAGTCTAAATGTAATTAGCAAACACAACCATCAAGAAATGTTTTGCTGTCTGAAGAGAACATGGTTTATCTGGTAAGCTTTGCAAGTATTTGTGTCATCCCAAGCATGCATGTCCAATGCATTAGATGGGTATATAATAAGAAACCTGTGCAAATCAACAGAATGATTCTCAGGGTAGGATATTGGCATGTTTCATCCTTCTTCCCGACTTCTTCCAATGAATTAATTTTACAAAGTAATGATTGGAATTGTTACTCTTTTGACGGTTCTTGTTGTATTACTGACATTTTTGGCATAGGAATGCCAAATAGGTTAATTCACCTAGTTTTTCCGATAAAGACCAAGATTTAGTGTTGCTTAAGCTGGAGGCAGAAATATTTAAATCTTCCAGCCTCCTTCTTAGTACCTAATTTCTCTTACAATATCAGTGCACAATCTTGTCCCTTAAGGTCCAGCTAGCTCAGTTTATACCAACAGGGTGACTTTAGTAGGGCTCACGTCATGCTGCACACAGAAGCCCTCAGGGTGCACCTCTAGCAGACAGTAATTCATGCAGTTGGACCATCCCAGTGCTGACTTTGGATCACCAGAAGAGTAGAACTAGAGAGATTTGATGGAGAGCTCTCTGGAGGAAGTGGCCTGAAGAAGACAGCAGAAATCCCATCTGTGTGTTTGTACAAATAACGTGAATACCATTTACAGGAAAAGATCTTCAAATCGATCTAGCTTTTTCTGCAGATTATTTGTCAACTATCTGCATTACATGGACAGTTCCACTGAGCATCTGAAATACAGCTGCGTTTAAGTGGATTGATTCAGGGTTGGAAAGCAGTGAAATAAAGCTTTTCAGGAATAGCTGACATCCAAGTCCCGCAGAAATTTACCTATTTTTAATGTCCAGATGCTTTTTAAAATAATGGGTGACCATTTAGCTACCTAATAGCTTTAATCAGAAATACAAAGAAAATTTTAAACTCCCATCTTTCATAGCTTGAATATTTTTCTTCGTTTATTTCCTGGTTTCCAATTCAGGTCTACAAATCATATGATTAGGTAATGAGAACTCATGCTGTATAAAAATATTTCCTGCTATACTTCCAAGTCAAGGCCATGTTTTTCCCGGAACTGTTTAAAAAAATAAAATTCTATCTGGATTCTCTCTAGCCCACACTCATCATTATACAAAATCATTTAAATATTATATTTTGACTTTACATGGTGCAATTACATTCAGAAATCCAAGGCTCTATTGTTAGATTGTTTGTATGGTTTTCTGGCAATTCTAACTTCCCACAACCACTCTTGGCAGCTATATATTTTTGCAGCAAGGCATCACAGGGGTCTGTGAGAAGTTTTAATGTGAAGCAGAGCTAACATTAAAATACACGGGACATACTCAAAATATTTCACTTCAGAAAGTTACAGTTTGCTTAGATGGAATGAAATATGAAATAAATGAACCTCACACAACATTTCTAAATCTTGGAAATCTACTACCTGAACTTTGAGTCAGTTTGCAGGACAGGACTCTGTAGAAATGCAAATGTGAAGTCCAAGGAATAGAGCAGAAGGTGTATTGGGCAGGGGTACAGAAGATTGCTCTGAAGGGTGATGTAAGCAAGATTGCATCCTATAAAGATAGCAGCTGCTTCTGCTGGTGCCAACATAGAGAATTTGCGCCACCAGCCTAGTTTTCTGGGGACATTTGACCTGTACACTCTTGAGGGCTTGTAGATGTGAATGAATCTGTCCTTTGAGCTGTTTTTTTCTTTTCAATGTCTATGACCTGACTTGCTATTGCGTACTGTACTGTATCGTTTTATGAACAGACATGTTTCATCTGTTTGAAAGCTGTAGTTGAAAGTGAGCTTGCAATCATGAGTTGGCTGTCAAAAGAATTAATTTTCTGCTTTAAGCAAAATATCAATAGACACAGTCCATCCACTCCTATGATACAGATTCCTTTTGAATTTACAGGTTAATTTGCATCAGTGAGTATAATGCATGTGCAATAAATACACCTTGCTTGGTTTCTAATGATGATAATAGTCCTCTTTGGATTACTCTAAGGATTGAACTCACCATCATTATTTTCCTGTTCTCATTGAACTGTAAAGGAAAAATAGTTTTGCATTAACCAAGGAGTAAAATGCATGGATTTAGCATCATTCTTGCAAGTAGACCTCGATTCTGAAAATACCTCTCAGAAGCTGCATCAAATGGGAAAGCTAGACAGATGGCAGAATGCAGAACCTGCCATTTAGGATCAGGTACAAAATAACACCCAAGAAATTCTTCATGGATGCTGCATAAGTACAAAGATGCCGTTATTTAAAAGAGAAAAATAGTCAATGTGAAACGTGTTTGATGAATAAAAAGCTATGCTAATCAAGAGACTACAGTGCCAAGTGTGCTACAAGGCTTTTTTGTAATTCACATCATTCCCAGCATGAAAAAATACTATTTTTATTGTAGATTGCTTAAGAGTGCACAACAGTTTGGAAAAAAGTGCTTTGCTTTTTCTATTCATAGGAACTGTGTATCATGGTAAGAGATACTGTAGACAGGTTTTGGAAAACAATGTTATTTTGAAGATTCATTCCATTCAGAAATACTTCACATGAAAAAATTTGATCTGCTCTCCATCCTGAAGACTCTTAAAGGAAAATGTCTTTCTTGCAGTCTCTTCACACTAGTTCAGGAGCTCAGTCTTACCTGCATTCTAATGCTTTTTGATGTTCCTGATGGCATGGCTTAGACATCCTTGTCTCCATTACCATCATGATTTCCAGATCAAGTGATGAGAATTTTTCTTCAGGATTGGTGAAGTTAAGTGTCATAACATTTTTCTCAAGTCAGTTTGAAGGGTTTTTTTTTGCCAAAGGAATCTCTTCCTTCCTAATGAAAACCATTGGCAATAGCAAACCTACTCAGTTTTTCAGGAAGTCAAATAATACATCTCCACTGTACAAGGTCCTCCCTTTGTTTTTTTTTCACCAGAAGAAAACTGCTGTTTTCTTCTTCTTCTATCACCTTAGACTTACTTTCTTCCAAAATCTTTTTAAACCTTTAGATTTCTCTTTATAGCTAATTACTTTCACAGTGGGCTATAGCATATGTATTTGAAAAGACCATTTGTACATATCCAAATGGCTTACTTCTATTCTATTAAGAAATGGCTGCACTTCTATTAAGGAAACATAAAGGTGTAGTAATATTTTTTCTTCTACAAAATTTAAAAAACCCCAACTATTAAAAATGATACCAGCAAATGATGTCTGTAAGACTGAGGCAGGAGGCTTTTTCCAGAACAATGTGCAGTTCTTCCCAATTCTATTTTTCCCTCCGATTACTTTGTACAAAAATAGTTTTACACAGTCTTCTAATAGTGGCATGTTACTAGTGGGGTAGAGTATTGCCCTGCCAGCATTGGAATTGACTCGACTGTAGTTGCGTTCAAATCTGCTGATGAGACAAGGTTTTTTTGCTGAACGCACTTCAGCAAGCAAGAGAGCTTCTTAGTCTTAAGACGCTATGAGTCCCAGAAGAAGATGAATGAGGTGATGACATGCCTTGTGTTCTGAAGAGAGATCAAAACTTATTTCTGGGGTCACCCCCCCTCTTGCTACAGAAAGAGCACAGAGGGCTTTGAAGCAGCACTTTCACCCTCTTTGCATTCACTAGTAAATTGGAGACAGAGCTTGCCCCAAGGTTTGGGCAAAAATACTCTTTTGATGCAACTCTTCACCAGACAAAATCTCTGGGAAAATTTGCAGTGGCAGAAAGCAAGCCCTTCCTGGGAAATCTACTGAAACGGTTCAGAAGTTACTCCCATTCCCTGTTGCTAACCTCTGCTGTCTAGCTGTCCCATATGTTTGGGACCATGTTGAAATCATTCTAAACAATGTACTGACGCTGCACTGTTGAGTAAACATAGGTCTTTTCCATAGGTGTCAGGGAAAAATATTTCTGTTGGTAAAAATGATAGAAAACAATACCAGCATGGCAGAAAAACAATTACATCAATAGAATGAAGATGCCCAGAATTCTCCTTTTGAAGTTACACACAGTCAATATTTTCTAAAGAAGGTTGTGAAACTTAATAAGGAGTACAGTCCACGTGACTGGTGCACAAGTTCATGTTTCCACCTTACAAAATACATATTATTAAAAGAAAAATGTTCTGCCTTGTAGAAAAGTAACCCATTAGGAATTTGATCAAAGATAGGATTAGATCAAGTATTCCTACAAGACAGTAGTAGTACTAGGAAAAGCCTTTTGGCGTCTATTTAACTACAGGAAACTTGAGAAAGCAGAAGAGTGTCCTTCCCTGCTGCAAGCTGTACTTCCTAGTTGCTAGTGCTGCTTCAACATTGTCTAAAGAAAACTTGCCAAAATAAGACTATTGTATACACGCAACTGTAACTATCCATTCCGCTCCAGCTCATTTTAACTAGCAAGTATGAGTCACACACTCTAATGGAATATTCTAATGCATAGATAGAGTATACCTTCACTAATAAATGGGGACTCTGGAAAAAGGACCAAATGCAGATGAATTTCAGGGAAGGAAATTATTGGAGTGCTAACTGCAGTCCCTCGACGTCACAAGAAATGATGCCTGGTAATCCCAACCAGAAACATATAGAAATCCATTTTCAAATGGGTTGCATCTATGGTCCTCTGTTCTTCCTATATGAAGAAACTGTGTTTTGAATCAATCTTCAAAAAAGTATGCCTAAAGACCTTAGAAGCCTCCAATTCTTTTCTTTTTTTTTTTTTTTTTTCCAGAAGCAACTGTCTCAAAACCTTTTTAAAGCTGACATTTTCCCTTAAGATGCCATATTTTAAAAGAGCACCTTGTCATTTAACAGGGTATTCCAAACATCATTTACAAGTTTAGACTGAAAGTAACACTTTTCCTAGTAATCTTTCCTTTTTTGCAGCTCAGTGCTAACATAGGCAGCAAAGAAGAGAACAGACCACAGCTCTTTCTGGAGCATCTTGAACAAATGCCCTTGCTTATGTTCTAATCATTCACTTCACCAAAAGACCTAATGATGAAGAAAAGGTTGTGAAAGCATTACTAGTAGTGCTACATGGCAATGTACGGGTGTGATTTCTCAACTGGAATTTGTATCACATAGATGATACTTGGCAAACAGCAAATGAAGGGGTTTTCTTCAGCTCGCAGACTGATGTTACATGTCAGTAATTTAATAAAAAGATAACAAGAACAAGGTTATTTTTTAACATGTGAATTTAATTACACCCCTGCCATGGACATCTGAATCTTATGAATAGACAGTGTCTGATCTAGAAAAAAATAAAGAATTATCACAGTTTAAAGAAACATAGGATCATAAACCCTTTGCTGGTGGAACGTAGCCTATTCATTGGTTGAAATGAAGCAGGTAGACAGGACATATGAAATATTGTTTTGTGGATCAAACATTTATTTTCGAAAGTGATGCTGACAGATAGTGAACTCACCAACTTAGATATTGCATGGTAGATAAGGGTACATAACTTGCTCCATCAAGTAATCCCTTGGAACCATCATCCAAGGGGATTTTCCCCTGCATCTGTGAAAATATGCCTACCTTTTTCACAATACTTCTGCAGCAGCATTGTTAGGCCTGATCAGCTGCTATGGAGAGTGAATTATCGGCAGCAAGGTGACTGGCCAGGGCAATTTGCTTCAATGGATTTTGATCTCCCAGATATTTTGCAGACCTGCTTCAGCCCTGCTTGTCAAAGACAGCCTTTAAAGGGTGCCAAACAATTGTTAGTCTGTACTGGGCCATATGCTCTTTATTCTCTCCCTCAACTTCTCCATCGCCTCTCATCTGTTTCACATGAGCTATGTTCAAGGTCCACAGGCTACTTTTCACAGAATCTTCAGGCCTGATGCAGTAAGAATGATGACTAGAACACAGCGGCGATCAATTTTCCAGTTTGCATAAAATGCATTCTGCACACAAATCCAATGAGAAGGTCTTCCCCCTATGCCCAGAAAAACCTTCACTCGTACTAGTGTTCTACGTAAACTGCAACTTAGTCTGAAAGAAAAGCTTTTTTCTGAGAGTGTCTAAGAGCTTTGTACGAAGCACAGATATTTGATATATGCAATTTTGAATACCAGAGGAAAAACAAAACCGCACAAAGCTTTTAATGGTACTGGCTTTAATTTTAAATTCCATGCACCTTTTCAAAAAGTGTCAGCTCAAATGCCCATCCACATATTTTAGTCATCTGTAAGTCAGTATTCATAGAAAATGTGATTCAAATCAAAAGAATTTCAAACCTTTCCTCAAAGTTTATATGCCTAGATTTAATACTTCTGACACATATTAGATGAAAGGAAGACTTTTTTTACTGTGGGGGTGCTGGAACACTGGAACAGGTTGCCCAGAGAAGTAGTGGGTGTCCCATCCCTGAAAGTATTCAAGGTCAGGTTGGATGGGGCTTTGAGCAGCAACACAGGAGACTCTTGATGGTAGAGAAACAAAGTTGGAATCTAGAAGAAACTCAGATTCAAGTATAGGAGCAAGTTTTCCCTCAGCTCTTGGGGTAAAATCAAAGTGTTACAAAATTACCTTGATCTGTGATTTTCACTACTGTAACAGGTTAATGAAAACTATGCAGAAGATAGCAAATTTTAAAAGAGAGAAGAATTACAGCATAAAATACATGGGATGGGTTTCTACACGGGACAAAATCTCTGTATTTCAACACTTCCTCATGTCAGGATTTCATGAAGTGCCAAAGAAGGTGTTCATCATCTGCTATGCTGACCTCTGTGTGGGCCTAGGTGTGTGTAGAAGGGGGGCATGTGAAGGCGAGTGTGTATGTTTGCTTAACACTTGTTGTGGCAGATTCATGCCTCAGCTCCATCATTTCTTTTAGAAACTTCACAGAGAGTGGATATGAAGTTTAATATCAACAAGAGATCAATTCCCAAATCATCCATTTTACCCTACCTTATAAATCATATGCTTTGTTGCATATTTTATCAAATAGACTTTCAAGCCACATGGAGAAATGAGAATGTGGAGAATCCCTCCAATGTCTTGCAACTTTTATGCAAATAGAGTTTCAAGAAAGCATAATTTCTTTTAAAATACATCTGGGACAGGCATGATGGTGGTGTCAAGCTGTTGGGGTTTTTGTTGCTGGGAGAAGTTGTACAAAAGGATTGGTTTTTACATTGACTAGTTACTGAATCAAGTGCATGAATCCATTGGAAATTCAACTGGGGGTTCCTTTTTCTAGCAGATTACTTCTAGAACGAGCTTGCAGACTGAAGCTGACTCTTTTGCTCTCTTTTTGTTTCTTACCTATTTTCTTGGCTTCTTTACCACTATCTACACAATTTTGGATCTTTTTTCCCAACTAAAATTGTTTCATAGTCTGATAATTAGGATACATTTTTTACAAGGAATTTTTAAAAATCTTTGCTTGAGTTAAGAAGGTTAAGGACTAAGGTCTTTTTCTTACCTCATCAATATTGCGATGGAATTGATAAATAAAGACTAACTCTTTCTTTTTATTTTCAACCCAAGTAGATAGTTCCCATACATTAATACATTTTGTGGACCAATATTTGCCATTCTGATGTAAGTTGTCCCTTCTTAACAATATACATTCTGTGACTATGTTGACAACACTCTTGGTGAAGATCCTAATTGGTCTTAAACACACATAGGGAGAAATTTGCTCAGCCAGTGTCAGTCTTAAGCATGCCTATCAGAAGATCTTTCTATAGCTGGGGAATTTTCCCGTGAAAGGGATTCAGTTATGGAAGAGACACTTATCCCAGAGTTTTGCATTCTTCTTGAGCACTACTTAAGGAACTTAGATCCCATATCCATTTGGATCTCTCTCTGCACAGATCTTTGTCATGCCAGTGCTTGAAATGCATCTCTAAGAGAATTCACTAGCACAGAATGAACGAGAGTGGAAGGCGTCAGTGGGGCTCACCAGGTCCAACCCCCCTGCTTAAACCAGGATACCTAGAGCCTCTTGCCCAGGATTATATCTGGGTGTACTTTTAATGTCTTCAAAGATCCAGGCTCCACCATCTTTCTGGGCAGTCTGTGCCGTGGTTCAGTCGCCCTCACAGTAAAAAATCATTTGGTGATGTGCACAGGCAATCTCCTGTATTTCAGTGTGTGCCTACTGCCTCTTGTCTTTTCACTGAGCATCCTTGAAAAGACACTGGTTCCCTCCTCTTTGCACACTTCTGGGATATATGTGTGCTGCCACGTAGATAAATGTCCAAAACCTTCCTGAAGCCCAGGCAGACAATATTCCCTTCATCTACCGGGCAAGTTGATTCATCAGAGGAGTTTAAAAAGTTGTTCAGCATCAAGTTCCCCTGGTAAATCCATGCTGACTAGGTTATTTTGTCCTCCTTCATGTGCCTGGCAATGCTTTCCAGCAATAGCTGCTCCATCAACTTCCTGGGGATAAAAATGACGCTGGCTGGCTGGCTGGCTTGTACTTTTCCAAGTCCTCCTAGTTGCCTCTTTCCAAGATGGGTGACATTTGCTTTCATCCAGTCTTTGGGCACTTTCCTCAGTCACTATGATCCATCAAAAATCATTAGGAGTGGCCTCAGAATAACATCTGCTAACACCCTTGAGACCTGTGGCTGCATCTCAACAGGGCCTGTGGACTTCATGGAATACATACCAATTCAGTGACTATGCCCATAAAAGTTTGCAAGGGATAACAGAACATATTAACAGCTACCTGAAGAGTGAGTGAAAAACTATGGAAGCAATCCAAAAGGACAAAGACTTGAGTTCCCTTTTCAGACAAAGCATCCTATCGTGGAGCTGAGCAGCTTTAGATCTAGGGAAGCTTCCCCTCTGAAAGGATGCAGAAGACATTCTTTTACCCGTATCCACTAATAAAATGTATTGACCATTCACTTGCAATACAAAAAAACTAAATTCTTTCCAAAATTGTTGCCGCCTAACTAGACAATCATGTACTGGCTGGCTATTCCCCTAACAGATGACAGCACCTGCTTGATGCCTCTTATGCCTACAAACCATTTGAATTAGGTCATTTGAGTGGGGATTACTGGTTGGGAACTTTCTTTCTGATGAATTTGGAAGATTTACTGAAGCAAGGACCTGAAGATGAAAACTTCATTGCCCATCAGTGCACTTTAACATCCACGGCTGTAATGCCATTGTTTCTCACCAACTGAGTCAAGAATTTATGACTACAAAGTGAATCAGCTCCAAAAGGAAAGATAAAGGCTGGAAAACATTCTCTCTTGGTAAAGCAAATGAAGTGACTAAATTCTAATCACTCGCTGGCCTAAAGCTTCAAGGAGGGGGAGGTGGACCAGGTTTCCTTCCACTGCCGTTCTCTTTGTCACCTCAGTGTTTTATAGGGGTATGCAGACATTCAGAAAGAGAGCTTTGCTGAATTCATAAAATTCAGTCTTAAAAAATAACTTGAGAGCAGCTGAAATGAAAAGAACAAATAAAATGCAATTAATTCCACGGAAGCTTGAAATGATTATTTCTTCATTTTGCATTTGAGGATGTATATTGTGTGAGTTTGTCTTGTATTGTTCTACAGGTTTTCTAACTGGCACACCTTTCTTTATGAATGGACTGTCCTTTCCTAAATACTCTCATATGGAGGAACATGCTTCTGATAAGAAGAGCACTAGGGTGTCTTTACTTGACCTTTTATTTTTACTGATGTTTGCTCCTTGGAAATGAATGGGGTTTTTCAATTGAAATGTCTTACTATTGGTCCCACAGGATAAGCCACAGACTCTTCTGCTCAGAGCTGTCACTAGTCAGCTATTCTCCTATCTGCCTTGAAGTAGTTGAATGTTCTGGTCTCAAAGTAGCACCTTCTATGTAGCCATGCTCTTAGCTGCCAGTGTCATCTTGAATCCAAACACCCTCCCGCAAGGGACCGCTGGTTCTGTAGTCAACTAAGGGGAAAAAAACGGTCCATCCATGCTTCCTGATTTAAAATATAAAGGTATATAAAGGTATGGTGTCCCTACACGATTCCCTGCAGTTGAACACTACTTATCTTTGCCGTGTTTCTTCAACTCACTTGCAAGTCATTCATGCGCTACCTTATTGTGAGAATTGCTTGGTTTGAAGATGATTTAAAAGGGTAGGAGAATACTTTTGTGCCTCTGCTATAAGGATGCTTTTCAAATCCACACAAACTTCCTGCAAATGCAAAAGCATTCATCCTGTATTGTCCTAGGCTACAATATAAAAATGTTTTCTGCTCCCAACCTCAAGAGCTGCTGAAACCGGGAGGGGCATCGTTTTTTTCCTTATCTCCTTATCTCTTAACGGGGCCATCCATGTCTTGCCACATGATTCAGAGATGACTCCCTGCAGGAGCCATTTCTGTTTAAAGGCTAATCAAGGAACCACCGCATGACTCAGAACAATTTGAGCCCATTGCAAGATGCTCTGCCCAGGGGGCAGGAGCTAAGCATCCCCAGCTGGATATAATCTGAGTTTTGGGACACCACAAGCAGTCTTTCCACTGGCTTCCTAGAGGAACGGCCACCCTCACCCACTGGTCTTCAGAGGACAAGAGCTACCAGATGGTTTCTACAGGATCACCACTTCAACAAGGCCATTTCATCCGGACTGCTGCCACCACCCTAACTAGCAGGGTGACAGGTTGTATTCTGTCCGTGGTTTTTCTTTTGTATTATTGCATGTATTTGGTTTTTCCCCTTTTCCTAATAAATTGTATTTCTGACTTGGAGTCTTGCTGCCATGCTGGATTTCTTCAGACCGACTAGCTCCTGACACCAACAGCCAGAGTGGGCTGCCCCCAGAAAGCTGGCGAATCCAGGGTGCAGCTGTAGGGCACAGCTGCTCTATGACACAGGTGGACTGCATTGGGGATAGGACTGCGCCGAGGGCAGGGACAAGGAACAGGGAGAGGTCTTCTGTATGTTTTCCAAAGGAGTTTCTTCCCTGGAGGGTCAGGGACACAAAGACACTGACCCAAATGCATACATCAACTTAGAAATGGGGAGAGGTCCCAGAGGAGGATACAATCTTGAACACACTGGGAGCAACTGGGGGTGGACCACAAGGCGGGGAATACAATGTTTAAGCCAATAGGGGACTACAGGGGAGGAGAATAACTTAAACAAACCAATGGGGTTTTGAAGACTATAAAATTGATAGGGAAGTTTCTAGAGAAAGGGGCAGGCTTGGGGAGGGATTGACATTCAGTGGGAGGAGGAAAAGGGAACAAAAGGGCAGGTCTTTGGGGAGATGGACAACTAGGGCAAAAACTAACAACATGGGGGGGAAAGGAACAATCCCTTAATAATAAAATATGCTCCAACAGCACAAAGCAGGAAGTATTATCAAACTGACTACTCAAACTGCATTACAATCAAAAACACACACTGCAACAGCGACAGCATCTCTTGCTGGTTTTGCTTTCAAACCAGAAGAGGTGCCAACCAAAAAATTAGCAAACTTAAAAGTTAATTGGCCGCAGTTTTGATTTCCTTCTTAAATATATTACTGCTTGTCTAATTGGCTTAGCAGCATGTCTGTTCTTAGTGCCAAGCAGGGATTCACTTTGCCAGGCATGGAGGAAGCTTCTAGGAGCTTTTCACAAAAGATTCACTTCTGTGGCTGGCTTCTTCCCTCCCCACCAAAAACCAAGCCATGCAAAACCAACACCTTAACTAATCCCTAGTACTTAGTACGCATCCAATAATTCCTTTTAAACTATACTTTACATTTTTTACCAAATGCCCTGAAAAGAAATGGATCCATAATATTGATCAAAATAGTTCCAGTTCAATAGAAATACTGGGTCATGCAACTCTGGTTTACATAACTAGTTTTTGTACAATCAACAGGAGCTTTTTTCGCCTCTAAAGAAATGTTTCCTGATGGTTTGGATCAGAAGATCCAGTATTGCCATCGTGAGATTTTTGTTTTGAAGGCCATAGGCTGTGCTCAGTGTTTTGGGTATATTCTTTGTTGTGCCTTGCATATATTTTGGATAGAAAGCCAGTAGAGATGATGTCCTTGCTGCAGTAGCCAAGCTAAATAAGGCAGAGTGTCTGGCTGATGTACTGGAGCTGTAGACTATCCACCAGTCGCCCAGGGCGGTGAGGATCTCTAAAGGAATATAGTATTGGCTATGCTCTGGAAGTTTTACAGAGAGAAAGAGCCTCATCGCTCTAATGATTTGTCTCCTGGAGTTCTGAAGAATATGTTGTAAAGAAGAAGGCTGCTGTCTTTCGCAACAATCTTCCGTGCATTCAAGAGGATAATTTAACTTCTTGTCTGAGAATGAAAGAAATATTAGTAGTAATGAGTTCTTTTTTCTCTGGCGGTGCATCACTGATTGAGTTTGGGTAGGTTACATTTTATTTCTTTTTTTTCTTTAAATATTACATCGTAAGGTGTTCCAAATTCCCAAATTCTGCTTCACTTTATTTTGTAGGCCAGACTGGTTCCTCTTGTCTCGGCTGTATTATTGCAGACCATATCTGAATGAATTTCTTTTTTTTTTTCATTTTGAACATTATTAGATTTAAACTGTATGAACAGAACACTTTATTTATCATTATTTTACCAGTTTGGAAGGAAATAGAGAATTTTTAAGAAAATGACGCAACTCCACTTGTGGTTTTCAATGGAAGAGAAGAATAACAATGTCCTACATTCGCAGCATTGTTTGCAGTCATATTGCAGCTAGTTTCCAGCAACTTAGGTCAGGTTCTGGAAGCAGGCACCCATGATAGTATAGAAGTCTAAGCAGTTTCATTTTGGCGGCTTTTCTTGAACAATAGCTAATATGTCTCAACGTTGTGCTGAATCTTGTGGTACAGACTCTTCTTTTGAGGTCTGAACTCCTTGCTGGACTACTGTATCTCAGAATCAGCTACAGTAAACCTGTGTTTCCTTATAGCTTTAAGAATTTGGTTCTAATCTATAAAAGCAAGAAAAGGTTGCCATATTAATACAAGAGAAAGAAAATGTTAGGAAAGCAGTTAATGGCATGGGGTTTTTTCCTACAAATTGGAGCAGAGATTTAGTTGTTTGATGGGGTTTTTTTTTTGCTTCTCAATGGAATTTTAGAAGTGGTTGGGAAAGAAAGTGTGGATTTTTCAGGTTTGCCTTGAAAGAAGAATAACAGGGGAAACTGTTGAAAAGAATTAATCCAGAACTCTATGCCTTTCATACAGAGTTTCAGAAGTGAAAAGCAGGAAGAGACAGTCCAGACAAGATGATTGAATAGAATGAATTCAAAATAGCTTTCTTTTCCCTCTGAATTCCAGCTCTAAAGCTTATTAATATTAAGGTATTAATAGGAAATACATCTGTCCTAGGGTGACATTATGATGCTTGTATCCCCATTCATGTGTTCTGTGAATGTTGGATATTATGTTCTGTACCTTTAAGACTGGCTCTGAAGAGGGAATGTTTTGTTTTGGTTTTCTTATCAGCCTGGCGGGACACAGAGACTGCAGCTTTTGCTTTTCCTGCTTTTGCTTTTCGCTTTGCTCTCTCTCACTCTTGCTTGCTTCGCTTCTGCTTGCTTTTGCTCATTAGCTAGTTTAGCTAAACTGTCCAAATTTCTTCCTGGACCATTTCTCCTTTCCTTTTACTGACCATTTTGAACCTGCTCCGGACTAGGACCTGGGAAACACCGAGAGTTTGCACCTTGTGGCCTGCAGCAGCTGGCGCAGCACTGGAGGGACTGAGAAGAGAGTGAGCACCCCCCCAGGAGAGACTTTCTGAATTTGTCATCTTTTTCAGAGCGGTGTCATCCGGAATTGTTCCTTTTGCGTGCTGGGGGGTGCTGTGCCTATTAAATAAACAGGTTCGTTCCACTTCTCTCTGAGGAATCCTTCCCGAACCAGTTGCGGGGAGGGGCCCTAATTTGGAAATTCTCCTCCAAATTTGCCCTAAACCAGGACAACATCGCAATCTCTAAGATTTAAAAATGGATGATGAAGTTTTATATCCAGTAAAGTGTAAGGCTTCACATTTTAATCTGATTTGCATTTTGGTGAAAGCCGGGCATCCTTTGCAATTTACCAGATAACAAGGGATTTAGAACAGTAAGTATGCAAGTAATCTTTTGGACCCTTCATCTCCCTTCTTATGACAATGAATACATTTATTAAGCTTGTTGTCCTGGCCTGTTTTTATTCCATCAGGGGATTTGATCATACAAATGTCTAGTCATTCTTTCCTTGTTTTCAACCACTCTAAGAGCATTCATCAGAACTATTCAGTAGTTCTTGATCTGCAACAGTGACGAGCACTAGACTGGTAAGAGTCAGTGGGCATCAGCAGATCCCCTATGACAGCACATGGCAGGCTGTTCTGGCAGGACTGAAGTTTGAGGGGCTCGAATTCTGTGAAATAGAACATTCGAGGGATGGGAAACATGGCAACAGATTCTGAGCTTTCAACCCACCACATGAGCAAGTAATAAGGCAGGTAATTTTCTGTGGAAATTTCTTTAGCCCCAGTGTTGTGGATGATGATTACTCTTCCTACCTCCTTTGGCCAGCTACCAGCTTTCCCCTCCATTACTCTGCTTCTGGACAGAAAACCAGAAGAAGGGATTTTTGACCAAAACACCTATCAGGACCTTAGAGTGTTTTTTGCTCCAAAATGTTTCAAGGCAGATAGGGAAACAATTCCATTTTCGAGAGTGTGTTGAGAAGACAAGGTTGAAAGTTAAAAACATTGGGTTCTGTTTCTATATATGTTACTGATTGTGCTTATTATCTTAGTCATGTAATATATATATATATATTTGGTAGGGTTTGTTCTTTTTTATTTTTCTTGGGGTTTTTTTCCTTTTTTTTTTTTTTTGATGCATCCTTGAGATAAAAGGCCAAAAGTACAGAAAAGTTCTGTACGGTTAAAATACTTTTGAGATGCCTCATGCTGAAAAACTTGTAGCTACTGCTAAGGCCCATTGGCCAATTCCTGCTTCATTTCTGAGAAGCTATAAAATTCCCATCTGTATTTTAGTTCTAACAATTTGTTGTTATGGTGGAGATGCAACTTAAGAACAACCATTTTTGAATCTGTAGGGATGTATTTACCATTTTATAGCTGCCTTTTCAGTTTCTGAGCCACTATTGAAAAAAAGGAGAAGTATCTACACTGTTTTCAACCTGTAGACCATCCACTACTGTCCACATGCTCAGATTCAAAGGCAAACAAGCCTGTCTGGCCTCATTGGGAGGAATTATTTGCCTTCAAAAGACTAGACTAGTATTTGATTTCCACCAGCAGAGTCCATTGGGCAGCTCCTGTCACCTGCATTTCAATATTTAATCCTCCTCTATGTTTACTGTGCAAAGCTCTTTCAGAATGATGGTGTGCCCACTGTCTCACCAGCTGTGACGTTTGCAGCGAGTCTCCCACGGAAAGGAGCTGTAAAAAAGGCAAGCCAGGGCAGTGATTTCTGTTGCTCAATACCCACAAATCAAAGCTATTTAGTCTAATTTAAGGCTGAAAAAGAATTCAAAATGCCTTCAAAGGATTCAAAAAATCATCAGACAATACTGCAGTTCAGTATTCAGGACAAGAGCATATCCCACAGTGTGGTGGTTTGACAGGAAATGTGTTTTCTGGGATGCTGTGGTTAGGCCAATAAATGTTCAGATTTTAATATTGGCACCTAATGTGGCCATTGGGACATTGGATGTGCCTCTGAGAAAACAGGGTTAAAAGCAGGGCTCTCCCCTGGGAGGCTCTCTTGGGTTCCGGTCAGGGAAAGGTTCAGATCTCCCCTGCCTGGCTGCGGGCTGGGAGGGGCAGGGGAAGCCACCCGGCCGGGTGAGGTAGGCTGGGGCCCTGGCCAG
Organism: Agelaius tricolor; assembly: GCF_023055355.1. Taxonomy (NCBI): domain Eukaryota; kingdom Metazoa; phylum Chordata; class Aves; order Passeriformes; family Icteridae; genus Agelaius; species Agelaius tricolor. Next base: position 310,868 of record NW_027269290.1, on the reverse strand, counting down.
AAGGGAGGTGAAGGCCCCTGCAGGATGGAAGGGTGGAGGAGCACTGAGAGGCATCGGGCAGCCCCCCCCCGCCCCCCCAGGAGAGATAGAGAGAGAGCTGGTGCCTGTTCTTGGCCGGCTGAGAAGGAGAAGAGGGGAGTGCAAGAAGGTGCCTGGCAGGGCAGCCATGGGAGTTCTGGACAGACAGAGCCTCAGATTTTTAACCCTTTTCTTGGATGATGGAAAAATGCTAATCCTCCTGGAGTTGAATGAGAAGAGAGATATAGAGGAGATACGAGGAAATGGGCCACGAGAGAAATAGAGAAGAACGCAGGTGGAAGAGATGATGGAGTAGCTTATGCTGGACTCTTTGTGTGTAGCCATGGACAGAGCCATGTTTCCTTGTGATACAGGGACTGCATTCTAGGGGGAGGCAATGCCTCAGGACCAAGAGGGTTCGGTGTGGGTACCCCTCGGCCCCAGGGGGTGAAAAATATGGGGGGGACAGATGTCCCAAAGTTGAGACTGTGCCTTTTTGCAGTGGGACGAAGCATCCTTAAAAGTCGACCCTAGAAGCAGCTCTGGTCTGTGTTCAGTGGTGAGAGCAGTGGACATGAAAGGAAGAGGTCACCATTGGCACAAGAAGGACTCCTTCTCCTCTTGATGAACTGAGGATTGAGTATTCTGAAGGGTGGTGCTGGACCAAGAGTCGATGATTTGGGGGATGTATTGTATTGGGAATTTGGGGAGGAGGAGGAGGAGATGTATTTGTGAAGTTTTCATTTTCCTTGTGTGTTTCTTTTTTTTTTTTTCTCCTTTCCCTTGTAGTTTAGTTATTTTTTTTTTTCCTAAGTGGGAGCCTGCTTTGCTTATTCCTGGTCACATCTCACAGCAGACACCAGGGAGAGAGTATACTCATGGGGGCAATGGCATTGTCCCAGTGTCAAGCCATGACACACAGGCTGAGAGAATGAGGGCTGTTTAGCCTGGTGAAGAGAAGGTTGCATGGAGACCTCAAAACACCTTCCAATATCTGAAGGGAAGCAGGAGAGGGACTCTTCATTAGCAACTCTGGAGACAGGACAATGGGCAATGGCTTCAAAATGAAAGAGGGCAGGTTGAAATTAGATACTCGGAAGAAATTCTTCCCTGTGAGGGTGGTGAAGCACTGGCACAGAGAGCCTGGAGAAGTTATGGACACCCCAACCTGGTGTTCAAGGCCAGGCTGGATGGGGCTCTGAGCAACCTGAGCAAGTAAAAGGTGTCCCCGCCCATGTCAGAGAACTAGATGGCCTTTAAGGTCTTTGTCTACCCCGGCCATTCTATGATCCTGTGATTCTGCTGTGGTAGCGTTCAGGATGGAGCGTGTTCTGCATGTTGGCCATTTCCAATACACCATTGGTTCCAGGTGCCTTACACTAGCTTGCTCCCTGAAAATTCTGTCAGAATGAAGAACATCTCTCTATATATTAGACACATAATAAATGAAGAAATGGGTTTGCACATTTGTCCACTAAGTTGTGGATGAGGTTGCTGTGAAGTTTCATTTGGTTTTCTTGTTTGCTCATGAGGCCGACGGTCCTCGTGTCAGCTGCCTCAAAGGCAGCATTTGGCTCCTCCACCTCCCTTCTCCCTCCTGCCTCTTTCAATTTCTTTCCCTTGACAATTTAATGTCGTTTTCCCTTTCATACCTGAAAATCCCTGCATGCTTCTGGGCTTTCTCCCTTTTCATACAGATCTTCTTCCACCCTTGACAATCCATACTTTTCATACCATAAGGGCCTGCCCTTCAGGCATAAAAGACTTTGATTCCTTATTATATCTATGGGAATTTAATTAATAGCTTCATGCCTTTTCATAGAAAGAGTAGGGAATTGAGAGCTTGTTGCCTGAAGTACAGAAGGAAGAGAATGAAACATGAATCATGTGGAGTGGAAAAGTTGCTCTCTATTTTCTTCCAAGAACTACCCCAAAAGATGCAGGGGGTGATGAAGCCTGGCTAGATGAGTTTCCCTTCTAATGGAAGGAAACAACCACGCCACTTCATACAAGTCAGTCCTATAGAAGAGAGAAATTCACTTCTGGGAACATTGCAGGATTTGAATGCAGAGTCACACTCATCCTTTGTTGCTTTGTTGTCTGCTTGGCATGGAACACGCTGCTTTGAAGAGGGAAGTGACTAACAGACAGTCCACTTTACAAACACATCTGCTTCCCTCTTCTTCTGAGACCTCAGCACAGAGCCCTCTTTGGCATGGTACTTCAAGGTAAGAAGGAGCGGGCAGAGGGCACTGGGAACAGACAGCAGTTTGCAGGTTGTATAGGAAAGAGGACTGCCCCTTGAATGTGGTGCAAATACAAACTTCCACCAGTTTCAGGGGTACACTTCAGCCAAGCTTGTTGTCCTGGCACATTTTTTCTCTGTGAAAGGCTTTGCGGTATGATCTGGACGACAAGAGACGCAGAATACGGGGCTACGTAGTGCTGAGAAGGTAAGTGCCTGGCCCCAGGGTCTTTTGGCAGAAGCAGTGCACTAGAGCCGTTGGCTGCTGCCACAATGATCTGTGTGAGAAACAGATGCCTAATCCCCTCCGGGAGAGTAAAAGCAGGATTGGTTACAAGAGTCGAAGAGCACTGGGCTGGTGGCTGCCGCATACCAGCTGTAAAAGGAGCATGACTCCTACTGGCCTACCAACCAAACTCATGGTGGCAGTGGTAAGGATTAAAGTTCAGTGAGAGCTATTTGTGCCGCTACCTATGGCCCTTCTGTGGAAACAAATGTGCCTACCTTTAGGTTCCGAGATCCAGAGAACACAATGGTAGTTGCAGCGGAAAAGGGAAGGACAGAGCGCACTGGTGAGCTTGATGTGGCTTACACAGGGCAGGCAGAAGGTGCAGCCCCAGTCTCGCTTTTATTTCTAGAGCCTTTTTCTACGCAAACAGCTGCTGGATGTTTGCAACAAAGATGTGAGTGTGAAAAAGTGAGGGCAGGTCTATGTGGGAAAGAAGATACAAAGCATTGTGCGCAGTTTAAAAGCTGTTTAGAAAAAAAAGGAGTTACTTTGAGAACATCTTCTGTCTTGACACTTCCACCTGTGTGATCTTTAGCTGCTTTGGACATGGCCACAATGAAAGAATGTGAAAATATTTGCGCTGCCAATGTCAGGTTGCACAGGAAAGAGGGTAGGTTGGCAAATGCCTTCTGTCCTGGCACATCTGTCAGTCAGAAGTGCAGCTGAAAACGCTTGGCTGTAGCGATAGTCTCTGTCACTTTGAGAGAATGTGCTGATGCACGTATATGTATCATTGAGAAAGTACGTGAGAATCGCTAGTATGTTTCGTTTGGTTGACAGACTGCAAAGGGACCGTTATGGCCAGCACTGCCTTTTTGTTGTAGGACTTTTTCTTTGAGAGCAGCCGCTGGACATTTTGAAGCTGTTTGGGATCTTCAAGCGTTCGAGTGCAAGATGGTACCTAGATCTTGAGGGAAAGTGCATATCTCCAGGAAGCTGAATGCAGTTCAGTGGGTGCAAGTTACATGTTGAGCAGCTGATGGCCCAGAAAACTTTCTAAAATGAAGAGGCCATGCTGCAATTGCCTTTTATTTTGAAGCTTCTAAACTGTACAGCCAACAATGAAATGATTCTTTGTAGAGAGCTTTTTGGATAATTGGTTAGCTGAGAAAGGACATTTCGATGTGATACCGATGGATAAGGATAGGGGATACAAGCTGGGAACTAAGCAACCAGTGTCCAATCACTGACAAAGGTCACAGTGACCTTCTCTGAAACGGGAAGACGGGGGAGAAAATCGCTTGCCAGAAAATGTAGATATCTTAGGTAGAGAAGCTGGAAGAATGCAAACATAGAAGCAAAATAATTATTAGAAGATAGAAGTAGGTGTGGTTGATCCAAGTGTGCTTTAACCAATAATGAACTCAGCTTTTGCAATATGTATAAGCTTCATTAACACCAATATAAATATGTGTGAGTTTTCAATAAACTTCGGGATTTGCCATTCACGCATATGGTGTGTCGCATTTCTCCCGCCGTTCACGACAATTCTTCTTCCTTCTGGGCTACATGCAGGATCCCATTCTGTCAGTACCCGAGAGCCAGGATCCACAGCGGAGCTCTTGTCCCTCCACTGCTCCCACACGAACGGGGCTGGGCTAGAAAAGTGCTTGTCTTTTTCCTGGGCACTGCCAGCGCTCTTCTAAATAACCACACCACAGCATTGTCAACTCACAAAACCAGGACACGCACTGAGCCCAGCTCACAACTACCCCCAGGACCCAGCCAAGTCAGAAACGTCCCTGCTCTCCAATCAACTGTGTCAGGACAAAAAGATGTCACTGATCTTCCCCTTCCAAGTGGATACTCTTCTTTGCCCCACACTCAAAGGCCGACACCAGATCTTCTGCCCTAACAAACTTTTTCTCTCTCACAGAGCCTGGTAACAAACTTGAAAATGTTGGCCGAGCTCGCAAAACTGTTGGTGGAGAAAGCTCTTTGCTGCCTACAATTTCAATTGCACCCATCAAACTATAAACGTGCACCCTGCTATCGCCACTTTCCTACTCAGCTCTAGGTACCACGGTAAGCCTTCAATCTCTCAGAGTCAGGATCCAAATGGGATGGCACCAGGGACTGCTCACACAGTCCCTAAAGCTACAAGGGACAAAACCCTGTCCTGCAGAGGCCTGGCCTGGCCTCTGCATTGCCACTGACAGTTCAACAGCTCTAAGCCAGAGAACTGCCTATTGGGAAAAGCCTTTCAATTCACTGAGACCACCCAAAGTGGCCACCCAAACTTTGCCAAAGGGAGGAGGAACTAGAAGCCCATCTCAAAAGAAATGGCATCCCCTCCTCCAAAATCCAAAGCATCCAGGGCCTGATCCTCTACAAAGGTGTCAGACCACTGTTATTGGGCATTACCTGTGCGGGGCACTAGCTAGGCTGCACACCAAGACCCAGCGCAGCTCTTTACCTTGTCCAAAAGAAGTGTGCTGGCAGAATTTCAAGAAGGCTGCCTTGAGAAAGTGGAAAACACATGCCAAATGGATTCTTGCAGGAAGGAGACTGCCTTCCAAAGATGGATACCGACTCCATGATTGTACAAATTGAGTCAGTGCTTCCAAACCAAATATGCCAGCATAGAAAGTTGCTGCCGCCCTTAAGCTGCACGACACAGCTTCTTATCTGCACCTCCAACACTGGGGCTAAGTTCTTTCCTTCCCATGAGAAAGCATTGCTGTTCTCCTTCAGGAACTTACTGAGCAAAAGTTGCATACCACGTCCGGTACTGACTCTGTCCAACAATGGCTCCTACACAGAAAGGACCAGGACAGAAATGTCTTGCTGTACTATACCTTCCCACGATACCTTATCATCAGCCCTACCAACATTGCCACCATATCTTTTACTTCCCAAGCAAGGAAAGGCACTCCAAGTCACTTGGCTTTGCCTTGCCTCCAGTACCATGCCTAGTTTTCCTAGCCTACCCTACCCTAGCTTTGCTTGCTTGCCTATGTCTGCCTTGCCTAGCCCTTCCAATAACTTCCTGGCTTTGCTTTGCCTTGTCTACCACTCTTTGCCTTGCCTTCCATGCAGGTAAGGCAATGCAAAGCAAGTGTAGGCAATTGTAGGCAAGTCAAGGGACAGGTTGGCAAGACTGAAGCCGTGAGGGGAAAGCAAATGGAGTGGTAGGTGAGACAAGTGCCAGAAGTTAGAGGCAAGGCTGGGCATAGGAGGTAATGGTAACCGGAAGGGCTAGGCAAGGCCAAGCCCTGTAGGAAAACTGCAGGCAGGTCAAATGTGAGGCATGGGTATGCAAGGGAATGCAAAGCAATGGAGAATGAGCAGGGCATGGCAAGGAAACTGGTTGGTTGCCCAATGCAAGGCAAGTGGCAGGTCCATTCAAAGATTGCTGGTACACAAAAGCGGCCCGGACGGACCGCTCTGTCCAGCCTTGATCTTGCATGGGTCATGTCTAATCTGCACCTAAGACACTTGGGTTGCCTGCTTTCCTTTGTATGCAAAAGAACTGTCATTCTGCCCCTGAAGCCCAAGGGTGAAAGATGAACTTTGTGTCCAAACTTCAAGACATGGAAGCATAGATGTCAGAAGAAAGCTGTCAGGACAGATAGGTGTGCTTGCACGTGGCCTCCTCCAGGCTTCTTCTCACAAGCTCCTGAAACGCTGGGCCTTGAGAAAAAATAGCCAGTGGAAGCCTGGAGAATCCTAGGAGAAGCAGGCAGGGCAATGCATGTTGAAGAGATTCCACAAAAAGAGAGGTGGTGAATTCCAGGTGGGGCACTGGTGAGCAAGGTAATGCAAGGCAAGGAAGGGGTTCAAGGGCAAGGCCAGACAAGTGGTGGCTTTGCCAGGCAACACAAAAGAGAGGGAGACAAGGCAATAAGAGTCCTAGAAGGAGAAGGAAATGAAAGATTGGAGCTGGACAAATGGGAAGGAAAAGAAGGATAGGTGAGCAAGTCAATACAAGGCACTGGGTTGCTATGAAGGGCAAGGGAAGGACATGCATGGGTCAGGAAGGCAAGGGAAAAGAAAGGAATTGTCAGCAATGACAAGGAAATGCAAGATTGGGTAGGAAAGGCAAGGCAATGTGGGGGAGGGATAGGCAACACAATGGGTATCTTAACAGGAAATGTCCATGCACAGCAAGGCCGAAGGAGAAGTGGTAGAGAGGTCAAAGTGGGAAATAGGTGAGTGTGTGCAGCTAAGAAAGAAAGAAAGAAAGTGCGTAGCTCTCGTGTCTCTGTGTGTGTGTGTGTGTGTGTGTGTGTGTGTGGGAGTGAAGTTTGCAGGATGTAAAGCAAAGAAAGGTGTCTCTTGATTGTGGAGTGAATGGATGTTTTTGAATGTAAGTGGCAAGGTCCAAGCAACCTTTTCATCCTGGTACATCTGTGTCTGTGAGACATAGTCAGAAACGTCTCCTTTTAGATTCAGACTGCAAGCAGGACATAGAATGTGACTGTGTGAATAGCTGAGCAGGAAGGCACATCACATCAGCATGTTTCAACAGAAGCAGTTAGTGCGAGAAGGAGATGGACGTGTGGGACTCCAGCAATATGGCAATGCACTCAGCTGAGAAGCAAAGTGCAATGCCTCGGTGTGTGCTCTGAAAATAAAAGGCTGCAAGGAAAAAGCAAGGGGACAGGCCAGTGAAATCTTTCTGTCCTGGCACACTGAGCTGTTTGAAGGTGAACCGCTGTTTGGTTTCACTAAGGACTCGGAGACATGGAGAGGATGTGCTTGTCCATGTAGCTGAGAAGGAAAGTGAGAAGCACCGGTACGTTTGGCAGAGTTTGTAGGCTGCGAGGAGAAGGTGACGGCCAGGCCTGGCTTTTGGCTGTGGCACTTGTTGCAAGGAAGAAGCTGCTGGATGGTTAAGCTTTTGGGGATCTGCAAGAGTGAAAGACTACGCTGGTACCTCATAAAACTAATGCTTGTTGATCATCTGGCTGAATCTATGACATAAACCAGAAGTGAAATTTCCCCCCATTTCCCTCAGTTTTTTCACCTTTTCATCCAACAGCCTGGGCCTTTTTGAAGCTGCTGTCAAACGCCTTGCCTTGGAAGCTAGAAGTATCTCAGTTCACCTGCTAAGAAACAGGGAAAAGAGCTCAAGTCAATTTCAGAATTGCCCTGAGCAGAGCTGGTGTTTCGGTACCGTAAATTTCCATTGCGAATATGTGCAAAAATCACCATTTTATTAGGCAAACATTTGAAATACACTAGCAGCTTCATCTTCTTGTCGCTGCAGTCCTTGGAAGTTTTGCTATTTACTGAAACAGGAAACAGGTCAAACACAAGAAGCTTAAGAATCCAAGCTCACTGCCATTGTACAAATAGCACAAACTTGATGAATTCAAGTTACCATTGTAACCTACAGAACGGCTCTATTCAAGAAAATGGATGTGTCGTCCTTCACGGGGGCAGAAAACCTTTCTACCACGTGAACTCTGGGAATAATCCATCATGCCTCTGTGTGCTGTGGCTGGTCAGATAGCTACACGATGGGTCTCTTTGCCTATGGCACTCTCAGGGCTCAAAGCTGCCCATAAACTCCCCCTCCTTACAGACACGCTAGTAAAGCCCACCGAAAATGCCGTTCTCCAGACAGCTTACTGAAACCAGCTAGGAGTTCCCAGCATCACGCTGGGCACTTCTGTCCACAGATGGCTTTGCTTTTAATGAACCAGAACAGAGCTGCGTTTTTCTAGTCTTTAGCTCTACTAAGGTATTTGATGTAACATGGCGAGAAAAAATCTCTTTCGACAATGATAATAACAGAGGGGATAATGTACCTTTTGCTGCTATCTTCTTTTGCTGCTCCATTTTGCTTGCTTTGTTATTGCTTTCTGTCAAAGAAACGCCAGCAAAATCCCTCATCAAGTCCTGCTGTGAAGACAGACTGCCAGAAAGGTAGAGAAACTTTGAACCTTTCCAAGACCCTTGTAGCACGTGTCTTGGTCAATTGGTATGCAGATCCTTTCTTCCAGCAGGACTTTTTTGCACCGTTAGCGCGCATTGAACTGAATCCCGTACAAAAGCAGTGAATAGAGGAATTGTTCTCTTTCCATTGGAATGGTGATAAAAATGCATATCAAATAAAAGCATTTTAGAGCAGCAGGAAGATTTTCTATGTAGCTAGCAAATCATAAAAAGATGCATATTTACCGGTGGGGTTCCTCTCGGAATTTCAAAGAATTCCAGACAGAAAACACAGCTTAGTAAACTGCAAATCTAAATCACAGTATCTAGAAAGGTGACATGAAAAAGAGCAAGAGGAAGAAAACCAAAAAGAAAACCAAAGGAAGCCAGAAATAAGGCACAACCTCTCCTCCTTCTCCGCTTACTACAGTACCTTAGAAGTACCTGTGAGTGTCCTAACAGTCACATAAGTAGAAAACTGTGCCAAGAACAATTGTGGAAACTGGAAAACCGTGCTATCCGAACAGAAACATAGGGTTTGCTTTCACGACGATTAAATCTGCATGCAATGCGTACGGTAAGGGTATGTTTTGTATGTTCAAAAACAATTCAAAAATATTTCCAAATTGAAGGGGCTGCTTTTTATTTCTTTTGAATTACTTGGCTAAATATGGTGCACGTTAAAATACTGCAGAGATGTGGTTCATTTTACAGATGCCAACTGCAAAGGAGGCAAGCATTTTGTGTGCTTAAGAAAGTCAAGTATTGGAGAGTGTTTTTGTTACTTCTTTAGAAGGTTAGAATATGCGTAAAAGATGCTAGCTGGGGACTTACAATTAATGAATTATTTACTGTCACTAGGTCAAATGACATTAGCTTTCAAAAAGGAAAAGGAGTCTTATTCCACGTGCCAATGTTAAAGTAGATTAATAAGCCTTCAGCAGAATATGGATATGAAGAGGGATATGACATGAAAGGGTAAGCAACACTGGTGACAGCAAAAGGCTTACCTGCTTCACACAAATACAGGAGATAAAATACTGTTTTTTCACAAACATTGCTATCCAGAGCTTTCCTTGAAAAGTTTCACTGCCAATCATGAGAGTAAAATTCTGAGTGACAGTAAAATTCACTCTATCATGAATAAAATTTACTCAATCATGACAGCAAAATTTGCTCAATGATGAGTAAAATTCTTAGTGTAAGCGAAGTACCTTAAGCAAAGGGTAGCTCAAGCATAACTGGCATTTGATGTCAACAAAGGCAACTTGGCCTGCACGTGTCACATCTACTGCATTCAAAAGCTTACTCTGTCTCAGATTCCTTTTGAGGGATACCAAGGCAAGCCGTTAAACTGCATGAAAATGATGACTTAAAGGAGGATATATTAGAAGCATGGAATAATGGTTAATGTTCTTTTCCTTCCAACTGCTTTGTTTGCCCGTTTAAATTTTTTAAGTCCTTCCTGGTATCACCGTGGTAGCAGTGCAGCAAGTGTTTGGTTGTAAGCTGTCCATATTGCCAGCTTCTGGACTGCCTTCAGAAAACTTCCCACTGGTTTTGTCTAGAAATCACAAGCAGTAGAGATGACAAAGACTGCAGAAACCTTCTCATCTCCTTCTAGAGCAGGAGCGTGTCTTTGACCCACTCTTAACTAGACAACTTTCATCAGTCATGAGAGAGTCTCATGTTCAAGAGCTAAGCAATGACAGCTGTAAATGACAAAAAGCACACTGATATTTTCTTGGGACTCCAGCACAGAGCAATGAAGGAGCTTGAATTCACCTTCTTGGAAAGTTTTAAAATGCACATGAAGTTTAGGAGAGGAGCTAAGCCATGGTAACTTTTGTTGAGTATGTCTGCCTAGACAGAGTTTCCATCACCGCAGAAGGAAGGAATGTCATTTAACTCACATAATCATCTCTAGCTGCTACGCTGCGCTTACTGCAGATTATCCGCAACATATTTTACGGGGTGAGCTTTTATGTGTAATCCCTGAGTAACATTCCAGAGAGAAGTATTTTGGAGGGGGGGAAAGCCCAACTCTTAACTGTTTCAAATAATGGTTACATTTGAAAGTCAAAAAAGATGTAAAACCTTTCTTTCCTAGACCTATTACCAGCACAAACTGTACCAGAATTTACGACGCTTTTATTATGGCAGCATAACTCTAACGTGGACGCTCTCGCTCTGGACTATTCCTTAAGAAACATAGTCCCCGAGAGAACTAAAACAAAATTAGCCAAAAATATTGGGCTGGATGATTTCAAAGGCTATGTACTAAAGGCCAAACACTTGTAATAATAGTAATGAGCGGACTAAAAGTTAAAGCATTACTCAGTTCAAAGATATCTTGTTCTCACAGAAGACTGTAAAAAAACTCTATTTTTCTGGGTCTGTTTTGTGCATTTAGATGTACCTTCTACTCCTTTCCACTGTCTGCGAATGTTTATGACAAGGTTGGAGGACCTCATGCAACCTTCTAGAAGTAAAGAAAGACAAGCCAGTCAAGAAAGGCAAAATTGTTAATGGCAGGTGGAAAGAGGGAGGCCAAGAATAGAAAACAAAAGAACAATAATAATTAAACGCCCTCCCTGTCTTCTGTGAAAAGTAAAGGCACAGACAAGAAAGAACAACTGCAAAATTCTCACGAGAAAAACGCACTTGATCTGGCTCAAGTATTTTGTGCTACATTTCTTGCTGTTTTCTCATGCCAAACATCTTAACCATTGAAGGTGTCCCTTTTCTCTTTCTGGAATACAGCTAGGAAGATGGCTGTGTCATTGCTGTCAAGCTGTTATTCTCAGAGGTGTCCAGTTGAAAGTCCTAGATGAACTGCTTTGCTCTGTCTCTTTAATATGGCATGACTTAACCACTTACAGTTTCAGCAGCTGAACTTGCCCAGCCCTACAATTCTTTAATCTTTGAATGGTTATATTAGCTCCTTGGCAACTGGCATTTGTAAGTCCATGCAACTGTGCAGAATTTGCACGATGAGATGATGCCAAATGAGTCATGGCAGTAGATTAACTAGGACATGCAAAGCAGAGAGGAGGGAATGAGAGCACAAGAAGAGGGTACCATCTCCTTTTTTTCTGCAACAGGGCTAACACCGTAGAAATCAAAAGGAACACAAATCCTCCTAGGGGTAGTTCTTGCAAAAAACAAAGACTTCTTTTTGTGTTCACAGATCACAGCAAAATGCGGATGACAAAACCAGGCCATTAAGTCACATACAGTATGAAGCAGTATGAAAGAGGAAAGCAGCTGAGAGCGTCAACCCTGCTGAGTAGTCTCAGTATTCTTCTCGACATTAGCAGAAATTTGAAATGAGTCTCTGAAAATTACAAAGGAGGCAGAAGAAAAGGGAGCAATGACTCCTCTGGCATAGTGTTTCCTAACAGGGATCTTCAAAATGTAAAGATTGTATCATCCTTTCAACTGAAGGAAGGTATTAAAACAACAGGAAGGAAATGGCATCACATGCTAGAAAGACTCTGGGCAGTGTACTTCTAGACAGAAAGGCCACTGATGGAAAACCGACTAAACTGGCACCAATGCAGCAGCATTGTATTAAAGTCCAAAAATACCCACCGCTTCACTCTTTGCCATTCCATTCATATGGACACAGCAGCTCTGCAACATTCCTACTGATCATCTCCTTGGCCAACTGGGAGTGAGGGTCCCTAGTGATGCAGAGTCCCCAGGCAAGTGCAGAGGGGAGCTGCTTTTTTGCAAAAACCAGGCTTTTGAAGCACTCAGGCCTTTATCAGTTCCATAGCTTTAAGCCATAACAAAATTCATTCAACCAACCATCATACGCCACGCTGTGAACACGTGACGATTCTAGAACTTGTTGATCTACCTCTGATTCAGCGGCCTCACCTTCCCATAGTCCTTTTCTACTTAGCCAAAGTATCGGGCCTCAGCCCAAGGCCTTCCTTTTGTAAGCTTCTACCTATATGCAGCAGCAAACCACTATTTTCTTCCGTGCCAAGAGTTTAAGTAGATGATTTGCATCTGCCCTTCCGGTGAAACATAATGGGGAGAGAAAATTCTGTTGGAAATGTTCAGTCATTCAGTTTTCTAGACAGGCCAAATCAAAAGAAAAGCAAGCTATAGGATTGTGTACTTGCTCTTACAAAGCACCTGCTGCCCTCTGACAATGAACTAGCAGAAAACCAGCAAAAATAAGACTTGAGGCAAACAAGCCTTTGAAGGGAATTATGACATGATAAAGAAAGACAACACATTTCCAGCTTGTCGAGATACTTGAAATGTCAGCAAAGGCTTGAGGGCAAAGGCTGAACGAATGGGGAAAGGTTACAAGAATCCCAAGAAAAACATGACCATGGATTAAAAGAATCCCAACAGGTCAACTGACCTGTTGAAGTTTTCAGGAAATCAGTGGCTGCTGATTTAGATAGGCCATTCAAGTTAATTTCCCCGTGCACCTTCCACTCCTTTTTCACCTGTCACCATCACAGGGTGAATTGGGACCATGGAATCACAATTCTTTGGATTCTGTTCTTAGCTTTAGGAGACAACTACAGCAGCTGAAGTAGCTGTTACTGATGTGATACCCAGGAACACAGAGTTGACATATTTCATTCATGTCCAATCACAACTAGCCATATCTAAGAGGATAGGATTGGCCTCTTTTCATGATGCTTTTCTTATTTTACAGCCTGCTATGATTCTGCTGAAACTTTTTCATTAGTTTCTCTCTAAAAAGGAGAAAGTCCAATGTCCCTCCCTACTGGTGCAGGTTTACCATTCGGTTTGTCGAGTCTAAAAATGGAATTGGAACTAGCAGGAATTACTGTGTTTAAAGCATCCGGTCCGTTCAGACAGTCTCCGGTCGATAAAAGCCTAGATGTTATTGGCTAAATACTCTGTTTCCCCCAAGAGCGGACGCACGCAATTTAATCCAACTTTTTATAACAAACTCAAATAATACAGAATCCCGTCATACAAAAGAGTCACAAAGAAGCAGGAAGAATTATCGGACCATTTATGGTAGCAAACTTCTCACCTTCTTTTGGAGTGAGCATAATCTGCTAGCTGAAGTAACAAACTTGAGGACAGAAATCGCCCTACTATTGAGAAGTTGTTGACAAGAGAACCACCTAAGCTGTGTGACTTTCCCTTTTCTATTCATTGGTCAAGCCTAGTAGCCTAAAATTTACGGGCTCAATCAAAGACAAATGCAATCTAGTCAGAGGTCTATGAAAAGTCCAAAACTAATCAGAATTCTTCTTAGACAATGGAAATGGAAGCAGAGCTACCAATTTCCTTGCCACATATCCCTAAAACTCATTCCTTTCTAGTCCTAACTAATGTATAGCCACCAGTACAATCAGGAAAAGATGAAACTTACAGATGTCAGCAAGGGAAGGATTTGAAAGAACTATTCCCATTATTCATCGTCTAGACAGCAACTATCATTAAAATCAGAGCCCTTTTAGAAGGGCTTTCCTTGTGGGAAATTCAGGACTCCAGGACAAGGGAGCGAGAGGATTAAGCAGAAGCCGTTGATTGTTGACATGATGCACTTACACATTCTAAATCTCTGCACACGCCAGGCCCGCATTTTTATCTTGGTGCCTTTGTTATGTCCACACATTCTGTGTGTACCTCTCAGAAGATAGGTTTGGTTACAGTCCAGGCGCTTTGCTGCCCCCCGTTATCGAGTTCTTGTAGTCTTGGAATTTGGTGTCTCAACTTCTCTTTCTTCTTTTAGCACGGCTTATGTCTTAGTAACCTTGATGAATTCCAGAGGGCTCTGAGAAAATTCTGAGAAGAACATATTCCAGCTGGATGGCTGGTGCACCCTGTAGTCTAAGAGGTTCAGCTACATTGCTACAATTTCCCCCTTCTTCATCTTGCACCAGCTAAACCCTTTTCACTGTATTTACTTCCAAGAGGCTCACCAGTTTCATGATGCATGGAATACCAAGAAGCAATATAATAATGACTACTAGTAACAACAAAGTTCCCTTTACAAGATCTTCCAACCATCGAGTTGTTTCCCATCTCTCAAACCATTCCTGCGTAACCCTCTCATTCCCAATCAATTTCTTCATGTTATCTTGTCCTTGTTTGAGTTTCCAGTGAATGACTGCAGAATGGTTAGAGAGGTTCAAAAAACACATTCCTTCAAAATCCTCACACTCTTGCCCATGTGCTAACAAGAAAGCTAGAGCAGCATTATTTTGCAGTGTGCAATGACTAATGGTATCTACACCAGTGAGAAGCTGATTTAAAATCACTGATCTTACCTTGAGTTGGTTGACCACCCAGCACCGCAACTTATTAAGCATACTCAAAGCTTGACCAACAGCGACACCTGCTGTCAGGAATGGCACAATTAATCGAGAGGAGCGCCCAAACCTGTACACAACTGAGGCAAGGGCGTCTTAAGCTTATGCTTCTTCTTTCAGATCCCGGGAGGCGCAGAATCGAGTTCTTCGCGCACAGAGCATTGTGCCGGTGGCGGTACGCTCCGGTGCGGCGCTTGTGCCGAAAGACGCCCGAGACACAATGCCGGTGGTGTTAATATTTGTTTGTCGCGTTTCGGAAGCTGCTGCTAGCCGAGTCCCCCGGAGGCGGAGAAGCGGCTTCCTCGCACACAGAGCATTGGGCCGGTCGCGGTGAGCGCTGGAGAGCGGCTTGTGCCGAAAGACGCCGCGGACCGGCACTTAGCTTCGGAGAGCTGCGTATCTGCGTCTTCTGCGTGTCTTGCCGCTCAACATTCAGCAAAAAGCTTTTCCACCATATCTTGCAAAGAGAAACTCTGCCAGTAAATAAAACATCCAAAACCCTGTTCTAAAGCTTGCACGGAGGTCTGAAAAGAGTTTTGAAATACGGAAAAGATAGTTGTGCAGAACTCGTTCTTTCCGAATATAATAACAATGGAAAAGGCAGGAGAGTGGTTAAGTACTAAGTCTGGATGCTGCCCACACTGTGCCTTCGTGGTGCGGCTTGCATCTTCGCTTTTGGGAAGATGCCGCGCTCTCCGTCTCCCGGAGGCGAAGAAGCGGCTTCTTTGCGCACAGAGCATTGTGCCGAGCGCAGGGAGCTCCTGAGAGCGGTTTGCGCCGAAAGAAGCCGGGGACCGGCACTTAGCTTCGGAGAGCTGCGTATCTGCGTCTTCTGCGTGTCTTGCCGCTCAACACTCAGCAAAAAGCTTTTCCACCATATCTTGCAAAGAGAAACTCTGCCAGTATAGAAAACATCCAAAATCATGTTCTAAACTTGCACGGAGGTCTGCAAAGAGTTTTGCAAGAAGGAAAGTTAGTTGACCAAAACTCGTTCTTTTCGAATATAATATCAGTGGAAAAGCCACGAGAATGGTAAAATACTGTTTTCTCTAAGTCTGAATGCTGCCCACACTGTTCCTGTGTGGTGCGGCTTGCATCTTCGCTTTTGGGAAGATGCCGGTCTCTCCGTCTCCCGGAGGCGAAGAAGCGGCTTCTTTGCGCACAGAGCATTGGGTCGGTCGCGGGGAGCACCTAAGAGCGGTTTGCGCCGAAAGAAGCCGGGGACCGGCACTTAGCTTCGGAGAGCTGCGTATCTGCGTCTTCTGCGTGTCTTGCCGCTCAACACTCAGCAAAAAGCTTTTCCACCATATCTTGCAAAGAGAAACTCTGCCAGTATAGAAAACATCCAAAATCATGTTCTAAACTTGCACGGAGGTCTGCAAAGAGTTTTGCAAGAAGGAAAGCTAGTTGACCAAAACTCGTTCTTTTCGAATATAATATCAGTGGAAAAGGCAGGAGAGTGGTAAAATACTGTTTTCTCTAAGTCTGAATGCTGCCCACACTGTTCCTGTGTGGTGCGGCTTGCATCTTCGCTTTTGGGAAGATGCCGGTCTCTCCGTCTCCCGGAGGCGAAGAAGCGACTTCTTTGCGCACAGAGCATTGTGCCGAGCGCAGGGAGCTCCTGAGAGCGGTTTGCGCCGAAAGAAGCCGGGGACCGGCACTTAGCTTCGGAGAGCTGCGTATCTGCGTCTTCTGCGTGTCTTGCCGCTCAACACTCAGCAAAAAGCTTTTCCACCATATCTTGCAAAGAGAAACTCTGCCAGTATAGAAAACATCCAAAATCATGTTCTAAACTTGCACGGAGGTCTGCAAAGAGTTTTGCAAGAAGGAAAGTTAGTTGACCAAAACTCGTTCTTTTCGAATATAATATCAGTGGAAAAGCCACGAGAATGGTAAAATACTGTTTTCTCTAAGTCTGAATGCTGCCCACACTGTTCCTGTGTGGTGCGGCTTGCATCTTCGCTTTTGGGAAGATGCCGGTCTCTCCGTCTCCCGGAGGCGAAGAAGCGACTTCTTTGCGCACAGAGCATTGAGCCGAGCGCAGGGAGCTCCTAAGAGCGGTTTGTGCCGAAAGAAGCCGGGGACCGGCACTTAGCTTCGGAGAGCTGCGTATCTGCGTCTTCTGCGTGTCTTGCCGCTCAACACTCAGCAAAAAGCTTTTCCACCATATCTTGCAAAGAGAAACTCTGCCAGTATAGAAAACATCCAAAATCATGTTCTAAACTTGCACGGAGGTCTGCAAAGAGTTTTGCAAGAAGGAAAGTTAGTTGACCAAAACTCGTTCTTTTCGAATATAATATCAGTGGAAAAGCCACGAGAATGGTAAAATACTGTTTTCTCTAAGTCTGAATGCTGCCCACACTGTTCCTGTGTGGTGCGGCTTGCATCTTCGCTTTTGGGAAGATGCCGTTCTCTCCGTCTCCCGGAGGCGAAGAAGCGGCTTCTTTGCGCACAGAGCATTGGGTCGGTCGCGGTGAGCACCTAAGAGCGGTTTGCGCCGAAAGAAGCCGGGGACCGGCACTTAGCTTCGGAGAGCTGCGTATCTGCGTCTTCTGCGTGTCTTGCCGCTCAACACTCAGCAAAAAGCTTTTCCACCATATCTTGCAAAGAGAAACTCTGCCAGTATAGAAAACATCCAAAATCATATTCTAAACTTGCACGGAGGTCTGAAAAGAGTTTTGCAGGAAGGAAAAATAGTTGTCCAAAACTCGTTCTTTTCGAATATAACATCAGTGGAAAAGGCAGGAGAGTGGTAAAATACTGTTTTCTCTAAGTCTGAATGCTGCCCACAATGTGCTTGTGTGGTGCGGCTTGCATCTTCGCTTTTGGGAAGATGCCGGTCTCTCCGTCTCCCGGAGGCGAAGAAGCGGCTTCTTTGCGCACAGAGCATTGTGCCGAGCGCAGGGAGCTCCTAAGAGCGGTTTGTGCCGAAAGAAGCCGGGGACCGGCACTTAGCATCGGAGAGCTGCGTATCTGCGTCTTCTGCGTGTCTTGCCGCTCAACACTCAGCAAAAAGCTTTTCCACCATATCTTGCAAAGAGAAACTCTGCCAGTATAGAAAACATCCAAAATCATGTTCTAAACTTGCACGGAGGTCTGCAAAGAGTTTTGCAAGAAGGAAAGCTAGTTGACCAAAACTCGTTCTTTTCGAATATAATATCAGTGGAAAAGCCACGAGAATGGTAAAATACTGTTTTCTCTAAGTCTGAATGCTGCCCACACTGTTCCTGTGTGGTGCGGCTTGCATCTTCGCTTTTGGGAAGATGCCGGTCTCTCCGTCTCCCGGAGGCGAAGAAGCGGCTTCTTTGCGCACAGAGCATTGGGTCGGTCGCGGTGAGCACCTAAGAGCGGTTTGCGCCGAAAGAAGCCGGGGACCGGCACTTAGCTTCGGAGAGCTGCGTATCTGCGTCTTCTGCGTGTCTTGCCGCTCAACACTCAGCAAAAAGCTTTTCCACCATATCTTGCAAAGAGAAACTCTGCCAGTATAGAAAACATCCAAAATCATGTTCTAAACTTGCACGGAGGTCTGCAAAGAGTTTTGCAAGAAGGAAAGCTAGTTGACCAAAACTCGTTCTTTTCGAATATAATATCAGTGGAAAAGCCACGAGAATGGTAAAATACTGTTTTCTCTAAGTCTGAATGCTGCCCACACTGTTCCTGTGTGGTGCGGCTTGCATCTTCGCTTTTGGGAAGATGCCGGTCTCTCCGTCTCCCGGAGGCGAAGAAGCGGCTTCTTTGCGCACAGAGCATTGGGTCGGTCGCGGTGAGCACCTAAGAGCGGTTTGCGCCGAAAGAAGCCGGGGACCGGCACTTAGCTTCGGAGAG
The DNA here is from genome assembly GCF_023055355.1 of Agelaius tricolor. Classification (NCBI taxonomy): domain Eukaryota; kingdom Metazoa; phylum Chordata; class Aves; order Passeriformes; family Icteridae; genus Agelaius; species Agelaius tricolor. The sequence goes on along the minus strand of NW_027269290.1, from coordinate 292,285 downwards.
CTGCGTATCTGCGTCTTCTGCGTGTCTTGCCGCTCAACACTCAGCAAAAAGCTTTTCCACCATATCTTGCAAAGAGAAACTCTGCCAGTATAGAAAACATCCAAAATCATGTTCTAAACTTGCACGGAGGTCTGCAAAGAGTTTTGCAAGAAGGAAAGCTAGTTGACCAAAACTCGTTCTTTTCGAATATAATATCAGTGGAAAAGCCACGAGAATGGTAAAATACTGTTTTCTCTAAGTCTGAATGCTGCCCACACTGTTCCTGTGTGGTGCGGCTTGCATCTTCGCTTTTGGGAAGATGCCGGTCTCTCCGTCTCCCGGAGGCGAAGAAGCGGCTTCTTTGCGCACAGAGCATTGGGTCGGTCGCGGTGAGCACCTAAGAGCGGTTTGCGCCGAAAGAAGCCGGGGACCGGCACTTAGCTTCGGAGAGCTGCGTATCTGCCTCTTCTGCGTGTCTTGCCGCTCAACACTCAGCAAAAAGCTTTTCCACCATATCTTGCAAAGAGAAACTCTGCCAGTATAGAAAACATCCAAAATCATGTTCTAAACTTGCACGGAGGTCTGAAAAGAGTTTTGCAGGAAGGAGAAGATAGTTGACCAAAACTCGTTCTTTTCGAATATAACATCAGTGGAAAAGGCAGGAGAGTGGTAAAATACTGTTTTCTCTAAGTCTGAATGCTGCCCACAATGTGCTTGTGTGGTGCGGCTTGCATCTTCGCTTTTGGGAAGATGCCGGTCTCTCCGTCTCCCGGAGGCGAAGAAGCGGCTTCTTTGCGCACAGAGCATTGTGCCGAGCGCAGGGAGCTCCTAAGAGCGGTTTGTGCCGAAAGAAGCCGGGGACCGGCACTTAGCATCGGAGAGCTGCGTATCTGCGTCTTCTGCGTGTCTTGCCGCTCAACACTCAGCAAAAAGCTTTTCCACCATATCTTGCAAAGAGAAACTCTGCCAGTATAGAAAACATCCAAAATCATGTTCTAAACTTGCACGGAGGTCTGCAAAGAGTTTTGCAAGAAGGAAAGCTAGTTGACCAAAACTCGTTCTTTTCGAATATAATATCAGTGGAAAAGGCAGGAGAGTGGTAAAATACTGTTTTCTCTAAGTCTGAATGCTGCCCACACTGTTCCTGTGTGGTGCGGCTTGCATCTTCGCTTTTGGGAAGATGCCGGTCTCTCCGTCTCCCGGAGGCGAAGAAGCGGCTTCTTTGCGCACAGAGCATTGGGTCGGTCGCGGTGAGCACCTAAGAGCGGTTTGCGCCGAAAGAAGCCGGGGACCGGCACTTAGCTTCGGAGAGCTGCGTATCTGCGTCTTCTGCGTGTCTTGCCGCTCAACACTCAGCAAAAAGCTTTTCCACCATATCTTGCAAAGAGAAACTCTGCCAGTATAGAAAACATCCAAAATCATGTTCTAAACTTGCACGGAGGTCTGCAAAGAGTTTTGCAAGAAGGAAAGCTAGTTGACCAAAACTCGTTCTTTTCGAATATAATATCAGTGGAAAAGCCACGAGAATGGTAAAATACTGTTTTCTCTAAGTCTGAATGCTGCCCACACTGTTCCTGTGTGGTGCGGCTTGCATCTTCGCTTTTGGGAAGATGCCGGTCTCTCCGTCTCCCGGAGGCGAAGAAGCGGCTTCTTTGCGCACAGAGCATTGGGTCGGTCGCGGTGAGCACCTAAGAGCGGTTTGCGCCGAAAGAAGCCGGGGACCGGCACTTAGCTTCGGAGAGCTGCGTATCTGCGTCTTCTGCGTGTCTTGCCGCTCAACACTCAGCAAAAAGCTTTTCCACCATATCTTGCAAAGAGAAACTCTGCCAGTATAGAAAACATCCAAAATCATGTTCTAAACTTGCACGGAGGTCTGGAAAGAGTTTTGCAGGAAGGAGAAGGTAGTTGACCAAAACTCGTTCTTTTCGAATATAACATCAGTGGAAAAGGCAGGAAAGTGGTAAAATACTGTTTTCTCTAAGTCTGAATGCTGCCCACAATGTGCTTGTGTGGTGCGGCTTGCATCTTCGCTTTTGGGAAGATGCCGCGCTCTCCGTCTCCCGGAGGCGAAGAAGCGGCTTCTTTGCGCACAGAGCATTGTGCCGAGCGCAGGGAGCTCCTAAGAGCGGTTTGTGCCGAAAGAAGCCGGGGACCGGCACTTAGCATCGGAGAGCTGCGTATCTGCGTCTTCTGCGTGTCTTGCCGCTCAACACTCAGCAAAAAGCTTTTCCACCATATCTTGCAAAGAGAAACTCTGCCAGTATAGAAAACATCCAAAATCATGTTCTAAACTTGCACGGAGGTCTGCAAAGAGTTTTGCAAGAAGGAAAGCTAGTTGACCAAAACTCGTTCTTTTCGAATATAATATCAGTGGAAAAGCCACGAGAATGGTAAAATACTGTTTTCTCTAAGTCTGAATGCTGCCCACACTGTTCCTGTGTGGTGCGGCTTGCATCTTCGCTTTTGGGAAGATGCCGGTCTCTCCGTCTCCCGGAGGCGAAGAAGCGGCTTCTTTGCGCACAGAGCATTGGGTCGGTCGCGGTGAGCACCTAAGAGCGGTTTGCGCCGAAAGAAGCCGGGGACCGGCACTTAGCTTCGGAGAGCTGCGTATCTGCGTCTTCTGCGTGTCTTGCCGCTCAACACTCAGCAAAAAGCTTTTCCACCATATCTTGCAAAGAGAAACTCTGCCAGTATAGAAAACATCCAAAATCATGTTCTAAACTTGCACGGAGGTCTGCAAAGAGTTTTGCAAGAAGGAAAGCTAGTTGACCAAAACTCGTTCTTTTCGAATATAATATCAGTGGAAAAGCCACGAGAATGGTAAAATACTGTTTTCTCTAAGTCTGAATGCTGCCCACACTGTTCCTGTGTGGTGCGGCTTGCATCTTCGCTTTTGGGAAGATGCCGGTCTCTCCGTCTCCCGGAGGCGAAGAAGCGGCTTCTTTGCGCACAGAGCATTGGGTCGGTCGCGGTGAGCACCTAAGAGCGGTTTGCGCCGAAAGAAGCCGGGGACCGGCACTTAGCTTCGGAGAGCTGCGTATCTGCGTCTTCTGCGTGTCTTGCCGCTCAACACTCAGCAAAAAGCTTTTCCACCATATCTTGCAAAGAGAAACTCTGCCAGTATAGAAAACATCACCGATATTGTTCCAGAAGTTGCACGGAGGTCTACAAAGAGTTTTGCAGGAAGGAAAAGATAGTTGTCCAAAACTCGTTCCTTTCGAATATACTAACAATGGAACAGGGAGGAGAGCAGTAAAGTACTGTTTTCTCTAAGTCTGAATGCTGCCCACAATGTGCTTGTGTGGTGCAGCTTGCATCTTCGCCTTTGGGAAGCTGCCACTCGCCGAGTCTCCCGGAGGCGAAGAAGCGGCTTCTTTTCGCACAGAGCATTGTTTGGGTCGCGGTGCATTTCGGAGAGCGGCTTGTGCCGAAAGATGCCGGGACCGGCACCTAGCTTCAGAGAACTCCGTATCTGCGTCTTCTGCGTGTCTTCCAGCTTAACATTCAGCAAAAAGCTTTTCCACCATATCTTGCAAGGAGAAATTGTGCCAGTACACAAAACATCCCAGATCTTTTTCTAAAAGATGCACAGAGGTATTCGAACTGTTTAATTAGAAGGAAAAGATAGTTGTCGAAAACTTTTTTTATTCGATTATATTGTGAATGGAAAAGTCAGAAGAGTGGTAAAGTAGTCTTTTCTATTTGTTTGAAAGGTGCTCAGGTTATCCTTGTATTAGGCAGCTTGGTTCTTAGCCTTTCGGAGGGTGCCGCTCTCTCCGTCTCCCGGAGGCGAAGAAGCGGCTTCTTTGCGCACAGAGCATTTTGCAGACCGCCGGGAGCACCTGAGAGCGGTTTTTGCCGAAAGACGCCGGGGACCGGCACTTAGCTTCGGAGAGCTGCGTATCTCTGTCTTCTTAGGTTCTTGTCGTTAAACACTCAGCAAAAATCTTTTCCACCATATCTTGCAAGGAGAACCTGTGCCAGTACACAAAACATCCCCGATCTTCTTCTAAAAGTTGCACAGAGGACTGCAGAGTGTTTATCAAGAAGAAAAACATAGTGTCCCAAAACTCCTTTTATTCGAATATAATGTGAATGAAAGGGCAGGAGAATGCTAAAGTACTCGTTTCTATCAATTTGAAAGCTGCACACGCTATATCGGTGTGCTGCGGCTTGCATCTTCGCCTTTGGGAAGTTGCCGTTCTCTCCATCTCCCGGAGGCGAAGAAGCGGCTTCTTCGCGCACAGAGCATTGTGCCGGTGGCGGTGTTCTCCGGAGAGCGGCTTGTGACGAAAGACGCCCTGGCAGGGGGCTTCGTTTCGGAGAGTTCTTTACTCTGCCTTCTGTCTCTCTCGTCGCATAAAACTGAGCCAAAAGGTTTTTTACTATGTCTTGCCAGGACAAACTGTGCCCGTACGGAAAGCATCTCCGCTCTTGTTCTAGAAGTTGCACGGAGGTCTGCAGAGTGTTTAGCAAGAAGCAAAAGAAAGTTGTCCAAAACTCCTTCTTTTTGAATGGTAATGTGAATGGAAAAGGCAGGAGAGTGCTAAGGTACTGTTTTCTTTAGGTTTGACAACTGCATACACACTCCCCATGTTGTGCGACTTTTTTCTTGGCTTTTAAAGACGCGGCCGCGGTCTCCGTCTCCCGGAGGCGAAGAAGCCGCTTCTTTGCACACAGAGCATTGTGCCGGTCGCGGTGCGATCCCGAGCACGGCTTCTGCGGAAAGACGCCCGGGAGCGGCCCCTACCTTCGGAGAGCTCCGTATCTCTGAATCTGCGTCTCCTGCCGCCTACATCTTAGCAAAAAGCTTTTCTACTATGTCTCGCAAGGAGAAACTCTCCCAGTACAAAAAACATCCTTGATCTTTTTCTGGAAGTTGCACGGAGTGTCAGCAGAGTGTTTAGCAAGAAGCAAAAGAACGTTGTCCAAAACCCCTTTTCTTGCAATGTTAATGTGAATAGAAAAGGCAGGAGAATGAGGAAGTGCTGTTTTCTGTACGTTTGAAAGCTGTCACAAGGAGAAACTCTATCAGCACCTCAAGTTTTCCTCCATTTTACTCCCGAGATTTCTTTTGCTGTGCAGTCAAGAAGCACCCTTCGTTCTTAGTTATGCTGCAGGTTGTCTTCAAATGGCTTTGCTTTCTGTCCCCTCCTCCCCATTTCTAACAGGCACAAGCACATTCCCTTCCCGGAACAAAATCCTGGTAATAGAGCCAGGAAGACTACGCTTTGACTTTGAGAGCCACAACTTATTTAAAAGAAAATAGTCCATTCTTTGAGACCCAATATCACACATCTGTGTGCAGGAGGAAGAGGGGTGCGTGCGTGCGTGAATGGGAAGTGTACTCGCCAACAAACTAGAGCCAATATTAGTAACCAACATGTAACAAGTGTGGACGTATATAATTCCCTGCTCTTTTTTGGATCTTTTTTCTTCAAGGTTATTTTGCTTTTAAAAATTTTCTAGTCATTTGAGAGATTCTTCTTTGTTTGTGTGAGAATAGAAATCTCCATAAAGCTTACTACGTAAAAGCAGGCTAATCTTTTGGACTTGATGATGACTATTTGGGAGATGATATTTTCATCTGCATAAATCAATTTCCTTGTTTTGGAAATATTTTTGTCACGGAAAGTAGTAAGTTTCAAGATGTGTTTTTAGAAGGTGCAAAAATTGAGATCCTCATTTGTATCAAAGCCATACAAAGAATATCCCTTAAAACCATCCACTCCATCATTTCATTTTTGTATTTTTGTCTTTTCAATAGCTAGTTCTCACTTTCAGATGGCTTTTAAATGCCCTGTTTTGACACAATTTTGGTATTCATTTCTAAGCTTCAAAATGATATTTAAAGAAGAGTAATTTCCTGTAACTACTTGACAGTTTGCAAATTAACATCAAAGTGGAGGGAGGGAGGGAAGGAAGTGGCAGAAGGACTTGGCAGAAAGAAGGACATAGTGGGAGGAAGGCAGTGAAGGAAGAAAGTGGGGGAAGGAAAGAAAAGAAAGAAAGAAAGAGAGAAAGAAAGAGAGAAAGAAAGAGAGAAAGAAAGAAAGAAAGAAAGAAAGAAAGAAAGAAAGAAAGAAAGAAAGAAAGAAAGGAAAGGAAGGGAAAAAGAGGGAAAGAGGGAAAGAAGGAACGAGGGAAAGAAAGAAAGGAAGAAAAAAAGAGAAGGAAAGAAAATTCCCAAATGTCAGAAACGTTAAAGATGATAAAATACTTGTGAGTAATTTCCTGTAACTATTTGACAGTTTGCAAATTAACATCAAAGTGGAGGGAGGGAGGGAAGGAAGTGGCAGAAGGACGTGGCAGAAAGAAGGACATAGTGGAAGGAAGGCAGTGAAGGAAGGAAGTGGGAGAAAGAAACAAAAGAAAGAAGGAACGAGAGAAAGAGAAAGAAAGAAAGAAAGAAAGAAAGAAAGAAAGAAAGAAAGAAAGAAAGAGAGAGAAGGGAAGAAAATTCCCAAATGTCAGAAACGTTAAAGATGATAAAATACTTGCGTGTATGATAAAGAGCGAGGAGTAGATATTAGATATAGTATTGCTAAATGGCCCATAAATGTGAGACCCAAACAGTTCAACTCCTTGGATAGCAGTTTCTCAGCATGAATATGTTATTTCTAGCTTCAACTTCTTACTGCTACTGTACAGAATGATTACCATAGAATAATGGAATGGTTGGCTTTGGAAGGGACCTTAAATTCACCTACGTCCTCCCCAGCATGTCATTGTCAGGGACACCTTCCACTAGACCGCCTTAAGCTCAAAGACCCATTCAAGCTGGCCTTGATCACTTCCAGGAATTGGTCACCCACAACATGTTCTAGTGTCTCACAACCATCTTGGCAAGGAATTTCTTCCCAATAGCCAAAGGAAACCTATCCTCTTCAGGTTTTAAAGCCATCCACACTTTTCCTATCGCTCCGTGCCCTTGTGTAGCTCACCTGCCTCCTTCTGGTAGGCTGTCTTCAGCTACTGGAGAGCTGCTCTAACAATTTGCCCGGAGTCTGCTCTTCTCCAGGCTGAGAAAACGCCTGCGGGACTCCGGCTTGATGACAGACTTCTTGTGCTGCACTGGGGGCTCAGACCATTCTTCTTCTTGGAATTGTTGTAGGATGCTCAGCCACTGTTGACTGTGGTACAGGTACACAGTTCATTGTGGTACAGGTAATAAATAGATGATTGTTTTAATAAAGACCCAATTGAAATGATAAGAGCTAAATTTTAACGCAAAATTAATTGGAGAAAGATTCCTAAACCTGTGGCCCGTTACCCCAGCCCATCCATTGATTGTAAATGACATTCCTTGCAGATGTTATGATACATGAACCAAAGCCAAGTGATGGATACTGCTTAAGATAGATGTTCTACCTGCTTACTGCAATATGTTCTTATCAGTCTAAAACAATCCCCCGAACATGAAGAACAAGAGATTACATCATGAAGTAATGAAGTGCTTGGGTTGAAAGTAAAAGGCATTTGAAAGAAATGGGTTTGGGGGCTAACACAGCAAGATCTCAGAAATGGAGTGCCAGCTTAGGTCTCTGCTTCAGAGACAAGTGAAGCAATTCAGAAGCGTCTTCCTGTGAAAAAGGTTGACAGATCTTTCTGCACAACAGTTAACAGCCGGCATCAGAAATGGGTGCAAATAACATACTAGCCACTACAAGTTTATCATCCTGGAGTGGAAGGGCCACTCAGACTCATAGCAGTGGTCTTGCTGCTGTGCCTGTTCAAATAGACAGAAAAGAATGAGGAAAACAAATTTTTCCATCTAGTTTGTTTCAGTATTGGTACAAAGACTATTTTCCCGCCCTCAGGAGACAGCAAAAACAGTCAACAACTGAAATGCTTCAGAAATGGAAATGATCTGAATCACAAATATTTCTTTTCACATCAAAATTAATGCCCAAGTCATAACTGTCAAACAGATAGAACTATTTAAAGATGAATGTACTATACATACTAAAATATTCCCAGAGATAACTATTGTGTCCTTAGTCTGTTTAAAAGTCTAGACTTCCTGGTAAAAAAACTTGTACAGAGCTGAGGTAGCTCCACAACATTCTCTTTTCAGTTTAATTAAACTCTTCAGTCTCACCACCGTTGCCAATGGATTTCCGTAAGTCCTTGAAAACCAGTAATTTCCCTTTTTTCCTTCTATGAAAAAAAGACAGTGACAAGAGTTATTTGCACTCCCTATTTTCTGAAAAGCCTGAACATCAAGCCTTAAGAACTTTATCATCAGTTTTACTTCAAACTAAATTGGAAGAGAATGGCAGAAAGAATGGGAGCCTCAAGCAAAAGAATTTAGGCTTCTAATTCTTGGGTTGTCTTCTTACTTACCTAAGACAAGAAGCGGAAAGAGAATAGATTAGAGTTAGCAGCTGTTGAAGATTTGCACGTACTCTTCCACTCTTCCAAGAGGTCAAGGATGCTTTTCTGGCCCTCTCTCCCTCCACAAGCTGCAGCTTTCTTCAAGGCACAGTCACCTGCTGTGGCATGGAGCTCCCCACGAGCTCCATTGTGTTCCTCCACGGTTCTCCAGGGACTGCTGGGAGACAACCTGCTTGATGATGATGTCCTCCAGGGACTGTGGGGGATTCTTTGCTCTGTCACCTGGAGCACCTTCTCCTCCTTCTTGTCTCACTTTAGGATCATGCAGCTGCTTCTCATACTCCTTTTTTCCCTCACTTGTCACTGCCTATTCATATGTTTTGTACTTCTGACAATATCTTTTCACAAAGACTGATGGGCTCAGTTGCAGAAATGTGTCTTGCTAGAAAATTGGATACTATAGAAAACCATGATTTTACAGAAAAGCATAGTGGAAGTACAAATATACTGCTAAAGAACCGGAAAACTGACAATCATTCATTGTAATACGTCCCCTCATTTTGCCTTCTTTCTCCTTAAGATCTGGAAAGACTACTGGGCAGTGAAAAACACTACAGTGTTGTTTCAAAGAAAAGACTTTTTTCGGATTCTAAGGCGTATGTTCCAATTGCTTGAGAAAATTGAGAAAAGGCACTTTGTCTTTTGTGATAAATATCATTAGCCAGTAGGGACAAAGTCTGACCAACAACAAGAGCAGATCAAAATCTGATGAGACCAAGCAATATACCTTGAGTGGCCAGGACAGAACCATTGAGTCGTTGAATCTGTTGAATTGGAAGGACCCCATGCGGATCATCATCAGTCCAACTCCTGGCCCTGCCTGGGGGCATCCTTGAACTCCCAAACTCAGACAGTTGTGATGGTGTGACCACTCCCTGGAGAGACTCTTCCAGTGCCCAGCCATTCTCGGGTTAAAAACTTTTTCCTGATACCCGACCTAAACCTCCCCTGACTCAGCTGCATGCCATTTCATTGAGTCCTGTCTTTGTAGACCTCATTTGAGGACTTTCTAATACCAAGGTGATTCCGCCCCAGAGCAGAGAAGAGAAGAGCAGAGCAGAGCAGAGCAGAGCAGAGCAGAGCAGAGCAAGACAATCCCCTCCCTTGCCCAGCTGGTGATGCTGTGCCTGATGCACCCCAGGACAGGCTTGGCCCTCCTGGCTGCCAGGGCACTGCTGATGCACATTCAGCTTGCCATTGGCCAGGAGCCTGGGTCCCTTTCTGCAGTGCTTCTCCCAGCCTCTTGCTCCCTCCCCAGTCTATACACCCACCAGGATTGCCCAGTTGCAGGTGCTGAATCCAGCACTTGCCCTTGTTCCACTCCATCTGGTTGGTGATTGCCTGTGGGAATCCTCAAAAACAGAGGGGTTTGGGAAAGCTGCAAAAGGAAGGCCTCAGAGACAGCAGAACTGTCATTGGAGCTAAGCAGTAGTCATAAGGTTTGTCAGCAGAAAAATTAGATGAGAAGTAGAAAAGTAAGGACAAATGGAACAATGGTCTGTGTATTAATGCTTGTCTAGAATAACTCCCTAAGCTACAGCAAAGTATATCTAGCGCGATGTTAGGTAGTTCTAAGCTTAATAACGGAGCTCTGTGCACTGTATCTTAAGGCTTACAAGCAGGTCTTTTATTCGAAAGAAGCGAGCATTGTTCTAAGCCCAGGTACATGTCTTTATAGTGATTGGATAGAAGTACTGTCAATATGCTTTTGCTTTGTGTGATTGGTCAAAAAACTTTTCAAGTCAGTTGTAACATTAAGTTCTTTGTCTGCTGCTGGGGACGTGAGCTGCTGGCAGCTTCCCATTGTCATCACCATGTAATGAGACTGATGCTGGAAAAAACCCAGCTTGAGACGCCGTCCCCAGCAGTCCCGCCCCTTTTGTGATTTGTGCATAGACTCCCGGCCAGCAAGAATTGCCCATCTCTCCTATTTGGCAAGATCTCTCTGCAAGGTCTCTGTGCCCTCAAGGGAGCTAGTTCACAGCTCCTCCCAATTTAGTGTCTTTGGCAAACTTTCTTAATATTCCTTCAAGTGCTGTGTCCAGGTTGTTCAAAAGATGTTGAAGAGAACTGGCCCAATGATGATACTGTCTTAGCCACTGAAATAAGTGCTTCATACTTCCTCTTGTGCAGAAATCACAACAAATTTCTTTTCTATCCATGTTTTCTTATGCTCATGCTTTTTATCCCAACAGCAGCTGACACGACATTTACAGGCACAGCAACAGCACACTTTTCCTGCTCTTACTAGACTTAACAATTTTGCAACCGGTCAATCAGTGGCCTTTGCAACTAAAGTCAGACCTTCAGCATTTCTCATTAAATGAATGTCTTCAGAAGAAAACTTTGCTGCCTACTCTGTACGACTGGAGAATAGATGATAATGAGTTAGCATCACAATCAGTTAAGTACAGAGCCTATACTTTAGCAGGGAAAAAATTAAAAGAAGAGCTCTTTTATGCAACAACTATCTGAGAAACAAAACAACTAGGATCTTCCACAGGGTTCCCTGCAGTAGAAATGTACTTGGATGAATGCAGAAGATAAAAGATGTGGTTTTGAAAGGCTATGTCCTTGGTAAGCTAAATTGGATCTCATCCTGTAGATGAAAGATCAAGGAGCTCAAAGCGGAGCTAGAGAGACATGTCCAGATAATGAGATAGAGCAAAGCATTTTCCAAGATAATTAAGCATTCTGGTGGACTGGCCAGTTAGGTTAAATCTGCCACACCCATTCACTTTTGGGGACTGAACTGTGGAGTGCTAAACCGTATCTGCTGCTGTGCAAAGTAAAAGAGATCCATCCAAATTGTACGGTTAGTGTGAACACTCTCACTCTCAATTGTAAAACACTTCATAAGCTATTAATCAGTCTTAGGAACAAAATGAAATAAAGTTGTTATGCCATCTGGGAATGGGAAAACATCTTCAAAATATTTTTTTCTCTATGTTTTCTTCTTTTTTCTTTTTTTCTTTTTTTTTTTTTTAAATCCCACATTATGTGATTGATAATTTCAACCATTCTGGAATGCTTTTAACAGATGAACCCAGCATAGTAGTTTTATTACCGGCTCTTGTCCCTTACATGCTTCAGTACAGGTTTGGAATATACTCCACAGTCAATTAGTGGTTTTTTATCTCTTTTCCCAGAGACAACTTTTAAAGGACTACTTAACCCCTAAAAATCATAATTTCTCTGGTTTCTCCAAGCTTTTTGAGAAAGCTGTTTCGGTTTTGTTTTGGTTTGTTGTTTGTTTTGTTTTATTGCATCGTTCCCAATGTCTTCAGACCTACTACAAGAAGAAGTTAAAAATAGATCTTATTTGAAGAGACTGTTAAAGCTAATGAACTGCCAGTCTTGGTATTTGTATGTTTCTAAATCCTTTAAATTCCAAGCTTGCCTTCCTGAATCCTCAGTTACTTAGAAAACATTGTGTTTAGAAAACAGAGCCAGTTCAATTGCTTCTGCAAACTCACCTTCATTGTATAGGATTGTACTTCAAGAAATCTTGCTTCATTCAAACATTGGAAGTACAGATTTGACATCATCTGTGACCCTTCCATCTGTCTGAACTGTATTTCATTGTGTGAGTTCCTCAGTTGCTTCAAATAAGGACAGAATCTTTTCAATTTGCATAGCATGTTATCTGAAGATCTCCTGTCTGCTTTCTTCACTTGCTTTAATGGGAAGACAAGGGAAATACATTTTGAATGTTATCTTTTAGAGTCTACTTTTACCTACCAGTGTGCTTCTATGGACTAGAACCAATTTCAGCTTGAAAGAAGGTATTGTCACGATCCACTCATACCAACGGATTGGTTAACTGGTTGGTTGGTTAACTGATCTGGGAGTGCAACAGACAACCTGGAAAGGGGATTGCAGTATCAATCTAAACAAATGCACCTTTATAGAATGACCACAGCAAATGCCTGAAAGGAGTCAGGGAGAGGAAAAGAATAAAAAAGAGGGGGAGAAAGAGAGAGGAGTATAGCTACCAAACATGGAGAGACTAAGTCCTCTTAGTCCGGCCGATAGAGTTTGCCTAGTCACGTTGGGAAGGTCTCAAAGTCCTGGTGAACTCAAGGTTCTATTATAGTCCATTGCTGAGGGGGGAAACAGAATCTTGAAATGGCTGAGGGGGAATAGATACAATCAAGAAGAAGAAGTCTATTGAAATTGCTGAGGGGGAAAAAGGTATTGAAGACGGGTACAGACAGTCCATGTTCTCAGCAGGATAAGTCAGTATCAGCAGTGAGTGGGACCCACTGTTTCAGGACTGCTTTCTGGGGGAAACCAGTCTAGGTCCTGTAGGCACATCTGTAGGCAACACTCAGCAGGCATCCTGCTTCAGTCAGGCCAGCACCCCTGCATCAGAATTACAGGTGTCTCAGTCTCAGTCCTTGGTAGGGGGGCTTCAACCTCGGTGCCTCACGGTGGTAGTGGAGCAGAGGAAGGATTTTCCATGGGGGGGCTACCAAGTTGCCCCAGCAAGTTCATCTGGCCAAGAGGTGGGAAAATTCCTGGTCTATTGTCGTGAAGCAGGTGCAAGCATATAGGCTGGGTCGCCCTTTGGCAGGCCCTGCTAGAAGCAGTCACTGAAGACACAGCTGTGAACAATCACTTGGCAGGCCAGAATTCTGCTCAGGGGCCTCAGGATTTTTGGTGTTCATCCATTACTGGCACGCCAGAGGTCCCATCGGGGTCCTCAGGGTCCTGATATCGGTCCTGTGGACGGTCGTGAGGCAAATGGGGGGAACCTCAGACCGTCTCTCACAGCACCTGGTGACTCACGACAGGCTTCAAAGGGTCTTCATCAGCAGTGTTCTGTACTATTGTTGTATACTTGTCGCACATTGGTAGCATATCCCGGAAAGCAGAGACAATACGTCAGACAGAGAGAGAGGAGGGAAGGACAAGAAAAGATAAAAAAAGGCGGGGGTAAGGACACAAGAAACAAATATAATAACAGTAATTTAAACCATATTATTTTGAAACATTTTTTTCAAATATCTGAAACTAATCACAAATAATCAAAGGCAATAAAGCAATAAACAAATCAACAACAGTTCATTTAAAATATTTTTTTTTCAAAACAATTCACCAAAAATCAAAAGTAATTTTCTTATAATCTTCAAAGAAAATTGAAGACGATTTCAAAACACATCCTCTCATTTGTAGTCGCCTTGTGTCAATAGTCTTGGAGATGGCCACAGTGAAAAGGACATCAGCCCAGTTGTGTGCATTAATTACAGACATCAATTTTGTTAACTCTTTCATCATTCTCCAATTCATAATGAGTAAGATTGCTGATTAAAAAACCCCAATCAAAACGAAACGCAAAAGGGCAATGATGGGATGACACATACTGTTCAGGACTCTTGTGGCAGTAGGTGACCACCCAAAAAGAGTATCCTACCACCTGTGTTCAGCATCTTTTCTTACTCTCTCTATGACATGGTGTATTTCTTTCACATTGTGATGAACAGTTACCAGTGCTTTCTGTCTATTCTTCTTGATCTTCTCCAATATTTCAATGAAGTCCTGATGAAGCAAAGATTGCTTTACCAAAGTAATGTTCATCCCAATGGGAGTAGGTAAATGTCCTGGTTTAGGGCAAATTTGGGAGAAAACCTCCAAAAGGTGGACCCTCCAGAAAACAAACCCACACGGCCCCTCCCCCCAACCGGGTCGGGAAGGATTCCTTGGAAAGAAGTGGAAAGAACCTGTTTCTGTAACAGGCAAAGCACCCCGCAGCACACAAAAGGAACAATACCAGATGGCACCACTCTTTCACCGCTCTGAAAAAGTAGACAACTTCAGAAAGTCTCTCTTGGGAGTGCTCGCTCTGTTATCAGTCTGTCCTGTGCTGGGGTAGCTGCTGCACCTTGGCCACAAGGTGCAAACTCTCGGTGTTTCCCAGGTCCCAGTCCGGAGCAGGTCCGAGTAGGTCCAAAGAAGGGAAAGGAGAAACAGTCCAGGGAAAATTTGGACTGCTTAGCTAAACTAACTAATGAGCAGGAGCAAAAAAGCAAGAGCAAAGCAGGAGCAAAGCCGAAGCAAGAGCAAAGCGAAAAGCAAAGCAAAAAGCAAAAGCAGCACCCATGTACTGCCCTGTCTCTGTGTCGTGCCAGCTGTGGGGGAGCGGCTGATAGCAAAACCAAAACAAAACATTCGCTCTTCACAGCCAGTCTTGAAGGCACAGAACATGATAGCCAGCATCAACAGAACACACGGATGGGGATACAAGCATCATAACGTCACCCTAGGACAGTAATAGTTTGTGAATCAGTCTTTAATTGGATTGAAAAAGGTAATGGGAGGTAACTGGAGCTTCTGAAGAAAAATCACATCCCTCAATTTTGTAAAGTTACAAGCGCAACAATTTGAATGATTTTTACTATCCACTACTGCATTTTCTACAAATACCATATCACAAGCAGTTCTAAAGCACCCACACCCATTGCCTATATATTTAAGGCCTGTTTCGAAAGTCTCGTTCGGATGAATTTCAAAATGACAGATATTTTGTTCTGTGTCCAAACAAACATCCTGAGCTGTAATTGCATTACTTTCACAGATGAAGCCTAGTTCTCGGACAATAGAAGATTCCAAATTAACATGTTGCCATTTTTTACCAGTTTGATGGGCCCATTCTCTATGTTCAGAAAGATTGGGAATAGCTCCATCATGATTTAGCCCTAATGCAATAATAGGAAATCTCAAATGCACTGAGGCATTGCGTACGGTTAACACAAGAGCTGTGGCTGTGTTTGTAATGGGGTGATAAGTAAAATTCACCAAGTTCCACCAGGACTGGAATTCTCTTTCAAAATCAGTGGCACTGTCCCAAATTCTTTTCTGAATTTCAGCAGGAAAATTGCCTTCACCTTCTCTTATCATTGAGGCAGCAACTGACTGCATCGACAATTGTGCCTGGATACAGCTAAGAGCCAAAGAAAGGTTGTTTTGTGTAGCACCGAGTGCATCAGTCTACCAATTTGCGATCACTTACATTTACCTTTTCCCAAGCTGGTAATATGTTTGATAGCAAGCACTGCTGTGTTCCCAAAGCCAATAAGGATGATTGCAGTGGTTGTTTTAATTTGGTCAAATCTCTAACCACTTTGTGGCAGCCAATTTATCCATTAGTGTACTTCAGAATCAATACTATTTAGAATTCCAAAACCTGTTCCCAAAACACCGGTTATGTCTCTTAGTGTCTGTTTTTAAAGAAAAAACGGACTTTCTGGTTTTGCAGCCAGGTGGTCCAACCCTCAAAGGAAGTCCGCAAAAAAGGCAAACAGGCCGGCTGAATTTCTGAGACATTGTTTTGCATCATCAGCAATTTGACTTGTTTAAGAGACCGTGCCAGATTGAACAATATGTGTTGTTGACCAGTTTTCCTGATTATATATGGTCCAATTTCAAAACTTCTCAGGCTAAGCATAAGCGGTGCTTGGGCTGGAGTGGTGGTAGTAGAAGGTTGGTTCATACCATTTCTTATCAACTTAAAAGAAAAGCCTTCACTAGTTTTGGACCAAAGACAAACTACTTCTGCAGTTTGTGTTAATGTAAAATTGTGCCAACAGTCTTGTACGCTTGGGGGCGTACAAACCTGTTCACGCTTATTTGTCTGATCTGTCAAAACACTGATTGAGATTGCTTTGCTATAAGCAGTTTCACAAATCCTTCGGCTAATTCCTTCTCCCACTCCCCCTTGAAGCTGCCAGGCTTTTTGTTTTTCCCATTCCTGCCAAGTGAACAAAAGCTTGGGACCAAGGCCACATTGACTAAGGGGACTCTCAGTCCCTTCTGCCCACTCGGATGTAACTACTGTACTCAATGTCAGCTTTGTGCTCTCAGTCCCTTCTACCCATTGGGGTGTAACTATGGTGCTCAGTGTGGGCTTCATGCTCTCAGTCCCGTCTATTCCACTGGGATGTAACTACGGTACTCAGCGTGGGTTTTGTTATAGCGTCTATCTTAAATTTATGAGCTAAGCCTTTTCAACCTAACAGGTTGGTCAAGTTATTTTGCCAGCGGCATGTCACTTAAGTCGGTTTAGTTAACGTCAAATTATGCCAGCAATCAATTGGTTCATTTTTACAATCCTTTGTACTTGCAACATTGTTCGTTTTGCGACCTAGAGTGTAATTACCAACATACTCCTGGCAGCAACACAGAGTAAGGGGAATTTGTTTGGCACACTCCCACTTGTTTGTAGGACACAGTCTCGCTGAAGGGATATCCAAATCATTTTTCCCATCTGGTTCCATAAAATTTCCGGCAACTGTGATGGAGGTGGATTTCTCATAGAGAGATCCTTCCATTTTTCTGCATGCTTCCACAATCGACTCACCAATTGTTCCAGTTAGGGCTCTAGTCCAGTCCTTCTGATCCCATCCCCACTCACTTGGACCATATACCTGGGGGTCATGCAGCACTATAGGCTCTAGGTTTGGGTGGCCACCCTTGGGATACGCTCCTAGAACATTAGTGGGATGGAGGGTAGCTTCAGACCACAACCACTCAGCAGGATCCTGTCCATGGAATTGTGGTAGGATGCAGAAAAGCATCACCAGTGTTATCATGGTTCAGATGATTTTCATGTTCCTCAGGGTTCTTCTGTAAAAGTAAAAACAACAGAAATCCTTCCACTGAGGCCAGAAAAGAGTTAAAATGGATAGGATTATCCAGCATGTATTTATCCAATGCTCTTTCCCTAGAGCATCAGAGGCTACCCATGCCTATTTCTTCAGAGGGGTTTTCAGCACTAGTGCTACTTCCCCTACAGTAGGGAGGTCCACCAGAACAGGTTGTCCAGGGTAATGTGCTGGACTTTTTGAATCGTCAGGTCGCCGTAGTAAGGGAACGATGCTTGGAGCTGTTGGGCAAAAGGCAGTGATTTTGGGACATCCATTCCCCCCCCATCTACTGTTCATTCTTTTAACAGCTTCCCATAACCGATCGTCCCAATTTCCCTCCCGGGGCTTCAGAAGTCCTTTCAAAAAACCCTTGGTCCTTTCTAAGATCCCCTTAGCTTGAGGGTAGTGGAAAGGGCTGTGGAAAGACCGCTTAATTCCTTCACCTTTTGCCCAATGCTGTACACCTCTAGCAGTGAAGTGGGACCTGTGATCAGATTGAATTTCCTGTGGCTTTGGGAAAGTTCCAAACCACCCCTGCAAAGCTTTAACCGCATTATCACCTGTAGCTCTTTTCAAAGCATCAGCTTGAACCAACCCAGATACAATTTCTACTCCTACTAGCACAAAGTGTTTACCTCCTGACTTCTTAAAGGGGCCAATATAGTCTACCTGCCACGCGTCCCATAAGCCTTTACCCTTTCTTAAATGCAGAGGGTCATCTTCTCAAGGATGTCTCTCCAGTCACCTGTGACATTGCTCGCAGGCTGATACGCATGTTTTACACATTTCCCTGGTAACCAGCCAACCACAAGCATGAGCTTCTTTGTACAAATCTTTCGCACCTGTGTGCTGTCTTTTTCCATGCAGCCATTCTAATAGTTGATCCCAGTCCTCAGGAATGAGTTCCTTTTTCAGGGGGCTGAGCCTTGCTAGTTCATCAGCTCTATTCTTCCACTCTCCTGCTGGATTTCCATCTGTTTGCTGAGAAGCTACCCAACCAATAGCAATATTTCCTTGGCTTGCAACATCTAAAATTTCTTGCCCCTTTTCCTTTTGCCACACTGGAATTCTGTGAACTTCCCAATCATTTTGCTGCCAGAAAGGAAGCCACTCGGTACAACCTTTGTACACTGTGTAAGAGTCGGTGTAAATGCAGGCAAGAGAAATGTTCTGTGCCTCACATCGGAAAACACTCCAAACAGCTATGAGTTCCCCAGCCTGAGCGCTGCCTTCCCCTTCGGTAATGATTCTTTCACCAAATGAATTGTGTAAGACAGCTGTTCTAGATCTCCATACCTTCCCTTCCCGTTTTGCAGAGGCATCTGTGAACCAAGAACTTGCTGCTTGTTCGGGGGAGAAAGGAAGGGCAGCTTTGATTACAGAGGCAGATTTATCTTGGCTGCTAACCAGGCTCTCAGTGCCTTGGCTTGTTAGATTTTTAGCAGCATCTTCCGTTCTTGAGACGGTATTACAATAGCCTTCCATCTGAGCATACCATTTCCTAACTGAGGCCCTTTGGGCTACCCCGTCAGGTGGGGGGGAGGGGTGGGGCTCCCATTAGTGACGATTTTGATAACTTTGAAACGGCTTCTTAATACAATAAGCTCTTGTCATGCAATTTTTTCCTCTTCTAGGAGAGCTAAGCTAACTACAAACAACCCCTTTTCCCAGGTAGTGTATCTTTTCTCAGCATCTTTGAAACCACAGGAATAAAAACCAAGAGGCCCCGTTGGACCCTCGGGACCCCACTGCCAAATGTGTACTGATAGCCCTGAGGAGGCAAATCCCCATTCCACCTGAAAGGGATCTGTGGGATGGATAGGGCCTAGTGCTTGGTGAGCTGTTGCCTCAAAAATCAGTAATTGCAATGCTTCTTCCTGAGAAGGAGTCCAATCCCATTTCATTCTTTTCCTCAGCAAGTCAAAAAGCGGCCTAGCAATTATTGAGAAATCTGGGAAGTGTTTTCTCCAGAACACTAATAGTCCTAGAGCTTGCTGGAGATCTTTCCTCAATTCAGGCCTTTGAAACTGATCTACTAAAGAGGTTAGGGTATTGGGTGGAATACATGTCATGCCTCCTTTCCACCAAATTCTCAAAATCTTCACTTCCTGAGAAGGTTTCTGAATTTTCTCGGCGGGTATCTGCAAATCAAGACTTTTTAAGTGAGAGATTATTTTCTGCTGATGTTTCCCTACTACCTCTATTTCATCCTTCCCCCCCTCCCCACCACCCCCCCCCCCCCCCCCCCGAGTGTCTTAAATGTATTGATTATCAGCTACAGGATCAGCAGGATCAGGTTTGGGTATTTTTTCTAATTCCTGAACTAAAGCATGGTGGGCCAAAGTGGAGGAGTGTTTGTAGCCTTGGGGAAGCCTAGTGCAAGTGTATTGCCGTCCTTTCCCATGTGAAGGCAAAATGGTCCCTATATCTTCTGGCTGTATAGGTATCATAAGGAAGATGTCTTTGACATCCATAGTTGCCATTGCCATGATTGAGTGAGCCTTTTCTTGAATTGATGTTATTAATTCAGCTAAGTTTGGGACCAGTGCTGTAAGAGGGTCTGTGTTGGCTTTAAGCCTGCGAAAATCTACTGTTAATCTCCACTTTCCACTGGCTTTTCAGACTGGCCATACCGGTGAATTAAAAGGAGAATGTGTGTGAATTATTACCCCTTGGTTTCTCAAGTCCTGTAGAACCGCTTTGATACCTTCTCTGGCACCAGAAGGTAGAGGGTATTGTTTTACATGAGTTGTTTGATTATAGGGTAGGGAGGGTGCGGTTTGAAGCAGCCTAATGTTAAGTGGCAGTGTGCCAAAAGACCACAGAAATCCCACAGAGTCTTCCCACTGCCTCCCAGCAAGGACACCCATTCCTAATCAGTTATTTGGAATGTTCCCAATTACCATTTTGATGACTAGTTGATGCTCATTTCCAGGGAGCCTCAGTTTGGCTAAGGCAACATTCATAGATTCTGTAGTTCCCAGAGCATTAAGAACACAGCATTGTCTCTTAGTTGGAACAATTCCACACCTCTGGGCATCCTTTTTTGTCAGTGCAGAGATTTGAGCCCCAATGTCAATCAAAAAGGTTACTAGTAGCCTGTGGAGGCCCGTGATAGCTGGGCTTAATATATATCCTGATTTATTTTTAGTGAGCATTCTTAAATAAACCCACGCTCCGCCCCTTTGCCCACCTGTAAGCGGCAGAGAGATTTGTTTCCCGAAAACCCTGTTGGTTTTGGTTCACTGCCTGTGTTCTGTGGGAGAGGCTGGGGGAGGGTTAGTTTTTGTCCCTGAGAAGGGAGGGGTGCACTGGGTTGAGCCAATGGATTCGGTTTTCGCTGGTGCCAATTATTTATTATTTTCTGCAATTTATCAAGGGGCAAACCATCCATCACCTCTTTGGGGACCCACTTTTGAATTCCCAACAACCACCAACGGTGGCAGTTAGAGATCTGTTTTCCTTTCTCTATATTTTCACTGTGAGGAGCCCCAATAAACCAAACACCTTTGTTATTTTCTGATTTCTATGCCGGGGTTTTTATAGGTCCATATTGTCTACAATAATTAATCAGATCTACTGCAACTTCAGCTCATGTCCAAACTTTATGGCTACTGGCAGGTGAATCAGATTGAGAAGCTGAGGGCTGTGAGGGGGAAGAGTAGGGAGTGAAGCCAGGATCTCTAGGTCCACTTTGGCCAGGGGAATTCCTGAGGAATCTTATCTAGTCTTTCTACAGGATTCAAAGCCATTATGGTTTTCTGTAGAGTCATTGCTGTATGTTTAAGTGTTTCTGGAAGCCCACGAGTTCAATCGGTCATTAGTTCTGGCTTCACAGGTAATTGCATTGGGCCTTCAAAACCAGGAACTAATTTCTTTTCATGAATCTTTTGCAGGCAGGCGGCTTTGTGGACACTTTCTAAGAGCTGGTCGGTGGTGTCAACGATTGCCAGGGGGTCACCCCTTTCCAAAGGATTCATTCTCCCGGCCCAGAAAGACGCACCCTGTGTCAGGGACCATGCGTCACGCTTACCTCCTTATCTCCTGTTGTGAAGAAGGCTCCATGTCCCTAGTACCCACTGGCCTCCGGTTAATTTAATTTGATCTCCACCATCGAGGGACACTCGGAGGATATATTTGTCTCTGATTCTTGTGGGAGGCGCCCGAATTCTTTTGACAGCTTAGCTAATTCGGTAGCACTGAACGGTATTTGTTTAGTTGTGATAGGTGGGTCAAGATCCTCTTTCGGCAATGCAGAGAGACAGGGAGACCCACTCGGTAATCAGAATCCAATTTGATTGTGGGATACAAGCACTTACATACCATTGCAGGGAGACTAGTAATGTGTACTACAATGATTAGGTTAAAATCACATCAACAAACTTATGCATATAACAACATCTCTTGCTTGCAGAGTTTCATGGGATTTTCTTTTTCCAGTAAACCCGTTTGATTTAATCTTCTTGCAATCCAGGTCGAATTTTCAAAGTTCCGTTTGTTTATGCCAAGGCATCCTGTTTTCAAATCTCTTATGTTAACCAGGTCCAAAGTGCATCATCTATCTTATGTCCCCCAACATTCCAACAATCCTCATCATTAAGATAGTTCTATTCTGTTTGAACCAAGGGTCTCAAGCGAGGACAGCAGTAGTCTCTCCAATTTTTTACTGCCTCAAGTTCCTGACGGGGATAGATTTGTTTCATGTCAGGAGTTTCCTTTTCCTCTGGCTCTGTAGAGGAATCAGTAGGATGTGAATTCTTAGCAAGTTCCTCTCTAAGGGCAGCTCGCAACATATAGATCTCATTTCTATCTTCCTTTAATTCTTTCTGCAAAATTTCAACTAGGTTTTGAAGGGAATCTATTCTTGCTATTTCCTCGTTTCTTTGCTTAAAAAGGGTTTCTATGGCTGCTGTGAGACAAGCTGCCAAAACTGAGCAGAGGATGGTTTTATTTTTGCCCAGTTTAACTTCTGTTTCATGTTGTAAAGAACAAATTCTATCTATGACATTTTCTAAATTAAACCAGCTGTTCTCTGCCCAAACCTCCCCCCTTGGAGAAGGCTTGGCATTCTATTTAGCAAGCAGAGCAGAAAATTCAGCTGTAACTTTTGTGCTAGAGTTTTCAGTCATTTTATGAAGGGACCAAAACCATGACAGGGAGGTGCAAACTTAAGTTAGACAATCTCACAGCCTTTGCTGTGCTCCCCTTTGCTTCCCTGGCTGGGTGAAGAGACCAAATCTCCCTGGGAGGCCCTGCTTAGTTCCTTCAAGTTGTCCCTTCCTTCCCAGACAGTCCAAATTCACACATAAACAAAAACAGTTTCCCCTTTTGCGCTAAGAGATTTTTTGGGAAATTCTAAAGACAGAACCCTCAATAGAGTATGGGGGCGTATTTCACCTGGGCGTGCGCAGTTTGTGGGAAATTCAAAGAGCTTTCCTTGCTTTCCAGCTTCGTTCAACCCTTTCGCGATGAGGGGCTAGGTGTGGCTGAAGCAAATCGTCCTTCCCCTGTTGCAGACTACAAACAGCCTTGCAGACCCTTCTGTCGATCAGAATCCTGTCCATGATGCCAATTTAATGTCACGATCCGCTCATACCAATGGGGGTGGTGATGGTTGGTTAACTGATCTGGGAGTGCAACAGACAACACGGAAAGGGGATTGCAGTATCAATCCAAACAAATGCACCTTTATAGAATGACCACAGCAAATGCATGAAAGGAATTAGGGAGAGGAAAAGAATAGAAAAGAGGGGGAGAAAGAGAGAGGGAGTTGTCCTAAGCTGATTATATGATGCTTTTAACCCCAATCATCTTGTTCTGTTTATGCTGCATCATAAGTTTTGCACCTTTAAGACTTGTTGCAGAGAGTGAAGGGGGGAGAGAAGAAGCAGTAGCTTGTTTTCAGACACTGCACTCACTCCTCCACATTCCTGCTCCTGGACTGTGTTGTCTGCGGATGAACAGACAGTGGGACAGAGCTCTCCTTTGCTTTTAGTTAGTTTTAGCTTGCTGAGGCAAGGAAGTTCCCTGGACTGTGGTTTCTTTTCTTTTTTCCCTTTTCTTTGGACCTCTTGAAACCTGCTCTGGACTGAACACCCAGAAGAGCACCGGCAGCTAGCACCTGTGGCCCACCAGGCCGGGCCCGGCCCGCAACATTTCCAGCACCGGAGGGCCTGATAAGAGCCTGTGTGAGCTGAACTGCAACCCAGGGAGGGGACTTTCTCAGTTTGTCATCTCTTTTGGAGCAACAAGGGGTTTTATTGTTCAATATTGTTTAGGTTTTATTGTTTAATAAACAGGTTTTTTCCACCTCTTTCCAAGAAGCTATTTTCTCCTGGACCGGTTGGGGGGAGTGTTGCAGTGTGACGCCATTTCCTGTTTCAGGAAACAGGAAAATCCCTCAGGTGTTGGGATAGGTGAAACCTGTCCTTTCCCCTCCCCCTTTGCCCTCCTGCTAAGTGCTGTCCATCAATCTTAACATTCCAGCAGGGTCATGGTGTGGTTGGCAGAAGTTCAAAAGATGCCCCTCAGGTCCGGGCTCATTGGTCTGTCCAAGTGTCTTTATCCTTTGAGCCTTCCCCTCCTCCCACCTGGTTGGTGGCTCACCTGTGCCTTCCCCTGCCCCTGTCCCCGGGCTTAAAAGGAGACGGGACCATGCGGTCTGGATTCTGTTGGGAGCTGTTACAAGATTCAGAGGTCTGTCATCCTGGAATAAACTCTGGATTAAAACTCTACAGCAGAATCCTCTCCTTTTTCTCTTCACCGTCCCCTGAACCTTTTCCACCAGAGGTCAACTGAGTTTCTACTATGCCTGGATTTGTTGCGAGTGCCTAGATGCAGGATGCAGCTGGCCAAATGTATCTCTGAGGTGAAACATCACAGCTGCCACCTTTGGCCCAGCAGCAAGGGTCAGACGAGCCCAGGCACGTCCCACCCGGTAATATTGGGATTAATATTTCATAGGGGAGGGGCCAAATGAATCTGCTTTCCTAGAGGAGCCCCTTTGGGGGTTCTCCCCAAAATTTGCCCTGAACCAAGACAGGAGTATAGCTACCAAATGTGGAGAGACTAAGTCCTCATAGTCCAGCCAACAGAGTTTGCCTAGTCACGTTGGGAAGATAATGGCCCTGCCTGGTTAACTCAAGGTTAAGTCCTGGTGAACTCAAGGTTCTATTATAGTCCATTGCTGAGGGGGGAAACAGAATCTTGAAATGGCTGAGGGGGAACAGATACAATCAAGAAGAAGAAGTCTATTGAAATTGCTGAGGGGGAAAAAGGTATTGAAGACGGGTACAGACAATCCATGTTCTCAGCAGGATAAGTCAGTATCAGCAGTGAGTGGGACCCACTGTTTCAGGACTGCTTTCTGGGGGAAACCAGTCTAGGTCCTGTAGGCACATCTGTAGGCAACACTCAGCAGGCATCCTGCTTCAGTCAGGCCAGCACCCCTGCATCAGAATTACAGGTGTCTCAGTCTCAGTCCTTGGTAGGGGGGCTTCAACCTCGGTGCCTCACGGTGGTAGTGGAGCAGAGGAAGGATTTTCCATGGGGGGGCTACCAAGTTGCCCCAGCAAGTTCATCTGGCCAAGAGGTGGGAAAATTCCTGGTCTATTGTCGTGAAGCAGGTGCAAGCATATAGGCTGGGTCGCCCTTTGGCAGGCCCTGCTAGAAGCAGTCACTGAAGACACAGCTGTGAACAATCACTTGGCAGGCCAGAATTCTGCTCAGGGGCCTCAGGATTTTTGGTGTTCATCCATTACTGGCAGGCCAGAATTCCCATCGGGGTCTTTAGGGTCCAAGTGTCTGTCCTGGGAATGGTCGTGAGGCAAATGAGGGGAATTTTAGACTGTCTTTCACACATATCAGAAAATCTATTTACTGAAATAGCCAAAAAGAATGCATAACATTTACAATTGAGGGGGAAAAAGAAAACCAAACTCAAACCGTTGGAGCAATATCATTCTAGAGAATGCCATGTCTCTATGAAAAATACAAAAAAATTTCTGTTTTCAAACGCACCCACAAATCACCATTTTGCATCTTTTTTGTTGTTGTTGTTTTTGTTTGTTTTAAAGCTCTGGCACTTATCTGATTCCTTTTTGAGTTAGTGCAGCTCATTAATCTAGTAAGAAAGCTGCTAAAATTAAACGGAAAAACCTATGGGGAACAGGATGCCACTCCAGCCATGTTGTAGGGAAGCATTAGGTCAGCCTTCTGTCTTGTAGAAATACATCTGTCATATAGGAAAATCAATGCGTAGCACTATCTTATTTTGAACTTTCTCATTGCTACTGGGTTCCTGAATGATCAAGATGGTTTAAACCAAACAACAGCCAGCCCTCTAAGATACTCCCCAAACTATTGCAATGGAATAACTTGATCAGGTGAAGAGCTCACTATGCAAAAGCTGAATATGATGTCAAGAATGCTTTGTTGTGGATTACCATTGTTTGGGATCATTTATCCCTTACCCTCCCATGTAGGTATAGGAAAAAATGAAGAAACCACAAGGCTTTTACAGCTGTTCTTGTATTTTGGGATCGTAAGGACTTGGCTTGGTAAACAAAACTGTGGTGAGTTTTACTATTGACTTTATCGCTGTTTCACTTTGAATTAACTGCTTTGCATTTCAGCTTACCCATCAGTATAATGAGAAGAAGAAGATCTTCCTTCCTGCCCAAAAGATGTTGAATTATGCCTGTGATGTCACGGATTTAAAGACGAAAACCATTGTGATTGAAAGGAAGTATTGGCATGCCACAAGGTAACTGGAGTGAGCTGTCTTTCCTCCTCAGCTTCACTGTGATAGTAGAATTTTAATTAGCAGTTCCAAAACTTTGTCTTAGCATAGTCTGGTGACATATCTCAGTAGAGCAGTGTCCTAGGGTGACTTTATGATGCTTGTATCCCCAGCCATCTGTTCTGTGTATGCTGGATATTCTATTCTCTGCCTTCAAGACTGGTTCTGAGAGCAAAGGTGGGGAGAAGAAGAAGCACGGAGTTTGTTATCACAGGCTGCACTCACTCTTCTAAAAGCAACACTGCTCCACATTCTGTGCTGCACTGTGTTGTCTGGGCACTGATGGAGCAGAACAGAGTGTTCTTTGCTTTTCAGTTGGTTTAGCTGGCTGAGGCAGAGTTTTCCCTGGACTGTCTTTTTTTCTTTCCCTTTTCTTGGAACTGTTCAAACCTGCTCCAGACTGGGACCTGGAGAGCACTGAGAGCTTGCACTTTGTGGCCTATGGGGGCCTACTCTGGGCAGCAGCCTTTCCTAGTGCCGGAGGGATTGATAACAGAGCAAGCATCCACAGGAGAGACTTTCTGAATTCGTTGTCTCTTCAGAGCGGCGACTGAGTTTTGTCATCTGGTATTGTTCATTTTTTGTGCTGGGGGGTGCTTTCCCTGTTAAATAAACAGATTTTTTCCACTTCTCTCAGAGGAAATGTTTCCCAGACCAGTTGAGGGGAGGGGCCGTGTAGGTGGGCTTTCTGGGGGGGGCCCCCTGAGACATGAACTTTAAAGAAATTTAGGGTTTTTAGAGGAGCTGAGGTTTTAGTCAGAGATAAGCCTTATTAGAGTTTATCAAAATAAATAGGTAGGCCTTGATGAAGTTAAGAGTTAGTAGTTAACTAATAATTGATTGCTTGTCAACATCATGTTTGCTTAGCTGGGTTTATCATGAAGAATATAGAAACTCATAAATAGCTTTTAGGAACATAAGACAATTGTAGGCCACCTCTGTTCTGAAACCAATTGAAGATGGGGAATGGGAGTTCTACCAATGGGTTCATTTGTCATATTTGCATTGAAAATGTAGAAAGTTCAGAACCAGGAAGACTTCATTTATTTCCTCATTTTGGAACCCCTCCCCATGAAAGGGACCACCGATTCATTTTGAGGAACAAACTACGCGTGCTTAATAGCTTTTGAACTAATTACCATACGAAGTGAGGAATGATGGGATGTACCTAAATTATGAACATGTATTTGTCTTTTGGGTATTCAATACTTGTATAGATAAAAAGACTCTGTTATCACCTCTAAATCACAGTGTGTATTTGGGAGCTATCCCGCACGCTGCCCAGCGTTGCAATAAACATACACTTTCTAATTTTGAACTGTTAGGGAGCCTTTGTCCGTCACAGTTGGATATCAGTACTAGATCAATATTTTTAATAAATCACCCCTTCTTGAGGATTGCTGCCAAATTTGCCCTAAACCAAGACAAGCAGGGTCTGCGATTTAGAGAAAGATGGAATCACTTTGGTTGGAAAAGACCTTTAAGAACATTGAGTCTAAATGTAATTAGCAAACACAACCATCAAGAAATGTTTTGCTGTCTGAAGAGAACATGGTTTATCTGGTAAGCTTTGCAAGTATTTGTGTCATCCCAAGCATGCATGTCCAATGCATTAGATGGGTATATAATAAGAAACCTGTGCAAATCAACAGAATGATTCTCAGGGTAGGATATTGGCATGTTTCATCCTTCTTCCCGACTTCTTCCAATGAATTACTTTTACAAAGTAAGGATTGGAATTGTTACTCTTTTGACGGTTCTTGTTGTATTACTGACATTTTTGGCATAGGAATGCCAAATAGGTTAATTCACCTAGTTTTTCCGATAAAGACCAAGATTTAGTGTTGCTTAAGCTGGAGGCAGAAATATTTAAATCTTCCAGCCTCCTTCTTAGTACCTAATTTCTCTTACAATATCAGTGCACAATCTTGTCCCTTAAGGTCCAGCTAGCTCAGTTTATACCAACAGGGTGACTTTAGTAGGGCTCACGTCATGCTGCACACAGAAGCCCTCAGGGTGCACCTCTAGCAGACAGTAATTCATGCAGTTGGACCATCCCAGTGCTGACTTTGGATCACCAGAAGAGTAGAACTAGAGAGATTTGATGGAGAGCTCTCTGGAGGAAGTGGCCTGAAGAAGACAGCAGAAATCCCATCTGTGTGTTTGTACAAATAACGTGAATACCATTTACAGGAAAAGATCTTCAAATCGATCTAGCTTTTTCTGCAGATTATTTGTCAACTATCTGCATTACATGGACAGTTCCACTGAGCATCTGAAATACAGCTGCGTTTAAGTGGATTGATTCAGGGTTGGAAAGCAGTGAAATAAAGCTTTTCAGGAATAGCTGACATCCAAGTCCCGCAGAAATTTACCTATTTTTAATGTCCAGATGCTTTTTAAAATAATGGGTGACCATTTAGCTACCTAATAGCTTTAATCAGAAATACAAAGAAAATTTTAAACACCCATCTTTCATAGCTTGAATATTTTTCTTTGTTTATTTCCTGGTTTCCAATTCAGGTCTACAAATCATATGATTAGGTAATGAGAACTCATGCTGTATAAAAATATTTCCTGCTATACTTCCAAGTCAAGGCCATGTTTTTCCCAGAACTGTTTAAAAAAATAAAATTCTATCTGGATTCTCTCTAGCCCACACTCATCATTATACAAAATCATTTAAATATTATATTTTGACTTTACATGGTGCAATTACATTCAGAAATCCAAGGCTCTATTGTTAGATTGTTTGTATGGTTTTCTGGCAATTCTAACTTCCCACAACCACTCTTGGCAGCTATATATTTTTGCAGCAAGGCATCACAGGGGTCTGTGAGAAGTTTTAATGTGAAGCAGAGCTAACATTAAAATACACGTGACATACTCAAAATATTTCACTTCAGAAAGTTACAGTTTGCTTAGATGGAATGAAATATGAAATAAATGAACCTCACACAACATTTCTAAATCTTGGAAATCTACTACCTGAACTTTGAGTCAGTTTGCAGGACAGGACTCTGTAGAAATGCAAATGTGAAGTCCAAGGAATAGAGCAGAAGGTGTATTGGGCAGGGGTACAGAAGATTGCTCTGAAGGGTGATGTAAGCAAGATTGCATCCTATAAAGATAGCAGCTGCTTCTGCTGGTGCCAACATAGAGAATTTGCGCCACCAGCCTAGTTTTCTGGGGACATTTGACCTGTACACTCTTGAGGGCTTGTAGATGTGAATGAATCTGTCCTTTGAGCTGTTTTTTTCTTTTCAATGTCTATGACCTGACTTGCTATTGCGTACTGTACTGTATCGTTTTATGAACAGACATGTTTCATCTGTTTGAAAGCTGTAGTTGAAAGTGAGCTTGCAATCATGAGTTGGCTGTCAAAAGAATTAATTTTCTGCTTTAAGCAAAATATCAATAGACACAGTCCATCCACTCCTATGATACAGATTCCTTTTGAATTTACAGGTTAATTTGCATCAGTGAGTATAATGCATGTGCAATAAATACACCTTGCTTGGTTTCTAATGATGATAATAGTCCTCTTTGGATTACTCTAAGGATTGAACTCACCATCATTATTTTCCTGTTCTCATTGAACTGTAAAGGAAAAATAGTTTTGCATTAACCAAGGAGTAAAATGCATGGATTTAGCATCATTCTTGCAAGTAGACCTCGATTCTGAAAATACCTCTCAGAAGCTGCATCAAATGGGAAAGCTAGACAGATGGCAGAATGCATCTGATGGCAGAACCTGCCATTTAGGATCAGGTACAAAATAACACCCAAGAAATTCTTCATGGATGCTGCATAAGTACAAAGACGCCGTTATTTAAAAGAGAAAAATAGTCAATGTGAAACGTGTTTGATGAATAAAAAGCTATGCTAATCAAGAGACTACAGTGCCAAGGGTGCTACAAGGCTTTTTTGTAATTCACATCATTCCCAGCATGAAAAAATACTATTTTTATTGTAGATTGCTTAAGAGTGCACAACAGTTTGGAAAAAAGTGCTTTGCTTTTTCTATTCATAGGAACTGTGTATCATGGTAAGAGATCCTGTAGACAGGTTTTGGAAAACAATGTTATTTTGAAGATTCATTCCATTCAGAAATACTTCACATGAAAAAATTTGATCTGCTCTCCATCCTGAAGACTCTTAAAGGAAAATGTCTTTCTTGCATTCTCTTCACACTAGTTCAGGAGCTCAGTCTTACCTGCATTCTAATGCTTTTTTATGTTCCTGATGGCATGGCTTAGACATCCTTGTCTCCATTACCATCATGATTTCCAGATCAAGTGATGAGAATTTTTCTTCAGGATTGGTGAAGTTAAGTGTCATAACATTTTTCTCAAGTCAGTTTGAAGGGTTTTTTTTTGCCAAAGGAATCTCTTCCTTCCTAATGAAAACCATTGGCAATAGCAAACCTACTCAGTTTTTCAGGAAGTCAAATAATACATCTCCACTGTACAAGGTCCTCCCTTTGTTTTTTTTTCACCAGAAGAAAACTGCTGTTTTCTTCTTCTTCTATCACCTTAGACTTACTTTCTTCCAAAATCTTTTTAAACCTTTAGATTTCTCTTTATAGCTAATTACTTTCACAGTGGGCTATAGCATATGTATTTGAAAAGACCATTTGTACATATCCAAATGGCTTACTTCTATTCTATTAAGAAATGGCTGCACTTCTATTAAGGAAACATAAAGGTGCAGTAATAATTTTTCTTCTACAAAATTTAAAAAACCCCAACTATTAAAAATGATACCAGCAAATGATGTCTGTAAGACTGAGGCAGGAGGCTTTTTCCAGAACAATGTGCAGTTCTTCCCAATTCTATTTTTCCCTCCGATTACTTTGTACAAAAATAGTTTTACACAGTCTTCTAATAGTGGCATGTTACTAGTGGGGTAGAGTATTGCCCTGCCAGCATTGGAATTGACTCGACTGTAGTTGCGTTCAAATCTGCTGATGAGACAAGGTTTTTTTGCTGAACGCACTTCAGCAAGCAAGAGAGCTTCTTAGTCTTAAGACGCTATGAGTCCCAGAAGAAGATGAATGAGGTGATGACATGCCTTGTGTTCTGAAGAGAGATCAAAACTTATTTCTGGGGTCACCCCCCCTCTTGGTACAGAAAGAGCACAGAGGGCTTTGAAGCAGCACTTTCACCCTCTTTGCATTCACTAGTAAATTGGAGACAGAGCTTGCCCCAAGGTTTGGGCAAAAATACTCTTTTGATGCAACTCTTCACCAGACAAAATCTCTGGGAAAATTTGCAGTGGCAGAAAGCAAGCCCTTCCTGGGAAATCTACTGAAACGGTTCAGAAGTTACTCCCATTCCCTGTTGCTAACCTCTGCTGTCTAGCTGTCCCATATGTTTGGGACCATGTTGAAATCATTCTAAACAATGTACTGACGCTGCACTGTTGAGTAAACATAGGTCTTTTCCATAGGTGTCAGGGAAAAATATTTCTGTTGGTAAAAATGATAGAAAACAATACCAGCATGGCAGAAAAACAATTACATCAATAGAATGAAGATGCCCAGAATTCTCCTTTTGAAGTTACACACAGTCAATATTTTCTAAAGAAGGTTGTGAAACTTAATAAGGAGTACAGTCCATGTGACTGGTGCACAAGTTCATGTTTCCACCTTACAAAATACATATTATTAAAAGAAAAATGTTCTGCCTTGTAGAAAAGTAACCCATTAGGAATTTGATCAAAGATAGGATTAGATCAAGTATTCCTACAAGACAGTAGTAGTACTAGGAAAAGCCTTTTGGCGTCTATTTAACTACAGGAAACTTGAGAAAGCAGAAGAGTGTCCTTCCCTGCTGCAAGCTGTACTTCCTAGTTGCTAGTGCTGCTTCAACATTGTCTAAAGAAAACTTGCCAAAATAAGACTATTGTATACACGCAACTGTAACTATCCATTCCGCTCCAGCTCATTTTAACTAGCAAGTATGAGTCACACACTCTAATGGAATATTCTAATGCATAGATAGAGTATACCTTCACTAATAAATGGGGACTCTGGAAAAAGGACCAAATGCAGATGAATTTCAGGGAAGGAAATTATTGGAGTGCTAACTGCAGTCCCTCGACTTCACAAGAAATGATGCCTGGTAATCCCAACCAGAAACATATAGAAATCCATTTTCAAATGGGTTGCATCTATGGTCCTCTGTTCTTCCTATATGAAGAAACTGTGTTTTGAATCAATCTTCAAAATAGTATGCCTAAAGACCTTAGAAGCCTCCAATTCTTTTCTTTTTTTTTTTTTTTCCAGAAGCAACTGTCTCAAAACCTTTTTAAAGCTGACATTTTCCCTTAAGATGCCATATTTTAAAAGAGCACCTTGTCATTTAACAGGGTATTCCAAACATCATTTACAAGTTTAGACTGAAAGTAACACTTTTCCTAGTAATCTTTCCTTTTTTGCAGCTCAGTGCTAACATAGGCAGCAAAGAAGAGAACAGACCACAGCTCTTTCTGGAGCATCTTGAACAAATGCCCTTGCTTATGTTCTAATCATTCACTTCACCAAAAGACCTAATGATGAAGAAAAGGTTGTGAAAGCATTACTAGTAGTGCTACATGGCAATGTACGGGTGTGATTTCTCAACTGGAATTTGTATCACATAGATGATACTTGGCAAACAGCAAATGAAGGGGTTTTCTTCAGCTCGCAGACTGATGTTACATGTCAGTAATTTAATAAAAAGATAACAAGAACAAGGTTATTTTTTAACATGTGAATTTAATTACACCCCTGCCATGGACATCTGAATCTTATGAATAGACAGTGTCTGATTTAGAAAAAAATAAAGAATTATCACAGTTTAAAGAAACATAGGATCATAAACCCTTTGCTGGTGGAACGTAGTCTATTCATTGGTTGAAATGAAGCAGGTAGACAGGACATATGAAATATTGTTTTGTGGATCAAACATTTATTTTCGAAAGTGATGCTGACAGATAGTGAACTCACCAACTTAGATATTGCACGGTAGATAAGGGTACATAACTTGCTCCATCAAGTAATCCCTTGGAACCATCATCCAAGGGGATTTTCCCCTGCATCTGTGAAAATATGCCTACCTTTTTCACAATACTTCTGCAGCAGCATTGTTAGGCCTGATCAGCTGCTATGGAGAGTGAATTATCGGCAGCAAGGTGACTGGCCAGGGCAATTTGCTTCAATGGATTTTGATCTCCCAGATATTTTGCAGACCTGCTTCAGCCCTGCTTGTCAAACACAGCCTTTAAAGGGTGCCAAACAATTGTTAGTCTGTACTGGGCCATATGCTCTTTATTCTCTCCCTCAACTTCTCCATCGCCTCTCATCTGTTTCACATGAGCTATGTTCAAGGTCCACAGGCTACTTTTCACAGAATCTTCAGGCCTGATGCAGTAAGAATGATGACTAGAACACAGCTGGGATCAATTTTCCAGTTTGCATAAAATGCATTCTGCACACAAATCCAATGAGAAGGTGTTCCCCCTATGCCCAGAAAAACCTTCACTCGTACTAGTGTTCTACGTAAACTGCAACTTAGTCTGAAAGAAAAGCTTTTTTCTGAGAGTGTCTAAGAGCTTTGTACGAAGCACAGATATTTGATATATGCAATTTTGAATACCAGAGGAAAAACAAAACCGCACAAAGCTTTTAATGGTACTGGCTTTAATTTTAAATTCCATGCACCTTTTCAAAAAGTGTCAGCTCAAATGCCCATCCACATATTTTAGTCATCTGTAAGTCAGTATTCATAGAAAATGTGATTCAAATCAAAAGAATTTCAAACCTTTCCTCAAAGTTTATATGCCTAGATTTAATACTTCTGACACATATTAGATGAAAGGAAGACTTTTTTTACTGTGGGGGTGCTGGAACACTGGAACAGGTTGCCCAGAGAAGTAGTGGGTGTCCCATCCCTGAAAGTATTCAAGGTCAGGTTGGATGGGGCTTTGAGCAGCAACACAGGAGACTCTTGATGGTAGAGAAACAAAGTTGGAATCTAGAAGAAACTCAGATTCAAGTATAGGAGCAAGTTTTCCCTCAGCTCTTGGGGTAAAATCAAAGTGTTACAAAATTACCTTGATCTGTGATTTTCACTACTGTAACAGGTTAATGAAAACTATGCAGAAGATAGCAAATTTTAAAAGAGAGAAGAATTACAGCATAAAATACATGGGATGGGTTTCTACACGGGACAAAATCTCTGTATTTCAACACTTCCTCATGTCAGGATTTCATGAAGTGCCAAAGAAGGTGTTCATCATCTGCTATGCTGACCTCTGTGTGGGCCTAGGTGTGTGTAGAAGGGGGGCATGTGAAGGCGAGTGTGTATGTTTGCTTAACACTTGTTGTGGCAGATTCATGCCTCAGCTCCATCATTTCTTTTAGAAACTTCACAGAGAGTGGATATGAAGTTTAATATCAACAAGAGATCAATTCCCAAATCATCCATTTTACCCTACCTTATAAATCATATGCTTTGTTGCATATTTTATCAAATAGACTTTCAAGCCACATGGAGAAATGAGAATGTGGAGAATCCCTCCAATGTCTTGCAACTTTTATGCAAATAGAGTTTCAAGAAAGCATAATTTCTTTTAAAATACATCTGGGACAGGCATGATGGTGGTGTCAAGCTGTTGGGGTTTTTGTTGCTGGGAGAAGTTGTACAAAAGGATTGGTTTTTACATTGACTAGTTACTGAATCAAGTGCATGAATCCATTGGAAATTCAACTGGGGGTTCCTTTTTCTAGCAGATTACTTCTAGAACGAGCTTGCAGACTGAAGCTGACTCTTTTGCTCTCTTTTTGTTTCTTACCTATTTTCTTGGCTTCTTTACCACTATCTACACAATTTTGGATCTTTTTTCCCAACTAAAATTGTTTCATAGTCTGATAATTAGGATACATTTTTTACAAGGAATTTTTAAAAATCTTTGCTTGAGTTAAGAAGGTTAAGGACTAAGGTCTTTTTCTTACCTCATCAATATTGCGATGGAATTGATAAATAAAGACTAACTCTTTCTTTTTATTTTCAACCCAAGTAGATAGTTCCCATACATTAATACATTTTGTGGACCAATATTTGCCATTCTGATGTAAGTTGTCCCTTCTTAACAATATACATTCTGTGACTATGTTGACAACACTCTTGGTGAAGATCCTAATTGGTCTTAAACACACATAGGGAGAAATTTGCTCAGCCAGTGTCAGTCTTAAGCATGCCTATCAGAAGATCTTTCTATAGCTG
Source organism: Agelaius tricolor (assembly GCF_023055355.1). Taxonomy (NCBI): domain Eukaryota; kingdom Metazoa; phylum Chordata; class Aves; order Passeriformes; family Icteridae; genus Agelaius; species Agelaius tricolor. The sequence goes on along the minus strand of NW_027269290.1, from coordinate 257,195 downwards.
GGGAATTTTCCCATGAAAGGGATTCAGTTATGGAAGAGACACTTATCCCAGAGTTTTGCATTCTTCTTGAGCACTACTTAAGGAACTTAGATCCCATATCCATTTGGATCTCTCTCTGCACAGATCTTTGTCATGCCAGTGCTTGAAATGCATCTCTAAGAGAATTCACTAGCACAGAATGAACGAGAGTGGAAGGCGTCAGTGGGGCTCACCAGGTCCAACCCCCCTGCTTAAACCAGGATACCTAGAGCCTCTTGCCCAGGATTATATCTGGGTGTACTTTTAATGTCTTCAAAGATCCAGGCTCCACCATCTTTCTGGGCAGTCTGTGCCGTGGTTCAGTCGCCCTCACAGTAAAAAATCATTTGGTGATGTGCACAGGCAATCTCCTGTATTTCAGTGTGTGCCTACTGCCTCTTGTCTTTTCACTGAGCATCCTTGAAAAGACACTGGTTCCCTCCTCTTTGCACACTTCTGGGATATATGTGTGCTGCCACGTAGATAAATGTCCAAAACCTTCCTGAAGCCCAGGCAGACAATATTCCCTTCATCTACCGGGCAAGTTGATTCATCAGAGGAGTTTAAAAAGTTGTTCAGCATCAAGTTCCCCTGGTAAATCCATGCTGACTAGGTTATTTTGTCCTCCTTCATGTGCCTGGCAATGCTTTCCAGCAATAGCTGCTCCATCAACTTCCTGGGGATAAAAATGACGCTGGCTGGCTGGCTGGCTTGTACTTTTCCAAGTCCTCCTAGTTGCCTCTTTCCAAGATGGGTGACATTTGCTTTCATCCAGTCTTTGGGCACTTTCCTCAGTCACTATGATCCATCAAAAATCATTAGGAGTGGCCTCAGAATAACATCTGCTAACACCCTTGAGACCTGTGGCTGCATCTCAACAGGGCCTGTGGACTTCATGGAATACATACCAATTCAGTGACTATGCCCATAAAAGTTTGCAAGGGATAACAGAACATATTAACAGCTACCTGAAGAGTGAGTGAAAAACTATGGAAGCAATCCAAAAGGACAAAGACTTGAGTTCCCTTTTCAGACAAAGCATCCTATCGTGGAGCTGAGCAGCTTTAGATCTAGGGAAGCTTCCCCTCTGAAAGGATGCAGAAGACATTCTTTTACCCGTATCCACTAATAAAATGTATTGACCATTCACTTGCAATACAAAAAAACTAAATTCTTTCCAAAATTGTTGCCGCCTAACTAGACAATCATGTACTGGCTGGCTATTCCCCTAACAGATGACAGCACCTGCTTGATGCCTCTTATGCCTACAAACCATTTGAATTAGGTCATTTGAGTGGGGATTACTGGTTGGGAACTTTCTTTCTGATGAATTTGGAAGATTTACTGAAGCAAGGACCTGAAGATGAAAACTTCATTGCCCATCAGTGCACTTTAACATCCACGGCTGTAATGCCATTGTTTCTCACCAACTGAGTCAAGAATTTATGACTACAAAGTGAATCAGCTCCAAAAGGAAAGATAAAGGCTGGAAAACATTCTCTCTTGGTAAAGCAAATGAAGTGACTAAATTCTAATCACTCGCTGGCCTAAAGCTTCAAGGAGGGGGAGGTGGACCAGGTTTCCTTCCACTGCCGTTCTCTTTGTCACCTCAGTGTTTTATAGGGGTATGCAGACATTCAGAAAGAGAGCTTTGCTGAATTCATAAAATTCAGTCTTAAAAAATAACTTGAGAGCAGCTGAAATGAAAAGAACAAATAAAATGCAATTAATTCCACGGAAGCTTGAAATGATTATTTCTTCATTTTGCATTTGAGGATGTATATTGTGTGAGTTTGTCTTGTATTGTTCTACAGGTTTTCTAACTGGCACACCTTTCTTTATGAATGGACTGTCCTTTCCTAAATACTCTCATATGGAGGAACATGCTTCTGATAAGAAGAGCACTAGGGTGTCTTTACTTGACCTTTTATTTTTACTGATGTTTGCTCCTTGGAAATGAATGGGGTTTTTCAATTGAAATGTCTTACTATTGGTCCCACAGGATAAGCCACAGACTCTTCTGCTCAGAGCTGTCACTAGTCAGCTATTCTCCTATCTGCCTTGAAGTAGTTGAATGTTCTGGTCTCAAAGTAGCACCTTCTATGTAGCCATGCTCTTAGCTGCCAGTGTCATCTTGAATCCAAACACCCTCCCGCAAGGGACCGCTGGTTCTGTAGTCAACTAAGGGGAAAAAAACGGTCCATCCATGCTTCCTGATTTAAAATATAAAGGTATATAAAGGTATGGTGTCCCTACACGATTCCCTGCAGTTGAACACTACTTATCTTTGCCGTGTTTCTTCAACTCACTTGCAAGTCATTCATGCGCTACCTTATTGTGAGAATTGCTTGGTTTGAAGATGATTTAAAAGGGTAGGAGAATACTTTTGTGCCTCTGCTATAAGGATGCTTTTCAAATCCACACAAACTTCCTGCAAATGCAAAAGCATTCATCCTGTATTGTCCTAGGCTACAATATAAAAATGTTTTCTGCTCCCAACCTCAAGAGCTGCTGAAACCGGGAGGGGCATCGTTTTTTTCCTTATCTCCTTATCTCTTAACGGGGCCATCCATGTCTTGCCACATGATTCAGAGATGACTCCCTGCAGGAGCCATTTCTGTTTAAAGGCTAATCAAGGAACCACCGCATGACTCAGAACAATTTGAGCCCATTGCAAGATGCTCTGCCCAGGGGGCAGGAGCTAAGCATCCCCAGCTGGATATAATCTGAGTTTTGGGACACCACAAGCAGTCTTTCCACTGGCTTCCTAGAGGAACGGCCACCCTCACCCACTGGTCTTCAGAGGACAAGAGCTACCAGATGGTTTCTACAGGATCACCACTTCAACAAGGCCATTTCATCCGGACTGCTGCCACCACCCTAACTAGCAGGGTGACAGGTTGTATTCTGTCCGTGGTTTTTCTTTTGTATTATTGCATGTATTTGGTTTTTCCCCTTTTCCTAATAAATTGTATTTCTGACTTGGAGTCTTGCTGCCATGCTGGATTTCTTCAGACCGACTAGCTCCTGACACCAACAGCCAGAGTGGGCTGCCCCCAGAAAGCTGGCGAATCCAGGGTGCAGCTGTAGGGCACAGCTGCTCTATGACACAGGTGGACTGCATTGGGGATAGGACTGCGCCGAGGGCAGGGACAAGGAACAGGGAGAGGTCTTCTGTATGTTTTCCAAAGGAGTTTCTTCCCTGGAGGGTCAGGGACACAAAGACACTGACCCAAATGCATACATCAACTTAGAAATGGGGAGAGGTCCCAGAGGAGGATACAATCTTGAACACACTGGGAGCAACTGGGGGTGGACCACAAGGCGGGGAATACAATGTTTAAGCCAATAGGGGACTACAGGGGAGGAGAATAACTTAAACAAACCAATGGGGTTTTGAAGACTATAAAATTGATAGGGAAGTTTCTAGAGAAAGGGGCAGGCTTGGGGAGGGATTGACATTCAGTGGGAGGAGGAAAAGGGAACAAAAGGGCAGGTCTTTGGGGAGATGGACAACTAGGGCAAAAACTAACAACATGGGGGGGAAAGGAACAATCCCTTAATAATAAAATATGCTCCAACAGCACAAAGCAGGAAGTATTATCAAACTGACTACTCAAACTGCATTACAATCAAAAACACACACTGCAACAGCGACAGCATCTCTTGCTGGTTTTGCTTTCAAACCAGAAGAGGTGCCAACCAAAAAATTAGCAAACTTAAAAGTTAATTGGCCGCAGTTTTGATTTCCTTCTTAAATATATTACTGCTTGTCTAATTGGCTTAGCAGCATGTCTGTTCTTAGTGCCAAGCAGGGATTCACTTTGCCAGGCATGGAGGAAGCTTCTAGGAGCTTTTCACAAAAGATTCACTTCTGTGGCTGGCTTCTTCCCTCCCCACCAAAAACCAAGCCATGCAAAACCAACACCTTAACTAATCCCTAGTACTTAGTACGCATCCAATAATTCCTTTTAAACTATACTTTACATTTTTTACCAAATGCCCTGAAAAGAAATGGATCCATAATATTGATCAAAATAGTTCCAGTTCAATAGAAATACTGGGTCATGCAACTCTGGTTTACATAACTAGTTTTTGTACAATCAACAGGAGCTTTTTTCGCCTCTAAAGAAATGTTTCCTGATGGTTTGGATCAGAAGATCCAGTATTGCCATCGTGAGATTTTTGTTTTGAAGGCCATAGGCTGTGCTCAGTGTTTTGGGTATATTCTTTGTTGTGCCTTGCATATATTTTGGATAGAAAGCCAGTAGAGATGATGTCCTTGCTGCAGTAGCCAAGCTAAATAAGGCAGAGTGTCTGGCTGATGTACTGGAGCTGTAGACTATCCACCAGTCGCCCAGGGCGGTGAGGATCTCTAAAGGAATATAGTATTGGCTATGCTCTGGAAGTTTTACAGAGAGAAAGAGCCTCATCGCTCTAATGATTTGTCTCCTGGAGTTCTGAAGAATATGTTGTAAAGAAGAAGGCTGCTGTCTTTCGCAACAATCTTCCGTGCATTCAAGAGGATAATTTAACTTCTTGTCTGAGAATGAAAGAAATATTAGTAGTAATGAGTTCTTTTTTCTCTGGCGGTGCATCACTGATTGAGTTTGGGTAGGTTACATTTTATTTCTTTTTTTTCTTTAAATATTACATCGTAAGGTGTTCCAAATTCCCAAATTCTGCTTCACTTTATTTTGTAGGCCAGACTGGTTCCTCTTGTCTCGGCTGTATTATTGCAGACCATATCTGAATGAATTTCTTTTTTTTTTTCATTTTGAACATTATTAGATTTAAACTGTATGAACAGAACACTTTATTTATCATTATTTTACCAGTTTGGAAGGAAATAGAGAATTTTTAAGAAAATGACGCAACTCCACTTGTGGTTTTCAATGGAAGAGAAGAATAACAATGTCCTACATTCGCAGCATTGTTTGCAGTCATATTGCAGCTAGTTTCCAGCAACTTAGGTCAGGTTCTGGAAGCAGGCACCCATGATAGTATAGAAGTCTAAGCAGTTTCATTTTGGCGGCTTTTCTTGAACAATAGCTAATATGTCTCAACGTTGTGCTGAATCTTGTGGTACAGACTCTTCTTTTGAGGTCTGAACTCCTTGCTGGACTACTGTATCTCAGAATCAGCTACAGTAAACCTGTGTTTCCTTATAGCTTTAAGAATTTGGTTCTAATCTATAAAAGCAAGAAAAGGTTGCCATATTAATACAAGAGAAAGAAAATGTTAGGAAAGCAGTTAATGGCATGGGGTTTTTTCCTACAAATTGGAGCAGAGATTTAGTTGTTTGATGGGGTTTTTTTTTTGCTTCTCAATGGAATTTTAGAAGTGGTTGGGAAAGAAAGTGTGGATTTTTCAGGTTTGCCTTGAAAGAAGAATAACAGGGGAAACTGTTGAAAAGAATTAATCCAGAACTCTATGCCTTTCATACAGAGTTTCAGAAGTGAAAAGCAGGAAGAGACAGTCCAGACAAGATGATTGAATAGAATGAATTCAAAATAGCTTTCTTTTCCCTCTGAATTCCAGCTCTAAAGCTTATTAATATTAAGGTATTAATAGGAAATACATCTGTCCTAGGGTGACATTATGATGCTTGTATCCCCATTCATGTGTTCTGTGAATGTTGGATATTATGTTCTGTACCTTTAAGACTGGCTCTGAAGAGGGAATGTTTTGTTTTGGTTTTCTTATCAGCCTGGCGGGACACAGAGACTGCAGCTTTTGCTTTTCCTGCTTTTGCTTTTCGCTTTGCTCTCTCTCACTCTTGCTTGCTTCGCTTCTGCTTGCTTTTGCTCATTAGCTAGTTTAGCTAAACTGTCCAAATTTCTTCCTGGACCATTTCTCCTTTCCTTTTACTGACCATTTTGAACCTGCTCCGGACTGGGACCTGGGAAACACCGAGAGTTTGCACCTTGTGGCCTGCAGCAGCTGGCGCAGCACTGGAGGGACTGAGAAGAGAGTGAGCACCCCCCCAAGAGAGACTTTCTGAATTTGTCATCTTTTTCAGAGCGGTGTCATCCGGAATTGTTCCTTTTGCGTGCTGGGGGGTGCTGTGCCTATTAAATAAACAGGTTCGTTCCACTTCTCTCTGAGGAATCCTTCCCGAACCAGTTGCGGGGAGGGGCCCTAATTTGGAAATTCTCCTCCAAATTTGCCCTAAACCAGGACAACATCGCAATCTCTAAGATTTAAAAATGGATGATGAAGTTTTATATCCAGTAAAGTGTAAGGCTTCACATTTTAATCTGATTTGCATTTTGGTGAAAGCCGGGCATCCTTTGCAATTTACCAGATAACAAGGGATTTAGAACAGTAAGTATGCAAGTAATCTTTTGGACCCTTCATCTCCCTTCTTATGACAATGAATACATTTATTAAGCTTGTTGTCCTGGCCTGTTTTTATTCCATCAGGGGATTTGATCATACAAATGTCTAGTCATTCTTTCCTTGTTTTCAACCACTCTAAGAGCATTCATCAGAACTATTCAGTAGTTCTTGATCTGCAACAGTGACGAGCACTAGACTGGTAAGAGTCAGTGGGCATCAGCAGATCCCCTATGACAGCACATGGCAGGCTGTTCTGGCAGGACTGATGTTTGAGAGGCTCGAATTCTGTGAAATAGAACATTCGAGGGATGGGAAACATGGCAACAGATTCTGAGCTTTCAACCCAACCCATGAACAAGTAATAAGGCAGGTAATTTTCTGTGGAAATTTCTTTAGCCCCAGTGTTGTGGATGATGATTACTCTTCCTACCTCCTTTGGCCAGCTACCAGCTTTCCCCTCCATTACTCTGCTTCTGGACAGAAAACCAGAAGAAGGGATTTTTGACCAAAACACCTATCAGGACCTTAGAGTGTTTTTTGCTCCAAAATGTTTCAAGGCAGATAGGGAAACAATTCCATTTTCGAGAGTGTGTTGAGAAGACAAGGTTGAAAGTTAAAAACATTGGGTTCTGTTTCTATATATGTTACTGATTGTGCTTATTATCTTAGTCATGTAATATATATATATATATTTGGTAGGGTTTGTTCTTTTTTATTTTTCTTGGGGTTTTTTTCCTTTTTTTTTTTTTGATGCATCCTTGAGATAAAAGGCCAAAAGTACAGAAAAGTTCTGTACGGTTAAAATACTTTTGAGATGCCTCATGCTGAAAAACTTGTAGCTACTGCTAAGGCCCATTGGCCAATTCCTGCTTCATTTCTGAGAAGCTATAAAATTCCCATCTGTATTTTAGTTCTAACAATTTGTTGTTATGGTGGAGATGCAACTTAAGAACAACCATTTTTGAATCTGTAGGGATGTATTTACCATTTTATAGCTGCCTTTTCAGTTTCTGAGCCACTATTGAAAAAAAGGAGAAGTATCTACACTGTTTTCAACCTGTAGACCATCCACTACTGTCCACATGCTCAGATTCAAAGGCAAACAAGCCTGTCTGGCCTCATTGGGAGGAATTATTTGCCTTCAAAAGACTAGACTAGTATTTGATTTCCACCAGCAGAGTCCATTGGGCAGCTCCTGTCACCTGCATTTCAATATTTAATCCTCCTCTATGTTTACTGTGCAAAGCTCTTTCAGAATGATGGTGTGCCCACTGTCTCACCAGCTGTGACGTTTGCAGCGAGTCTCCCACGGAAAGGAGCTGTAAAAAAGGCAAGCCAGGGTAGTGATTTCTGTTGCTCAATACCCACAAATCAAAGCTATTTAGTCTAATTTAAGGCTGAAAAAGAATTCCAAATGCCTTCAAAGGATTCAAAAAATCATCAGACAATACTGCAGTTCAGTATTCAGGACAAGAGCATATCCCACAGTGTGGTGGTTTGACAGGAAATGTGTTTTCTGGGATGCTGTGGTTAGGCCAATGGATGTTCAGATTTTAATATTGGCACCTAATGTGGCCATTGGGACATTGGATGCGCCTCTGAGAAAACAGGGTTAAAAGCAGGGCTCTCCCCTGGGAGGCTCTCTTGGGTTCCGGTCAGGGAAAGGTTCAGATCTCCCCTGCCTGGCTGCGGGCTGGGCGGGGCAGGGGAAGCCACCCGGCCGGGTGAGGTAGGCTGGGGCCCTGGCCAGAAGGGAGGTGAAGGCCCCTGCAGGATGGAAGGGTGGAGGAGCACTGAGAGGCATCGGGCAGCCCCCCCCCGCCCCCCCAGGAGAGATAGAGAGAGAGCTGGTGCCTGTTCTTGGCCGGCTGAGAAGGAGAAGAGGGGAGTGCAAGAAGGTGCCTGGCAGGGCAGCCATGGGAGTTCTGGACAGACAGAGCCTCAGATTTTTAACCCTTTTCTTGGATGATGGAAAAATGCTAATCCTCCTGGAGTTGAATGAGAAGAGAGATATAGAGGAGATACGAGGAAATGGGCCACGAGAGAAATAGAGAAGAACGCAGGTGGAAGAGATGATGGAGTAGCTTATGCTGGACTCTTTGTGTGTAGCCATGGACAGAGCCATGTTTCCTTGTGATACAGGGACTGCATTCTAGGGGGAGGCAATGCCTCAGGACCAAGAGGGTTCGGTGTGGGTACCCCTCGGCCCCAGGGGGTGAAAAATATGGGGGGGACAGATGTCCCAAAGTTGAGACTGTGCCTTTTTGCAGTGGGACGAAGCATCCTTAAAAGTCGACCCTAGAAGCAGCTCTGGTCTGTGTTCAGTGGTGAGAGCAGTGGACATGAAAGGAAGAGGTCACCATTGGCACAAGAAGGACTCCTTCTCCTCTTGATGAACTGAGGATTGAGTATTCTGAAGGGTGGTGCTGGACCAAGAGTCGATGATTTGGGGGATGTATTGTATTGGGAATTTGGGGAGGAGGAGGAGGAGATGTATTTGTGAAGTTTTCATTTTCCTTGTGTGTTTCTTTTTTTTTTTTTCTCCTTTCCCTTGTAGTTTAGTTATTTTTTTTTTTCCTAAGTGGGAGCCTGCTTTGCTTATTCCTGGTCACATCTCACAGCAGACACCAGGGAGAGAGTATACTCATGGGGGCAATGGCATTGTCCCAGTGTCAAGCCATGACACACAGGCTGAGAGAATGAGGGCTGTTTAGCCTGGTGAAGAGAAGGTTGCATGGAGACCTCAAAACACCTTCCAATATCTGAAGGGAAGCAGGAGAGGGACTCTTCATTAGCAACTCTGGAGACAGGACAATGGGCAATGGCTTCAAAATGAAAGAGGGCAGGTTGAAATTAGATACTCGGAAGAAATTCTTCCCTGTGAGGGTGGTGAAGCACTGGCACAGAGAGCCTGGAGAAGTTATGGACACCCCAACCTGGTGTTCAAGGCCAGGCTGGATGGGGCTCTGAGCAACCTGAGCAAGTAAAAGGTGTCCCCGCCCATGTCAGAGAACTAGATGGCCTTTAAGGTCTTTGTCTACCCCGGCCATTCTATGATCCTGTGATTCTGCTGTGGTAGCGTTCAGGATGGAGCGTGTTCTGCATGTTGGCCATTTCCAATACACCATTGGTTCCAGGTGCCTTACACTAGCTTGCTCCCTGAAAATTCTGTCAGAATGAAGAACATCTCTCTATATATTAGACACATAATAAATGAAGAAATGGGTTTGCACATTTGTCCACTAAGTTGTGGATGAGGTTGCTGTGAAGTTTCATTTGGTTTTCTTGTTTGCTCATGAGGCCGACGGTCCTTGTGTCAGCTGCCTCAAAGGCAGCATTTGGCTCCTCCACCTCCCTTCTCCCTCCTGCCTCTTTCAATTTCTTTCCCTTGACAATTTAATGTCGTTTTCCCTTTCATACCTGAAAATCCCTGCATGCTTCTGGGCTTTCTCCCTTTTCATAGAGATCTTCTTCCACCCTTGACAATCCATACTTTTCATACCATAAGGGCCTGCCCTTCAGGCATAAAAGACTTTGATTCCTTATTATATCTATGGGAATTTAATTAATAGCTTCATGCCTTTTCATAGAAAGAGTAGGGAATTGATAGCTTGTTGCCTGAAGTACAGAAGGAAGAGAATGAAACATGAATCATGTGGAGTGGAAAAGTTGCTCTCTATTTTCTTCCAAGAACTACCCCAAAAGATGCAGGGGGTGATGAAGCCTGGCTAGATGAGTTTCCCTTCTAATGGAAGGAAACAACCACGCCACTTCATACAAGTCAGTCCTATAGAAGAGAGAAATTCACTTCTGGGAACATTGCAGGATTTGAATGCAGAGTCACACTCATCCTTTGTTGCTTTGTTGTCTGCTTGGCATGGAACACGCTGCTTTGAAGAGGGAAGTGACTAACAGACAGTCCACTTTACAAACACATCTGCTTCCCTCTTCTTCTGAGACCTCAGCACAGAGCCCTCTTTGGCATGGTACTTCAAGGTAAGAAGGAGCGGGCAGAGGGCACTGGGAACAGACAGCAGTTTGCAGGTTGTATAGGAAAGAGGACTGCCCCTTGAATGTGGTGCAAATACAAACTTCCACCAGTTTCAGGGGTACACTTCAGCCAAGCTTGTTGTCCTGGCACATTTTTTCTCTGTGAAAGGCTTTGCGGTATGATCTGGACGACAAGAGACGCAGAATACGGGGCTACGTAGTGCTGAGAAGGTAAGTGCCTGGCCCCAGGGTCTTTTGGCAGAAGCAGTGCACTAGAGCCGTTGGCTGCTGCCACAATGATCTGTGTGAGAAACAGATGCCTAATCCCCTCCGGGAGAGTAAAAGCAGGATTGGTTACAAGAGTCGAAGAGCACTGGGCTGGTGGCTGCCGCATACCAGCTGTAAAAGGAGCATGACTCCTACTGGCCTACCAACCAAACTCATGGTGGCAGTGGTAAGGATTAAAGTTCAGTGAGAGCTATTTGTGCCGCTACCTATGGCCCTTCTGTGGAAACAAATGTGCCTACCTTTAGGTTCCGAGATCCAGAGAACACAATGGTAGTTGCAGCGGAAAAGGGAAGGACAGAGCGCACTGGTGAGCTTGATGTGGCTTACACAGGGCAGGCAGAAGGTGCAGCCCCAGTCTCGCTTTTATTTCTAGAGCCTTTTTCTACGCAAACAGCTGCTGGATGTTTGCAACAAAGATGTGAGTGTGAAAAAGTGAGGGCAGGTCTATGTGGGAAAGAAGATACAAAGCATTGTGCGCAGTTTAAAAGCTGTTTAGAAAAAAAAGGAGTTACTTTGAGAACATCTTCTGTCTTGACACTTCCACCTGTGTGATCTTTAGCTGCTTTGGACATGGCCACAATGAAAGAATGTGAAAATATTTGCGCTGCCAATGTCAGGTTGCACAGGAAAGAGGGTAGGTTGGCAAATGCCTTCTGTCCTGGCACATCTGTCAGTCAGAAGTGCAGCTGAAAACGCTTGGCTGTAGCGATAGTCTCTGTCACTTTGAGAGAATGTGCTGATGCACGTATATGTATCATTGAGAAAGTACGTGAGAATCGCTAGTATGTTTCGTTTGGTTGACAGACTGCAAAGGGACCGTTATGGCCAGCACTGCCTTTTTGTTGTAGGACTTTTTCTTTGAGAGCAGCCGCTGGACATTTTGAAGCTGTTTGGGATCTTCAAGCGTTCGAGTGCAAGATGGTACCTAGATCTTGAGGGAAAGTGCATATCTCCAGGAAGCTGAATGCAGTTCAGTGGGTGCAAGTTACATGTTGAGCAGCTGATGGCCCAGAAAACTTTCTAAAATGAAGAGGCCATGCTGCAATTGCCTTTTATTTTGAAGCTTCTAAACTGTGCAGCCAACAATGCAATGATTCTTTGTAGAGAGCTTTTTGGATAATTGGTTAGCTGAGAAAGGACATTTCGATGTGATACCGATGGATAAGGATAGGGGATACAAGCTGGGAACTAAGCAACCAGTGTCCAATCACTGACAAAGGTCACAGTGACCTTCTCTGAAACGGGAAGACGGGGGAGAAAATCGCTTGCCAGAAAATGTAGATATCTTAGGTAGAGAAGCTGGAAGAATGCAAACATAGAAGCAAAATAATTATTAGAAGATAGAAGTAGGTGTGGTTGATCCAAGTGTGCTTTAACCAATAATGAACTCAGCTTTTGCAATATGTATAAGCTTCATTAACACCAATATAAATATGTGTGAGTTTTCAATAAACTTCGGGATTTGCCATTCACGCATATGGTGTGTCGCATTTCTCCCGCCGTTCACGACAATTCTTCTTCCTTCTGGGCTACATGCAGGATCCCATTCTGTCAGTGCCCGAGAGCCAGGATCCACAGCGGAGCTCTTGTCCCTCCACTGCTCCCACACGAACGGGGCTGGGCTAGAAAAGTGCTTGTCTTTTTCCTGGGCACTGCCAGCGCTCTTCTAAATAACCACACCACAGCACTGTCAACTCACAAAACCAGGACACGCACCGAGCCCAGCTCACAACTACCCCCAGGACCCAGCCAAGTCAGAAACGTCCCTGCTCTCCAATCAACTGTGTCAGGACAAAAAGATGTCACTGATCTTCCCCTTCCAAGTGGATACTCTTCTTTGCCCCACACTCAAAGGCCGACACCAGATCTTCTGCCCTAACAAACTTTTTCTCTCTCACAGAGCCTGGTAACAAACTTGAAAATGTTGGCCGAGCTCGCAAAACTGTTGGTGGAGAAAGCTCTTTGCTGCCTACAATTTCAATTGCACCCATCAAACTATAAACGTGCACCCTGCTATCGCCACTTTCCTACTCAGCTCTAGGTACCACGGTAAGCCTTCAATCTCTCAGAGTCAGGATCCAAATGGGATGGCACCAGGGACTGCTCACACAGTCCCTAAAGCTACAAGGGACAAAAACCTGTCCTGCAGAGGCCTGGCCTGGCCTCTGCATTGCCACTGACAGTTCAACAACTCTAAGCCAGAGAACTGCCTATTGGGAAAAGCCTTTCAATTCACTGAGACCACCCAAAGTGGCCACCCAAACTTTGCCAAAGGGAGGAGGAACTAGAAGCCCATCTCAAAAGAAATGGCATCCCCTCCTCCAAAATCCAAAGCATCCAGGGCCTGATCCTCTACAAAGGTGTCAGACCACTGTTATTGGGCATTACCTGTGCGGGGCACTAGCAAGACCCAGCGCAGCTCTTTACCTTGTCCAAAAGAAGTGTGCTGGCAGAATTTCAAGAAGGCTGCCTTGAGAAAGTGGAAAACACATGCCAAATGGATTCTTGCAGGAAGGAGACTGCCTTCCAAAGATGGATACCGACTCCATGATTGTACAAATTGAGTCAGTGCTTCCAAACCAAATATGCCAGCATAGAAAGTTGCTGCCGCCCTTAAGCTGCACGACACAGCTTCTTATCTGCACCTCCAGCACTGGGGCTAAGTTCTTTCCTTCCCATGAGAAAGCATTGCTGTTCTCCTTCAGGAACTTACTGAGCAAAAGTTGCATACCACGTCCGGTACTGACTCTGTCCAACAATGGCTCCTACACAGAAAGGACCAGGACAGAAATGTCTTGCTGTACTATACCTTCCCACGATACCTTATCATCAGCCCTACCAACATTGCCACCATATCTTTTACTTCCCAAGCAAGGAAAGGCACTCCAAGTCACTTGGCTTTGCCTTGCCTCCAGTACCATGCCTAGTTTTCCTAGCCTACCCTACGCTAGCTTTGCTTGCTTGCCTATGTCTGCCTTGCCTAGCCCTTCCAATAACTTCCTGGCTTTGCTTTGCCTTGTCTACCACTCTTTGCCCTGCCTTCCATGCAGGTAAGGCAATGCAAAGCAAGTGTAGGCAATTGTAGGCAAGTCAAGGGACAGGTTGGCAAGACTGAAGCCGTGAGGGGAAAGCAAATGGAGTGGTAGGTGAGACAAGTGCCAGAAGTTAGAGGCAAGGCTGGGCATAGGAGGTAATGGTAACCGGAAGGGCTAGGCAAGGCCAAGCCCTGTAGGAAAACTGCAGGCAGGTCAAATGTGAGGCATGGGTATGCAAGGGAATGCAAAGCAATGGAGAATGAGCAGGGCATGGCAAGGAAACTGGTTGGTTGCCCAATGCAAGGCAAGTGGCAGGTCCATTCAAAGATTGCTGGTACACAAAAGCGGCCCGGACGGACCGCTCTGTCCAGCCTTGATCTTGCATGGGTCATGTCTAATCTGCACCTAAGACACTTGGGTTGCCTGCTTTCCTTTGTATGCAAAAGAACTGTCATTCTGCCCCTGAAGCCCAAGGGTGAAAGATGAACTTTGTGTCCAAAATTCAAGACATGGAAGGATAGATGTCAGAAGAAAGCTGTCAGGACAGATAGGTGTGCTTGCACGTGGCCTCCTCCAGGCTTCTTCTCACAAGCTCCTGAAATGCTGGGCCTTGAGAAAAAATAGCCAGTGGAAGCCTGGAGAATCCTAGGAGAAGCAGGCAGGGCAATGCATGTTGAAGAGATTCCACAAAAAGAGAGGTGGTGAATTCCAGGTGGGGCACTGGTGAGCAAGGTAATGCAAGGCAAGGAAGGGGTTCAAGGGCAAGGCCAGACAAGTGGTGGCTTTGCCAGGCAACACAAAAGAGAGGGAGACAAGGCAATAAGAGTCCTAGAAGGAGAAGGAAATGAAAGATTGGAGCTGGACAAATGGGAAGGAAAAGAAGGATAGGTGAGCAAGTCAATACAAGGCACTGGGTTGCTATGAGGGCAAGGGAAGGACATGCATGGGTCAGGAAGGCAAGGGAAAAGAAAGGAATTGTCAGCAATGACAAGGAAATGCAAGATTGGGTAGGAAAGGCAAGGCAATGTGGGGGAGGGATAGGCAACACAATGGGTATCTTAACAGGAAATGTCCATGCACAGCAAGGCCGAAGGAGAAGTGGTAGAGAGGTCAAGGTGGGAAATAGGTGAGTGTGTGCAGCTAAGAAAGAAAGAAAGAAAGTGCGTAGCTCTCGTGTCTCTGTGTGTGTGTGTGTGTGTGTGTGTGGGAGTGAAGTTTGCAGGATGTAAAGCAAAGAAAGGTGTCTCTTGATTGTGGAGTGAATGGATGTTTTTGAATGTAAGTGGCAAGGTCCAAGCAACCTTTTCATCCTGGTACATCTGTGTCTGTGAGACATAGTCAGAAACGTCTCCTTTTAGATTCAGACTGCAAGCAGGACATAGAATGTGACTGTGTGAATAGCTGAGCAGGAAGGCACATCACATCAGCATGTTTCAACAGAAGCAGTTAGTGCGAGAAGGAGATGGACGTGTGGGACTCCAGCAATATGGCAATGCACTCAGCTGAGAAGCAAAGTGCAATGCCTCGGTGTGTGCTCTGAAAATAAAAGGCTGCAAGGAAAAAGCAAGGGGACAGGCCAGTGAAATCTTTCTGTCCTGGCACACTGAGCTGTTTGAAGGTGAACCGCTGTTTGGTTTCACTAAGGACTCGGAGACATGGAGAGGATGTGCTTGTCCATGTAGCTGAGAAGGAAAGTGAGAAGCACCGGTACGTTTGGCAGAGTTTGTAGGCTGCGAGGAGAAGGTGACGGCCAGGCCTGGCTTTTGGCTGTGGCACTTGTTGCAAGGAAGAAGCTGCTGGATGGTTAAGCTTTTGGGGATCTGCAAGAGTGAAAGACTACGCTGGTACCTCATAAAACTAATGCTTGTTGATCATCTGGCTGAATCTATGACATAAACCAGAAGTGAAATTTCCCCCCATTTCCCTCAGTTTTTTCACCTTTTCATCCAACAGCCTGGGCCTTTTTGAAGCTGCTGTCAAACGCCTTGCCTTGGAAGCTAGAAGTATCTCAGTTCACCTGCTAAGAAACAGGGAAAAGAGCTCAAGTCAATTTCAGAATTGCCCTGAGCAGAGCTGGTGTTTCGGTACCGTAAATTTCCATTGCGAACATGTGCAAAAATCACCATTTTATTAGGCAAACATTTGAAATACACTAGCAGCTTCATCTTCTTGTCGCTGCAGTCCTTGGAAGTTTTGCTATTTACTGAAACAGGAAACAGGTCAAACACGAGAAGCTTAAGAATCCAAGCTCACTGCCATTGTACAAATAGCACAAACTTGATGAATTCAAGTTACCATTGTAACCTACAGAACGGCTCTATTCAAGAAAATGGATGTGTCGTCCTTCACGGGGGCAGAAAACCTTTCTACCACGTGAACTCTGGGAATAATCCATCATGCCTCAGTGTGCTGTGGCTGGTCAGAGAGCTACACGATGGGTCTCTTTGCCTATGGCACTCTCAGGGCTCAAAGCTGCCCATAAACTCCCCCTCCTTACAGACACGCTAGTAAAGCCCACCGAAAATGCCGTTCTCCAGACAGCTTACTGAAACCAGCTAGGAGTTCCCAGCATCACGCTGGGCACTTCTGTCCACAGATGGCTTTGCTTTTAATGAACCAGAACAGAGCTGCGTTTTTCTAGTCTTTAGCTCTACTAAGGTATTTGATGTAACATGGCGAGAAAAAATCTCTTTCGACAATGATAATAACAGAGGGGATAATGTACCTTTTGCTGCTATCTTCTTTTGCTGCTCCATTTTGCTTGCTTTGTTATTGCTTTCTGTCAAAGAAACGCCAGCAAAATCCCTCATCAAGTCCTGCTGTGAAGACAGACTGCCAGAAAGGTAGAGAAACTTTGAACCTTTCCAAGACCCTTGTAGCACATGTCTTGGTCAATTGGTATGCAGATCCTTTCTTCCAGCAGGACTTTTTTGCACCGTTAGCACACATTGAACTGAATCCCGTACAAAAGCAGTGAATAGAGGAATTGTTCTCTTTCCATTGGAATGGTGATAAAAATGCATATCAAATAAAAGCATTTTAGAGCAGCAGGAAGATTTTCTATGTAGCTAGCAAATCATAAAAAGATGCATATTTACCGGTGGGGTTCCTCTCGGAATTTCAAAGAATTCCAGACAGAAAACACAGCTTAGTAAACTGCAAATCTAAATCACAGTATCTAGAAAGGTGACATGAAAAAGAGCAAGAGGAAGAAAACCAAAAAGAAAACCAAAGGAAGCCAGAAATAAGGCACAACCTCTCCTCCTTCTCCGCTTACTACAGTACCTTAGAAGTACCTGTGAGTGTCCTAACAGTCACATAAGTAGAAAACTGTGCCAAGAACAATTGTGGAAACTGGAAAACCGTGCTATCCGAACAGAAACATAGGGTTTGCTTTCACGACGATTAAATCTGCATGCAATGCGTACGGTAAGGGTATGTTTTGTATGTTCAAAAACAATTCAAAAATATTTCCAAATTGAAGGGGCTGCTTTTTATTTCTTTTGAATTACTTGGCTAAATATGGTGCACGTTAAAATACTGCAGAGATGTGGTTCATTTTACAGATGCCAACTGCAAAGGAGGCAAGCATTTTGTGTGCTTAAGAAAGTCAAGTATTGGAGAGTGTTTTTGTTACTTCTTTAGAAGGTTAGAATATGCGTAAAAGATGCTAGCTGGGGACTTACAATTAATGAATTATTTACTGTCACTAGGTCAAATGACATTAGCTTTCAAAAAGGAAAAGGAGTCTTATTCCACGTGCCAATGTTAAAGTAGATTAATAAGCCTTCAGCAGAATATGGATATGAAGAGGGATATGACATGAAAGGGTAAGCAACACTGGTGACAGCAAAAGGCTTACCTGCTTCACACAAATACAGGAGATAAAATACTGTTTTTTCACAAACATTGCTATCCAGAGCTTTCCTTGAAAAGTTTCACTGCCAATCATGAGAGTAAAATTCTGAGTGACAGTAAAATTCACTCTATCATGAATAAAATTTACTCAATCATGACAGCAAAATTTGCTCAATGATGAGTAAAATTCTTAGTGTAAGCGAAGTACCTTAAGCAAAGGGTAGCTCAAGCATAACTGGCATTTGATGTCAACAAAGGCAACTTGGCCTGCACGTGTCACATCTACTGCATTCAAAAGCTTACTCTGTCTCAGATTTCCTTTTGAGGGATACCAAGGCAAGCCGTTAAACTGCATGAAAATGATGACTTAAAGGAGGATATATTAGAAGCATGGAATAATGGTTAATGTTCTTTTCCTTCCAACTGCTTTGTTTGCCCGTTTAAATTTTTTAAGTCCTTCCTGGTATCACCGTGGTAGCAGTGCAGCAAGTGTTTGGTTGTAAGCTGTCCATATTGCCAGCTTCTGGACTGCCTTCAGAAAACTTCCCACTGGTTTTGTCTAGAAATCACAAGCAGTAGAGATGACAAAGACTGCAGAAACCTTCTCATCTCCTTCTAGAGCAGGAGCGTGTCTTTGACCCACTCTTAACTAGACAACTTTCATCAGTCATGAGAGAGTCTCATGTTCAAGAGCTAAGCAATGACAGCTGTAAATGACAAAAAGCACACTGATATTTTCTTGGGACTCCAGCACAGAGCAATGAAGGAGCTTGAATTCACCTTCTTGGAAAGTTTTAAAATGCACATGAAGTTTAGGAGAGGAGCTAAGCCATGGTAACTTTTGTTGAGTATGTCTGCCTAGACAGAGTTTCCATCACCGCAGAAGGAAGGAATGTCATTTAACTCACATAATCATCTCTAGCTGCTAAGCTGCGCTTACTGCAGATTATCCGCAACATATTTTACGGGGTGAGCTTTTATGTGTAATCCCTGAGTAACATTCCAGAGAGAAGTATTTTGGAGGGGGGGAAAGCCCAACTCTTAACTGGTTCAAATAATGGTTACATTTGAAAGTCAAAAAAGATGTAAAACCTTTCTTTCCTAGACCTATTACCAGCACAAACTGTACCAGAATTTACGACGCTTTTATTATGGCAGCATAACTCTACCGTGGACGCTCTCGCTCTGGACTATTCCTTAAGAAACAAAGTCCCCGAGAGAACTAAAACAAAATTAGCCAAAAATATTGGGCTGGATGATTTCAAAGGCTATGTACTAAAGGCCAAACACTTGTAATAATAGTAATGAGCGGACTAAAAGTTAAAGCATTACTCAGTTCAAAGATATCTTGTTCTCACAGAAGACTGTAAAAAAACTCTATTTTTCTGGGTCTGTTTTGTGCATTTAGATGTACCTTCTACTCCTTTCCACTGTCTGCGAATGTTTATGACAAGGTTGGAGGACCTCATGCAACCTTCTAGAAGTAAAGAAAGACAAGCCAGTCAAGAAAGGCAAAATTGTTAATGGCAGGTGGAAAGAGGGAGGCCAAGAATAGAAAACAAAAGAACAATAATAATTAAACGCCCTCCCTGTCTTCTGTGAAAAGAAAAGGCACAGACAAGAAAGAACTACTGCAAAATTCTCACGAGAAAAACGCACTTGATCTGGCTCAAGTATTTTGTGCTACATTTCTTGCTGTTTTCTCATGCCAAACATCTTAACCATTGAAGGTGTCCCTTTTCTCTTTCTGGAATACAGCTAGGAAGATGGCTGTGTCATTGCTGTCAAGCTGTTATTCTCAGAGGTGTCCAGTTGAAAGTCCTAGATGAACTGCTTTGCTCTGTCTCTTTAATATGGCATGACTTAACCACTTACAGTTTCAGCAGCTGAACTTGCCCAGCCCTACAATTCTTTAATCTTTGAATGGTTATATTAGCTCCTTGGCAACTGGCATTTGTAAGTCCATGCAACTGTGCAGAATTTGCACGATGAGATGATGCCAAATGAGTCATGGCAGTAGATTAACTAGGACATGCAAAGCAGAGAGGAGGGAATGAGAGCACAAGAAGAGGGTACAATCTCCTTTTTTTCTGCAACAGGGCTAACACCGTAGAAATCAAAAGGAACACAAATCCTCCTAGGGGTAGTTCTTGCAAAAAACAAAGACTTCTTTTTGTGTTCACAGATCACAGCAAAATGCGGATGACAAAACCAGGCCATTAAGTCACATCCAGTATGAAGCAGTATGAAAGAGGAAAGCAGCTGAGAGCCTCAACCCTGCTGAGTAGTCTCAGTATTCTTCTCGACATTAGCAGAAATTTGAAATGAGTCTCTGAAAATTACAAAGGAGGCAGAAGAAAAGGGAGCAATGACTCCTCTGGCATAGTGTTTCCTAACAGGGATCTTCAAAATGTAAAGATTGTATCATCCTTTCAACTGAAGGAAGGTATTAAAACAACAGGAAGGAAATGGCATCACATGCTAGAAAGACTCTGGGCAGTGTACTTCTAGACAGAAAGGCCACTGATGGAAAACCGACTAAACTGGCACCAATGCAGCAGCATTGTATTAAAGTCCAAAAATACCCACCGCTTCACTCTTTGCCATTCCATTCATATGGACACAGCAGCTCTGCAACATTCCTACTGATCATCTCCTTGGCCAACTGGGAGTGAGGGTCCCTAGTGATGCAGAGTCCCCAGGCAAGTGCAGAGGGGAGCTGCTTTTTTGCAAAAACCAGGCTTTTGAAGCACTCAGGCCTTTATCAGTTCCATAGCTTTAAGCCATAACAAAATTCATTCAACCAACCATCATACGCCACGCTGTGAACACGTGACGATTCTAGAACTTGTTGATCTACCTCTGATTCAGCGGCCTCACCTTCCCATAGTCCTTTTCTACTTAGCCAAAGTATCGGGCCTCAGCCCAAGGCCTTCCTTTTGTAAGCTTCTACCTATATGCAGCAGCAAACCACTATTTTCTTCCGTGCCAAGAGTTTAAGTAGATGATTTGCATCTGCCCTTCCGGTGAAACATAATGGGGAGAGAAAATTCTGTTGGAAATGTTCAGTCATTCAGTTTTCTAGACAGGCCAAATCAAAAGAAAAGCAAGCTATAGGATTGTGTACTTGCTCTTACAAAGCACCTGCTGCCCTCTGACAATGAACTAGCAGAAAACCAGCAAAAATAAGACTTGAGGCAAACAAGCCTTTGAAGGGAATTATGACATGATAAAGAAAGACAACACATTTCCAGCTTGTCGAGATACTTGAAATGTCAGCAAAGGCTTGAGGGCAAAGGCTGAACGAATGGGGAAAGGTTACAAGAATCCCAAGAAAAACATGACCATGGATTAAAAGAATCCCAACAGGTCAACTGACCTGTTGAAGTTTTCAGGAAATCAGTGGCTGCTGATTTAGATAGGCCATTCAAGTTAATTTCCCCGTGCACCTTCCACTCCTTTTTCACCTGTCACCATCACAGGGTGAATTGGGACCATGGAATCACAATTCTTTGGATTCTGTTCTTAGCTTTAGGAGACAACTACAGCAGCTGAAGTAGCTGTTACTGATGTGATACCCAGGAACACAGAGTTGACATATTTCATTCATGTCCAATCACAACTAGCCATATCTAAGAGGATAGGATTGGCCTCTTTTCATGATGCTTTTCTTATTTTACAGCCTGCTATGATTCTGCTGAAACTTTTTCATTAGTTTCTCTCTAAAAAGGAGAAAGTCCAATGTCCCTCCCTACTGGTGCAGGTTTACCATTCGGTTTGTCGAGTCTAAAAATGGAATTGGAACTAGCAGGAATTACTGTGTTTAAAGCATCCGGTCCGTTCAGACAGTCTCCGGTCGATAAAAGCCTAGATGTTATTGGCTAAATACTCTGTTTCCCCCAAGAGCGGACGCACGCAATTTAATCCAACTTTTTATAACAAACTCAAATAATACAGAATCCCGTCATACAAAAGAGTCACAAAGAAGCAGGAAGAATTATCGGACCATTTATGGTAGCAAACTTCTCACCTTCTTTTGGAGTGAGCATAATCTGCTAGCTGAAGTAACAAACTTGAGGACAGAAATCGCCCTACTATTGAGAAGTTGTTGACAAGAGAACCACCTAAGCTGTGTGACTTTCCCTTTTCTATTCATTGGTCAAGCCTAGTAGCCTAAAATTTACGGGCTCAATCAAAGACAAATGCAATCTAGTCAGAGGTCTATGAAAAGTCCAAAACTAATCAGAATTCTTCTTAGACAATGGAAATGGAAGCAGAGCTACCAATTTCCTTGCCACATATCCCTAAAACTCATTCCTTTCTAGTCCTAACTAATGTATAGCCACCAGTACAGTCAGGAAAAGATGAAACTTACAGATGTCAGCAAGGGAAGGATTTGAAAGAACTATTCCCATTATTCATCGTCTAGACAGCAACTATCATTAAAATCAGAGCCCTTTTAGAAGGGCTTTCCTTGTGGGAAATTCAGGACTCCAGGACAAGGGAGCGAGAGGATTAAGCAGAAGCCGTTGATTGTTGACATGATGCACTTACACATTCTAAATCTCTGCACACGCCAGGCCCGCATTTTTATCTTGGTGCCTTTGTTATGTCCACACATTCTGTGTGTACCTCTCAGAAGATAGGTTTGGTTACAGTCCAGGCGCTTTGCTGCCCCCCGTTATCGAGTTCTTGTAGTCTTGGAATTTGGTGTCTCAACTTCTCTTTCTTCTTTTAGCACGGCTTATGTCTTAGTAACCTTGATGAATTCCAGAGGGCTCTGAGAAAATTCTGAGAAGAACATATTCCAGCTGGATGGCTGGTGCACCCTGTAGTCTAAGAGGTTCAGCTACATTGCTACAATTTCCCCCTTCTTCATCTTGCACCAGCTAAACCCTTTTCACTGTATTTACTTCCAAGAGGCTCACCAGTTTCATGATGCATGGAATACCAAGAAGCAATATAATAATGACTACTAGTAACAACAAAGTTCCCTTTACAAGATCTT
Organism: Agelaius tricolor; assembly: GCF_023055355.1. Lineage (NCBI taxonomy): Eukaryota > Metazoa > Chordata > Aves > Passeriformes > Icteridae > Agelaius > Agelaius tricolor. The sequence goes on along the minus strand of NW_027269290.1, from coordinate 234,656 downwards.
CCAACCATCGAGTTGTTTCCCATCTCTCAAACCATTCCTGCGTAACCCTCTCATTCCCAATCAATTTCTTCATGTTATCTTGTCCTTGTTTGAGTTTCCAGTGAATGACTGCAGAATGGTTAGAGAGGTTCAAAAAACACATTCCTTCAAAATCCTCACACTCTTGCCCATGTGCTAACAAGAAAGCTAGAGCAGCATTATTTTGCAGTGTGCAATGACTAATGGTATCTACACCAGTGAGAAGCTGATTTAAAATCACTGATCTTACCTTGAGTTGGTTGACCACCCAGCACCGCAACTTATTAAGCATACTCAAAGCTTGACCAACAGCGACACCTGCTGTCAGGAATGGCACAATTAATCGAGAGGAGCGCCCAAACCTGTACACAACTGAGGCAAGGGCGTCTTAAGCTTATGCTTCTTCTTTCAGATCCCGGGAGGCGCAGAATCGAGTTCTTCGCGCACAGAGCATTGTGCCGGTGGCGGTACGCTCCGGTGCGGCGCTTGTGCCGAAAGACGCCCGAGACACAATGCCGGTGGTGTTAATATTTGTTTGTCGCGTTTCGGAAGCTGCTGCTAGCCGAGTCCCCCGGAGGCGGAGAAGCGGCTTCTTCGCACACAGAGCATTGGGCCGGTCGCGGTGAGCGCTGGAGAGCGGCTTGTGCCGAAAGACGCCGCGGACCGGCACTTAGCTTCGGAGAGCTGCGTATCTGCGTCTTCTGCGTGTCTTGCCGCTCAACATTCAGCAAAAAGCTTTTCCACCATATCTTGCAAAGAGAAACTCTGCCAGTAAATAAAACATCCAAAACCCTGTTCTAAAGCTTGCACGGAGGTCTGAAAAGAGTTTTGAAATACGGAAAAGATAGTTGTGCAGAACTCGTTCTTTCCGAATATAATAACAATGGAAAAGGCAGGAGAGTGGTTAAGTACTAAGTCTGGATGCTGCCCACACTGTGCCTTCGTGGTGCGGCTTGCATCTTCGCTTTTGGGAAGATGCCGCGCTCTCCGTCTCCCGGAGGCGAAGAAGCGGCTTCTTTGCGCACAGAGCATTGTGCCGAGCGCAGGGAGCTCCTGAGAGCGGTTTGCGCCGAAAGAAGCCGGGGACCGGCACTTAGCTTCGGAGAGCTGCGTATCTGCGTCTTCTGCGTGTCTTGCCGCTCAACACTCAGCAAAAAGCTTTTCCACCATATCTTGCAAAGAGAAACTCTGCCAGTATAGAAAACATCCAAAATCATGTTCTAAACTTGCACGGAGGTCTGCAAAGAGTTTTGCAAGAAGGAAAGTTAGTTGACCAAAACTCGTTCTTTTCGAATATAATATCAGTGGAAAAGCCACGAGAATGGTAAAATACTGTTTTCTCTAAGTCTGAATGCTGCCCACACTGTTCCTGTGTGGTGCGGCTTGCATCTTCGCTTTTGGGAAGATGCCGGTCTCTCCGTCTCCCGGAGGCGAAGAAGCGGCTTCTTTGCGCACAGAGCATTGGGTCGGTCGCGGTGAGCACCTAAGAGCGGTTTGCGCCGAAAGAAGCCGGGGACCGGCACTTAGCTTCGGAGAGCTGCGTATCTGCGTCTTCTGCGTGTCTTGCCGCTCAACACTCAGCAAAAAGCTTTTCCACCATATCTTGCAAAGAGAAACTCTGCCAGTATAGAAAACATCCAAAATCATGTTCTAAACTTGCACGGAGGTCTGCAAAGAGTTTTGCAAGAAGGAAAGCTAGTTGACCAAAACTCGTTCTTTTCGAATATAATATCAGTGGAAAAGGCAGGAGAGTGGTAAAATACTGTTTTCTCTAAGTCTGAATGCTGCCCACACTGTTCCTGTGTGGTGCGGCTTGCATCTTCGCTTTTGGGAAGATGCCGGTCTCTCCGTCTCCCGGAGGCGAAGAAGCGACTTCTTTGCGCACAGAGCATTGAGCCGAGCGCAGGGAGCTCCTAAGAGCGGTTTGTGCCGAAAGAAGCCGGGGACCGGCACTTAGCATCGGAGAGCTGCGTATCTGCGTCTTCTGCGTGTCTTGCCGCTCAACACTCAGCAAAAAGCTTTTCCACCATATCTTGCAAACAGAAACTCTGCCAGTATAGAAAACATCCAAAATCATGTTCTAAACTTGCACGGAGGTCTGGAAAGAGTTTTGCAAGAAGGAAAGTTAGTTGACCAAAACTCGTTCTTTTCGAATATAATATCAGTGGAAAAGCCACGAGAATGGTAAAATACTGTTTTCTCTAAGTCTGAATGCTGCCCACACTGTTCCTGTGTGGTGCGGCTTGCATCTTCGCTTTTGGGAAGATGCCGGTCTCTCCGTCTCCCGGAGGCGAAGAAGCGACTTCTTTGCGCACAGAGCATTGGGTCGGTCGCGGTGAGCACCTAAGAGCGGTTTGCGCCGAAAGAAGCCGGGGACCGGCACTTAGCTTCGGAGAGCTGCGTATCTGCGTCTTCTGCGTGTCTTGCCGCTCAACACTCAGCAAAAAGCTTTTCCACCATATCTTGCAAAGAGAAACTCTGCCAGTATAGAAAACATCCAAAATCATGTTCTAAACTTGCACGGAGGTCTGAAAAGAGTTTTGCAGGAAGGAAAAATAGTTGTCCAAAACTCGTTCCTTTCGAATATAACATCAGTGGAAAAGGCAGGAGAGTGGTAAAATACTGTTTTCTCTAAGTCTGAATGCTGCCCACAATGTGCTTGTGTGGTGCGGCTTGCATCTTCGCTTTTGGGAAGATGTCGTTCTCTCCGTCTCCCGGAGGCGAAGAAGCGGCTTCTTTGCGCACAGAGCATTGGGTCGGTCGCGGTGAGCACCTAAGAGCGGTTTGTGTCGAAAGAAGCCGGGGACCGGCACTTAGCTTCGGAGAGCTCCTTGTCTGCGTCCTCTGCGTGTCTTCCAGCTTAACATTCAGCAAAAATCTTTTCCACCATATCTTGCAAAGAGAAACTGTGCCAGTATAGAAAACATCACCGATATTGTTCCAGAAGTTGCACGGACGTCTACAAAGAGTTTTGCAGGAAGGAAAAGATAATTGTCCAAAACTCGTTCCTTTCGAATATACTAACAATGGAACAGGGAGGAGAGCAGTAAAGTACTGTTTTCTCTAAGTCTGAATGCTGCCCACAATGTGCTTGTGTGGTGCAGCTTGCATCTTCGCCTTTGGGAAGCTGCCACTCGCCGAGTCTCCCGGAGGCGAAGAAGCGGCTTCTTTTCGCACAGAGCATTGTTTGGGTCGCGGTGCATTTCGGAGAGCGGCTTGTGCCGAAAGATGCCGGGACCGGCACCTAGCTTCAGAGAACTCCGTATCTGCGTCTTCTGCGTGTCTTCCAGCTTAACATTCAGCAAAAAGCTTTTCCACCATATCTTGCAAGGAGAAATTGTGCCAGTACACAAAACATCCCAGATCTTTTTCTAAAAGATGCACAGAGGTATTCGAACTGTTTAATTAGAAGGAAAAGATAGTTGTCGAAAACTTTTTTTATTCGATTATATTGTGAATGGAAAAGTCAGAAGAGTGGTAAAGTAGTCTTTTCTATTTGCTTGAAAGGTGCTCAGGTTATCCTTGTATTAAGCAGCTTGGTTCTTAGCCTTTCGGAGGGTGCCGCTCTCTCCGTCTCCCGGAGGCGAAGAAGCGGCTTCTTTGCGCACAGAGCATTTTGCAGACCGCCGGGAGCACCTGAGAGCGGTTTTTGCCGAAAGACGCCGGGGACCGGCACTTAGCTTCGGAGAGCTGCGTATCTCTGTCTTCTTAGGTTCTTGTCGTTAAACACTCAGCAAAAATCTTTTCCACCATATCTTGCAAGGAGAACCTGTGCCAGTACACAAAACATCCCCGATCTTCTTCTAAAAGTTGCACAGAGGACTGCAGAGTGTTTATCAAGAAGAAAAACATAGTGTCCCAAAACTCCTTTTATTCGAATATAATGTGAATGAAAGGGCAGGAGAATGCTAAAGTACTCGTTTCTATCAATTTGAAAGCTGCACACGCTATATCGGTGTGCTGCGGCTTGCATCTTCGCCTTTGGGAAGTTGCCGTTCTCTCCATCTCCCGGAGGCGAAGAAGCGGCTTCTTCGCGCACAGAGCATTGTGCCGGTGGCGGTGTTCTCCAGAGAGCGGCTTCTGACGAAAGACGCCCTGGCAGGGGGCTTCGTTTCGGAGAGTTCTTTACTCTGCCTTCTGTCTCTCTCATCGCATAAAACTGAGCCAAAAGCTTTTTTACTATGTCTTGCCAGGACAAACTGTGCCCGTACGGAAAGCATCTCCGCTCTTGTTCTAGAAGTTGCACGGAGGTCTGCAGAGTGTTTAGCAAGAAGCAAAAGAAAGTTGTCCAAAACTCCTTCTTTTTGAATGGTAATGTGAATAGAAAAGGCAGGAGAGTGCTAAGGTACTGTTTTCTTTAGGTTTGACAACTGCACACACACTCCCCATGTTGTGCGACTTTTTTCTTGGCTTTTAAAGACGCGGCCGCGGTCTCCGTCTCCCGGAGGCGAAGAAGCCGCTTCTTTGCACACAGAGCATTGTGCCGGTCGCGGTGCGATCCCGAGCACGGCTTCTGCGGAAAGACGCCCGGGAGCGGCCCCTACCTTCGGAGAGCTCCGTATCTCTGAATCTGCGTCTCTTGTCGCCTACATCTTAGCAAAAAGCTTTTCTACTATGTCTCGCAAGGAGAAACTCTCCCAGTACAAAAAGTATCCTTGATCTTTTTCTGGAAGTTGCACGGAGTGTCAGCAGAGTGTTTAGCAAGAAGCAAAAGAACGTTGTCCAAAACCCCTTTTCTTCCAATGTTAATGTGAATTGAAAAGGCAGGAGAATGAGGAAGTGCTGTTTTCTGTACGTTTGAAAGCTGTCACAAGGAGAAACTCTATCAGCACCTCAAGTTTTCCTCCATTTTACTCCCGAGATTTCTTTTGCTGTGCAGTCAAGAAGCACCCTTCGTTCTTAGTTATGCTGCAGGTTGTCTTCAAATGGCTTTGCTTTCTGTCCCCTCCTCCCCATTTCTAACAGGCACAAGCACATTCCCTTCCCGGAACAAAATCCTGGTAATAGAGCCAGGAAGACTACGCTTTGACTTTGAAAGCCACAACTTATTTAAAAGAAAATAGTCCATTCTTTGAGACCCAATATCACACATCTGTGTGCAGGAGGAAGAGGGGTGCGTGCGTGCGTGAATGGGAAGTGTACTCGCCAACAAACTAGAGCCAATATTAGTAACCAACATGTAACAAGTGTGGACGTATATAATTCCCTGCTCTTTTTTGGATCTTTTTTCTTCAAGGTTATTTTGCTTTTAAAAATTTTCTAGTCATTTGAGAGATTCTTCTTTGTTTGTGTGAGAATAGAAATCTCCATAAAGCTTACTACGTAAAAGCAGGGTAATCTTTTGGACTTGATGATGACTATTTGGGAGATGATATTTTCATCTGCATAAATCAATTTCCTTGTTTTGGAAATATTTTTGTCACGGAAAGTAGTAAGTTTCAAGATGTGTTTTTAGAAGGTGCAAAAATTGAGATCCTCATTTGTATCAAAGCCATACAAAGAATATCCCTTAAAACCATCCACTCCATCATTTCATTTTTGTATTTTTGTCTTTTCAATAGCTAGTTCTCACTTTCAGATGGCTTTTAAATGCCCTGTTTTGACACAATTTTGGTATTCATTTCTAAGCTTCAAAATGATATTTAAAGAAGAGTAATTTCCTGTAACTACTTGACAGTTTGCAAATTAACATCAAAGTGGAGGGAGGGAGGGAAGGAAGTGGCAGAAGGACTTGGCAGAAAGAAGGACATAGTGGGAGGAAGGCAGTGAAGGAAGGAAGTGGGGGAAGGAAAGAAAAGAAAGAAAGAAAGAGAGAAAGAGAAAAAAAGAAAGAAAGAAAGAAAGAAAGAAAGAAAGAAAGAAAGAAAGAAAGAAAGAAAGAAAGAAAGAAAGAAAGAGAGAGAAGGGAAGAAAATTCCCAAATGTCAGAAACGTTAAAGATGATAAAATACTTGCGTGTATGATAAAGAGCGAGGAGTAGATATTAGATATAGTATTGCTAAATGGCCCATAAATGTGAGACCCAAACAGTTCAACTCCTTGGATAGCAGTTTCTCAGCATGAATATGTTATTTCTAGCTTCAACTTCTTACTGCTACTGTACAGAATGATTACCATAGAATAATGGAATGGTTGGCTTTGGAAGGGACCTTAAATTCACCTACGTCCTCCCCAGCATGTCATTGTCAGGGACACCTTCCACTAGACCGCCTTAAGCTCAAAGACCCATTCAAGCTGGCCTTGATCACTTCCAGGAATTGGTCACCCACAACATGTTCTAGTGTCTCACAACCATCTTGGCAAGGAATTTCTTCCCAATAGCCAAAGGAAACCTATCCTCTTCAGGTTTTAAAGCCATCCACACTTTTCCTATCGCTCCGTGCCCTTGTGTAGCTCACCTGCCTCCTTCTGGTAGGCTGTCTTCAGCTACTGGAGAGCTGCTCTAACAATTTGCCCGGAGTCTGCTCTTCTCCAGGCTGAGAAAACGCCTGCGGGACTCCGGCTTGATGACAGACTTCTTGTGCTGCACTGGGGGCTCAGACCATTCTTCTTCTTGGAATTGTTGTAGGATGCTCAGCCACTCTTGACTGTGGTACAGGTACACTGGTCATTGTGGTACAGGTAATAAATAGATGATTGTTTTAATAAAGACCCAATTGAAATGATAAGAGCTAAATTTTAACGCAAAATTAATTGGAGAAAGATTCCTAAACCTGTGGCCCGTTACCCCAGCCCATCCATTGATTGTAAATGACATTCCTTGCAGATGTTATGATACATGAACCAAAGCCAAGTGATGGATACTGCTTAAGATAGATGTTCTACCTGCTTACTGCAATATGTTCTTATCAGTCTAAAACAATCCCCCGAACATGAAGAACAAGAGATTACATCATGAAGTAATGAAGTGCTTGGGTTGAAAGTAAAAGGCATTTGAAAGAAATGGGTTTGGGGGCTAACACAGCAAGATCTCAGAAATGGAGTGCCAGCTTAGCTCTCTGCTTCAGAGACAAGTGAAGCAATTCAGAAGCGTCTTCCTGTGAAAAAGGTTGACAGATCTTTCTGCACAACAGTTAACAGCCGGCAAATAACATACTAGCCACTACAAGTTTATCATCCTGGAGTGGAAGGGCCACTCAGACTCATAGCAGTGGTCTTGCTGCTGTGCCTGTTCAAATAGACAGAAAAGAATGAGGAAAACAAATTTTTCCATCTAGTTTGTTTCAGTATTGGTACAAAGACTATTTTCCCGCCCTCAGGAGACAGCAAAAACAGTCAACAACTGAAATGCTTCAGAAATGGAAATGATCTGAATCACAAATATTTCTTTTCACATCAAAATTAAAGCCCAAGTCATAACTGTCAAACAGATAGAACTATTTAAAGATGAATGTACTATACATACTAAAATATTCCCAGAGATAACTATTGTGTCCTTAGTCTGTTTAAAAGTCTAGACTTCCTGGTAAAAAAACTTGTACAGAGCTGAGGTAGCTCCACGACATTCTCTTTTCAGATTAATTAAACTCTTCAGTCTCACCACCGTTACCAATGGATTTCCGTAAGTCCTTGAAAACCAGTAATTTCCCTTTTTTCCTTCTATGAAAAAAATGACAGTGACAAGAGTTATTTGCACTCCCTATTTTCTGAAAAGCCTGAACATCAAGCCTTAAGAACTTTATCATCAGTTTTACTTCAAACTAAATTGGAAGAGAATGGCAGAAAGAATGGGAGCCTCAAGCAAAAGAATTTAGGCTTCTAATTCTTGGGTTGTCTTCTTACTTACCTAAGACAAGAAGCGGAAAGAGAATAGAGTAGAGTTAGCAGCTGTTGAAGATTTGCACGTACTCTTCCACTCTTCCAAGAGGTCAAGGATGCTTTTCTGGCCCTCTCTCCCTCCACAAGCTGCAGCTTTCTTCAAGGCACAGTCACCTGCTGTGGCATGGAGCTCCCCACGAGCTCCATTGTGTTCCTCCACGGTTCTCCAGGGACTGCTGGGAGACAACCTGCTTGATGATGATGTCCTCCAGGGACTGTGGGGGATTCTTTGCTCTGTCACCTGGAGCACCTTCTCCTCCTTCTTGTCTCACTTTAGGATCATGCAGCTGCTTCTCATACTCCTTTTTTCCCTCACTTGTCACTGCCTATTCATATGTTTTGTACTTCTGACAATATCTTTTCACAAAGACTGATGGGCTCAGTTGCAGAAATGTGTCTTGCTAGAAAATTGGATACTATAGAAAACCATGATTTTACAGAAAAGAATAGTGGAAGTACAAATATACTGCTAAAGAACCGGAAAACTGACAATCATTCATTGTAATACATCCCCTCATTTTGCCTTCTTTCTCCTTAAGATCTGGAAAGACTACTGGGCAGTGAAAAACACTACAGTGTTGTTTCAAAGAAAAGACTTTTTTAGGATTCTAAGGTGTATGTTCCAATTGCTTGAGAAAATTGAGAAAAGGCACTTTGTCTTTTGTGATAAATATCATTAGCCAGTAGGGACAAAGTCTGACCAACAACAAGAGCAGATCAAAATCTGATGAGACCAAGCAATATACCTTGAGTGGCCAGGACAGAACCATTGAGTCGTTGAATCTGTTGAATTGGAAGGACCCCATCAGGATCATCATCAGTCCAACTCCTGGCCCTGCCTGGGGCCATCCTTGAACTCCCAAACTCAGACAGTTGTGATGGTGTGACCACTCCCTGGAGAGACTCTTCCAGTGCCCAGCCATTCTCGGGTTAAAAACTTTTTCCTGATACCCGACCTAAACCTCCCCTGACTCAGCTGCATGCCATTTCATTGAGTCCTGTCTTTGTAGACCTCATTTGAGGACTTTCTAATACCAAGGTGATTCCGCCCCAGAGCAGAGCAGAGAAGAGAAGAGCAGAGCAGAGCAGAGCAGAGCAGAGCAGAGCAGAGCAAGACAATCCCCTCCCTTGCCCAGCTGGTGATGCTGTGCCTGATGCACCCCAGGACAGGCTTGGCCCTCCTGGCTGCCAGGGCACTGCTGATGCACATTCAGCTTGCCATTGGCCAGGAGCCTGGGTCCCTTTCTGCAGTGCTTCTCCCAGCCTCTTGCTCCCTCCCCAGTCTATACACCCACCAGGATTGCCCAGTTGCAGGTGCTGAATCCAGCACTTGCCCTTGTTCCACTCCATCTGGTTGGTGATTGCCTGTGGGAATCCTCAAAAACAGAGGGGTTTGGGAAAGCTGCAAAAGGAAGGCCTCAGAGACAGCAGAACTGTCATTGGAGCTAAGCAGTAGTCATAAGGTTTGTCAGCAGAAAAATTAGATGAGAAGTAGAAAAGTAAGGACAAATGGAACAATGGTCTGTGTATTAATGCTTGTCTAGAATAACTCCCTAAGCTACAGCAAAGTATATCTAGCGCGATGTTAGGTAGTTCTAAGCTTAATAACGGAGCTCTGTGCACTGTATCTTAAGGCTTACAAGCAGGTCTTTTATTCGAAAGAAGCGAGCATTGTTCTAAGCCCAGGTACATGTCTTTATAGTGATTGGATAGAAGTACTGTCAATATGCTTTTGCTTTGTGTGATTGGTCAAAAAACTTTTCAAGTCAGTTGTAACATTAAGTTCTTTGTCTGCTGCTGGGGACGTGAGCTGCTGGCAGCTTCCCATTGTCATCACCATGTAATGAGACTGATGCTGGAAAAAACCCAGCTTGAGACGCCGTCCCCAGCAGTCCCGCCCCTTTTGTGATTTGTGCATAGACTCCCGGCCAGCAAGAATTGCCCATCTCTCCTATTTGGCAAGATCTCTCTGCAAGGTCTCTGTGCCCTCAAGGGAGCTAGTTCACAGCTCCTCCCAATTTAGTGTCTTTGGCAAACTTTCTTAATATTCCTTCAAGTGCTGTGTCCAGGTTGTTCAAAAGATGTTGAAGAGAACTGGCCCAATGATGATACTGTCTTAGCCACTGAAATAAGTGCTTCATACTTCCTCTTGTGCAGAAATCACAACAAATTTCTTTTCTATCCATGTTTTCTTATGCTCATGCTTTTTATCCCAACAGCAGCTGACACGACATTTACAGGCACAGCAACAGCACACTTTTCCTGCTCTTCCTAGACTTAACAATTTTGCAACCGGTCAATCAGTGACCTTTGCAAGTAAAGTCAGACCTTCAGCATTTCTCATTAAATGAATGTCTTCAGAAGAAAACTTTGCTGCCTACTCTGTACGACTGGAGAATAGATGATAATGAGTTAGCATCACAATCAGTTAAGTACAGAGCCTATCCTTTAGCAGGGAAAAAATTAAAAGAAGAGCTCTTTTATGCAACAACTATCTGAGAAACAAAACAACTAGGATCTTCCACAGGGTTCCCTGCAGTAGAAATGTACTTGGATGAATGCAGAAGATAAAAGATGTGGTTTTGAAAGGCTATGTCCTTGCTAAGCTAAATTGGATCTCATCCTGTAGATGAAAGATCAAGGAGCTCAAAGCGGAGCTAGAGAGACATGTCCAGATAATGAGATAGAGCAAAGCATTTTCCAAGATAATTAAGCATTCTGGTGGACTGGCCAGTTAGGTTAAATCTGCCACACCCATTCACTTTTGGGGACTGAACTGTGGAGTGCTAAACCGTATCTGCTGCTGTGCAAAGTAAAAGAGATCCATCCAAATTGTACGGTTAGTGTGAACACTCTCACTCTCAATTGTAAAACACTTCATTAGCTATTAATCAGTCTTAGGAACAAAATGAAATAAAGTTGTTATGCCATCTGGGAATGGGAAAACATCTTCAAAATATTTTTTTCTCTATGTTTTCTTCTTTTTTCTTTTTTTCTTTTTTTTTTTTTTAAATCCCACATTATGTGATTGATAACTTCAACCATTCTGGAATGCTTTTAACAGATGAACCCAGCATAGTAGTTTTATTACCGGCTCTTGTCCCTTACATGCTTCAGTACAGGTTTGGAATATACTCCACAGTCAATTCGTGGTTTTTTATCTCTTTTCCCAGAGACAACTTTTAAAGGACTACTTAACCCCTAAAAATCATAATTTCTCTGGTTTCTCCAAGCTTTTTGAGAAAGCTGTTTTGGTTTTGTTTTGGTTTGTTGCTTGTTTTGTTTTATTGCATCGTTCCCAATGTCTTCAGACCTACTACAAGAAGAAGTTAAAAATAGATCTTATTTGAAGAGACTGTTAAAGCTAATGAACTGCCAGTCTTGGTATTTGTATCTTTCTAAATCCTTTAAATTCCAAGGTTGCCCTCCTGAATCCTCAGTTACTTAGAAAACATTGTGTTTAGAAAACAGAGCCAGTTCAATTGCTTCTGCAAACTCACCTTCATTGTATAGGATTGTACTTCAAGAAATCTTGCTTCATTCAAACATTGGAAGTACAGATTTGACATCATCTGTGACCCTTCCATCTGTCTGAACTGTATTTCATTGTGTGAGTTCCTCAGTTGCTTCAAATAAGGACAGAATCTTTTCAATTTGCATAGCATGTTATCTGAAGATCTCCTGTCTGCTTTCTTCACTTGCTTTAATGGGAAGACAAGGGAAATACATTTTGAATGTTATCTTTTAGAGTCTACTTTTACCTACCAGTGTGCTTCTATGGACTAGAACCAATTTCAGCTTGAAAGAAGGTATTGTCACGATCTGCTCATACCAACGGGTTGGTTAACTGGTTGGTTGGTTAACTGATCTGGGAGTGCAACAGACAACCTGGAAAGGGGATTGCAGTATCGATCCAAACAAATGCACCTTTATAGAATGACCACAGCAAATGCCTGAAAGGAATCAGGGAGAGGAAAAGAATAAAACAGAGGGGGAGAAAGAGAGAGGAGTATAGCTACCAAACATGGAGAGACTAAGTCCTCTTAGTCCAGCCAATAGAGTTTGCCTAGTCACGTTGGGAAGATCTCAAAGTCCTGGTGAACTCAAGGTTCTATTATAGTCCATTGCTGAGGGGGGAAACAGAATCTTGAAATGGCTGAGGGGGAATAGATACAATCAAGAAGAAGAAGTCTATTGAAATTGCTGAGGGGGAAAAAGGTATTGAAGACGGGTACAGACAGTCCATGTTCTCAGCAGGATAAGTCAGTATCAGCAGTGAGTGGGACCCACTGTTTCAGGACTGCTTTCTGGGGGAAACCAGTCTAGGTCCTGTAGGCACATCTGTAGGCAACACTCAGCAGGCATCCTGCTTCAGTCAGGCCAGCACCCCTGCATCAGAATTACAGGTGTCTCAGTCTCAGTCCTTGGTAGGGGGGCTTCAACCTCGGTGCCTCACGGTGGTAGTGGAGCAGAGGAAGGATTTTCCATGGGGGGGGCTACCAAGTTGCCCCAGCAAGTTCATCTGGCCAAGAGGTGGGAAAATTCCTGGTCTATTGTCGTGAAGCAGGTGCAAGCATATAGGCTGGGTCGCCCTTTGGCAGGCCCTGCTAGAAGCAGTCACTGAAGACACAGCTGTGAACAATCACTTGGCAGGCCAGAACTCTGCTCAGGGGCCTCAGGATTTTTGGTGTTCATCCATTACTGGCATGCCAGAGGTCCCATCGGGGTCCTCAGGGTCCTGATATCGGTCCTGTGGACGGTCGTGAGGCAAATGGGGGGAACCTCAGACCGTCTCTCACAGCACCTGGTGACTCACGACAGGCTTCAAAGGGTCTTCATCAGCAGTGTTCTGTACTATTGTTTTATACTTGTCGCACATTGGTAGCATATCCCGGAAAGCAGAGACAATACGTCAGACAGAGAGAGAGAAGGGAAGGACAAGAAAAGATAAAAAAAGGCGGGGGTAAGGAAACAAGAAACAAATGTAATAACAGTAATTTAAACCATATTATTTTGAAACATTTTTTTCAAATATCTGAAACTAATCACAAATAATCAAAGGCAATAAAGCAATAAACAAATCAACAACAGTTCATTTAAAATATTTTTTTTCAAAACAATTCACCAAAAATCAAAAGTAATTTTCTTATAATCTTCAAAGAAAATTGAAGACGATTTCAAAACACATCCTCTCATTTATAGTCGCCTTGTGTCAATAGTCTTGGAGATGGCCACAGTGAAAAGGACATCAGCCAAGTTGTGTGCATTAATTACAGACATCAATTTTGTTAACTCTTTCATCATTCTCTAATTCATAATGAGTAAGATTGCTGATTAAAAAACCCCAATCAAAACGAAACGCAAAAGGGCAATGATGGGATGACACATACTGTTCAGGACTCTTGTGGCAGTAGGTGACCACCCAAAAAGAGTATCCTACCACCTGTGTTCAGCATCTTTTCTTACTCTCTCTATGACATGGTGTATTTCTTTCACATTGTGATGAACAGTTACCAGTGCTTTCTGTCTATTCTTCTTGATCTTCTCCAATATTTCAATGAAGTCCTGATGAAGCAAAGATTGCTTTACCAAAGTAATGTTCATCCCAATGGGAGTAGGTAAATGTCCTGGTTTAGGGCAAATTTGGGAGAAAACCTCCAAAAGGTGGACCCTCCAGAAAACAAACCCACACGGCCCCTCCCCCCAACCAGGGCGGGAAGGATTCCTTGGAAAGTGGAAAGAACCTGTTTCTGTAACAGGCAAAGCACCCCGCAGCACACAAAAGGAACAATACCAGATGGCACCACTCTTTCACCGCTCTGAAAAAGTAGACAACTTCAGAAAGTCTCTCTTGGGAGTGCTCGCTCTGTTATCAGTCTGTCCTGTGCTGGGGTAGCTGCTGCACCTTGGCCACAAGGTGCAAACTCTCGGTGTTTCCCAGGTCCCAGTCCGGAGCAGGTCCGAGTAGGTCCAAAGAAGGGAAAGGAGAAACAGTCCAGGGAAAATTTGGACTGCTTAGCTAAACTAACTAATGAGCAGGAGCAAAAAAGCAAGAGCAAAGCAGGAGCAAAGCCGAAGCAAGAGCAAAGCGAAAAGCAAAGCAAAAAGCAAAAGCAGCACCCATGTACTGCCCTGTCTCTGTGTCGCGCCAGCTGTGGGGGAGCGGCTGATAGCAAAACCAAAACAAAACATTCGCTCTTCACAGCCAGTCTTGAAGGCACAGAACATGATAGCCAGCATCAACAGAACACACGGATGGGGATACAAGCATCATAACGTCACCCTAGGACAGTAATAGTTTGTGAATCAGTCTTTAATTGGATTGAAAAAGGTAATGGGAGGTAACTGGAGCTTCTGAAGAAAAATCACATACCTCAATTTTGTAAAGTTACAAGCGCAACAATTTGAATGATTTTTACTATCCACTACTGCATTTTCTACAAATACCATATCACAAGCAGTTCTAAAGCACCCACACCCATTGCCTATATATTTAAGGCCTGTTTCGAAAGTCTCGTTCGGATGAATTTCAAAATGACAGATATTTTGTTCTGTGTCCAAACAAACATCCTGAGCTGTAATTGCATTACTTTCACAGATGAAGCCTAGTTCTCGGACAATAGAAGATTCCAAATTAACATGTTGCCATTTTTTACCAAATTCTCAAAATCTTCACTTCCTGAGAAGGTTTCTGAATTTTCTCGGCGGGTATCTGCAAATCAAGACTTTTTAAGTGAGAGATTATTTTCTGCTGATGTTTCCCTACTACCTCTATTTCATCCTTCCCCCCCTCCCCACCACCCCCCCCCCCCCCCCACCCCCCCCCCCCGAGTGTCTTAAATGTATTGATTATCAGCTACAGGATCAGCAGGATCAGGTTTGGGTATTTTTTCTAATTCCTCAACTAAAGCATGGTGGGCCAAAGTGGAGGAGTGTTTGTAGCCTTGGGGAAGCCTAGTGCAAGTGTATTGCTGTCCTTTCCCATGTGAAGGCAAAATGGTCCCTATATCTTCTGGCTGTATAGGTATCATAAGGAAGATGTCTTTGACATCCATAGTTGCCATTGCCATGATTGAGTGAGCCTTTTCTTGAATTGATGTTATTAATTCAGCTAAGTTTGGGACCAGTGCTGTAAGAGGGTCTGTGTTGGCTTTAAGCCTGTGAAAATCTACTGTTAATCTCCACTTTCCACTGGCTTTTCAGACTGGCCATACCGGTGAATTAAAAGGAGAATGGTGTGTGAATTATTACCCCTTGGTTTCTCAAGTCCTGTAGAACCGCTTTGATACCTTCTCTGGCACCAGAAGGTAGAGGGTATTGTTTTACATGAGTTGTTTGATTATAGGGTAGGGAGGGTGCGGTTTGAAGCAGCCTAATGTTAAGTGGCAGTGTGCCAAAAGACCACAGAAATCCCACAGAGTCTTCCCACTGCCTCCCATTCCTAGGGAGGACACCATTCCAAGGACACCCATTCCTAATCAATTATTTGGAATGTTCCCAATTACCATTTTGATGACTAGTTGATGCTCATTTCCAGGGAGCCTCAGTTTGGCTAAGGCAACATTCATAGATTCTGTAGTTCCCAGAGCATTAAGAACACAGCATTGTCTCTTAGTTGGAACAATTCCACACCTCTGGGCATCCTTTTTTGTCAGTGCAGAGATTTGAGCGCCAATGTCAATCAAAAAGGTTACTAGTAGCCTGTGGAGGCCCGTGATAGCTGGGCTTAATATATATCCTGATTTATTTTTAGTGAGCATTCTTAAATAAACCCACGCTCCGCCCCTTTGCCCACCTGTAAGCGGCAGAGAGATTTGTTTCCCGAAAACCCTGTTGGTTTTGGTTCACTGCCTGTGTTCCGTGGGAGAAGCTGGGGGAGGGTTAGTTTTTGTCCCTGAGAAGGGAGGGGTGCACTGGGTTGAGCCAATGGATTCGGTTTTCGCTGGTGCCAATTATTTATTATTTTCTGCAATTTATCAAGGGGCAAACCATCCATCACCTCTTTGGGGACCCACTTTTGAATTCCCAACAACCACCAACGGTGGCAGTTAGAGATCTGTTTTCCTTTCTCTATATTTTCACTGTGAGGAGCCCCAATAAACCAAACACCTTTGTTATTTTCTGATTTCTATGCCGGGGTTTTTATAGGTCCATATTGTCTACAATAATTAATCAGATCTACTGCAACTTCAGCTCATGTCCAAACTTTATGGCTACTGGCAGGTGAATCAGATTGAGAAGCTGAGGGCTGTGAGGGGGAAGAGTAGGGAGTGAAGCCAGGATCTCTAGGTCCACTTTGGCCAGGGGAATTCCTGAGGAATCTTATCTAGTCTTTCTACAGGATTCAAAGCCATTATGGTTTTCTGTAGAGTCATTGCTGTATGTTTAAGTGTTTCTGGAAGCCCACGAGTTCAATCGGTCATTAGTTCTGGCTTCACAGGTAATTGCATTGGGCCTTCAAAACCAGGAACTAATTTCTTTTCATGAATCTTTTGCAGGCAGGCGGCTTTGTGGACACTTTCTAAGAGCTGGTCGGTGGTGTCAACGATTGCCAGGGGGTCACCCCTTTCCAAAGGATTCATTCTCCCGGCCCAGAAAGACGCACCCTGTGTCAGGGACCATGCGTCACGCTTACCTCCTTATCTCCTGTTGTGAAGAAGGCTCCATGTCCCTAGTACCCACTGGCCTCCGGTTAATTTAATTTGATCTCCACCATCGAGGGACACTCGGAGGACATATTTGTCTCTGATTCTTGTGGGAGGCGCCCGAATTCTTTTGACAGCTTAGCTAATTGGGTAGCACTGAACGGTATTTGTTTAGTTGTGATAGGCGGGTCAAGATCCTCTTTCGGCAATGCAGAGAGACAGGGAGACCCACTCGGTAATCAGAATCCAATTTGATTGTGGGATACAAGCACTTACATACCATTGCAGGGAGACTAGTAATGTGTACTACAATGATTAGGTTAAAATCACATCCACAAACTTATGCATATAACAACATCTCTTGCTTGCAGAGTTTCATGGGATTTTCGTTTTCCAGTAAACCCGTTTGATTTAATCTTCTTGCAATCCAGGTCGAATTTTCAAAGTTCCGTTTGTTTATGCCAAGGCATCCTGTTTTCAAATCTCTTATGTTAACCAGGTCCAAAGTGCATCATCTGTCTTATGTCCCCCAACATTCCAACAATCCTCATCATTAAGATAGTTCTATTCTGTTTGAACCAAGGGTCTCAAGCGAGGACAGCAGTATTCTCTCCAATTTTTTACTGCCTCAAGTTCCTGACGGGGATAGATTTGTTTCATGTCAGGAGTTTCCTTTTCCTCTGGCTCTGTAGAGGAATCAGTAGGATGTGAATTCTTAGCAAGTTCCTCTCTAAGGGCAGCTCACAACATATAGATCTCATTTCTATCTTCCTTTAATTCTTTCTGCAAAATTTCAACTAGGTTTTGAAGGGAATCTATTCTTGCTATTTCCTCGTTTCTTTGCTTAAAAAGGGTTTCTATGGCTGCTGTGAGACAAGCTGCCAAAACTGAGCAGAGGATGGTCTTATTTTTGCCCAGTTTAACTTCTGTTTCATGTTGTAAAGAACAAATTCTATCTATGACATTTTCTAAATTAAACCAGCTGTTCTCTGCCCAAACCTCCCCCCTTGGAGAAGGCTTGGCATTCTATTTAGCAAGCAGAGCAGAAAATTCAGCTGTAACTTTTGTGCTAGAGTTTTCAGTCATTTTATGAAGGGACCAAAACCATGACAGGGAGGTGCAAACTTAAGTTAGACAATCTCACAGCCTTTGCTGTGCTCCCCTTTGCTTCCCTGGCTGGGTGAAGAGACCAAATCTCCCTGGGAGGCCCTGCTTAGTTCCTTCAAGTTGTCCCTTCCTTCCCAGACAGTCCAAATTCACACATAAACAAAAACAGTTTCCCCTTTTGCGCTAAGAGATTTTTTGGGAAATTCTAAAGACAGAACCCTCAATAGAGTATGGGGGCGTATTTCACCTGGGCGTGCGCAGTTTGTGGGAAATTCAAAGAGCTTTCCTTGCTTTCCAGCTTCGTTCAACCCTTTCGCGATGAGGGGCTAGGTGTGGCTGAAGCAAATCGTCCTTCCCCTGTTGCAGACTACAAACAGCCTTGCAGACCCTTCTGTCGATCAGAATCCTGTCCATGATGCCAATTTAATGTCACGATCCGCTCATACCAATGGGGGTGGTGATGGTTGGTTAACTGATCTGGGAGTGCAACAGACAACACGGAAAGGGGATTGCAGTATCAATCCAAACAAATGCACCTTTATAGAATGACCACAGCAAATGCATGAAAGGAATTAGGGAGAGGAAAAGAATAGAAAAGAGGGGGAGAAAGAGAGAGGGAGTTGTCCTAAGCTGATTATATGATGCTTTTAACCCCAATCATCTTGTTCTGTTTATGCTGCATCATAAGTTTTGCACCTTTAAGACTTGTTGCAGAGAGTGAAGGGGGGAGAGAAGAAGCAGCAGTTTGTTTTCAGACCCTGCACTCACTCCTCCACATTCCTGCTCCTGGACTGTGTTGTCTGCGGATGAACAGACAGTGGGACAGAGCTCTCCTTTGCTTTTAGTTAGTTTTAGCTTGCTGAGGCAAGGAAGTTCCCTGGACTGTGGTTTCTTTTCTTTTTTCCCTTTTCTTTGGACCTCTTGAAACCTGCTCTGGACTGAACACCCAGAAGAGCACCGGCAGCTAGCACCTGTGGCCCACCAGGCCGGGCCCGGCCCGCAACATTTCCAGCACCGGAGGGACTGATAAGAGCCTGTGTGAGCTGAACTGCAACCCAGGGAGGGGACTTTCTCAGTTTGTCATCTCTTTTGGAGCAACAAGGGGTTTTATTGTTCAATATTGTTTAGGTTTTATTGTTTAATAAACAGGTTTTTTCCACCTCTTTCCAAGGAGCTATTTTCTCCTGGACCGGTTGGGGGGAGTGTTGCAGTGTGACGCCATTTCCTGTTTCAGGAAACAGGAAAATCCCTCAGGTGTTGGGATAGGTGAAACCTGTCCTTTCCCCTCCCCCTTTGCCCTCCTGCTAAGTGCTGTCCATCAATCTTAACATTCCAGCAGGGTCATGGTGTGGTTGGCAGAAGTTCAAAAGATGCCCCTCAGGTCCGGGCTCATTGGTCTGTCCAAGTGTCTTTATCCTTTGAGCCTTCCCCTCCTCCCACCTGGTTGGTGGCTCACCTGTGCCTTCCCCTGCCCCTGTCCCCGGGCTTAAAAGGAGACGGGACCATGCGGTCTGGATTCTGTTGGGAGCTGTTACAAGATTCAGAGGTCTGTCATCCTGGAATAAACTCTGGATTAAAACTCTACAGCAGAATCCTCTCCTTTTTCTCTTCACCGTCCCCTGAACCTTTTCCACCAGAGGTCAACTGAGTTTCTACTATGCCTGGATTTGTTGCGAGTGCCTAGCTGCAGGATGCAGCTGGCCAAATGTATCTCTGAGGTGAAACATCACAGCTGCCGCCTTTGGCCCAGCAGCAAGGGTCAGACGAGCCCAGGCACGTCCCACCCGGTAATATTGGGATTAATATTTCATAGGGGAGGGGCCAAATGAATCTGCTTTCCTAGAGGAGCCCCTTTGGGGGTTCTCCCCAAAATTTGCCCTGAACCAAGACAGGAGTATAGCTACCAAATGTGGAGAGACTAAGTCCTCATAGTCCAGCCAACAGAGTTTGCCTAGTCACGTTGGGAAGATAATGGCCCTGCCTGGTTAACTCAAGGTTAAGTCCTGGTGAACTCAAGGTTCTATTATAGTCCATTGCTGAGGGGGGAAACAGAATCTTGAAATGGCTGAGGGGGAACAGATACAATCAAGAAGAAGAAGTCTATTGAAATTGCTGAGGGGGAAAAAGGTATTGAAGACGGGTACAGACAGTCCATGTTCTCAGCAGGATAAGTCAGTATCAGCAGTGAGTGGGACCCACTGTTTCAGGACTGCTTTCTGGGGGAAACCAGTCTAGGTCCTGTAGGCACATCTGTAGGCAACACTCAGTAGGCATCCTGCTTCAGTCAGGCCAGCACCCCTGCATCAGAATTACAGGTGTCTCAGTCTCAGTCCTTGGTAAGGGGGCTTCAACCTCGGTGCCTCATGGTGGTAGTGGAGCAGAGGAAGGATTTTCCATGGGGGGGCTACCAAGTTGCCCCAGCAAGTTCATCTGGCCAAGAGGTGGGAAAATTCCTGGTCTATTGTCGTGAAGCAGGTGCAAGCATATAGGCTGGGTCGCCCTTTGGCAGGCCCTGCTAGAAGCAGTCACTGAAGACACAGCTGTGAACAATCACTTGGCAGGCCAGAATTCTGCTCAGGGGCCTCAGGATTTTTGGTGTTCATCCATTACTGGCAGGCCAGAATTCCCATCAGTGTTTTTAGGGTCCAAGTGTCTGTCCTGGGAATGGTCGTGAGGCAAATGAGGGGAACTTTAGACTGTCTTTCACACGTATCAGAAAATCTATTTACTGAAATAGCCAAAAAGAATGCATAGCATTTACAATTGAGGGGGAAAAAGAAAACCAAACTCAAACCGTTGGAGCAATATCATTCTAGAGAATGCCATGTCTCTATGAAAAATACAAAAAAATTTCTGTTTTCAAACGCACCCACAAATCACCATTTTGCATCTTTTTTGTTGTTGTTGTTGTTTGTTTTAAAGCTCTGGCACTTATCTGATTCCTTTTTGAGTTAGTTCAGCTCATTAATCTAGTAAGAAAGCTGCTAAAATTAAACAGAAAAACCTATGGGGAACAGGATGCCACTCCAGCCATGTTGTAGGGAAGCATTAGGTCAGCCTTCTGTCTTGTAGAAATACATCTGTCATATAGGAAAATCAATGCGTAGCACTATCTTATTTTGAACTTTCTCATTGCTACTGGGTTCCTGAATGATCAAGATGGTTTAAACCAAACAACAGCCAGCCCTCTAAGATACTCCCCAAACTATTGCAATGGAATAACTTGATCAGGTGAAGAGCTCACTATGCAAAAGCTGAATATGATGTCAAGAATGCTTTGTTGTGGATTACCATTGTTTGGGATCATTTATCCCTTACCCTCCCATGTAGGTATAGGAAAAAATGAAGAAACCACAAGGCTTTTACAGCTGTTCTTGTATTTTGGGATCGTAAGGACTTGGCTTGGTAAACAAAACTGTGGTGAGTTTTACTATTGACTTTATCGCTGTTTCACTTTGAATTAACTGCTTTGCATTTCAGCTTACCCATCAGTATAATGAGAAGAAGAAGATCTTCCTTCCTGCCCAAAAGATGTTGAATTATGCCTGTGATGTCACGGATTTAAAGACGAAAACCATTGTGATTGAAAGGAAGTATTGGCATGCCACAAGGTAACTGGAGTGAGCTGTCTTTCCTCCTCAGCTTCACTGTGATAGTAGAATTTTAATTAGCAGTTCCAAAACTTTGTCTTAGCATAGTCTGGTGACATATCTCAGTAGAGCAGTGTCCCAGGGTGACTTTATGATGCTTGTATCCCCAGCCATCTGTTCTGTTAATGCTGGATATTCTATTCTCTGCCTTCAAGACTGGTTCTGAGAGCAAAGGTGGGGAGAAGAAGAAGCACGGAGTTTGTTATCACAGGCTGCACTCACTCTTCTAAAAGCAACACTGCTCCACATTCTGTGCTGCACTGTGTTGTCTGGGCACTGACGGAACAGAACAGAGTGTTCTTTGCTTTTCAGTTGGTTTAGCTGGCTGAGGCAGAGTTTTCCCTGGACTGTCTTTTTTTCTTTCCCTTTTCTTGGAACTGTTCAAACCTGCTCCAGACTGGGACCTGGAGAGCACTGAGAGCTTGCACTTTGTGGCCTATGGGGGCCTACTCTGGGCAGCAGCCTTTCCTAGTGCCGGAGGGATTGATAACAGAGCAAGCATCCACAGGAGAGACTTTCTGAATTTGTTGTCTCTTCAGAGCGGCGATTGAGTTTTGTCATCTGGTATTGTTCATTTTTTGTGCTGGGGGGTGCTTTCCCTGTTAAATAAACAGATTTTTTCCACTTCTCTCAGAGGAAATGTTTCCCAGACCAGTTGAGGGGAGGGGCCGTGTAGGTGGGCTTTCTGGGGGGGGCCCCCTGAGACATGAACTTTAAAGAAATTTAGGGTTTTTAGAGGAGCTGAGGTTTTAGTCAGAGATAAGCCTTATTAGAGTTTATCAAAATAAATAGGTAGGCCTTGATGAAGTTAAGAGTTAGTAGTTAACTAATAATTGATTGCTTGTCAACATCATGTTTGCTTAGCTGGGTTTATCATGAAGAATATAGAAACTCATAAATAGCTTTTAGGAACATAAGACAATTGTAGGCCACCTCTGTTCTGAAACCAATTGAAGATGGGGAATGGGAGTTCTACCAATGGGTTCATTTGTCATATTTGCATTGAAAATGTAGAAAGTTCAGAACCAGGAAGACTTCATTTATTTCCTCATTTTGGAACCCCTCCCCATGAAAGGGACCACCGATTCATTTTGAGCAACAAACTACGCGTGCTTAATAGCTTTTGAACTAATTACCATACGAAGTGAGGAATGATGGGATGTACCTAAATTATGAACATGTATTTGTCTTTTGGGTATTCAATACTTGTATAGATAAAAAGACTCTGTTATCACCTCTAAATCACAGTGTGTATTTGGGAGCTATCCCGCACGCTGCCCAGCGTTGCAATAAACATACACTTTCTAATTTTGAACTGTTAGGGAGCCTTTGTCCGTCACAGCTGGATATCAGTACTAGATCAATATTTTTAATAAATCACCCCTTCTTGAGGATTGCTGCCAAATTTGCCCTAAACCAAGACAAGCAGGGTCTGCGATTTAGAGAATGATGGAATCACTTTGGTTGGAAAAGACCTTTAAGAACATTGAGTCTAAATGTAATTAGCAAACACAACCATCAAGAAATGTTTTGCTGTCTGAAGAGAACATGGTTTATCTGGTAAGCTTTGCAAGTATTTGTGTCATCCCAAGCATGCATGTCCAATGCATTAGATGGGTATATAATAAGAAACCTGTGCAAATCAACAGAATGATTCTCAGGGTAGGATATTGGCATGTTTCATCCTTCTTCCCGACTTCTTCCAATGAATTAATTTTACAAAGTAATGATTGGAATTGTTACTCTTTTGACGGTTCTTGTTGTATTACTGACATTTTTGGCATAGGAATGCCAAATAGGTTAATTCACCTAGTTTTTCCGATAAAGACCAAGATTTAGTGTTGCTTAAGCTGGAGGCAGAAATATTTAAATCTTCCAGCCTCCTTCTTAGTACCTAATTTCTCTTACAATATCAGTGCACAATCTTGTCCCTTAAGGTCCAGCTAGCTCAGTTTATACCAACAGGGTGACTTTAGTAGGGCTCACGTCATGCTGCACACAGAAGCCCTCAGGGTGCACCTCTAGCAGACAGTAATTCATGCAGTTGGACCATCCCAGTGCTGACTTTGGATCACCAGAAGAGTAGAACTAGAGAGATTTGATGGAGAGCTCTCTGGAGGAAGTGGCCTGAAGAAGACAGCAGAAATCCCATCTGTGTGTTTGTACAAATAACGTGAATACCATTTACAGGAAAAGATCTTCAAATCGATCTAGCTTTTTCTGCAGATTATTTGTCAACTATCTGCATTACATGGACAGTTCCACTGAGCATCTGAAATACAGCTGCGTTTAAGTGGATTGATTCAGGGTTGGAAAGCAGTGAAATAAAGCTTTTCAGGAATAGCTGACATCCAAGTCCCGCAGAAATTTACCTATTTTTAATGTCCAGATGCTTTTTAAAATAATGGGTGACCATTTAGCTACCTAATAGCTTTAATCAGAAATACAAAGAAAATTTTAAACTCCCATCTTTCATAGCTTGAATATTTTTCTTCGTTTATTTCCTGGTTTCCAATTCAGGTCTACAAATCATATGATTAGGTAATGAGAACTCATGCTGTATAAAAATATTTCCTGCTATACTTCCAAGTCAAGGCCATGTTTTTCCCGGAACTGTTTAAAAAAATAAAATTCTATCTGGATTCTCTCTAGCCCACACTCATCATTATACAAAATCATTTAAATATTATATTTTGACTTTACATGGTGCAATTACATTCAGAAATCCAAGGCTCTATTGTTAGATTGTTTGTATGGTTTTCTGGCAATTCTAACTTCCCACAACCACTCTTGGCAGCTATATATTTTTGCAGCAAGGCATCACAGGGGTCTGTGAGAAGTTTTAATGTGAAGCAGAGCTAACATTAAAATACACGGGACATACTCAAAATATTTCACTTCAGAAAGTTACAGTTTGCTTAGATGGAATGAAATATGAAATAAATGAACCTCACACAACATTTCTAAATCTTGGAAATCT
This sequence comes from Agelaius tricolor, assembly GCF_023055355.1. NCBI lineage: Eukaryota > Metazoa > Chordata > Aves > Passeriformes > Icteridae > Agelaius > Agelaius tricolor. Next base: position 210,438 of record NW_027269290.1, on the reverse strand, counting down.
ACTACCTGAACTTTGAGTCAGTTTGCAGGACAGGACTCTGTAGAAATGCAAATGTGAAGTCCAAGGAATAGAGCAGAAGGTGTATTGGGCAGGGGTACAGAAGATTGCTCTGAAGGGTGATGTAAGCAAGATTGCATCCTATAAAGATAGCAGCTGCTTCTGCTGGTGCCAACATAGAGAATTTGCGCCACCAGCCTAGTTTTCTGGGGACATTTGACCTGTACACTCTTGAGGGCTTGTAGATGTGAATGAATCTGTCCTTTGAGCTGTTTTTTTCTTTTCAATGTCTATGACCTGACTTGCTATTGCGTACTGTACTGTATCGTTTTATGAACAGACATGTTTCATCTGTTTGAAAGCTGTAGTTGAAAGTGAGCTTGCAATCATGAGTTGGCTGTCAAAAGAATTAATTTTCTGCTTTAAGCAAAATATCAATAGACACAGTCCATCCACTCCTATGATACAGATTCCTTTTGAATTTACAGGTTAATTTGCATCAGTGAGTATAATGCATGTGCAATAAATACACCTTGCTTGGTTTCTAATGATGATAATAGTCCTCTTTGGATTACTCTAAGGATTGAACTCACCATCATTATTTTCCTGTTCTCATTGAACTGTAAAGGAAAAATAGTTTTGCATTAACCAAGGAGTAAAATGCATGGATTTAGCATCATTCTTGCAAGTAGACCTCGATTCTGAAAATACCTCTCAGAAGCTGCATCAAATGGGAAAGCTAGACAGATGGCAGAATGCAGAACCTGCCATTTAGGATCAGGTACAAAATAACACCCAAGAAATTCTTCATGGATGCTGCATAAGTACAAAGATGCCGTTATTTAAAAGAGAAAAATAGTCAATGTGAAACGTGTTTGATGAATAAAAAGCTATGCTAATCAAGAGACTACAGTGCCAAGTGTGCTACAAGGCTTTTTTGTAATTCACATCATTCCCAGCATGAAAAAATACTATTTTTATTGTAGATTGCTTAAGAGTGCACAACAGTTTGGAAAAAAGTGCTTTGCTTTTTCTATTCATAGGAACTGTGTATCATGGTAAGAGATACTGTAGACAGGTTTTGGAAAACAATGTTATTTTGAAGATTCATTCCATTCAGAAATACTTCACATGAAAAAATTTGATCTGCTCTCCATCCTGAAGACTCTTAAAGGAAAATGTCTTTCTTGCAGTCTCTTCACACTAGTTCAGGAGCTCAGTCTTACCTGCATTCTAATGCTTTTTGATGTTCCTGATGGCATGGCTTAGACATCCTTGTCTCCATTACCATCATGATTTCCAGATCAAGTGATGAGAATTTTTCTTCAGGATTGGTGAAGTTAAGTGTCATAACATTTTTCTCAAGTCAGTTTGAAGGGTTTTTTTTTGCCAAAGGAATCTCTTCCTTCCTAATGAAAACCATTGGCAATAGCAAACCTACTCAGTTTTTCAGGAAGTCAAATAATACATCTCCACTGTACAAGGTCCTCCCTTTGTTTTTTTTTCACCAGAAGAAAACTGCTGTTTTCTTCTTCTTCTATCACCTTAGACTTACTTTCTTCCAAAATCTTTTTAAACCTTTAGATTTCTCTTTATAGCTAATTACTTTCACAGTGGGCTATAGCATATGTATTTGAAAAGACCATTTGTACATATCCAAATGGCTTACTTCTATTCTATTAAGAAATGGCTGCACTTCTATTAAGGAAACATAAAGGTGTAGTAATATTTTTTCTTCTACAAAATTTAAAAAACCCCAACTATTAAAAATGATACCAGCAAATGATGTCTGTAAGACTGAGGCAGGAGGCTTTTTCCAGAACAATGTGCAGTTCTTCCCAATTCTATTTTTCCCTCCGATTACTTTGTACAAAAATAGTTTTACACAGTCTTCTAATAGTGGCATGTTACTAGTGGGGTAGAGTATTGCCCTGCCAGCATTGGAATTGACTCGACTGTAGTTGCGTTCAAATCTGCTGATGAGACAAGGTTTTTTTGCTGAACGCACTTCAGCAAGCAAGAGAGCTTCTTAGTCTTAAGACGCTATGAGTCCCAGAAGAAGATGAATGAGGTGATGACATGCCTTGTGTTCTGAAGAGAGATCAAAACTTATTTCTGGGGTCACCCCCCCTCTTGCTACAGAAAGAGCACAGAGGGCTTTGAAGCAGCACTTTCACCCTCTTTGCATTCACTAGTAAATCGGAGACAGAGCTTGCCCCAAGGTTTGGGCAAAAATACTCTTTTGATGCAACTCTTCACCAGACAAAATCTCTGGGAAAATTTGCAGTGGCAGAAAGCAAGCCCTTCCTGGGAAATCTACTGAAACGGTTCAGAAGTTACTCCCATTCCCTGTTGCTAACCTCTGCTGTCTAGCTGTCCCATATGTTTGGGACCATGTTGAAATCATTCTAAACAATGTACTGACGCTGCACTGTTGAGTAAACATAGGTCTTTTCCATAGGTGTCAGGGAAAAATATTTCTGTTGGTAAAAATGATAGAAAACAATACCAGCATGGCAGAAAAACAATTACATCAATAGAATGAAGATGCCCAGAATTCTCCTTTTGAAGTTACACACAGTCAATATTTTCTAAAGAAGGTTGTGAAACTTAATAAGGAGTACAGTCCACGTGACTGGTGCACAAGTTCATGTTTCCACCTTACAAAATACATATTATTAAAAGAAAAATGTTCTGCCTTGTAGAAAAGTAACCCATTAGGAATTTGATCAAAGATAGGATTAGATCAAGTATTCCTACAAGACAGTAGTAGTACTAGGAAAAGCCTTTTGGCGTCTATTTAACTACAGGAAACTTGAGAAAGCAGAAGAGTGTCCTTCCCTGCTGCAAGCTGTACTTCCTAGTTGCTAGTGCTGCTTCAACATTGTCTAAAGAAAACTTGCCAAAATAAGACTATTGTATACACGCAACTGTAACTATCCATTCCGCTCCAGCTCATTTTAACTAGCAAGTATGAGTCACACACTCTAATGGAATATTCTAATGCATAGATAGAGTATACCTTCACTAATAAATGGGGACTCTGGAAAAAGGACCAAATGCAGATGAATTTCAGGGAAGGAAATTATTGGAGTGCTAACTGCAGTCCCTCGACGTCACAAGAAATGATGCCTGGTAATCCCAACCAGAAACATATAGAAATCCATTTTCAAATGGGTTGCATCTATGGTCCTCTGTTCTTCCTATATGAAGAAACTGTGTTTTGAATCAATCTTCAAAAAAGTATGCCTAAAGACCTTAGAAGCCTCCAATTCTTTTCTTTTTTTTTTTTTTTTTCCAGAAGCAACTGTCTCAAAACCTTTTTAAAGCTGACATTTTCCCTTAAGATGCCATATTTTAAAAGAGCACCTTGTCATTTAACAGGGTATTCCAAACATCATTTACAAGTTTAGACTGAAAGTAACACTTTTCCTAGTAATCTTTCCTTTTTTGCAGCTCAGTGCTAACATAGGCAGCAAAGAAGAGAACAGACCACAGCTCTTTCTGGAGCATCTTGAACAAATGCCCTTGCTTATGTTCTAATCATTCACTTCACCAAAAGACCTAATGATGAAGAAAAGGTTGTGAAAGCATTACTAGTAGTGCTACATGGCAATGTACGGGTGTGATTTCTCAACTGGAATTTGTATCACATAGATGATACTTGGCAAACAGCAAATGAAGGGGTTTTCTTCAGCTCGCAGACTGATGTTACATGTCAGTAATTTAATAAAAAGATAACAAGAACAAGGTTATTTTTTAACATGTGAATTTAATTACACCCCTGCCATGGACATCTGAATCTTATGAATAGACAGTGTCTGATTTAGAAAAAAAATAAAGAATTATCACAGTTTAAAGAAACATAGGATCATAAACCCTTTGCTGGTGGAACGTAGCCTATTCATTGGTTGAAATGAAGCAGGTAGACAGGACATATGAAATATTGTTTTGTGGATCAAACATTTATTTTCGAAAGTGATGCTGACAGATAGTGAACTCACCAACTTAGATATTGCATGGTAGATAAGGGTACATAACTTGCTCCATCAAGTAATCCCTTGGAACCATCATCCAAGGGGATTTTCCCCTGCATCTGTGAAAATATGCCTACCTTTTTCACAATACTTCTGCAGCAGCATTGTTAGGCCTGATCAGCTGCTATGGAGAGTGAATTATCGGCAGCAAGGTGACTGGCCAGGGCAATTTGCTTCAATGGATTTTGATCTCCCAGATATTTTGCAGACCTGCTTCAGCCCTGCTTGTCAAACACAGCCTTTAAAGGGTGCCAAACAATTGTTAGTCTGTACTGGGCCATATGCTCTTTATTCTCTCCCTCAACTTCTCCATCGCCTCTCATCTGTTTCACATGAGCTATGTTCAAGGTCCACAGGCTACTTTTCACAGAATCTTCAGGCCTGATGCAGTAAGAATGATGACTAGAACACAGCTGGGATCAATTTTCCAGTTTGCATAAAATGCATTCTGCACACAAATCCAATGAGAAGGTCTTCCCCCTATGCCCAGAAAAACCTTCACTCGTACTAGTGTTCTACGTAAACTGCAACTTAGTCTGAAAGAAAAGCTTTTTTCTGAGAGTGTCTAAGAGCTTTGTATGAAGCACAGATATTTGATATATGCAATTTTGAATACCAGAGGAAAAACAAAACCGCACAAAGCTTTTAATGGTACTGGCTTTAATTTTAAATTCCATGCACCTTTTCAAAAAGTGTCAGCTCAAATGCCCATCCACATATTTTAGTCATCTGTAAGTCAGTATTCATAGAAAATGTGATTCAAATCAAAAGAATTTCAAACCTTTCCTCAAAGTTTATATGCCTAGATTTAATACTTCTGACACATATTAGATGAAAGGAAGACTTTTTTTACTGTGGGGGTGCTGGAACACTGGAACAGGTTGCCCAGAGAAGTAGTGGGTGTCCCATCCCTGAAAGTATTCAAGGTCAGGTTGGATGGGGCTTTGAGCAGCAACACAGGAGACTCTTGATGGTAGAGAAACAAAGTTGGAATCTAGAAGAAACTCAGATTCAAGTATAGGAGCAAGTTTTCCCTCAGCTCTTGGGGTAAAATCAAAGTGTTACAAAATTACCTTGATCTGTGATTTTCACTACTGTAACAGGTTAATGAAAACTATGCAGAAGATAGCAAATTTTAAAAGAGAGAAGAATTACAGCATAAAATACATGGGATGGGTTTCTACACGGGACAAAATCTCTGTATTTCAACACTTCCTCATGTCAGGATTTCATGAAGTGCCAAAGAAGGTGTTCATCATCTGCTATGCTGACCTCTGTGTGGGCCTAGGTGTGTGTAGAAGGGGGGCATGTGAAGGCGAGTGTGTATGTTTGCTTAACACTTGTTGTGGCAGATTCATGCCTCAGCTCCATCATTTCTTTTAGAAACTTCACAGAGAGTGGATATGAAGTTTAATATCAACAAGAGATCAATTCCCAAATCATCCATTTTACCCTACCTTATAAATCATATGCTTTGTTGCATATTTTATCAAATAGACTTTCAAGCCACATGGAGAAATGAGAATGTGGAGAATCCCTCCAATGTCTTGCAACTTTTATGCAAATAGAGTTTCAAGAAAGCATAATTTCTTTTAAAATACATCTGGGACAGGCATGATGGTGGTGTCAAGCTGTTGGGGTTTTTGTTGCTGGGAGAAGTTGTACAAAAGGATTGGTTTTTACATTGACTAGTTACTGAATCAAGTGCATGAATCCATTGGAAATTCAACTGGGGGTTCCTTTTTCTAGCAGATTACTTCTAGAACGAGCTTGCAGACTGAAGCTGACTCTTTTGCTCTCTTTTTGTTTCTTACCTATTTTCTTGGCTTCTTTACCACTATCTACACAATTTTGGATCTTTTTTCCCAACTAAAATTGTTTCATAGTCTGATAATTAGGATACATTTTTTACAAGGAATTTTTAAAAATCTTTGCTTGAGTTAAGAAGGTTAAGGACTAAGGTCTTTTTCTTACCTCATCAATATTGCGATGGAATTGATAAATAAAGACTAACTCTTTCTTTTTATTTTCAACCCAAGTAGATAGTTCCCATACATTAATACATTTTGTGGACCAATATTTGCCATTCTGATGTAAGTTGTCCCTTCTTAACAATATACATTCTGTGACTATGTTGACAACACTCTTGGTGAAGATCCTAATTGGTCTTAAACACACATAGGGAGAAATTTGCTCAGCCAGTGTCAGTCTTAAGCATGCCTATCAGAAGATCTTTCTATAGCTGGGGAATTTTCCCGTGAAAGGGATTCAGTTATGGAAGAGACACTTATCCCAGAGTTTTGCATTCTTCTTGAGCACTACTTAAGGAACTTAGATCCCATGTCCATTTGGATCTCTCTCTGCACAGATCTTTGTCATGCCAGTGCTTGAAATGCATCTCTAAGAGAATTCACTAGCACAGAATGAACGAGAGTGGAAGGCGTCAGTGGGGCTCACCAGGTCCAACCCCCCTGCTTAAACCAGGATACCTAGAGCCTCTTGCCCAGGATTATATCTGGGTGTACTTTTAATGTCTTCAAAGATCCAGGCTCCACCATCTTTCTGGGCAGTCTGTGCCGTGGTTCAGTCGCCCTCACAGTAAAAAATCATTTGGTGATGTGCACAGGCAATCTCCTGTATTTCAGTGTGTGCCTACTGCCTCTTGTCTTTTCACTGAGCATCCTTGAAAAAGACACTGGTTCCCTCCTCTTTGCACACTTCTGGGATGTATGTGTGCTGCCACGTAGATAAATGTCCAAAACCTTCCTGAAGCCCAGGCAGACAATATTCCCTTCATCTACCGGGCAAGTTGATTCATCAGAGGAGTTTAAAAAGTTGTTCAGCATCAAGTTCCCCTGGTAAATCCATGCTGACTAGGTTATTTTGTCCTCCTTCATGTGCCTGGCAATGCTTTCCAGCAATAGCTGCTCCATCAACTTCCTGGGGATAAAAATGACGCTGGCTGGCTGGCTGGCTTGTACTTTTCCAAGTCCTCCTAGTTGCCTTTTTCCAAGATGGGTGACATTTGCTTTCATCCAGTCTTTGGGCACTTTCCTCAGTCACTATGATCCATCAAAAATCATTAGGAGTGGCCTCAGAATAACATCTGCTAACACCCTTGAGACCTGTGGCTGCATCTCAACAGGGCCTGTGGACTTCATGGAATACATACCAATTCAGTGACTATGCCCATAAAAGTTTGCAAGGGATAACAGAACATATTAACAGCTACCTGAAGAGTGAGTGAAAAACTATGGAAGCAATCCAAAAGGACAAAGACTTGAGTTCCCTTTTCAGACAAAGCATCCTATCGTGGAGCTGAGCAGCTTTAGATCTAGGGAAGCTTCCCCTCTGAAAGGATGCAGAAGACATTCTTTTACCCGTATCCACTAATAAAATGTATTGACCATTCACTTGCAATACAAAAAAACTAAATTCTTTCCAAAATTGTTGCCGCCTAACTAGACAATCATGTACTGGCTGGCTATTCCGCTAACAGATGACAGCACCTGCTTGATGCCTCTTATGCCTACAGACTATTTGAATTAGGTCATTTGAGTGGGGATTACTGGTTGGGAACTTTCTTTCTGATGAATTTGGAAGATTTACTGAAGCAAGGACCTGAAGATGAAAACTTCATTTCCCATCAGTGCACTTTAACATCCACGGCTGTAATGCCATTGTTTCTCACCAACTGAGTCAAGAATTTATGACTACAAAGTGAATCAGCTCCAAAAGGCAAGATAAAGGCTGGAAAACATTCTCTCTTGGTAAAGCAAATGAAGTGACTAAATTCTAATCACTCACTGGCCTAAAGCTTCAAGGAGGGGGAGGTGGACCAGGTTTCCTTCCACTGCCGTTCTCTTTGTCACCTCAGTGTTTTATAGGGGTATGCAGACATTCAGAAAGAGAGCTTTGCTGAATTCATAAAATTCAGTCTTAAAAAATAACTTGAGAGCAGCTGAAATGAAAAGAACAAATAAAATGCAATTAATTCCACGGAAGCTTGAAATGATTATTTCTTCATTTTGCATTTGAGGATGTATATTGTGTGAGTTTGTCTTGTATTGTTCTACAGGTTTTCTAACTGGCACACCTTTCTTTATGAATGGACTGTCCTTTCCTAAATACTCTCATATGGAGGAACATGCTTCTGATAAGAAGAGCACTAGGGTGTCTTTACTTGACCTTTTATTTTTACTGATGTTTGCTCCTTGGAAATGAATGGGGTTTTTCAATTGAAATGTCTTACTATTGGTCCCACAGGATAAGCCACAGACTCTTCTGCTCAGAGCTGTCACTAGTCAGCTATTCTCCTATCTGCCTTGAAGTAGTTGAATGTTCTGGTCTCAAAGTAGCACCTTCTATGTAGCCATGCTCTTAGCTGCCAGTGTCATCTTGAATCCAAACACCCTCCCGCAAGGGACCGCTGGTTCTGTAGTCAACTAAGGGGAAAAAAACGGTCCATCCATGCTTCCTGATTTAAAATATAAAGGTATATAAAGGTATGGTGTCCCTACACGATTCCCTGCAGTTGAACACTACTTATCTTTGCCGTGTTTCTTCAACTCACTTGCAAGTCATTCATGCGCTACCTTATTGTGAGAATTGCTTGGTTTGAAGATGATTTAAAAGGGTAGGAGAATACTTTTGTGCCTCTGCTATAGGGATGCTTTTCAAATCCACACAAACTTCCTGCAAATGCAAAAGCATTCATCCTGTATTGTCCTAGGCTACAATATAAAAATGTTTTCTGCTCCCAACCTCAAGAGCTGCTGAAACCGGGAGGGGCATCGTTTTTTTCCTTATCTCCTTATCTCTTAACGGGGCCATCCATGTCTTGCCACATGATTCAGAGATGACTCCCTGCAGGAGCCATTTCTGTTTAAAGGCTAATCAAGGAACCACCGCATGACTCAGAACAATTTGAGCCCATTGCAAGATGCTCTGCCCAGGGGGCAGGAGCTAAGCATCCCCAGCTGGATATAATCTGAGTTTTGGGACACCACAAGCAGTCTTTCCACTGGCTTCCTAGAGGAACGGCCACCCTCACCCACTGGTCTTCAGAGGACAAGAGCTACCAGATGGTTTCTACAGGATCACCACTTCAACAAGGCCATTTCATCCGGACTGCTGCCACCACCCTAACTAGCAGGGTGACAGGTTGTATTCTGTCCGTGGTTTTTCTTTTGTATTATTGCATGTATTTGGTTTTTCCCCTTTTCCTAATAAATTGTATTTCTGACTTGGAGTCTTGCTGCCATGCTGGATTTCTTCAGACCGACTAGCTCCTGACACCAACAGCCAGAGTGGGCTGCCCCCAGAAAGCTGGCGAATCCAGGGTGCAGCTGTAGGGCACAGCTGCTCTATGACACAGGTGGACTGCATTGGGGATAGGACTGCGCCGAGGGCAGGGACAAGGAACAGGGAGAGGTCTTCTGTATGTTTTCCAAAGGAGTTTCTTCCCTGGAGGGTCAGGGACACAAAGACACTGACCCAAATGCATACATCAACTTAGAAATGGGGAGAGGTCCCAGAGGAGGATACAATCTTGAACACACTGGGAGCAACTGGGGGTGGACCACAAGGCGGGGAATACAATGTTTAAGCCAATAGGGGACTACAGGGGAGGAGAATAACTTAAACAAACCAATGGGGTTTTGAAGACTATAAAATTGATAGGGAAGTTTCTAGAGAAAGGGGCAGGCTTGGGGAGGGATTGACATTCAGTGGGAGGAGGAAAAGGGAACAAAAGGGCAGGTCTTTGGGGAGATGGACAACTAGGGCAAAAACTAACAACATGGGGGGGAAAGGAACAATCCCTTAATAATAAAATATGCTCCAACAGCACAAAGCAGGAAGTATTATCAAACTGACTACTCAAACTGCATTACAATCAAAAACACACACTGCAACAGCGACAGCATCTCTTGCTGGTTTTGCTTTCAAACCAGAAGAGGTGCCAACCAAAAAATTAGCAAACTTAAAAGTTAATTGGCCGCAGTTTTGATTTCCTTCTTAAATATATTACTGCTTGTCTAATTGGCTTAGCAGCATGTCTGTTCTTAGTGCCAAGCAGGGATTCACTTTGCCAGGCATGGAGGAAGCTTCTAGGAGCTTTTCACAAAAGATTCACTTCTGTGGCTGGCTTCTTCCCTCCCCACCAAAAACCAAGCCATGCAAAACCAACACCTTAACTAATCCCTAGTACTTAGTACGCATCCAATAATTCCTTTTAAACTATACTTTACATTTTTTACCAAATGCCCTGAAAAGAAATGGATCCATAATATTGATCAAAATAGTTCCAGTTCAATAGAAATACTGGGTCATGCAACTCTGGTTTACATAACTAGTTTTTGTACAATCAACAGGAGCTTTTTTCGCCTCTAAAGAAATGTTTCCTGATGGTTTGGATCAGAAGATCCAGTATTGCCATCGTGAGATTTTTGTTTTGAAGGCCATAGGCTGTGCTCAGTGTTTTGGGTATATTCTTTGTTGTGCCTTGCATATATTTTGGATAGAAAGCCAGTAGAGATGATGTCCTTGCTGCAGTAGCCAAGCTAAATAAGGCAGAGCGTCTGGCTGATGTACTGGAGCTGTAGACTATCCACCAGTCGCCCAGGGCGGTGAGGATCTCTAAAGGAATATAGTATTGGCTATGCTCTGGAAGTTTTACAGAGAGAAAGAGCCTCATCGCTCTAATGATTTGTCTCCTGGAGTTCTGAAGAATATGTTGTAAAGAAGAAGGCTGCTGTCTTTCGCAACAATCTTCCGTGCATTCAAGAGGATAATTTAACTTCTTGTCTGAGAATGAAAGAAATATTAGTAGTAATGAGTTCTTTTTTCTCTGGCGGTGCATCACTGATTGAGTTTGGGTAGGTTACATTTTATTTCTTTTTTTTCTTTAAATATTACATCGTAAGGTGTTCCAAATTCCCAAATTCTGCTTCACTTTATTTTGTAGGCCAGACTGGTTCCTCTTGTCTCGGCTGTATTATTGCAGACCATATCTGAATGAATTTCTTTTTTTTTTTCATTTTGAACATTATTAGATTTAAACTGTATGAACAGAACACTTTATTTATCATTATTTTACCAGTTTGGAAGGAAATAGAGAATTTTTAAGAAAATGACGCAACTCCACTTGTGGTTTTCAATGGAAGAGAAGAATAACAATGTCCTACATTCGCAGCATTGTTTGCAGTCATATTGCAGCTAGTTTCCAGCAACTTAGGTCAGGTTCTGGAAGCAGGCACCCATGATAGTATAGAAGTCTAAGCAGTTTCATTTTGGCGGCTTTTCTTGAACAATAGCTAATATGTCTCAACGTTGTGCTGAATCTTGTGGTACAGACTCTTCTTTTGAGGTCTGAACTCCTTGCTGGACTACTGTATCTCAGAATCAGCTACAGTAAACCTGTGTTTCCTTATAGCTTTAAGAATTTGGTTCTAATCTATAAAAGCAAGAAAAGGTTGCCATATTAATACAAGAGAAAGAAAATGTTAGGAAAGCAGTTAATGGCATGGGGTTTTTTCCTACAAATTGGAGCAGAGATTTAGTTGTTTGATGGGGTTTTTTTTTTGCTTCTCAATGGAATTTTAGAAGTGGTTGGGAAAGAAAGTGTGGATTTTTCAGGTTTGCCTTGAAAGAAGAATAACAGGGGAAACTGTTGAAAAGAATTAATCCAGAACTCTATGCCTTTCATACAGAGTTTCAGAAGTGAAAAGCAGGAAGAGACAGTCCAGACAAGATGATTGAATAGAATGAATTCAAAATAGCTTTCTTTTCCCTCTGAATTCCAGCTCTAAAGCTTATTAATATTAAGGTATTAATAGGAAATACATCTGTCCTAGGGTGACATTATGATGCTTGTATCCCCATTCATGTGTTCTGTGAATGTTGGATATTATGTTCTGTACCTTTAAGACTGGCTCTGAAGAGGGAATGTTTTGTTTTGGTTTTCTTATCAGCCTGGCGGGACACAGAGACTGCAGCTTTTGCTTTTCCTGCTTTTGCTTTTCGCTTTGCTCTCTCTCACTCTTGCTTGCTTCGCTTCTGCTTGCTTTTGCTCATTAGCTAGTTTAGCTAAACTGTCCAAATTTCTTCCTGGACCATTTCTCCTTTCCTTTTACTGACCATTTTGAACCTGCTCCGGACTAGGACCTGGGAAACACCGAGAGTTTGCACCTTGTGGCCTGCAGCAGCTGGCGCAGCACTGGAGGGACTGAGAAGAGAGTGAGCACCCCCCCAGGAGAGACTTTCTGAATTTGTCATCTTTTTCAGAGCGGTGTCATCCGGAATTGTTCCTTTTGCGTGCTGGGGGGTGCTGTGCCTATTAAATAAACAGGTTCGTTCCACTTCTCTCTGAGGAATCCTTCCCGAACCAGTTGCGGGGAGGGGCCCTAATTTGGAAATTCTCCTCCAAATTTGCCCTAAACCAGGACAACATCGCAATCTCTAAGATTTAAAAATGGATGATGAAGTTTTATATCCAGTAAAGTGTAAGGCTTCACATTTTAATCTGATTTGCATTTTGGTGAAAGCCGGGCATCCTTTGCAATTTACCAGATAACAAGGGATTTAGAACAGTAAGTATGCAAGTAATCTTTTGGACCCTTCATCTCCCTTCTTATGACAATGAATACATTTATTAAGCTTGTTGTCCTGGCATGTTTTTATTCCATCAGGGGATTTGATCATACAAATGTCTAGTCATTCTTTCCTTGTTTTCAACCACTCTAAGAGCATTAATCAGAACTATTCAGTAGTTCTTGATCTGCAACAGTGACGAGCACTAGACTGGTAAGAGTCAGTGGGCATCAGCAGATCCCCTATGACAGCACATGGCAGGCTGTTCTGGCAGGACTGAAGTTTGAGGGGCTCGAATTCTGTGAAATAGAACATTCGAGGGATGGGAAACATGGCAACAGATTCTGAGCTTTCAACCCACCACATGAGCAAGTAATAAGGCAGGTAATTTTCTGTGGAAATTTCTTTAGCCCCAGTGTTGTGGATGATGATTACTCTTCCTACCTCCTTTGGCCAGCTACCAGCTTTCCCCTCCATTACTCTGCTTCTGGACAGAAAACCAGAAGAAGGGATTTTTGACCAAAACACCTATCAGGACCTTAGAGTGTTTTTTGCTCCAAAATGTTTCAAGGCAGATAGGGAAACAATTCCATTTTCGAGAGTGTGTTGAGAAGACAAGGTTGAAAGTTAAAAACATTGGGTTCTGTTTCTATATATGTTACTGATTGTGCTTATTATCTTAGTCATGTAATATATATATATATATTTGGTAGGGTTTGTTCTTTTTTATTTTTCTTGGGGTTTTTTTCCTTTTTTTTTTTTTTTGATGCATCCTTGAGATAAAAGGCCAAAAGTACAGAAAAGTTCTGTACGGTTAAAATACTTTTGAGATGCCTCATGCTGAAAAACTTGTAGCTACTGCTAAGGCCCATTGGCCAATTCCTGCTTCATTTCTGAGAAGCTATAAAATTCCCATCTGTATTTTAGTTCTAACAATTTGTTGTTATGGTGGAGATGCAACTTAAGAACAACCATTTTTGAATCTGTAGGGATGTATTTACCATTTTATAGCTGCCTTTTCAGTTTCTGAGCCACTATTGAAAAAAAGGAGAAGTATCTACACTGTTTTCAACCTGTAGACCATCCACTACTGTCCACATGCTCAGATTCAAAGGCAAACAAGCCTGTCTGGCCTCATTGGGAGGAATTATTTGCCTTCAAAAGACTAGACTAGTATTTGATTTCCACCAGCAGAGTCCATTGGGCAGCTCCTGTCACCTGCATTTCAATATTTAATCCTCCTCTATGTTTACTGTGCAAAGCTCTTTCAGAATGATGGTGTGCCCACTGTCTCACCAGCTGTGACGTTTGCAGCGAGTCTCCCACGGAAAGGAGCTGTAAAAAAGGCAAGCCAGGGCAGTGATTTCTGTTGCTCAATACCCACAAATCAAAGCTATTTAGTCTAATTTAAGGCTGAAAAAGAATTCAAAATGCCTTCAAAGGATTCAAAAAATCATCAGACAATACTGCAGTTCAGTATTCAGGACAAGAGCATATCCCACAGTGTGGTGGTTTGACAGGAAATGTGTTTTCTGGGATGCTGTGGTTAGGCCAATAAATGTTCAGATTTTAATATTGGCACCTAATGTGGCCATTGGGACATTGGATGTGCCTCTGAGAAAACAGGGTTAAAAGCAGGGCTCTCCCCTGGGAGGCTCTCTTGGGTTCCGGTCAGGGAAAGGTTCAGATCTCCCCTGCCTGGCTGCGGGCTGGGAGGGGCAGGGGAAGCCACCCGGCCGGGTGAGGTAGGCTGGGGCCCTGGCCAGAAGGGAGGTGAAGGCCCCTGCAGGATGGAAGGGTGGAGGAGCACTGAGAGGCATCGGGCAGCCCCCCCCCGCCCCCCCAGGAGAGATAGAGAGAGAGCTGGTGCCTGTTCTTGGCCGGCTGAGAAGGAGAAGAGGGGAGTGCAAGAAGGTGCCTGGCAGGGCAGCCATGGGAGTTCTGGACAGACAGAGCCTCAGATTTTTAACCCTTTTCTTGGATGATGGAAAAATGCTAATCCTCCTGGAGTTGAATGAGAAGAGAGATATAGAGGAGATACGAGGAAATGGGCCACGAGAGAAATAGAGAAGAACGCAGGTGGAAGAGATGATGGAGTAGCTTATGCTGGACTCTTTGTGTGTAGCCATGGACAGAGCCATGTTTCCTTGTGATACAGGGACTGCATTCTAGGGGGAGGCAATGCCTCAGGACCAAGAGGGTTCGGTGTGGGTACCCCTCGGCCCCAGGGGGTGAAAAATATGGGGGGGACAGATGTCCCAAAGTTGAGACTGTGCCTTTTTGCAGTGGGACGAAGCATCCTTAAAAGTCGACCCTAGAAGCAGCTCTGGTCTGTGTTCAGTGGTGAGAGCAGTGGACATGAAAGGAAGAGGTCACCATTGGCACAAGAAGGACTCCTTCTCCTCTTGATGAACTGAGGATTGAGTATTCTGAAGGGTGGTGCTGGACCAAGAGTCGATGATTTGGGGGATGTATTGTATTGGGAATTTGGGGAGGAGGAGGAGGAGATGTATTTGTGAAGTTTTCATTTTCCTTGTGTGTTTCTTTTTTTTTTTTTCTCCTTTCCCTTGTAGTTTAGTTATTTTTTTTTTTCCTAAGTGGGAGCCTGCTTTGCTTATTCCTGGTCACATCTCACAGCAGACACCAGGGAGAGAGTATACTCATGGGGGCAATGGCATTGTCCCAGTGTCAAGCCATGACACACAGGCTGAGAGAATGAGGGCTGTTTAGCCTGGTGAAGAGAAGGTTGCATGGAGACCTCAAAACACCTTCCAATATCTGAAGGGAAGCAGGAGAGGGACTCTTCATTAGCAACTCTGGAGACAGGACAATGGGCAATGGCTTCAAAATGAAAGAGGGCAGGTTGAAATTAGATACTCGGAAGAAATTCTTCCCTGTGAGGGTGGTGAAGCACTGGCACAGAGAGCCTGGAGAAGTTATGGACACCCCAACCTGGTGTTCAAGGCCAGGCTGGATGGGGCTCTGAGCAACCTGAGCAAGTAAAAGGTGTCCCCGCCCATGTCAGAGAACTAGATGGCCTTTAAGGTCTTTGTCTACCCCGGCCATTCTATGATCCTGTGATTCTGCTGTGGTAGCGTTCAGGATGGAGCGTGTTCTGCATGTTGGCCATTTCCAATACACCATTGGTTCCAGGTGCCTTACACTAGCTTGCTCCCTGAAAATTCTGTCAGAATGAAGAACATCTCTCTATATATTAGACACATAATAAATGAAGAAATGGGTTTGCACATTTGTCCACTAAGTTGTGGATGAGGTTGCTGTGAAGTTTCATTTGGTTTTCTTGTTTGCTCATGAGGCCGACGGTCCTTGTGTCAGCTGCCTCAAAGGCAGCATTTGGCTCCTCCACCTCCCTTCTCCCTCCTGCCTCTTTCAATTTCTTTCCCTTGACAATTTAATGTCGTTTTCCCTTTCATACCTGAAAATCCCTGCATGCTTCTGGGCTTTCTCCCTTTTCATACAGATCTTCTTCCACCCTTGACAATCCATACTTTTCATACCATAAGGGCCTGCCCTTCAGGCATAAAAGACTTTGATTCCTTATTATATCTATGGGAATTTAATTAATAGCTTCATGCCTTTTCATAGAAAGAGTAGGGAATTGAGAGCTTGTTGCCTGAAGTACAGAAGGAAGAGAATGAAACATGAATCATGTGGAGTGGAAAAGTTGCTCTCTATTTTCTTCCAAGAACTACCCCAAAAGATGCAGGGGGTGATGAAGCCTGGCTAGATGAGTTTCCCTTCTAATGGAAGGAAACAACCACGCCACTTCATACAAGTCAGTCCTATAGAAGAGAGAAATTCACTTCTGGGAACATTGCAGGATTTGAATGCAGAGTCACACTCATCCTTTGTTGCTTTGTTGTCTGCTTGGCATGGAACACGCTGCTTTGAAGAGGGAAGTGACTAACAGACAGTCCACTTTACAAACACATCTGCTTCCCTCTTCTTCTGAGACCTCAGCACAGAGCCCTCTTTGGCATGGTACTTCAAGGTAAGAAGGAGCGGGCAGAGGGCACTGGGAACAGACAGCAGTTTGCAGGTTGTATAGGAAAGAGGACTGCCCCTTGAATGTGGTGCAAATACAAACTTCCACCAGTTTCAGGGGTACACTTCAGCCAAGCTTGTTGTCCTGGCACATTTTTTCTCTGTGAAAGGCTTTGCGGTATGATCTGGACGACAAGAGACGCAGAATACGGGGCTACGTAGTGCTGAGAAGGTAAGTGCCTGGCCCCAGGGTCTTTTGGCAGAAGCAGTGCACTAGAGCCGTTGGCTGCTGCCACAATGATCTGTGTGAGAAACAGATGCCTAATCCCCTCCGGGAGAGTAAAAGCAGGATTGGTTACAAGAGTCGAAGAGCACTGGGCTGGTGGCTGCCGCATACCAGCTGTAAAAGGAGCATGACTCCTACTGGCCTACCAACCAAACTCATGGTGGCAGTGGTAAGGATTAAAGTTCAGTGAGAGCTATTTGTGCCGCTACCTATGGCCCTTCTGTGGAAACAAATGTGCCTACCTT
This sequence comes from Agelaius tricolor, assembly GCF_023055355.1. Classification (NCBI taxonomy): domain Eukaryota; kingdom Metazoa; phylum Chordata; class Aves; order Passeriformes; family Icteridae; genus Agelaius; species Agelaius tricolor. Next base: position 193,276 of record NW_027269290.1, on the reverse strand, counting down.
TAGGTTCCGAGATCCAGAGAACACAATGGTAGTTGCAGCGGAAAAGGGAAGGACAGAGCGCACTGGTGAGCTTGATGTGGCTTACACAGGGCAGGCAGAAGGTGCAGCCCCAGTCTCGCTTTTATTTCTAGAGCCTTTTTCTACGCAAACAGCTGCTGGATGTTTGCAACAAAGATGTGAGTGTGAAAAAGTGAGGGCAGGTCTATGTGGGAAAGAAGATACAAAGCATTGTGCGCAGTTTAAAAGCTGTTTAGAAAAAAAAGGAGTTACTTTGAGAACATCTTCTGTCTTGACACTTCCACCTGTGTGATCTTTAGCTGCTTTGGACATGGCCACAATGAAAGAATGTGAAAATATTTGCGCTGCCAATGTCAGGTTGCACAGGAAAGAGGGTAGGTTGGCAAATGCCTTCTGTCCTGGCACATCTGTCAGTCAGAAGTGCAGCTGAAAACGCTTGGCTGTAGCGATAGTCTCTGTCACTTTGAGAGAATGTGCTGATGCACGTATATGTATCATTGAGAAAGTACGTGAGAATCGCTAGTATGTTTCGTTTGGTTGACAGACTGCAAAGGGACCGTTATGGCCAGCACTGCCTTTTTGTTGTAGGACTTTTTCTTTGAGAGCAGCCGCTGGACATTTTGAAGCTGTTTGGGATCTTCAAGCGTTCGAGTGCAAGATGGTACCTAGATCTTGAGGGAAAGTGCATATCTCCAGGAAGCTGAATGCAGTTCAGTGGGTGCAAGTTACATGTTGAGCAGCTGATGGCCCAGAAAACTTTCTAAAATGAAGAGGCCATGCTGCAATTGCCTTTTATTTTGAAGCTTCTAAACTGTGCAGCCAACAATGAAATGATTCTTTGTAGAGAGCTTTTTGGATAATTGGTTAGCTGAGAAAGGACATTTCGATGTGATACCGATGGATAAGGATAGGAGATACAAGCTGGGAACTAAGCAACCAGTGTCCAATCACTGACAAAGGTCACAGTGACCTTCTCTGAAACGGGAAGACGGGGGAGAAAATCGCTTGCCAGAAAATGTAGATATCTTAGGTAGAGAAGCTGGAAGAATGCAAACATAGAAGCAAAATAATTATTAGAAGATAGAAATAGGTGTGGTTGATCCAAGTGTGCTTTAACCAATAATGAACTCAGCTTTTGCAATATGTATAAGCTTCATTAACACCAATATAAATATGTGTGAGTTTTCAATAAACTTCGGGATTTGCCATTCACGCATATGGTGTGTCGCATTTCTCCCGCCGTTCACGACAATTCTTCTTCCTTCTGGGCTACATGCAGGATCCCATTCTGTCAGTAACCGAGAGCCAGGATCCACAGCGGAGCTCTTGTCCCTCCACTGCTCCCACACGAACGGGGCTGGGCTAGAAAAGTGCTTGTCTTTTTCCTGGGCACTGCCAGCGCTCTTCTAAATAACCACACCACAGCACTGTCAACTCACAAAACCAGGACACGCACCGAGCCCAGCTCACAACTACCCCCAGGACCCAGCCAAGTCAGAAACGTCCCTGCTCTCCAATCAACTGTGTCAGGACAAAAAGATGTCACTGATCTTCCCCTTCCAAGTGGATACTCTTCTTTGCCCCACACTCAAAGGCCGACACCAGATCTTCTGCCCTAACAAACTTTTTCTCTCTCACAGAGCCTGGTAACAAACTTGAAAATGTTGGCCGAGCTCGCAAAACTGTTGGTGGAGAAAGCTCTTTGCTGCCTACAATTTCAATTGCACCCATCAAACTATAAACGTGCACCCTGCTATCGCCACTTTCCTACTCAGCTCTAGGTACCACGGTAAGCCTTCAATCTCTCAGAGTCAGGATCCAAATGGGATGGCACCAGGGACTGCTCACACAGTCCCTAAAGCTACAAGGGACAAAAACCTGTCCTGCAGAGGCCTGGCCTGGCCTCTGCATTGCCACTGACAGTTCAACAACTCTAAGCCAGAGAACTGCCTATTGGGAAAAGCCTTTCAATTCACTGAGACCACCCAAAGTGGCCACCCAAACTTTGCCAAAGGGAGGAGGAACTAGAAGCCCATCTCAAAAGAAATGGCATCCCCTCCTCCAAAATCCAAAGCATCCAGGGCCTGATCCTCTACAAAGGTGTCAGACCACTGTTATTGGGCATTACCTGTGCGGGGCACTAGCTAGGCTGCACACCAAGACCCAGCGCAGCTCTTTACCTTGTCCAAAAGAAGTGTGCTGGCAGAATTTCAAGAAGGCTGCCTTGAGAAAGTGGAAAACACATGCCAAATGGATTCTTGCAGGAAGGAGACTGCCTTCCAAAGATGGATACTGACTCCATGATTGTACAAATTGAGTCAGTGCTTCCAAACCAAATATGCCAGCATAGAAAGTTGCTGCCGCCCTTAAGCTGCACGACACAGCTTCTTATCTGCACCTCCAACACTGGGGCTAAGTTCTTTCCTTCCCATGAGAAAGCATTGCTGTTCTCCTTCAGGAACTTACTGAGCAAAAGTTGCATACCACGTCCGGTACTGACTCTGTCCAACAATGGCTCCTACACAGAAAGGACCAGGACAGAAATGTCTTGCTGTACTATACCTTCCCACGATACCTTATCATCAGCCCTACCAACATTGCCACCATATCTTTTACTTCCCAAGCAAGGAAAGGCACTCCAAGTCACTTGGCTTTGCCTTGCCTCCAGTACCATGCCTAGTTTTCCTAGCCTACCCTACGCTAGCTTTGCTTGCTTGCCTATGTCTGCCTTGCCTAGCCCTTCCAATAACTTCCTGGCTTTGCTTTGCCTTGTCTACCACTCTTTGCCTTGCCTTCCATGCAGGTAAGGCAATGCAAAGCAAGTGTAGGCAATTGTAGGCAAGTCAAGGGACAGGTTGGCAAGACTGAAGCCGTGAGGGGAAAGCAAATGGAGTGGTAGGTGAGACAAGTGCCAGAAGTTAGAGGCAAGGCTGGGCATAGGAGGTAATGGTAACCGGAAGGGCTAGGCAAGGCCAAGCCCTGTAGGAAAACTGCAGGCAGGTCAAATGTGAGGCATGGGTATGCAAGGGAATGCAAAGCAATGGAGAATGAGCAGGGCATGGCAAGGAAACTGGTTGGTTGCCCAATGCAAGGCAAGTGGCAGGTCCATTCAAAGATTGCTGGTACACAAAAGCGGCCCAGACGGACCGCTCTGTCCAGCCTTGATCTTGCATGGGTCATGTCTAATCTGCACCTAAGACACTTGGGTTGCCTGCTTTCCTTTGTATGCAAAAGAACTGTCATTCTGCCCCTGAAGCCCAAGGGTGAAAGATGAACTTTGTGTCCAAACTTCAAGACATGGAAGCATAGATGTCAGAAGAAAGCTGTCAGGACAGATAGGTGTGCTTGCACGTGGCCTCCTCCAGGCTTCTTCTCACAAGCTCCTGAAATGCTGGGCCTTGAGAAAAAATAGCCAGTGGAAGCCTGGAGAATCCTAGGAGAAGCAGGCAGGGCAATGCATGTTGAAGAGATTCCACAAAAAGAGAGGTGGTGAATTCCAGGTGGGGCACTGGTGAGCAAGGTAATGCAAGGCAAGGAAGGGGTTCAAGGGCAAGGCCAGACAAGTGGTGGCTTTGCCAGGCAACACAAAAGAGAGGGAGACAAGGCAATAAGAGTCCTAGAAGGAGAAGGAAATGAAAGATTGGAGCTGGACAAATGGGAAGGAAAAGAAGGATAGGTGAGCAAGTCAATACAAGGCACTGGGTTGCTATGAAGGGCAAGGGAAGGACATGCATGGGTCAGGAAGGCAAGGGAAAAGAAAGGAATTGTCAGCAATGACAAGGAAATGCAAGATTGGGTAGGAAAGGCAAGGCAATGTGGGGGAGGGATAGGCAACACAATGGGTATCTTAACAGGAAATGTCCATGCACAGCAAGGCCGAAGGAGAAGTGGTAGAGAGGTCAAAGTGGGAAATAGGTGAGTGTGTGCAGCTAAGAAAGAAAGAAAGAAAGTGCGTAGCTCTCGTGTCTCTGTGTGTGTGTGTGTGTGTGTGTGTGTGTGTGTGTGTGTGGGAGTGAAGTTTGCAGGATGTAAAGCAAAGAAAGGTGTCTCTTGATTGTGGAGTGAATGGATGTTTTTGAACGTAAGTGGCAAGGTCCAAGCAACCTTTTCATCCTGGTACATCTGTGTCTGTGAGATATAGTCAGAAACGTCTCCTTTTAGATTCAGACTGCAAGCAGGACATAGAATGTGACTGTGTGAATAGCTGAGCAGGAAGGCACATCACATCAGCATGTTTCAACAGAAGCAGTTAGTGCGAGAAGGAGATGGACGTGTGGGACTCCAGCAATATGGCAATGCACTCAGCTGAGAAGCAAAGTGCAATGCCTCGGTGTGTGCTCTGAAAATAAAAGGCTGCAAGGAAAAAGCAAGGGGACAGGCCAGTGAAATCTTTCTGTCCTGGCACACTGAGCTGTTTGAAGGTGAACCGCTGTTTGGTTTCACTAAGGACTCGGAGACATGGAGAGGATGTGCTTGTCCATGTAGCTGAGAAGGAAAGTGAGAAGCACCGGTACGTTTGGCAGAGTTTGTAGGCTGCGAGGAGAAGGTGACGGCCAGGCCTGGCTTTTGGCTGTGGCACTTGTTGCAAGGAAGAAGCTGCTGGATGGTTAAGCTTTTGGGGATCTGCAAGAGTGAAAGACTACGCTGGTACCTCATAAAACTAATGCTTGTTGATCATCTGGCTGAATCTATGACATAAACCAGAAGTGAAATTTCCCCCCATTTCCCTCAGTTTTTTCACCTTTTCATCCAACAGCCTGGGCCTTTTTGAAGCTGCTGTCAAACGCCTTGCCTTGGAAGCTAGAAGTATCTCAGTTCACCTGCTAAGAAACAGGGAAAAGAGCTCAAGTCAATTTCAGAATTGCCCTGAGCAGAGCTGGTGTTTCGGTACCGTAAATTTCCATTGCGAATATGTGCAAAAATCACCATTTTATTAGGCAAACATTTGAAATACACTAGCAGCTTCATCTTCTTGTCGCTGCAGTCCTTGGAAGTTTTGCTATTTACTGAAACAGGAAACAGGTCAAACACAAGAAGCTTAAGAATCCAAGCTCACTGCCATTGTACAAATAGCACAAACTTGATGAATTCAAGTTACCATTGTAACCTACAGAACGGCTCTATTCAAGAAAATGGATGTGTCGTCCTTCACGGGGGCAGAAAACCTTTCTACCACGTGAACTCTGGGAATAATCCATCATGCCTCAGTGTGCTGTGGCTGGTCAGAGAGCTACACGATGGGTCTCTTTGCCTATGGCACTCTCAGGGCTCAAAGCTGCACATAAACTCCCCCTCCTTACAGACATGCTAGTAAAGCCCACCGAAAATGCCGTTCTCCAGACAGCTTACTGAAACCAGCTAGGAGTTCCCAGCATCACGCTGGGCACTTCTGTCCACAGATGGCTTTGCTTTTAATGAACCAGAACAGAGCTGCGTTTTTCTAGTCTTTAGCTCTACTAAGGTATTTGATGTAACATGGCGAGAAAAAATCTCTTTTGACAATGATAATAACAGAGGGGATAATGTACCTTTTGCTGCTATCTTCTTTTGCTGCTCCATTTTGCTTGCTTTGTTATTGCTTTCTGTCAAAGAAACGCCAGCAAAATCCCTCATCAAGTCCTGCTGTGAAGACAGACTGCCAGAAAGGTAGAGAAACTTTGAACCTTTCCAAGACCCTTGTAGCACGTGTCTTGGTCAATTGGTATGCAGATCCTTTCTTCCAGCAGGACTTTTTTGCACCGTTAGCGCGCATTGAACTGAATCCCGTACAAAAGCAGTGAATAGAGGAATTGTTCTCTTTCCATTGGAATGGTGATAAAAATGCATATCAAATAAAAGCATTTTAGAGCAGCAGGAAGATTTTCTATGTAGCTAGCAAATCATAAAAAGATGCATATTTACCGGTGGGGTTCCTCTCGGAATTTCAAAGAATTCCAGACAGAAAACACAGCTTAGTAAACTGCAAATCTAAATCACAGTATCTAGAAAGGTGACATGAAAAAGAGCAAGAGGAAGAAAACCAAAAAGAAAACCAAAGGAAGCCAGAAATAAGGCACAACCTCTCCTCCTTCTCCGCTTACTACAGTACCTTAGAAGTACCTGTGAGTGTCCTAACAGTCACATAAGTAGAAAACTGTGCCAAGAACAATTGTGGAAACTGGAAAACCGTGCTATCCGAACAGAAACATAGGGTTTGCTTTCACGACGATTAAATCTGCATGCAATGCGTACGGTAAGGGTATGTTTTGTATGTTCAAAAACAATTCAAAAATATTTCCAAATTGAAGGGGCTGCTTTTTATTTCTTTTGAATTACTTGGCTAAATATGGTGCACGTTAAAATACTGCAGAGATGTGGTTCATTTTACAGATGCCAACTGCAAAGGAGGCAAGCATTTTGTGTGCTTAAGAAAGTCAAGTATTGGAGAGTGTTTTTGTTACTTCTTTAGAAGGTTAGAATATGCGTAAAAGATGCTAGCTGGGGACTTACAATTAATGAATTATTTACTGTCACTAGGTCAAATGACATTAGCTTTCAAAAAGGAAAAGGAGTCTTATTCCACGTGCCAATGTTAAAGTAGATTAATAAGCCTTCAGCAGAATATGGATATGAAGAGGGATATGACATGAAAGGGTAAGCAACACTGGTGACAGCAAAAGGCTTACCTGCTTCACACAAATACAGGAGATAAAATACTGTTTTTTCACAAACATTGCTATCCAGAGCTTTCCTTGAAAAGTTTCACTGCCAATCATGAGAGTAAAATTCTGAGTGACAGTAAAATTCACTCTATCATGAATAAAATTTACTCAATCATGACAGCAAAATTTGCTCAATGATGAGTAAAATTCTTAGTGTAAGCGAAGTACCTTAAGCAAAGGGTAGCTCAAGCATAACTGGCATTTGATGTCAACAAAGGCAACTTGGCCTGCACGTGTCACATCTACTGCATTCAAAAGCTTACTCTGTCTCAGATTCCTTTTGAGGGATACCAAGGCAAGCCGTTAAACTGCATGAAAATGATGACTTAAAGGAGGATATATTAGAAGCATGGAATAATGGTTAATGTTCTTTTCCTTCCAACTGCTTTGTTTGCCCGTTTAAATTTTTTAAGTCCTTCCTGGTATCACCGTGGTAGCAGTGCAGCAAGTGTTTGGTTGTAAGCTGTCCATATTGCCAGCTTCTGGACTGCCTTCAGAAAACTTCCCACTGGTTTTGTCTAGAAATCACAAGCAGTAGAGATGACAAAGACTGCAGAAACCTTCTCATCTCCTTCTAGAGCAGGAGCGTGTCTTTGACCCACTCTTAACTAGACAACTTTCATCAGTCATGAGAGAGTCTCATGTTCAAGAGCTAAGCAATGACAGCTGTAAATGACAAAAAGCACACTGATATTTTCTTGGGACTCCAGCACAGAGCAATGAAGGAGCTTGAATTCACCTTCTTGGAAAGTTTTAAAATGCACATGAAGTTTAGGAGAGGAGCTAAGCCATGGTAACTTTTGTTGAGTATGTCTGCCTAGACAGAGTTTCCATCACCGCAGAAGGAAGGAATGTCATTTAACTCACATAATCATCTCTAGCTGCTAAGCTGCGCTTACTGCAGATTATCCGCAACATATTTTACGGGGTGAGCTTTTATGTGTAATCCCTGAGTAACATTCCAGAGAGAAGTATTTTGGAGGGGGGGAAAGCCCAACTCTTAACTGTTTCAAATAATGGTTACATTTGAAAGTCAAAAAAGATGTAAAACCTTTCTTTCCTAGACCTATTACCAGCACAAACTGTACCAGAATTTACGACGCTTTTATTATGGCAGCATAACTCTACCGTGGACGCTCTCGCTCTGGACTATTCCTTAAGAAACAAAGTCCCCGAGAGAACTAAAACAAAATTAGCCAAAAATATTGGGCTGGATGATTTCAAAGGCTATGTACTAAAGGCCAAACACTTGTAATAATAGTAATGAGCGGACTAAAAGTTAAAGCATTACTCAGTTCAAAGATATCTTGTTCTCACAGAAGACTGTAAAAAAACTCTATTTTTCTGGGTCTGTTTTGTGCATTTAGATGTACCTTCTACTCCTTTCCACTGTCTGCGAATGTTTATGACAAGGTTGGAGGACCTCATGCAACCTTCTAGAAGTAAAGAAAGACAAGCCAGTCAAGAAAGGCAAAATTGTTAATGGCAGGTGGAAAGAGGGAGGCCAAGAATAGAAAACAAAAGAACAATAATAATTAAACGCCCTCCCTGTCTTCTGTGAAAAGAAAAGGCACAGACAAGAAAGAACTACTGCAAAATTCTCACGAGAAAAACGCACTTGATCTGGCTCAAGTATTTTGTGCTACATTTCTTGCTGTTTTCTCATGCCAAACATCTTAACCATTGAAGGTGTCCCTTTTCTCTTTCTGGAATACAGCTAGGAAGATGGCTGTGTCATTGCTGTCAAGCTGTTATTCTCAGAGGTGTCCAGTTGAAAGTCCTAGATGAACTGCTTTGCTCTGTCTCTTTAATATGGCATGACTTAACCACTTACAGTTTCAGCAGCTGAACTTGCCCAGCCCTACAATTCTTTAATCTTTGAATGGTTATATTAGCTCCTTGGCAACTGGCATTTGTAAGTCCATGCAACTGTGCAGAATTTGCACGATGAGATGATGCCAAATGAGTCATGGCAGTAGATTAACTAGGACATGCAAAGCAGAGAGGAGGGAATGAGAGCACAAGAAGAGGGTACCATCTCCTTTTTTTCTGCAACAGGGCTAACACCGTAGAAATCAAAAGGAACACAAATCCTCCTAGGGGTAGTTCTTGCAAAAAACAAAGACTTCTTTTTGTGTTCACAGATCACAGCAAAATGCGGATGACAAAACCAGGCCATTAAGTCACATACAGTATGAAGCAGTATGAAAGAGGAAAGCAGCTGAGAGCGTCAACCCTGCTGAGTAGTCTCAGTATTCTTCTCGACATTAGCAGAAATTTGAAATGAGTCTCTGAAAATTACAAAGGAGGCAGAAGAAAAGGGAGCAATGACTCCTCTGGCATAGTGTTTCCTAACAGGGATCTTCAAAATGTAAAGATTGTATCATCCTTTCAACTGAAGGAAGGTATTAAAACAACAGGAAGGAAATGGCATCACATGCTAGAAAGACTCTGGGCAGTGTACTTCTAGACAGAAAGGCCACTGATGGAAAACCGACTAAACTGGCACCAATGCAGCAGCATTGTATTAAAGTCCAAAAATACCCACCGCTTCACTCTTTGCCATTCCATTCATATGGACACAGCAGCTCTGCAACATTCCTACTGATCATCTCCTTGGCCAACTGGGAGTGAGGGTCCCTAGTGATGCAGAGTCCCCAGGCAAGTGCAGAGGGGAGCTGCTTTTTTGCAAAAACCAGGCTTTTGAAGCACTCAGGCCTTTATCAGTTCCATAGCTTTAAGCCATAACAAAATTCATTCAACCAACCATCATACGCCACGCTGTGAACACGTGACGATTCTAGAACTTGTTGATCTACCTCTGATTCAGTGGCCTCACCTTCCCATAGTCCTTTTCTACTTAGCCAAAGTATCGGGCCTCAGCCCAAGGCCTTCCTTTTGTAAGCTTCTACCTATATGCAGCAGCAAACCACTATTTTCTTCCGTGCCAAGAGTTTAAGTAGATGATTTGCATCTGCCCTTCCGGTGAAACATAATGGGGAGAGAAAATTCTGTTGGAAATGTTCAGTCATTCAGTTTTCTAGACAGGCCAAATCAAAAGAAAAGCAAGCTATAGGATTGTGTACTTGCTCTTACAAAGCACCTGCTGCCCTCTGACAATGAACTAGCAGAAAACCAGCAAAAATAAGACTTGAGGCAAACAAGCCTTTGAAGGGAATTATGACATGATAAAGAAAGACAACACATTTCCAGCTTGTCGAGATACTTGAAATGTCAGCAAAGGCTTGAGGGCAAAGGCTGAACGAATGGGGAAAGGTTACAAGAATCCCAAGAAAAACATGACCATGGATTAAAAGAATCCCAACAGGTCAACTGACCTGTTGAAGTTTTCAGGAAATCAGTGGCTGCTGATTTAGATAGGCCATTCAAGTTAATTTCCCCGTGCACCTTCCACTCCTTTTTCACCTGTCACCATCACAGGGTGAATTGGGACCATGGAATCACAATTCTTTGGATTCTGTTCTTAGCTTTAGGAGACAACTACAGCAGCTGAAGTAGCTGTTACTGATGTGATACCCAGGAACACAGAGTTGACATATTTCATTCATGTCCAATCACAACTAGCCATATCTAAGAGGATAGGATTGGCCTCTTTTCATGATGCTTTTCTTATTTTACAGCCTGCTATGATTCTGCTGAAACTTTTTCATTAGTTTCTCTCTAAAAAGGAGAAAGTCCAATGTCCCTCCCTACTGGTGCAGGTTTACCATTCGGTTTGTCGAGTCTAAAAATGGAATTGGAACTAGCAGGAATTACTGTGTTTAAAGCATCCGGTCCGTTCAGACAGTCTCCGGTCGATAAAAGCCTAGATGTTATTGGCTAAATACTCTGTTTCCCCCAAGAGCGGACGCACGCAATTTAATCCAACTTTTTATAACAAACTCAAATAATACAGAATCCCGTCATACAAAAGAGTCACAAAGAAGCAGGAAGAATTATCGGACCATTTATGGTAGCAAACTTCTCACCTTCTTTTGGAGTGAGCATAATCTGCTAGCTGAAGTAACAAACTTGAGGACAGAAATCGCCCTACTATTGCGAAGTTGTTGACAAGAGAACCACCTAAGCTGTGTGACTTTCCCTTTTCTATTCATTGGTCAAGCCTAGTAGCCTAAAATTTACGGGCTCAATCAAAGACAAATGCAATCTAGTCAGAGGTCTATGAAAAGTCCAAAACTAATCAGAATTCTTCTTAGACAATGGAAATGGAAGCAGAGCTACCAATTTCCTTGCCACATATCCCTAAAACTCATTCCTTTCTAGTCCTAACTAATGTATAGCCACCAGTACAATCAGGAAAAGATGAAACTTACAGATGTCAGCAAGGGAAGGATTTGAAAGAACTATTCCCATTATTCATCGTCTAGACAGCAACTATCATTAAAATCAGAGCCCTTTTAGAAGGGCTTTCCTTGTGGGAAATTCAGGACTCCAGGACAAGGGAGCGAGAGGATTAAGCAGAAGCCGTTGATTGTTGACATGATGCACTTACACATTCTAAATCTCTGCACACGCCAGGCCCGCATTTTTATCTTGGTGCCTTTGTTATGTCCACACATTCTGTGTGTACCTCTCAGAAGATAGGTTTGGTTACAGTCCAGGCGCTTTGCTGCCCCCCGTTATCGAGTTCTTGTAGTCTTGGAATTTGGTGTCTCAACTTCTCTTTCTTCTTTTAGCACGGCTTATGTCTTAGTAACCTTGATGAATTCCAGAGGGCTCTGAGAAAATTCTGAGAAGAACATATTCCAGCTGGATGGCTGGTGCACCCTGTAGTCTAAGAGGTTCAGCTACATTGCTACAATTTCCCCCTTCTTCATCTTGCACCAGCTAAACCCTTTTCACTGTATTTACTTCCAAGAGGCTCACCAGTTTCATGATGCATGGAATACCAAGAAGCAATATAATAATGACTACTAGTAACAACAAAGTTCCCTTTACAAGATCTTCCAACCATCGAGTTGTTTCCCATCTCTCAAACCATTCCTGCGTAACCCTCTCATTCCCAATCAATTTCTTCATGTTATCTTGTCCTTGTTTGAGTTTCCAGTGAATGACTGCAGAATGGTTAGAGAGGTTCAAAAAACACATTCCTTCAAAATCCTCACACTCTTGCCCATGTGCTAACAAGAAAGCTAGAGCAGCATTATTTTGCAGTGTGCAATGACTAATGGTATCTACACCAGTGAGAAGCTGATTTAAAATCACTGATCTTACCTTGAGTTGGTTGACCACCCAGCACCGCAACTTATTAAGCATACTCAAAGCTTGACCAACAGCGACACCTGCTGTCAGGAATGGCACAATTAATCGAGAGGAGCGCCCAAACCTGTACACAACTGAGGCAAGGGCGTCTTAAGCTTATGCTTCTTCTTTCAGATCCCGGGAGGCGCAGAATCGAGTTCTTCGCGCACAGAGCATTGTGCCGGTGGCGGTACGCTCCGGTGCGGCGCTTGTGCCGAAAGACGCCCGAGACACAATGCCGGTGGTGTTAATATTTGTTTGTCGCGTTTCGGAAGCTGCTGCTAGCCGAGTCCCCCGGAGGCGGAGAAGCGGCTTCCTCGCACACAGAGCATTGGGCCGGTCGCGGTGAGCGCTGGAGAGCGGCTTGTGCCGAAAGACGCCGCGGACCGGCACTTAGCTTCGGAGAGCTGCGTATCTGCGTCTTCTGCGTGTCTTGCCGCTCAACATTCAGCAAAAAGCTTTTCCACCATATCTTGCAAAGAGAAACTCTGCCAGTAAATAAAACATCCAAAACCCTGTTCTAAAGCTTGCACGGAGGTCTGAAAAGAGTTTTGAAATACGGAAAAGATAGTTGTGCAGAACTCGTTCTTTCCGAATATAATAACAATGGAAAAGGCAGGAGAGTGGTTAAGTACTAAGTCTGGATGCTGCCCACACTGTGCCTTCGTGGTGCGGCTTGCATCTTCGCTTTTGGGAAGATGCCGCGCTCTCCGTCTCCCGGAGGCGAAGAAGCGGCTTCTTTGCGCACAGAGCATTGTGCCGAGCGCAGGGAGCTCCTGAGAGCGGTTTGCGCCGAAAGAAGCCGGGGACCGGCACTTAGCTTCGGAGAGCTGCGTATCTGCGTCTTCTGCGTGTCTTGCCGCTCAACACTCAGCAAAAAGCTTTTCCACCATATCTTGCAAAGAGAAACTCTGCCAGTATAGAAAACATCCAAAATCATGTTCTAAACTTGCACGGAGGTCTGCAAAGAGTTTTGCAAGAAGGAAAGTTAGTTGACCAAAACTCGTTCTTTTCGAATATAATATCAGTGGAAAAGCCACGAGAATGGTAAAATACTGTTTTCTCTAAGTCTGAATGCTGCCCACACTGTTCCTGTGTGGTGCGGCTTGCATCTTCGCTTTTGGGAAGATGCCGGTCTCTCCGTCTCCCGGAGGCGAAGAAGCGGCTTCTTTGCGCACAGAGCATTGGGTCGGTCGCGGGGAGCACCTAAGAGCGGTTTGCGCCGAAAGAAGCCGGGGACCGGCACTTAGCTTCGGAGAGCTGCGTATCTGCGTCTTCTGCGTGTCTTGCCGCTCAACACTCAGCAAAAAGCTTTTCCACCATATCTTGCAAAGAGAAACTCTGCCAGTATAGAAAACATCCAAAATCATGTTCTAAACTTGCACGGAGGTCTGCAAAGAGTTTTGCAAGAAGGAAAGCTAGTTGACCAAAACTCGTTCTTTTCGAATATAATATCAGTGGAAAAGGCAGGAGAGTGGTAAAATACTGTTTTCTCTAAGTCTGAATGCTGCCCACACTGTTCCTGTGTGGTGCGGCTTGCATCTTCGCTTTTGGGAAGATGCCGGTCTCTCCGTCTCCCGGAGGCGAAGAAGCGACTTCTTTGCGCACAGAGCATTGTGCCGAGCGCAGGGAGCTCCTGAGAGCGGTTTGCGCCGAAAGAAGCCGGGGACCGGCACTTAGCTTCGGAGAGCTGCGTATCTGCGTCTTCTGCGTGTCTTGCCGCTCAACACTCAGCAAAAAGCTTTTCCACCATATCTTGCAAAGAGAAACTCTGCCAGTATAGAAAACATCCAAAATCATGTTCTAAACTTGCACGGAGGTCTGCAAAGAGTTTTGCAAGAAGGAAAGCTAGTTGACCAAAACTCGTTCTTTTCGAATATAATATCAGTGGAAAAGCCACGAGAATGGTAAAATACTGTTTTCTCTAAGTCTGAATGCTGCCCACACTGTTCCTGTGTGGTGCGGCTTGCATCTTCGCTTTTGGGAAGATGCCGGTCTCTCCGTCTCCCGGAGGCGAAGAAGCGACTTCTTTGCGCACAGAGCATTGAGCCGAGCGCAGGGAGCTCCTAAGAGCGGTTTGTGCCGAAAGAAGCCGGGGACCGGCACTTAGCTTCGGAGAGCTGCGTATCTGCGTCTTCTGCGTGTCTTGCCGCTCAACACTCAGCAAAAAGCTTTTCCACCATATCTTGCAAAGAGAAACTCTGCCAGTATAGAAAACATCCAAAATCATGTTCTAAACTTGCACGGAGGTCTGCAAAGAGTTTTGCAAGAAGGAAAGTTAGTTGACCAAAACTCGTTCTTTTCGAATATAATATCAGTGGAAAAGCCACGAGAATGGTAAAATACTGTTTTCTCTAAGTCTGAATGCTGCCCACACTGTTCCTGTGTGGTGCGGCTTGCATCTTCGCTTTTGGGAAGATGCCGTTCTCTCCGTCTCCCGGAGGCGAAGAAGCGGCTTCTTTGCGCACAGAGCATTGGGTCGGTCGCGGTGAGCACCTAAGAGCGGTTTGCGCCGAAAGAAGCCGGGGACCGGCACTTAGCTTCGGAGAGCTGCGTATCTGCGTCTTCTGCGTGTCTTGCCGCTCAACACTCAGCAAAAAGCTTTTCCACCATATCTTGCAAAGAGAAACTCTGCCAGTATAGAAAACATCCAAAATCATGTTCTAAACATGCACGGAGGTCTGCAAAGAGTTTTGCAAGAAGGAAAGCTAGTTGACCAAAACTCGTTCTTTTCGAATATAATATCAGTGGAAAAGCCACGAGAATGGTAAAATACTGTTTTCTCTAAGTCTGAATGCTGCCCACACTGTTCCTGTGTGGTGCGGCTTGCATCTTCGCTTTTGGGAAGATGTCGTTCTCTCCGTCTCCCGGAGGCGAAGAAGCGACTTCTTTGCGCACAGAGCATTGGGTCGGTCGCGGTGAGCACCTAAGAGCGGTTTGCGCCGAAAGAAGCCGGGGACCGGCACTTAGCTTCGGAGAGCTGCGTATCTGCGTCTTCTGCGTGTCTTGCCGCTCAACACTCAGCAAAAAGCTTTTCCACCATATCTTGCAAAGAGAAACTCTGCCAGTATAGAAAACATCCAAAATCATATTCTAAACTTGCACGGAGGTCTGAAAAGAGTTTTGCAGGAAGGAAAAATAGTTGTCCAAAACTCGTTCTTTTCGAATATAATATCAGTGGAAAAGCCACGAGAATGGTAAAATACTGTTTTCTCTAAGTCTGAATGCTGCCCACACTGTTCCTGTGTGGTGCGGCTTGCATCTTCGCTTTTGGGAAGATGCCGGTCTCTCCGTCTCCCGGAGGCGAAGAAGCGGCTTCTTTGCGCACAGAGCATTGGGTCGGTCGCGGTGAGCACCTAAGAGCGGTTTGCGCCGAAAGAAGCCGGGGACCGGCACTTAGCTTCGGAGAGCTGCGTATCTGCGTCTTCTGCGTGTCTTGCCGCTCAACACTCAGCAAAAAGCTTTTCCACCATATCTTGCAAACAGAAACTCTGCCAGTATAGAAAACATCCAAAATCATGTTCTAAACATGCACGGAGGTCTGCAAAGAGTTTTGCAAGAAGGAAAGCTAGTTGACCAAAACTCGTTCTTTTCGAATATAATATCAGTGGAAAAGCCACGAGAATGGTAAAATACTGTTTTCTCTAAGTCTGAATGCTGCCCACACTGTTCCTGTGTGGTGCGGCTTGCATCTTCGCTTTTGGGAAGATGCCGTTCTCTCCGTCTCCCGGAGGCGAAGAAGCGACTTCTTTGCGCACAGAGCATTGGGTCGGTCGCGGTGAGCACCTAAGAGCGGTTTGCGCCGAAAGAAGCCGGGGACCGGCACTTAGCTTCGGAGAGCTGCGTATCTGCGTCTTCTGCGTGTCTTGCCGCTCAACACTCAGCAAAAAGCTTTTCCACCATATCTTGCAAAGAGAAACTCTGCCAGTATAGAAAACATCCAAAATCATGTTCTAAACTTGCACGGAGGTCTGAAAAGAGTTTTGCAGGAAGGAAAAGATAGTTGTCCAAAACTCGTTCCTTTCGAATATAACATCAGTGGAAAAGGCAGGAGAGTGGTAAAATACTGTTTTCTCTAAGTCTGAATGCTGCCCACAATGTGCTTGTGTGGTGCGGCTTGCATCTTCGCTTTTGGGAAGATGTCGTTCTCTCCGTCTCCCGGAGGCGAAGAAGCGGCTTCTTTGCGCACAGAGCATTGGGTCGGTCGCGGTGAGCACCTAAGAGCGGTTTGCGCCGAAAGAAGCCGGGGACCGGCACTTAGCTTCGGAGAGCTGCGTATCTGCGTCTTCTGCGTGTCTTGCCGCTCAACACTCAGCAAAAAGTTTTTCCACCATATCTTGCAAGGAGAAACTCTGCCAGTATAGAAAACATCCAAAATCATGTTCTAAACTTGCACGGAGGTCTGGAAAGGGTTTTGTAATACGGAAAACGTAATTGTCCAAAACTCGTTCCTTTCGAATATAATAACAATGGAAAAGGCAGGAGAGTGGTAAAATACTGTTTTCTCTAAGTCTGAATGCTGCCCACACTGTTCCTGTGTGGTGCGGCTTGCATCTTCGCTTTTGGGAAGATGCCGTTCTCTCCGTCTCCCGGAGGCGAAGAAGCGGCTTCTTCGCACACAGAGCATTGGGTCGGTCGCGGTGAGCACCTAAGAGCGGTTTGCGCCGAAAGAAGCCGGGGACCGGCACTTAGCTTCGGAGAGCTGCGTATCTGCGTCTTCTGCGTGTCTTGCCGCTCAACACTCAGCAAAAAGCTTTTCCACCATATCTTGCAAAGAGAAACTCTGCCAGTATAGAAAACATCCAAAATCATGTTCTAAACTTGCACGGAGGTCTGAAAAGAGTTTTGTAATACGGAAAACGTAGTTGTCCAAAACTCGTTCCTTTCGAATATAATATCAGTGGAAAAGGCAGGAGAGTGGTAAAATACTGTTTTCTCTAAGTCTGAATGCTGCCCACACTGTTCCTGTGTGGTGCGGCTTGCATCTTCGCTTTTGGGAAGATGCCGGTCTCTCCGTCTCCCGGAGGCGAAGAAGCGGCTTCTTTGCGCACAGAGCATTGGGTCGGTCGCGGTGAGCACCTAAGAGCGGTTTGCGCCGAAAGAAGCCGGGGACCGGCACTTAGCTTCGGAGAGCTGCGTATCTGCGTCTTCTGCGTGTCTTGCCGCTCAACACTCAGCAAAAAGCTTTTCCACCATATCTTGCAAAGAGAAACTCTGCCAGTATAGAAAACATCCAAAATCATGTTCTAAACTTGCACGGAGGTCTGCAAAGAGTTTTCAAGAAGGAAAGTTAGTTGACCAAAACTCGTTCTTTTCGAATATAATATCAGTGGAAAAGCCACGAGAATGGTAAAATACTGTTTTCTCTAAGTCTGAATGCTGCCCACACTGTTCCTGTGTGGTGCGGCTTGCATCTTCGCTTTTGGGAAGATGCCGTTCTCTCCGTCTCCCGGAGGCGAAGAAGCGGCTTCTTTACGCACAGAGCATTGGGTCGGTCGCGGTGAGCACCTAAGAGCGGTTTGCGCCGAAAGAAGCCGGGGACCGGCACTTAGCATCGGAGAGCTCCTTGTCTGCGTCCTCTGCGTGTCTTCCAGCTTAACATTCAGCAAAAATCTTTTCCACCATATCTTGCAAAGAGAAACTCTGCCAGTATAGAAAACATCACCGATATTGTTCCAGAAGTTGCACGGAGGTCTACAAAGAGTTTTGCAGGAAGGAAAAGATAGTTGTCCAAAACTCGTTCCTTTCGAATATACTTACAATGGAACAGGGAGGAGAGCAGTAAAGTACTGTTTTCTCTAAGTCTGAATGCTGCCCACAATGTGCTTGTGTGGTGCGGCTTGCATCTTCGCTTTTGGGAAGATGTCGTTCTCTCCGTCTCCCGGAGGCGAAGAAGCGGCTTCTTTTCGCACAGAGCATTGTTTGGGTCGCGGTGCATTTCGGAGAGCGGCTTGTGCCGAAAGATGCCGGGACCGGCACCTAGCTTCAGAGAACTCCGTATCTGCGTCTTCTGCGTGTCTTCCAGCTTAACATTCAGCAAAAAGCTTTTCCACCATATCTTGCAAGGAGAAATTGTGCCAGTACACAAAACATCCCAGATCTTTTTCTAAAAGATGCACAGAGGTATTCGAACTGTTTAATTAGAAGGAAAAGATAGTTGTCGAAAACTTTTTTTATTCGATTATATTGTGAATGGAAAAGTCAGAAGAGTGGTAAAGTAGTCTTTTCTATTTGTTTGAAAGGTGCTCAGGTTATCCTTGTATTAAGCAGCTTGGTTCTTAGCCTTTCGGAGGGTGCCGCTCTCTCCGTCTCCCGGAGGCGAAGAAGCGGCTTCTTTGCGCACAGAGCATTTTGCAGACCGCCGGGAGCACCTGAGAGCGGTTTTTGCCGAAAGACGCCGGGGACCGGCACTTAGCTTCGGAGAGCTGCGTATCTCTGTCTTCTTAGGTTCTTGTCGTTAAACACTCAGCAAAAATCTTTTCCACCATATCTTGCAAGGAGAACCTGTGCCAGTACACAAAACATCCCCGATCTTCTTCTAAAAGTTGCACAGAGGACTGCAGAGTGTTTATCAAGAAGAAAAACATAGTGTCCCAAAACTCCTTTTATTCGAATATAATGTGAATGAAAGGGCAGGAGAATGCTAAAGTACTCGTTTCTATCAATTTGAAAGCTGCACACGCTATATCGGTGTGCTACGGCTTGCATCTTCGCCTTTGGGAAGTTGCCGTTCTCTCCATCTCCCGGAGGCGAAGAAGCGGCTTCTTCGCGCACAGAGCATTGTGCCGGTGGCGGTGTTCTCCAGAGAGCGGCTTCTGACGAAAGACGCCCTGGCAGGGGGCTTCGTTTCGGAGAGTTCTTTACTCTGCCTTCTGTCTCTCTCATCGCATAAAACTGAGCCAAAAGCTTTTTTACTATGTCTTGCCAGGACAAACTGTGCCCGTACGGAAAGCATCTCCGCTCTTGTTCTAGAAGTTGCACGGAGGTCTGCAGAGTGTTTAGCAAGAAGCAAAAGAAAGTTGTCCAAAACTCCTTCTTTTTGAATGGTAATGTGAATAGAAAAGGCAGGAGAGTGCTAAGGTACTGTTTTCTTTAGGTTTGACAACTGCACACACACTCCCCATGTTGTGCGACTTTTTTCTTGGCTTTTAAAGACGCGGCCGCGGTCTCCGTCTCGCGGAGGCGAAGAAGCCGCTTCTTTGCACACAGAGCATTGTGCCGGTCGCGGTGCGATCCCGAGCACGGCTTCTGCGGAAAGACGCCCGGGAGCGGCCCCTACCTTCGGAGAGCTCCGTATCTCTGAATCTGCGTCTCTTGTCGCCTACATCTTAGCAAAAAGCTTTTCTACTATGTCTCGCAAGGAGAAACTCTCCCAGTACAAAAAGTATCCTTGATCTTTTTCTGGAAGTTGCACGGAGTGTCAGCAGAGTGTTTAGCAAGAAGCAAAAGAACGTTGTCCAAAACCCCTTTTCTTCCAATGTTAATGTGAATTGAAAAGGCAGGAGAATGAGGAAGTGCTGTTTTCTGTACGTTTGAAAGCTGTCACAAGGAGAAACTCTATCAGCACCTCAAGTTTTCCTCCATTTTACTCCCGAGATTTCTTTTGCTGTGCAGTCAAGAAGCACCCTTCGTTCTTAGTTATGCTGCAGGTTGTCTTCAAATGGCTTTGCTTTCTGTCCCCTCCTCCCCATTTCTAACAGGCACAAGCACATTCCCTTCCCGGAACAAAATCCTGGTAATAGAGCCAGGAAGACTACGCTTTGACTTTGAGAGCCACAACTTATTTAAGAGAAAATAGTCCATTCTTTGAGACCCAATATCACACATCTGTGTGCAGGAGGAAGAGGGGTGCGTGCGTGCGTGAATGGGAAGTGTACTCGCCAACAAACTAGAGCCAATATTAGTAACCAACATGTAACAAGTGTGGACGTATATAATTCCCTGCTCTTTTTTGGATCTTTTTTCTTCAAGGTTATTTTGCTTTTAAAAATTTTCTAGTCATTTGAGAGATTCTTCTTTGTTTGTGTGAGAATAGAAATCTCCATAAAGCTTACTACGTAAAAGCAGGCTAATCTTTTGGACTTGATGATGACTATTTGGGAGATGATATTTTCATCTGCATAAATCAATTTCCTTGTTTTGGAACTATTTTTGTCACGGAAAGTAGTAAGTTTCAAGATGTGTTTTTAGAAGGTGCAAAAATTGAGATCCTCATTTGTATCAAAGCCATACAAAGAATATCCCTTAAAACCATCCACTCCATCATTTCATTTTTGTATTTTTGTCTTTTCAATAGCTAGTTCTCACTTTCAGATGGCTTTTAAATGCCCTGTTTTGACACAATTTTGGTATTCATTTCTAAGCTTCAAAATGATATTTAAAGAAGAGTAATTTCCTGTAACTACTTGACAGTTTGCAAATTAACATCAAAGTGGAGGGAGGGAGGGAAGGAAGTGGCAGAAGGACTTGGCAGAAAGAAGGACATAGTGGGAGGAAGGCAGTGAAGGAAGAAAGTGGGGGAAGGAAAGAAAAGAAAGAAAGAAAGAGAGAAAGAAAGAGAGAAAGAAAGAGAGAAAGAAAGAAAGAAAGAAAGAAAGAAAGAAAGAAAGGAAAGGAAGGGAAAAAGAGGGAAAGAGGGAAAGAAGGAACGAGGGAAAGAAAGAAAGGAAGAAAAAAAGAGAAGGAAAGAAAATTCCCAAATGTCAGAAACGTTAAAGATGATAAAATACTTGTGAGTAATTTCCTGTAACTATTTGACAGTTTGCAAATTAACATCAAAGTGGAGGGAGGGAGGGAAGGAAGTGGCAGAAGGACGTGGCAGAAAGAAGGACATAGTGGAAGGAAGGCAGTGAAGGAAGGAAGTGGGAGAAAGAAACAAAAGAAAGAAGGAACGAGAGAAAGAGAAAGAAAGAAAGAAAGAAAGAAAGAAAGAAAGAAAGAGAGAGAAGGGAAGAAAATTCCCAAATGTCAGAAACGTTAAAGATGATAAAATACTTGCGTGTATGATAAAGAGCGAGGAGTAGATATTAGATATAGTATTGCTAAATGGCCCATAAATGTGAGACCCAAACAGTTCAACTCCTTGGATAGCAGTTTCTCAGCATGAATATGTTATTTCTAGCTTCAACTTCTTACTGCTACTGTACAGAATGATTACCATAGAATAATGGAATGGTTGGCTTTGGAAGGGACCTTAAATTCACCTACGTCCTCCCCAGCATGTCATTGTCAGGGACACCTTCTACTAGACCGCCTTAAGCTCAAAGACCCATTCAAGCTGGCCTTGATCACTTCCAGGAATTGGTCACCCACAACATGTTCTAGTGTCTCACAACCATCTTGGCAAGGAATTTCTTCCCAATAGCCAAAGGAAACCTATCCTCTTCAGGTTTTAAAGCCATCCACACTTTTCCTATCGCTCCGTGCCCTTGTGTAGCTCACCTGCCTCCTTCTGGTAGGCTGTCTTCAGCTACTGGAGAGCTGCTCTAACAATTTGCCCGGAGTCTGCTCTTCTCCAGGCTGAGAAAATGCCTGCGGGACTCCGGCTTGATGACAGACTTCTTGTGCTGCACTGGGGGCTCAGACCATTCTTCTTCTTGGAATTGTTGTAGGATGCTCAGCCACTCTTGACTGTGGTACAGGTACACAGTTCATTGTGGTACAGGTAATAAATAGATGATTGTTTTAATAAAGACCCAATTGAAATGATAAGAGCTAAATTTTAACGCAAAATTAATTGGAGAAAGATTCCTAAACCTGTGGCCCGTTACCCCAGCCCATCCATTGATTGTAAATGACATTCCTTGCAGATGTTATGATACATGAACCAAAGGCAAGTGATGGATACTGCTTAAGATAGATGTTCTACCTGCTTACTGCAATATGTTCTTATCAGTCTAAAACAATCCCCCGAACATGAAGAACAAGAGATTACATCATGAAGTAATGAAGTGCTTGGGTTGAAAGTAAAAGGCATTTGAAAGAAATGGGTTTGGGGGCTAACACAGCAAGATCTCAGAAATGGAGTGCCAGCTTAGCTCTCTGCTTCAGAGACAAGTGAAGCAATTCAGAAGCGTCTTCCTGTGAAAAAGGTTGACAGATCTTTCTGCACAACAGTTAACAGCCGGCATCAGAAATGGGTGCAAATAACATACTAGCCACTACAAGTTTATCATCCTGGAGTGGAAGGGCCACTCAGACTCATAGCAGTGGTCTTGCTGCTGTGCCTGTTCAAATAGACAGAAAAGAATGAGGAAAACAAATTTTTCCATCTAGTTTGTTTCAGTATTGGTACAAAGACTATTTTCCCGCCCTCAGGAGACAGCAAAAACAGTCAACAACTGAAATGCTTCAGAAATGGAAATGATCTGAATCACAAATATTTCTTTTCACATCAAAATTAAAGCCCAAGTCATAACTGTCAAACAGATAGAACTATTTAAAGATGAATGTACTATACATACTAAAATATTCCCAGAGATAACTATTGTGTCCTTAGTCTGTTTAAAAGTCTAGACTTCCTGGTAAAAAAACTTGTACAGAGCTGAGGTAGCTCCACGACATTCTCTTTTCAGATTAATTAAACTCTTCAGTCTCACCACCGTTACCAATGGATTTCCGTAAGTCCTTGAAAACCAGTAATTTCCCTTTTTTCCTTCTATGAAAAAAATGACAGTGACAAGAGTTATTTGCACTCCCTATTTTCTGAAAAGCCTGAACATCAAGCCTTAAGAACTTTATCATCAGTTTTACTTCAAACTAAATTGGAAGAGAATGGCAGAAAGAATGGGAGCCTCAAGCAAAAGAATTTAGGCTTCTAATTCTTGGGTTGTCTTCTTACTTACCTAAGACAAGAAGCGGAAAGAGAATAGAGTAGAGTTAGCAGCTGTTGAAGATTTGCACGTACTCTTCCACTCTTCCAAGAGGTCAAGGATGCTTTTCTGGCCCTCTCTCCCTCCACAAGCTGCAGCTTCCTTCAAGGCACAGTCACCTGCTGTGGCATGGAGCTCCCCACGAGCTCCATTGTGTTCCTCCACGGTTCTCCAGGGACTGCTGGGAGACAACCTGCTTGATGATGATGTCCTCCAGGGACTGTGGGGGATTCTTTGCTCTGTCACCTGGAGCACCTTCTCCTCCTTCTTGTCTCACTTTAGGATCATGCAGCTGCTTCTCATACTCCTTTTTTCCCTCACTTGTCACTGCCTATTCATATGTTTTGTACTTCTGACAATATCTTTTCACAAAGACTGATGGGCTCAGTTGCAGAAATGTGTCTTGCTAGAAAATTGGATACTATAGAAAACCATGATTTTACAGAAAAGCATAGTGGAAGTACAAATATACTGCTAAAGAACCGGAAAACTGACAATCATTCATTGTAATACATCCCCTCATTTTGCCTTCTTTCTCCTTAAGATCTGGAAAGACTACTGGGCAGTGAAAAACACTACAGTGTTGTTTCAAAGAAAAGACTTTTTTAGGATTCTAAGGTGTATGTTCCAATTGCTTGAGAAAATTGAGAAAAGGCACTTTGTCTTTTGTGATAAATATCATTAGCCAGTAGGGACAAAGTCTGACCAACAACAAGAGCAGATCAAAATCTGATGAGACCAAGCAATATACCTTGAGTGGCCAGGACAGAACCATTGAGTCGTTGAATCTGTTGAATTGGAAGGACCCCATGCGGATCATCATCAGTCCAACTCCTGGCCCTGCCTGGGGCCATCCTTGAACTCCCAAACTCAGACAGTTGTGATGGTGTGACCACTCCCTGGAGAGACTCTTCCAGTGCCCAGCCATTCTCGGGTTAAAAACTTTTTCCTGATACCCGACCTAAACCTCCCCTGACTCAGCTGCATGCCATTTCATTGAGTCCTGTCTTTGTAGACCTCATTTGAGGACTTTCTAATACCAAGGTGATTCCGCCCCAGAGCAGAGCAGAGAAGAGAAGAGCAGAGCAGAGCAGAGCAGAGCAGAGCAGAGCAGAGCAAGACAATCCCCTCCCTTGCCCAGCTGGTGATGCTGTGCCTGATGCACCCCAGGACAGGCTTGGCCCTCCTGGCTGCCAGGGCACTGCTGATGCACATTCAGCTTGCCATTGGCCAGGAGCCTGGGTCCCTTTCTGCAGTGCTTCTCCCAGCCTCTTGCTCCCTCCCCAGTCTATACACCCACCAGGATTGCCCAGTTGCAGGTGCTGAATCCAGCACTTGCCCTTG
The DNA here is from genome assembly GCF_023055355.1 of Agelaius tricolor. Taxonomy (NCBI): domain Eukaryota; kingdom Metazoa; phylum Chordata; class Aves; order Passeriformes; family Icteridae; genus Agelaius; species Agelaius tricolor. The sequence goes on along the minus strand of NW_027269290.1, from coordinate 169,080 downwards.
TTCCACTCCATCTGGTTGGTGATTGCCTGTGGGAATCCTCAAAAACAGAGGGGTTTGGGAAAGCTGCAAAAGGAAGGCCTCAGAGACAGCAGAACTGTCATTGGAGCTAAGCAGTAGTCATAAGGTTTGTCAGCAGAAAAATTAGATGAGAAGTAGAAAAGTAAGGACAAATGGAACAATGGTCTGTGTATTAATGCTTGTCTAGAATAACTCCCTAAGCTACAGCAAAGTATATCTAGCGCGATGTTAGGTAGTTCTAAGCTTAATAACGGAGCTCTGTGCACTGTATCTTAAGGCTTACAAGCAGGTCTTTTATTCGAAAGAAGCGAGCATTGTTCTAAGCCCAGGTACATGTCTTTATAGTGATTGGATAGAAGTACTGTCAATATGCTTTTGCTTTGTGTGATTGGTCAAAAAACTTTTCAAGTCAGTTGTAACATTAAGTTCTTTGTCTGCTGCTGGGGACGTGAGCTGCTGGCAGCTTCCCATTGTCATCACCATGTAATGAGACTGATGCTGGAAAAAACCCAGCTTGAGACGCCGTCCCCAGCAGTCCCGCCCCTTTTGTGATTTGTGCATAGACTCCCGGCCAGCAAGAATTGCCCATCTCTCCTATTTGGCAAGATCTCTCTGCAAGGTCTCTGTGCCCTCAAGGGAGCTAGTTCACAGCTCCTCCCAATTTAGTGTCTTTGGCAAACTTTCTTAATATTCCTTCAAGTGCTGTGTCCAGGTTGTTCAAAAGATGTTGAAGAGAACTGGCCCAATGATGATACTGTCTTAGCCACTGAAATAAGTGCTTCATACTTCCTCTTGTGCAGAAATCACAACAAATTTCTTTTCTATCCATGTTTTCTTATGCTCATGCTTTTTATCCCAACAGCAGCTGACACGACATTTACAGGCACAGCAACAGCACACTTTTCCTGCTCTTCCTAGACTTAACAATTTTGCAACCGGTCAATCAGTGACCTTTGCAACTAAAGTCAGACCTTCAGCATTTCTCATTAAATGAATGTCTTCAGAAGAAAACTTTGCTGCCTACTCTGTACGACTGGAGAATAGATGATAATGAGTTAGCATCACAATCAGTTAAGTACAGAGCCTATCCTTTAGCAGGGAAAAAATTAAAAGAAGAGCTCTTTTATGCAACAACTATCTGAGAAACAAAACAACTAGGATCTTCCACAGGGTTCCCTGCAGTAGAAATGTACTTGGATGAATGCAGAAGATAAAAGATGTGGTTTTGAAAGGCTATGTCCTTGCTAAGCTAAATTGGATCTCATCCTGTAGATGAAAGATCAAGGAGCTCAAAGCGGAGCTAGAGAGACATGTCCAGATAATGAGATAGAGCAAAGCATTTTCCAAGATAATTAAGCATTCTGGTGGACTGGCCAGTTAGGTTAAATCTGCCACACCCATTCACTTTTGGGGACTGAACTGTGGAGTGCTAAACCGTATCTGCTGCTGTGCAAAGTAAAAGAGATCCATCCAAATTGTACGGTTAGTGTGAACACTCTCACTCTCAATTGTAAAACACTTCATTAGCTATTAATCAGTCTTAGGAACAAAATGAAATAAAGTTGTTATGCCATCTGGGAATGGGAAAACATCTTCAAAATATTTTTTTCTCTATGTTTTCTTCTTTTTTCTTTTTTTCTTTTTTTTTTTTTTAAATCCCACATTATGTGATTGATAACTTCAACCATTCTGGAATGCTTTTAACAGATGAACCCAGCATAGTAGTTTTATTACCGGCTCTTGTCCCTTACATGCTTCAGTACAGGTTTGGAATATACTCCACAGTCAATTCGTGGTTTTTTATCTCTTTTCCCAGAGACAACTTTTAAAGGACTACTTAACCCCTAAAAATCATAATTTCTCTGGTTTCTCCAAGCTTTTTGAGAAAGCTGTTTTGGTTTTGTTTTGGTTTGTTGCTTGTTTTGTTTTATTGCATCGTTCCCAATGTCTTCAGACCTACTACAAGAAGAAGTTAAAAATAGATCTTATTTGAAGAGACTGTTAAAGCTAATGAACTGCCAGTCTTGGTATTTGTATCTTTCTAAATCCTTTAAATTCCAAGGTTGCCCTCCTGAATCCTCAGTTACTTAGAAAACATTGTGTTTAGAAAACAGAGCCAGTTCAATTGCTTCTGCAAACTCACCTTCATTGTATAGGATTGTACTTCAAGAAATCTTGCTTCATTCAAACATTGGAAGTACAGATTTGACATCATCTGTGACCCTTCCATCTGTCTGAACTGTATTTCATTGTGTGAGTTCCTCAGTTGCTTCAAATAAGGACAGAATCTTTTCAATTTGCATAGCATGTTATCTGAAGATCTCCTGTCTGCTTTCTTCACTTGCTTTAATGGGAAGACAAGGGAAATACATTTTGAATGTTATCTTTTAGAGTCTACTTTTACCTACCAGTGTGCTTCTATGGACTAGAACCAATTTCAGCTTGAAAGAAGGTATTGTCACGATCTGCTCATACCAACGGGTTGGTTAACTGGTTGGTTGGTTAACTGATCTGGGAGTGCAACAGACAACCTGGAAAGGGGATTGCAGTATCGATCCAAACAAATGCACCTTTATAGAATGACCACAGCAAATGCCTGAAAGGAATCAGGGAGAGGAAAAGAATAAAACAGAGGGGGAGAAAGAGAGAGGAGTATAGCTACCAAACATGGAGAGACTAAGTCCTCTTAGTCCAGCCAATAGAGTTTGCCTAGTCACGTTGGGAAGATCTCAAAGTCCTGGTGAACTCAAGGTTCTATTATAGTCCATTGCTGAGGGGGGAAACAGAATCTTGAAATGGCTGAGGGGCAATAGATACAATCAAGAAGAAGAAGTCTATTGAAATTGCTGAGGGGGAAAAAGGTATTGAAGACGGGTACAGACAGTCCATGTTCTCAGCAGGATAAGTCAGTATCAGCAGTGAGTGGGACCCACTGTTTCAGGACTGCTTTCTGGGGGAAACCAGTCTAGGTCCTGTAGGCACATCTGTAGGCAACACTCAGCAGGCATCCTGCTTCAGTCAGGCCAGCACCCCTGCATCAGAATTACAGGTGTCTCAGTCTCAGTCCTTGGTAGGGGGGCTTCAACCTCGGTGCCTCACGGTGGTAGTGGAGCAGAGGAAGGATTTTCCATGGGGGGGGCTACCAAGTTGCCCCAGCAAGTTCATCTGGCCAAGAGGTGGGAAAATTCCTGGTCTATTGTCGTGAAGCAGGTGCAAGCATATAGGCTGGGTCGCCCTTTGGCAGGCCCTGCTAGAAGCAGTCACTGAAGACACAGCTGTGAACAATCACTTGGCAGGCCAGAACTCTGCTCAGGGGCCTCAGGATTTTTGGTGTTCATCCATTACTGGCAGGCCAGAGGTCCCATCGGGGTCCTCAGGGTCCTGATATCGGTCCTGTGGACGGTCGTGAGGCAAATGGGGGGAACCTCAGACCGTCTCTCACAGCACCTGGTGACTCACGACAGGCTTCAAAGGGTCTTCATCAGCAGTGTTCTGTACTATTGTTTTATACTTGTCGCACATTGGTAGCATATCCCGGAAAGCAGAGACAATACGTCAGACAGAGAGAGAGAAGGGAAGGACAAGAAAAGATAAAAAAAGGCGGGGGTAAGGAAACAAGAAACAAATGTAATAACAGTAATTTAAACCATATTATTTTGAAACATTTTTTTCAAATATCTGAAACTAATCACAAATAATCAAAGGCAATAAAGCAATAAACAAATCAACAACAGTTCATTTAAAATATTTTTTTTCAAAACAATTCACCAAAAATCAAAAGTAATTTTCTTATAATCTTCAAAGAAAATTGAAGACGATTTCAAAACACATCCTCTCATTTATAGTCGCCTTGTGTCAATAGTCTTGGAGATGGCCACAGTGAAAAGGACATCAGCCAAGTTGTGTGCATTAATTACAGACATCAATTTTGTTAACTCTTTCATCATTCTCTAATTCATAATGAGTAAGATTGCTGATTAAAAAACCCCAATCAAAACGAAACGCAAAAGGGCAATGATGGGATGACACATACTGTTCAGGACTCTTGTGGCAGTAGGTGACCACCCAAAAAGAGTATCCTACCACCTGTGTTCAGCATCTTTTCTTACTCTCTCTATGACATGGTGTATTTCTTTCACATTGTGATGAACAGTTACCAGTGCTTTCTGTCTATTCTTCTTGATCTTCTCCAATATTTCAATGAAGTCCTGATGAAGCAAAGATTGCTTTACCAAAGTAATGTTCATCCCAATGGGAGTAGGTAAATGTCCTGGTTTAGGGCAAATTTGGGAGAAAACCTCCAAAAGGTGGACCCTCCAGAAAACAAACCCACACGGCCCCTCCCCCCAACCGGGTCGGGAAGGATTCCTTGGAAAGAAGTGGAAAGAACCTGTTTCTGTAACAGGCAAAGCACCCCGCAGCACACAAAAGGAACAATACCAGATGGCACCACTCTTTCACCGCTCTGAAAAAGTAGACAACTTCAGAAAGTCTCTCTTGGGAGTGCTCGCTCTGTTATCAGTCTGTCCTGTGCTGGGGTAGCTGCTGCACCTTGGCCACAAGGTGCAAACTCTCGGTGTTTCCCAGGTCCCAGTCCGGAGCAGGTCCGAGTAGGTCCAAAGAAGGGAAAGGAGAAACAGTCCAGGGAAAATTTGGACTGCTTAGCTAAACTAACTAATGAGCAGGAGCAAAAAAGCAAGAGCAAAGCAGGAGCAAAGCCGAAGCAAGAGCAAAGCGAAAAGCAAAGCAAAAAGCAAAAGCAGCACCCATGTACTGCCCTGTCTCTGTGTCGCGCCAGCTGTGGGGGAGCGGCTGATAGCAAAACCAAAACAAAACATTCGCTCTTCACAGCCAGTCTTGAAGGCACAGAACATGATAGCCAGCATCAACAGAACACACGGATGGGGATACAAGCATCATAACGTCACCCTAGGACAGTAATAGTTTGTGAATCAGTCTTTAATTGGATTGAAAAAGGTAATGGGAGGTAACTGGAGCTTCTGAAGAAAAATCACATCCCTCAATTTTGTAAAGTTACAAGCGCAACAATTTGAATGATTTTTACTATCCACTACTGCATTTTCTACAAATACCATATCACAAGCAGTTCTAAAGCACCCACACCCATTGCCTATATATTTAAGGCCTGTTTCGAAAGTCTCGTTCGGATGAATTTCAAAATGACAGATATTTTGTTCTGTGTCCAAACAAACATCCTGAGCTGTAATTGCATTACTTTCACAGATGAAGCCTAGTTCTCGGACAATAGAAGATTCCAAATTAACATGTTGCCATTTTTTACCAAATTCTCAAAATCTTCACTTCCTGAGAAGGTTTCTGAATTTTCTCGGCGGGTATCTGCAAATCAAGACTTTTTAAGTGAGAGATTATTTTCTGCTGATGTTTCCCTACTACCTCTATTTCATCCTTCCCCCCCTCCCCACCACCCCCCCACCCCCCCCCCCCCCCCCCCCGAGTGTCTTAAATGTATTGATTATCAGCTACAGGATCAGCAGGATCAGGTTTGGGTATTTTTTCTAATTCCTCAACTAAAGCATGGTGGGCCAAAGTGGAGGAGTGTTTGTAGCCTTGGGGAAGCCTAGTGCAAGTGTATTGCTGTCCTTTCCCATGTGAAGGCAAAATGGTCCCTATATCTTCTGGCTGTATAGGTATCATAAGGAAGATGTCTTTGACATCCATAGTTGCCATTGCCATGATTGAGTGAGCCTTTTCTTGAATTGATGTTATTAATTCAGCTAAGTTTGGGACCAGTGCTGTAAGAGGGTCTGTGTTGGCTTTAAGCCTGTGAAAATCTACTGTTAATCTCCACTTTCCACTGGCTTTTCAGACTGGCCATACCGGTGAATTAAAAGGAGAATGGTGTGTGAATTATTACCCCTTGGTTTCTCAAGTCCTGTAGAACCGCTTTGATACCTTCTCTGGCACCAGAAGGTAGAGGGTATTGTTTTACATGAGTTGTTTGATTATAGGGTAGGGAGGGTGCGGTTTGAAGCAGCCTAATGTTAAGTGGCAGTGTGCCAAAAGACCACAGAAATCCCACAGAGTCTTCCCACTGCCTCCCATTCCTAGGGAGGACACCATTCCAAGGACACCCATTCCTAATCAATTATTTGGAATGTTCCCAATTACCATTTTGATGACTAGTTGATGCTCATTTCCAGGGAGCCTCAGTTTGGCTAAGGCAACATTCATAGATTCTGTAGTTCCCAGAGCATTAAGAACACAGCATTGTCTCTTAGTTGGAACAATTCCACACCTCTGGGCATCCTTTTTTGTCAGTGCAGAGATTTGAGCGCCAATGTCAATCAAAAAGGTTACTAGTAGCCTGTGGAGGCCCGTGATAGCTGGGCTTAATATATATCCTGATTTATTTTTAGTGAGCATTCTTAAATAAACCCACGCTCCGCCCCTTTGCCCACCTGTAAGCGGCAGAGAGATTTGTTTCCCGAAAACCCTGTTGGTTTTGGTTCACTGCCTGTGTTCCATGGGAGAAGCTGGGGGAGGGTTAGTTTTTGTCCCTGAGAAGGGAGGGGTGCACTGGGTTGAGCCAATGGATTCGGTTTTCGCTGGTGCCAATTATTTATTATTTTCTGCAATTTATCAAGGGGCAAACCATCCATCACCTCTTTGGGGACCCACTTTTGAATTCCCAACAACCACCAACGGTGGCAGTTAGAGATCTGTTTTCCTTTCTCTATATTTTCACTGTGAGGAGCCCCAATAAACCAAACACCTTTGTTATTTTCTGATTTCTATGCCGGGGTTTTTATAGGTCCATATTGTCTACAATAATTAATCAGATCTACTGCAACTTCAGCTCATGTCCAAACTTTATGGCTACTGGCAGGTGAATCAGATTGAGAAGCTGAGGGCTGTGAGGGGGAAGAGTAGGGAGTGAAGCCAGGATCTCTAGGTCCACTTTGGCCAGGGGAATTCCTGAGGAATCTTATCTAGTCTTTCTACAGGATTCAAAGCCATTATGGTTTTCTGTAGAGTCATTGCTGTATGTTTAAGTGTTTCTGGAAGCCCACGAGTTCAATCGGTCATTAGTTCTGGCTTCACAGGTAATTGCATTGGGCCTTCAAAACCAGGAACTAATTTCTTTTCATGAATCTTTTGCAGGCAGGCGGCTTTGTGGACACTTTCTAAGAGCTGGTCGGTGGTGTCAACGATTGCCAGGGGGTCACCCCTTTCCAAAGGATTCATTCTCCCGGCCCAGAAAGACGCACCCTGTGTCAGGGACCATGCATCACGCTTACCTCCTTATCTCCTGTTGTGAAGAAGGCTCCATGTCCCCAGTACCCACTGGCCTCCGGTTAATTTAATTTGATCTCCACCATCGAGGGACACTCGGAGGACATATTTGTCTCTGATTCTTGTGGGAGGCGCCCGAATTCTTTTGACAGCTTAGCTAATTCGGTAGCACTGAACGGTATTTGTTTAGTTGTGATAGGTGGGTCAAGATCCTCTTTCGGCAATGCAGAGAGACAGGGAGACCCACTCGGTAATCAGAATCCAATTTGATTGTGGGATACAAGCACTTACATACCATTGCAGGGAGACTAGTAATGTGTACTACAATGATTAGGTTAAAATCACATCCACAAACTTATGCATATAACAACATCTCTTGCTTGCAGAGTTTCATGGGATTTTCGTTTTCCAGTAAACCCGTTTGATTTAATCTTCTTGCAATCCAGGTCGAATTTTCAAAGTTCCGTTTGTTTATGCCAAGGCATCCTGTTTTCAAATCTCTTATGTTAACCAGGTCCAAAGTGCATCATCTGTCTTATGTCCCCCAACATTCCAACAATCCTCATCATTAAGATAGTTCTATTCTGTTTGAACCAAGGGTCTCAAGCGAGGACAGCAGTATTCTCTCCAATTTTTTACTGCCTCAAGTTCCTGACGGGGACAGATTTGTTTCATGTCAGGAGTTTCCTTTTCCTCTGGCTCTGTAGAGGAATCAGTAGGATGTGAATTCTTAGCAAGTTCCTCTCTAAGGGCAGCTCACAACATATAGATCTCATTTCTATCTTCCTTTAATTCTTTCTGCAAAATTTCAACTAGGTTTTGAAGGGAATCTATTCTTGCTATTTCCTCGTTTCTTTGCTTAAAAAGGGTTTCTATGGCTGCTGTGAGACAAGCTGCCAAAACTGAGCAGAGGATGGTTTTATTTTTGCCCAGTTTAACTTCTGTTTCATGTTGTAAAGAACAAATTCTATCTATGACATTTTCTAAATTAAACCAGCTGTTCTCTGCCCAAACCTCCCCCCTTGGAGAAGGCTTGGCATTCTATTTAGCAAGCAGAGCAGAAAATTCAGCTGTAACTTTTGTGCTAGAGTTTTCAGTCATTTTATGAAGGGACCAAAACCATGACAGGGAGGTGCAAACTTAAGTTAGACAATCTCACAGCCTTTGCTGTGCTCCCCTTTGCTTCCCTGGCTGGGTGAAGAGACCAAATCTCCCTGGGAGGCCCTGCTTAGTTCCTCCAAGTTGTCCCTTCCTTCCCAGACAGTCCAAATTCACACATAAACAAAAACAGTTTCCCCTTTTGCGCTAAGAGATTTTTTGGGAAATTCTAAAGACAGAACCCTCAATAGAGTATGGGGGCGTATTTCACCTGGGCGTGCGCAGTTTGTGGGAAATTCAAAGAGCTTTCCTTGCTTTCCAGCTTCGTTCAACCCTTTCGCGATGAGGGGCTAGGTGTGGCTGAAGCAAATCGTCCTTCCCCTGTTACAGACTACAAACAGCCTTGCAGACCCTTCTGTCGATCAGAATCCTGTCCATGATGCCAATTTAATGTCACGATCCACTCATACCAATGGGGGTGGTGATGGTTGGTTAACTGATCTGGGAGTGCAACAGACAACACGGAAAGGGGATTGCAGTATCAATCCAAACAAATGCACCTTTATAGAATGACCACAGCAAATGCATGAAAGGAATTAGGGAGAGGAAAAGAATAGAAAAGAGGGGGAGAAAGAGAGAGGGAGTTGTCCTAAGCTGATTATATGATGCTTTTAACCCCAATCATCTTGTTCTGTTTATGCTGCATCATAAGTTTTGCACCTTTAAGACTTGTTGCAGAGAGTGAAGGGGGGAGAGAAGAAGCAGCAGTTTGTTTTCAGACCCTGCACTCACTCCTCCACATTCCTGCTCCTGGACTGTGTTGTCTGCGGATGAACAGACAGTGGGACAGAGCTCTCCTTTGCTTTTAGTTAGTTTTAGCTTGCTGAGGCAAGGAAGTTCCCTGGACTGTGGTTTCTTTTCTTTTTTCCCTTTTCTTTGGACCTCTTGAAACCTGCTCTGGACTGAACACCCAGAAGAGCACTGGCAGCTAGCACCTGTGGCCCACCAGGCCGGGCCCGGCCCGCAACATTTCCAGCACCGGAGGGACTGATAAGAGCCTGTGTGAGCTGAACTGCAACCCAGGGAGGGGACTTTCTCAGTTTGTCATCTCTTTTGGAGCAACAAGGGGTTTTATTGTTCAATATTGTTTAGGTTTTATTGTTTAATAAACAGGTTTTTTCCACCTCTTTCCAAGGAGCTATTTTCTCCTGGACCGGTTGGGGGGAGTGTTGCAGTGTGACGCCATTTCCTGTTTCAGGAAACAGGAAAATCCCTCAGGTGTTGGGATAGGTGAAACCTGTCCTTTCCCCTCCCCCTTTGCCCTCCTGCTAAGTGCTGTCCATCAATCTTAACATTCCAGCAGGGTCATGGTGTGGTTGGCAGAAGTTCAAAAGATGCCCCTCAGGTCCGGGCTCATTGGTCTGTCCAAGTGTCTTTATCCTTTGAGCCTTCCCCTCCTCCCACCTGGTTGGTGGCTCACCTGTGCCTTCCCCTGCCCCTGTCCCCGGGCTTAAAAGGAGACGGGACCATGCGGTCTGGATTCTGTTGGGAGCTGTTACAAGATTCAGAGGTCTGTCATCCTGGAATAAACTCTGGATTAAAACTCTACAGCAGAATCCTCTCCTTTTTCTCTTCACCGTCCCCTGAACCTTTTCCACCAGAGGTCAACTGAGTTTCTACTATGCCTGGATTTGTTGCGAGTGCCTAGATGCAGGATGCAGCTGGCCAAATGTATCTCTGAGGTGAAACATCACAGCTGCCACCTTTGGCCCAGCAGCAAGGGTCAGACGAGCCCAGGCACGTCCCACCCGGTAATATTGGGATTAATATTTCATAGGGGAGGGGCCAAATGAATCTGCTTTCCTAGAGGAGCCCCTTTGGGGGTTCTCCCCAAAATTTGCCCTGAACCAAGACAGGAGTATAGCTACCAAATGTGGAGAGACTAAGTCCTCATAGTCCAGCCAACAGAGTTTGCCTAGTCACGTTGGGAAGATAATGGCCCTGCCTGGTTAACTCAAGGTTAAGTCCTGGTGAACTCAAGGTTCTATTATAGTCCATTGCTGAGGGGGGAAACAGAATCTTGAAATGGCTGAGGGGGAACAGATACAATCAAGAAGAAGAAGTCTATTGAAATTGCTGAGGGGGAAAAAGGTATTGAAGACGGGTACAGACAGTCCATGTTCTCAGCAGGATAAGTCAGTATCAGCAGTGAGTGGGACCCACTGTTTCAGGACTGCTTTCTGGGGGAAACCAGTCTAGGTCCTGTAGGCACATCTGTAGGCAACACTCAGTAGGCATCCTGCTTCAGTCAGGCCAGCACCCCTGCATCAGAATTACAGGTGTCTCAGTCTCAGTCCTTGGTAAGGGGGCTTCAACCTCGGTGCCTCACGGTGGTAGTGGAGCAGAGGAAGGATTTTCCATGGGGGGGCTACCAAGTTGCCCCAGCAAGTTCATCTGGCCAAGAGGTGGGAAAATTCCTGGTCTATTGTCGTGAAGCAGGTGCAAGCATATAGGCTGGGTCGCCCTTTGGCAGGCCCTGCTAGAAGCAGTCACTGAAGACACAGCTGTGAACAATCACTTGGCAGGCCAGAATTCTGCTCAGGGGCCTCAGGATTTTTGGTGTTCATCCATTACTGGCAGGCCAGAATTCCCATCGGTGTCTTTAGGGTCCAAGTGTCTGTCCTGGGAATGGTCGTGAGGCAAATGAGGGGAACTTTAGACTGTCTTTCACACATATCAGAAAATCTATTTACTGAAATAGCCAAAAAGAATGCATAGCATTTACAATTGAGGGGGAAAAAGAAAACCAAACTCAAACCGTTGGAGCAATATCATTCTAGAGAATGCCATGTCTCTATGAAAAATACAAAAAAATTTCTGTTTTCAAACGCACCCACAAATCACCATTTTGCATCTTTTTTGTTGTTGTTGTTGTTTGTTTTAAAGCTCTGGCACTTATCTGATTCCTTTTTGAGTTAGTTCAGCTCATTAATCTAGTAAGAAAGCTGCTAAAATTAAACAGAAAAACCTATGGGGAACAGGATGCCACTCCAGCCATGTTGTAGGGAAGCATTAGGTCAGCCTTCTGTCTTGTAGAAATACATCTGTCATATAGGAAAATCAATGCGTAGCACTATCTTATTTTGAACTTTCTCATTGCTACTGGGTTCCTGAATGATCAAGATGGTTTAAACCAAACAACAGCCAGCCCTCTAAGATACTCCCCAAACTATTGCAATGGAATAACTTGATCAGGTGAAGAGCTCACTATGCAAAAGCTGAATATGATGTCAAGAATGCTTTGTTGTGGATTACCATTGTTTGGGATCATTTATCCCTTACCCTCCCATGTAGGTATAGGAAAAAATGAAGAAACCACAAGGCTTTTACAGCTGTTCTTGTATTTTGGGATCGTAAGGACTTGGCTTGGTAAACAAAACTGTGGTGAGTTTTACTATTGACTTTATCGCTGTTTCACTTTGAATTAACTGCTTTGCATTTCAGCTTACCCATCAGTATAATGAGAAGAAGAAGATCTTCCTTCCTGCCCAAAAGATGTTGAATTATGCCTGTGATGTCACGGATTTAAAGACGAAAACCATTGTGATTGAAAGGAAGTATTGGCATGCCACAAGGTAACTGGAGTGAGCTGTCTTTCCTCCTCAGCTTCACTGTGATAGTAGAATTTTAATTAGCAGTTCCAAAACTTTGTCTTAGCATAGTCTGGTGACATATCTCAGTAGAGCAGTGTCCCAGGGTGACTTTATGATGCTTGTATCCCCAGCCATCTGTTCTGTTAATGCTGGATATTCTATTCTCTGCCTTCAAGACTGGTTCTGAGAGCAAAGGTGGGGAGAAGAAGAAGCACGGAGTTTGTTATCACAGGCTGCACTCACTCTTCTAAAAGCAACACTGCTCCACATTCTGTGCTGCACTGTGTTGTCTGGGCACTGACGGAACAGAACAGAGTGTTCTTTGCTTTTCAGTTGGTTTAGCTGGCTGAGGCAGAGTTTTCCCTGGACTGTCTTTTTTTCTTTCCCTTTTCTTGGAACTGTTCAAACCTGCTCCAGACTGGGACCTGGAGAGCACTGAGAGCTTGCACTTTGTGGCCTATGGGGGCCTACTCTGGGCAGCAGCCTTTCCTAGTGCCGGAGGGATTGATAACAGAGCAAGCATCCACAGGAGAGACTTTCTGAATTCGTTGTCTCTTCAGAGCGGCGACTGAGTTTTGTCATCTGGTATTGTTCATTTTTTGTGCTGGGGGGTGCTTTCCCTGTTAAATAAACAGATTTTTTCCACTTCTCTCAGAGGAAATGTTTCCCAGACCAGTTGAGGGGAGGGGCCGTGTAGGTGGGCTTTCTGGGGGGGGCCCCCTGAGACATGAACTTTAAAGAAATTTAGGGTTTTTAGAGGAGCTGAGGTTTTAGTCAGAGATAAGCCTTATTAGAGTTTATCAAAATAAATAGGTAGGCCTTGATGAAGTTAAGAGTTAGTAGTTAACTAATAATTGATTGCTTGTCAACATCATGTTTGCTTAGCTGGGTTTATCATGAAGAATATAGAAACTCATAAATAGCTTTTAGGAACATAAGACAATTGTAGGCCACCTCTGTTCTGAAACCAATTGAAGATGGGGAATGGGAGTTCTACCAATGGGTTCATTTGTCATATTTGCATTGAAAATGTAGAAAGTTCAGAACCAGGAAGACTTCATTTATTTCCTCATTTTGGAACCCCTCCCCATGAAAGGGACCACCGATTCATTTTGAGGAACAAACTACGCGTGCTTAATAGCTTTTGAACTAATTACCATACGAAGTGAGGAATGATGGGATGTACCTAAATTATGAACATGTATTTGTCTTTTGGGTATTCAATACTTGTATAGATAAAAAGACTCTGTTATCACCTCTAAATCACAGTGTGTATTTGGGAGCTATCCCGCACGCTGCCCAGCGTTGCAATAAACATACACTTTCTAATTTTGAACTGTTAGGGAGCCTTTGTCCGTCACAGCTGGATATCAGTACTAGATCAATATTTTTAATAAATCACCCCTTCTTGAGGATTGCTGCCAAATTTGCCCTAAACCAAGACAAGCAGGGTCTGCGATTTAGAGAATGATGGAATCACTTTGGTTGGAAAAGACCTTTAAGAACATTGAGTCTAAATGTAATTAGCAAACACAACCATCAAGAAATGTTTTGCTGTCTGAAGAGAACATGGTTTATCTGGTAAGCTTTGCAAGTATTTGTGTCATCCCAAGCATGCATGTCCAATGCATTAGATGGGTATATAATAAGAAACCTGTGCAAATCAACAGAATGATTCTCAGGGTAGGATATTGGCATGTTTCATCCTTCTTCCCGACTTCTTCCAATGAATTAATTTTACAAAGTAATGATTGGAATTGTTACTCTTTTGACGGTTCTTGTTGTATTACTGACATTTTTGGCATAGGAATGCCAAATAGGTTAATTCACCTAGTTTTTCCGATAAAGACCAAGATTTAGTGTTGCTTAAGCTGGAGGCAGAAATATTTAAATCTTCCAGCCTCCTTCTTAGTACCTAATTTCTCTTACAATATCAGTGCACAATCTTGTCCCTTAAGGTCCAGCTAGCTCAGTTTATACCAACAGGGTGACTTTAGTAGGGCTCACGTCATGCTGCACACAGAAGCCCTCAGGGTGCACCTCTAGCAGACAGTAATTCATGCAGTTGGACCATCCCAGTGCTGACTTTGGATCACCAGAAGAGTAGAACTAGAGAGATTTGATGGAGAGCTCTCTGGAGGAAGTGGCCTGAAGAAGACAGCAGAAATCCCATCTGTGTGTTTGTACAAATAACGTGAATACCATTTACAGGAAAAGATCTTCAAATCGATCTAGCTTTTTCTGCAGATTATTTGTCAACTATCTGCATTACATGGACAGTTCCACTGAGCATCTGAAATACAGCTGCGTTTAAGTGGATTGATTCAGGGTTGGAAAGCAGTGAAATAAAGCTTTTCAGGAATAGCTGACATCCAAGTCCCGCAGAAATTTACCTATTTTTAATGTCCAGATGCTTTTTAAAATAATGGGTGACCATTTAGCTACCTAATAGCTTTAATCAGAAATACAAAGAAAATTTTAAACTCCCATCTTTCATAGCTTGAATATTTTTCTTCGTTTATTTCCTGGTTTCCAATTCAGATCTACAAATCATATGATTAGGTAATGAGAACTCATGCTGTATAAAAATATTTCCTGCTATACTTCCAAGTCAAGGCCATGTTTTTCCCAGAACTGTTTAAAAAAATAAAATTCTATCTGGATTCTCTCTAGCCCACACTCATCATTATACAAAATCATTTAAATATTATATTTTGACTTTACATGGTGCAATTACATTCAGAAATCCAAGGCTCTATTGTTAGATTGTTTGTATGGTTTTCTGGCAATTCTAACTTCCCACAACCACTCTTGGCAGCTATATATTTTTGCAGCAAGGCATCACAGGGGTCTGTGAGAAGTTTTAATGTGAAGCAGAGCTAACATTAAAATACACGTGACATACTCAAAATATTTCACTTCAGAAAGTTACAGTTTGCTTAGATGGAATGAAATATGAAATAAATGAACCTCACACAACATTTCTAAATCTTGGAAATCTACTACCTGAACTTTGAGTCAGTTTGCAGGACAGGACTCTGTAGAAATGCAAATGTGAAGTCCAAGGAATAGAGCAGAAGGTGTATTGGGCAGGGGTACAGAAGATTGCTCTGAAGGGTGATGTAAGCAAGATTGCATCCTATAAAGATAGCAGCTGCTTCTGCTGGTGCCAACATAGAGAATTTGCGCCACCAGCCTAGTTTTCTGGGGACATTTGACCTGTTAACTCTTGAGGGCTTGTAGATGTGAATGAATCTGTCCTTTGAGCTGGTTTTTTCTTTTCAATGTCTATGACCTGACTTGCTATTGCGTACTGTACTGTATCGTTTTATGAACAGACATGTTTCATCTGTTTGAAAGCTGTAGTTGAAAGTGAGCTTGCAATCATGAGTTGGCTGTCAAAAGAATTAATTTTCTGCTTTAAGCAAAATATCAATAGACACAGTCCATCCACTCCTATGATACAGATTCCTTTTGAATTTACAGGTTAATTTGCATCAGTGAGTATAATGCATGTGCAATAAATACACCTTGCTTGGTTTCTAATGATGATAATAGTCCTCTTTGGATTACTCTAAGGATTGAACTCACCATCATTATTTTCCTGTTCTCATTGAACTGTAAAGGAAAAATAGTTTTGCATTAACCAAGGAGTAAAATGCATGGATTTAGCATCATTCTTGCAAGTAGACCTCGATTCTGAAAATACCTCTCAGAAGCTGCATCAAATGGGAAAGCTAGACAGATGGCAGAATGCAGAACCTGCCATTTAGGATCAGGTACAAAATAACACCCAAGAAATTCTTCATGGATGCTGCATAAGTACAAAGATGCCGTTATTTAAAAGAGAAAAATAGTCAATGTGAAACGTGTTTGATGAATAAAAAGCTATGCTAATCAAGAGACTACAGTGCCAAGTGTGCTACAAGGCTTTTTTGTAATTCACATCATTCCCAGCATGAAAAAATACTATTTTTATTGTAGATTGCTTAAGAGTGCACAACAGTTTGGAAAAAAGTGCTTTGCTTTTTCTATTCATAGGAACTGTGTATCATGGTAAGAGATACTGTAGACAGGTTTTGGAAAACAATGTTATTTTGAAGATTCATTCCATTCAGAAATACTTCACATGAAAAAATTTGATCTGCTCTCCATCCTGAAGACTCTTAAAGGAAAATGTCTTTCTTGCATTCTCTTCACACTAGTTCAGGAGCTCAGTCTTACCTGCATTCTAATGCTTTTTGATGTTCCTGATGGCATGGCTTAGACATCCTTGTCTCCATTACCATCATGATTTCCAGATCAAGTGATGAGAATTTTTCTTCAGGATTGGTGAAGTTAAGTGTCATAACATTTTTCTCAAGTCAGTTTGAAGGGTTTTTTTTTGCCAAAGGAATCTCTTCCTTCCTAATGAAAACCATTGGCAATAGCAAACCTACTCAGTTTTTCAGGAAGTCAAATAATACATCTCCACTGTACAAGGTCCTCCCTTTGTTTTTTTTTCACCAGAAGAAAACTGCTGTTTTCTTCTTCTTCTATCACCTTAGACTTACTTTCTTCCAAAATCTTTTTAAACCTTTAGATTTCTCTTTATAGCTAATTACTTTCACAGTGGGCTATAGCATATGTATTTGAAAAGACCATTTGTACATATCCAAATGGCTTACTTCTATTCTATTAAGAAATGGCTGCACTTCTATTAAGGAAACATAAAGGTGTAGTAATATTTTTTCTTCTACAAAATTTAAAAAACCCCAACTATTAAAAATGATACCAGCAAATGATGTCTGTAAGACTGAGGCAGGAGGCTTTTTCCAGAACAATGTGCAGTTCTTCCCAATTCTATTTTTCCCTCCGATTACTTTGTACAAAAATAGTTTTACACAGTCTTCTAATAGTGGCATGTTACTAGTGGGGTAGAGTATTGCCCTGCCAGCATTGGAATTGACTCGACTGTAGTTGCGTTCAAATCTGCTGATGAGACAAGGTTTTTTTGCTGAACGCACTTCAGCAAGCAAGAGAGCTTCTTAGTCTTAAGACGCTATGAGTCCCAGAAGAAGATGAATGAGGTGATGACATGCCTTGTGTTCTGAAGAGAGATCAAAACTTATTTCTGGGGTCACCCCCCCTCTTGCTACAGAAAGAGCACAGAGGGCTTTGAAGCAGCACTTTCACCCTCTTTGCATTCACTAGTAAATCGGAGACAGAGCTTGCCCCAAGGTTTGGGCAAAAATACTCTTTTGATGCAACTCTTCACCAGACAAAATCTCTGGGAAAATTTGCAGTGGCAGAAAGCAAGCCCTTCCTGGGAAATCTACTGAAACGGTTCAGAAGTTACTCCCATTCCCTGTTGCTAACCTCTGCTGTCTAGCTGTCCCATATGTTTGGGACCATGTTGAAATCATTCTAAACAATGTACTGACGCTGCACTGTTGAGTAAACATAGGTCTTTTCCATAGGTGTCAGGGAAAAATATTTCTGTTGGTAAAAATGATAGAAAACAATACCAGCATGGCAGAAAAACAATTACATCAATAGAATGAAGATGCCCAGAATTCTCCTTTTGAAGTTACACACAGTCAATATTTTCTAAAGAAGGTTGTGAAACTTAATAAGGAGTACAGTCCACGTGACTGGTGCACAAGTTCATGTTTCCACCTTACAAAATACATATTATTAAAAGAAAAATGTTCTGCCTTGTAGAAAAGTAACCCATTAGGAATTTGATCAAAGATAGGATTAGATCAAGTATTCCTACAAGACAGTAGTAGTACTAGGAAAAGCCTTTTGGCGTCTATTTAACTACAGGAAACTTGAGAAAGCAGAAGAGTGTCCTTCCCTGCTGCAAGCTGTACTTCCTAGTTGCTAGTGCTGCTTCAACATTGTCTAAAGAAAACTTGCCAAAATAAGACTATTGTATACACGCAACTGTAACTATCCATTCCGCTCCAGCTCATTTTAACTAGCAAGTATGAGTCACACACTCTAATGGAATATTCTAATGCATAGATAGAGTATACCTTCACTAATAAATGGGGACTCTGGAAAAAGGACCAAATGCAGATGAATTTCAGGGAAGGAAATTATTGGAGTGCTAACTGCAGTCCCTCGACGTCACAAGAAATGATGCCTGGTAATCCCAACCAGAAACATATAGAAATCCATTTTCAAATGGGTTGCATCTATGGTCCTCTGTTCTTCCTATATGAAGAAACTGTGTTTTGAATCAATCTTCAAAAAAGTATGCCTAAAGACCTTAGAAGCCTCCAATTCTTTTCTTTTTTTTTTTTTTTTTCCAGAAGCAACTGTCTCAAAACCTTTTTAAAGCTGACATTTTCCCTTAAGATGCCATATTTTAAAAGAGCACCTTGTCATTTAACAGGGTATTCCAAACATCATTTACAAGTTTAGACTGAAAGTAACACTTTTCCTAGTAATCTTTCCTTTTTTGCAGCTCAGTGCTAACATAGGCAGCAAAGAAGAGAACAGACCACAGCTCTTTCTGGAGCATCTTGAACAAATGCCCTTGCTTATGTTCTAATCATTCACTTCACCAAAAGACCTAATGATGAAGAAAAGGTTGTGAAAGCATTACTAGTAGTGCTACATGGCAATGTACGGGTGTGATTTCTCAACTGGAATTTGTATCACATAGATGATACTTGGCAAACAGCAAATGAAGGGGTTTTCTTCAGCTCGCAGACTGATGTTACATGTCAGTAATTTAATAAAAAGATAACAAGAACAAGGTTATTTTTTAACATGTGAATTTAATTACACCCCTGCCATGGACATCTGAATCTTATGAATAGACAGTGTCTGATTTAGAAAAAAAATAAAGAATTATCACAGTTTAAAGAAACATAGGATCATAAACCCTTTGCTGGTGGAACGTAGCCTATTCATTGGTTGAAATGAAGCAGGTAGACAGGACATATGAAATATTGTTTTGTGGATCAAACATTTATTTTCGAAAGTGATGCTGACAGATAGTGAACTCACCAACTTAGATATTGCATGGTAGATAAGGGTACATAACTTGCTCCATCAAGTAATCCCTTGGAACCATCATCCAAGGGGATTTTCCCCTGCATCTGTGAAAATATGCCTACCTTTTTCACAATACTTCTGCAGCAGCATTGTTAGGCCTGATCAGCTGCTATGGAGAGTGAATTATCGGCAGCAAGGTGACTGGCCAGGGCAATTTGCTTCAATGGATTTTGATCTCCCAGATATTTTGCAGACCTGCTTCAGCCCTGCTTGTCAAACACAGCCTTTAAAGGGTGCCAAACAATTGTTAGTCTGTACTGGGCCATATGCTCTTTATTCTCTCCCTCAACTTCTCCATCGCCTCTCATCTGTTTCACATGAGCTATGTTCAAGGTCCACAGGCTACTTTTCACAGAATCTTCAGGCCTGATGCAGTAAGAATGATGACTAGAACACAGCTGGGATCAATTTTCCAGTTTGCATAAAATGCATTCTGCACACAAATCCAATGAGAAGGTCTTCCCCCTATGCCCAGAAAAACCTTCACTCGTACTAGTGTTCTACGTAAACTGCAACTTAGTCTGAAAGAAAAGCTTTTTTCTGAGAGTGTCTAAGAGCTTTGTATGAAGCACAGATATTTGATATATGCAATTTTGAATACCAGAGGAAAAACAAAACCGCACAAAGCTTTTAATGGTACTGGCTTTAATTTTAAATTCCATGCACCTTTTCAAAAAGTGTCAGCTCAAATGCCCATCCACATATTTTAGTCATCTGTAAGTCAGTATTCATAGAAAATGTGATTCAAATCAAAAGAATTTCAAACCTTTCCTCAAAGTTTATATGCCTAGATTTAATACTTCTGACACATATTAGATGAAAGGAAGACTTTTTTTACTGTGGGGGTGCTGGAACACTGGAACAGGTTGCCCAGAGAAGTAGTGGGTGTCCCATCCCTGAAAGTATTCAAGGTCAGGTTGGATGGGGCTTTGAGCAGCAACACAGGAGACTCTTGATGGTAGAGAAACAAAGTTGGAATCTAGAAGAAACTCAGATTCAAGTATAGGAGCAAGTTTTCCCTCAGCTCTTGGGGTAAAATCAAAGTGTTACAAAATTACCTTGATCTGTGATTTTCACTACTGTAACAGGTTAATGAAAACTATGCAGAAGATAGCAAATTTTAAAAGAGAGAAGAATTACAGCATAAAATACATGGGATGGGTTTCTACACGGGACAAAATCTCTGTATTTCAACACTTCCTCATGTCAGGATTTCATGAAGTGCCAAAGAAGGTGTTCATCATCTGCTATGCTGACCTCTGTGTGGGCCTAGGTGTGTGTAGAAGGGGGGCATGTGAAGGGGAGTGTGTATGTTTGCTTAACACTTGTTGTGGCAGATTCATGCCTCAGCTCCATCATTTCTTTTAGAAACTTCACAGAGAGTGGATATGAAGTTTAATATCAACAAGAGATCAATTCCCAAATCATCCATTTTACCCTACCTTATAAATCATATGCTTTGTTGCATATTTTATCAAATAGACTTTCAAGCCACATGGAGAAATGAGAATGTGGAGAATCCCTCCAATGTCTTGCAACTTTTATGCAAATAGAGTTTCAAGAAAGCATAATTTCTTTTAAAATACATCTGGGACAGGCATGATGGTGGTGTCAAGCTGTTGGGGTTTTTGTTGCTGGGAGAAGTTGTACAAAAGGATTGGTTTTTACATTGACTAGTTACTGAATCAAGTGCATGAATCCATTGGAAATTCAACTGGGGGTTCCTTTTTCTAGCAGATTACTTCTACAACGAGCTTGCAGACTGAAGCTGACTCTTTTGCTCTCTTTTTGTTTCTTACCTATTTTCTTGGCTTCTTTACCACTATCTACACAATTTTGGATCTTTTTTCCCAACTAAAATTGTTTCATAGTCTGATAATTAGGATACATTTTTTACAAGGAATTTTTAAAAATCTTTGCTTGAGTTAAGAAGGTTAAGGACTAAGGTCTTTTTCTTACCTCATCAATATTGCGATGGAATTGATAAATAAAGACTAACTCTTTCTTTTTATTTTCAACCCAAGTAGATAGTTCCCATACATTAATACATTTTGTGGACCAATATTTGCCATTCTGATGTAAGTTGTCCCTTCTTAACAATATACATTCTGTGACTATGTTGACAACACTCTTGGTGAAGATCCTAATTGGTCTTAAACACACATAGGGAGAAATTTGCTCAGCCAGTGTCAGTCTTAAGCATGCCTATCAGAAGATCTTTCTATAGCTGGGGAATTTTCCCGCGAAAGGGATTCAGTTATGGAAGAGACACTTATCCCAGAGTTTTGCATTCTTCTTGAGCACTACTTAAGGAACTTAGATCCCATGTCCATTTGGATCTCTCTCTGCACAGATCTTTGTCATGCCAGTGCTTGAAATGCATCTCTAAGAGAATTCACTAGCACAGAATGAACGAGAGTGGAAGGCGTCAGTGGGGCTCACCAGGTCCAACCCCCCTGCTTAAACCAGGATACCTAGAGCCTCTTGCCCAGGATTATATCTGGGTGTACTTTTAATGTCTTCAAAGATCCAGGCTCCACCATCTTTCTGGGCAGTCTGTGCCGTGGTTCAGTCGCCCTCACAGTAAAAAATCATTTGGTGATGTGCACAGGCAATCTCCTGTATTTCAGTGTGTGCCTACTGCCTCTTGTCTTTTCACTGAGCATCCTTGAAAAGACACTGGTTCCCTCCTCTTTGCACACTTCTGGGATGTATGTGTGCTGCCACGTAGATAAATGTCCAAAACCTTCCTGAAGCCCAGGCAGACAATATTCCCTTCATCTACCGGGCAAGTTGATTCATCAGAGGAGTTTAAAAAGTTGTTCAGCATCAAGTTCCCCTGGTAAATCCATGCTGACTAGGTTATTTTGTCCTCCTTCATGTGCCTGGCAATGCTTTCCAGCAATAGCTGCTCCATCAACTTCCTGGGGATAAAAATGACGCTGGCTGGCTGGCTGGCTTGTACTTTTCCAAGTCCTCCTAGTTGCCTTTTTCCAAGATGGGTGACATTTGCTTTCATCCAGTCTTTGGGCACTTTCCTCAGTCACTATGATCCATCAAAAATCATTAGGAGTGGCCTCAGAATAACATCTGCTAACACCCTTGAGACCTGTGGCTGCATCTCAACAGGGCCTGTGGACTTCATGGAATACATACCAATTCAGTGACTATGCCCATAAAAGTTTGCAAGGGATAACAGAACATATTAACAGCTACCTGAAGAGTGAGTGAAAAACTATGGAAGCAATCCAAAAGGACAAAGACTTGAGTTCCCTTTTCAGACAAAGCATCCTATCGTGGAGCTGAGCAGCTTTAGATCTAGGGAAGCTTCCCCTCTGAAAGGATGCAGAAGACATTCTTTTACCCGTATCCACTAATAAAATGTATTGACCATTCACTTGCAATACAAAAAAACTAAATTCTTTCCAAAATTGTTGCCGCCTAACTAGACAATCATGTACTGGCTGGCTATTCCCCTAACAGATGACAGCACCTGCTTGATGCCTCTTATGCCTACAGACTATTTGAATTAGGTCATTTGAGTGGGGATTACTGGTTGGGAACTTTCTTTCTGATGAATTTGGAAGATTTACTGAAGCAAGGACCTGAAGATGAAAACTTCCTTTCCCATCAGTGCACTTTAACATCCACGGCTGTAATGCCATTGTTTCTCACCAACTGAGTCAAGAATTTATGACTACAAAGTGAATCAGCTCCAAAAGGAAAGATAAAGGCTGGAAAACATTCTCTCTTGGTAAAGCAAATGAAGTGACTAAATTCTAATCACTCGCTGGCCTAAAGCTTCAAGGAGGGGGAGGTGGACCAGGTTTCCTTCCACTGCCATTCTCTTTGTCACCTCAGTGTTTTATAGGGGTATGCAGACATTCAGAAAGAGAGCTTTGCTGAATTCATAAAATTCAGTCTTAAAAAATAACTTGAGAGCAGCTGAAATGAAAAGAACAAATAAAATGCAATTAATTCCACGGAAGCTTGAAATGATTATTTCTTCATTTTGCATTTGAGGATGTATATTGTGTGAGTTTGTCTTGTATTGTTCTACAGGTTTTCTAACTGGCACACCTTTCTTTATGAATGGACTGTCCTTTCCTAAATACTCTCATATGGAGGAACATGCTTCTGATAAGAAGAGCACTAGGGTGTCTTTACTTGACCTTTTATTTTTACTGATGTTTGCTCCTTGGAAATGAATGGGGTTTTTCAATTGAAATGTCTTACTATTGGTCCCACAGGATAAGCCACAGACTCTTCTGCTCAGAGCTGTCACTAGTCAGCTATTCTCCTATCTGCCTTGAAGTAGTTGAATGTTCTGGTCTCAAAGTAGCACCTTCTATGTAGCCATGCTCTTAGCTGCCAGTGTCATCTTGAATCCAAACACCCTCCCGCAAGGGACCGCTGGTTCTGTAGTCAACTAAGGGGAAAAAAACGGTCCATCCATGCTTCCTGATTTAAAATATAAAGGTATATAAAGGTATGGTGTCCCTACACGATTCCCTGCAGTTGAACACTACTTATCTTTGCCGTGTTTCTTCAACTCACTTGCAAGTCATTCATGCGCTACCTTATTGTGAGAATTGCTTGGTTTGAAGATGATTTAAAAGGGTAGGAGAATACTTTTGTGCCTCTGCTATAAGGATGCTTTTCAAATCCACACAAACTTCCTGCAAATGCAAAAGCATTCATCCTGTATTGTCCTAGGCTACAATATAAAAATGTTTTCTGCTCCCAACCTCAAGAGCTGCTGAAACCGGGAGGGGCATCGTTTTTTTCCTTATCTCCTTATCTCTTAACGGGGCCATCCATGTCTTGCCACATGATTCAGAGATGACTCCCTGCAGGAGCCATTTCTGTTTAAAGGCTAATCAAGGAACCACCGCATGACTCAGAACAATTTGAGCCCATTGCAAGATGCTCTGCCCAGGGGGCAGGAGCTAAGCATCCCCAGCTGGATATAATCTGAGTTTTGGGACACCACAAGCAGTCTTTCCACTGGCTTCCTAGAGGAACGGCCACCCTCACCCACTGGTCTTCAGAGGACAAGAGCTACCAGATGGTTTCTACAGGATCACCACTTCAACAAGGCCATTTCATCCGGACTGCTGCCACCACCCTAACTAGCAGGGTGACAGGTTGTATTCTGTCCGTGGTTTTTCTTTTGTATTATTGCATGTATTTGGTTTTTCCCCTTTTCCTAATAAATTGTATTTCTGACTTGGAGTCTTGCTGCCATGCTGGATTTCTTCAGACCGACTAGCTCCTGACACCAACAGCCAGAGTGGGCTGCCCCCAGAAAGCTGGCGAATCCAGGGTGCAGCTGTAGGGCACAGCTGCTCTATGACACAGGTGGACTGCATTGGGGATAGGACTGCGCCGAGGGCAGGGACAAGGAACAGGGAGAGGTCTTCTGTATGTTTTCCAAAGGAGTTTCTTCCCTGGAGGGTCAGGGACACAAAGACACTGACCCAAATGCATACATCAACTTAGAAATGGGGAGAGGTCCCAGAGGAGGATACAATCTTGAACACACTGGGAGCAACTGGGGGTGGACCACAAGGCGGGGAATACAATGTTTAAGCCAATAGGGGACTACAGGGGAGGAGAATAACTTAAACAAACCAATGGGGTTTTGAAGACTATAAAATTGATAGGGAAGTTTCTAGAGAAAGGGGCAGGCTTGGGGAGGGATTGACATTCAGTGGGAGGAGGAAAAGGGAACAAAAGGGCAGGTCTTTGGGGAGATGGACAACTAGGGCAAAAACTAACAACATGGGGGGGAAAGGAACAATCCCTTAATAATAAAATATGCTCCAACAGCACAAAGCAGGAAGTATTATCAAACTGACTACTCAAACTGCATTACAATCAAAAACACACACTGCAACAGCGACAGCATCTCTTGCTGGTTTTGCTTTCAAACCAGAAGAGGTGCCAACCAAAAAATTAGCAAACTTAAAAGTTAATTGGCCGCAGTTTTGATTTCCTTCTTAAATATATTACTGCTTGTCTAATTGGCTTAGCAGCATGTCTGTTCTTAGTGCCAAGCAGGGATTCACTTTGCCAGGCATGGAGGAAGCTTCTAGGAGCTTTTCACAAAAGATTCACTTCTGTGGCTGGCTTCTTCCCTCCCCACCAAAAACCAAGCCATGCAAAACCAACACCTTAACTAATCCCTAGTACTTAGTACGCATCCAATAATTCCTTTTAAACTATACTTTACATTTTTTACCAAATGCCCTGAAAAGAAATGGATCCATAATATTGATCAAAATAGTTCCAGTTCAATAGAAATACTGGGTCATGCAACTCTGGTTTACATAACTAGTTTTTGTACAATCAACAGGAGCTTTTTTCGCCTCTAAAGAAATGTTTCCTGATGGTTTGGATCAGAAGATCCAGTATTGCCATCGTGAGATTTTTGTTTTGAAGGCCATAGGCTGTGCTCAGTGTTTTGGGTATATTCTTTGTTGTGCCTTGCATATATTTTGGATAGAAAGCCAGTAGAGATGATGTCCTTGCTGCAGTAGCCAAGCTAAATAAGGCAGAGTGTCTGGCTGATGTACTGGAGCTGTAGACTATCCACCAGTCGCCCAGGGCGGTGAGGATCTCTAAAGGAATATAGTATTGGCTATGCTCTGGAAGTTTTACAGAGAGAAAGAGCCTCATCGCTCTAATGATTTGTCTCCTGGAGTTCTGAAGAATATGTTGTAAAGAAGAAGGCTGCTGTCTTTCGCAACAATCTTCCGTGCATTCAAGAGGATAATTTAACTTCTTGTCTGAGAATGAAAGAAATATTAGTAGTAATGAGTTCTTTTTTCTCTGGCGGTGCATCACTGATTGAGTTTGGGTAGGTTACATTTTATTTCTTTTTTTTCTTTAAATATTACATCGTAAGGTGTTCCAAATTCCCAAATTCTGCTTCACTTTATTTTGTAGGCCAGACTGGTTCCTCTTGTCTCGGCTGTATTATTGCAGACCATATCTGAATGAATTTCTTTTTTTTTTTCATTTTGAACATTATTAGATTTAAACTGTATGAACAGAACACTTTATTTATCATTATTTTACCAGTTTGGAAGGAAATAGAGAATTTTTAAGAAAATGACGCAACTCCACTTGTGGTTTTCAATGGAAGAGAAGAATAACAATGTCCTACATTCGCAGCATTGTTTGCAGTCATATTGCAGCTAGTTTCCAGCAACTTAGGTCAGGTTCTGGAAGCAGGCACCCATGATAGTATAGAAGTCTAAGCAGTTTCATTTTGGCGGCTTTTCTTGAACAATAGCTAATATGTCTCAACGTTGTGCTGAATCTTGTGGTACAGACTCTTCTTTTGAGGTCTGAACTCCTTGCTGGACTACTGTATCTCAGAATCAGCTACAGTAAACCTGTGTTTCCTTATAGCTTTAAGAATTTGGTTCTAATCTATAAAAGCAAGAAAAGGTTGCCATATTAATACAAGAGAAAGAAAATGTTAGGAAAGCAGTTAATGGCATGGGGTTTTTTCCTACAAATTGGAGCAGAGATTTAGTTGTTTGATGGGGTTTTTTTTTTGCTTCTCAATGGAATTTTAGAAGTGGTTGGGAAAGAAAGTGTGGATTTTTCAGGTTTGCCTTTAAAGAAGAATAACAGGGGAAACTGTTGAAAAGAATTAATCCAGAACTCTATGCCTTTCATACAGAGTTTCAGAAGTGAAAAGCAGGAAGAGACAGTCCAGACAAGATGATTGAATAGAATGAATTCAAAATAGCTTTCTTTTCCCTCTGAATTCCAGCTCTAAAGCTTATTAATATGAAGGTATTAATAGGAAATACATCTGTCCTAGGGTGACATTATGATGCTTGTATCCCCATTCATGTGTTCTGTGAATGTTGGATATTATGTTCTGTACCTTTAAGACTGGCTCTGAAGAGGGAATGTTTTGTTTTGGTTTTCTTATCAGCCTGGCGGGACACAGAGACTGCAGCTTTTGCTTTTCCTGCTTTTGCTTTTCGCTTTGCTCTCTCTCACTCTTGCTTGCTTCGCTTCTGCTTGCTTTTGCTCATTAGCTAGTTTAGCTAAACTGTCCAAATTTCTTCCTGGACCATTTCTCCTTTCCTTTTACTGACCATTTTGAACCTGCTCCGGACTGGGACCTGGGAAACACCGAGAGTTTGCACCTTGTGGCCTGCAGCAGCTGGCGCAGCACTGGAGGGACTGAGAAGAGAGTGAGCACCCCCCCAAGAGAGACTTTCTGAATTTGTCATCTTTTTCAGAGCGGTGTCATCCGGAATTGTTCCTTTTGCGTGCTGGGGGGTGCTGTGCCTATTAAATAAACAGGTTCGTTCCACTTCTCTCTGAGGAATCCTTCCCGAACCAGTTGCGGGGAGGGGCCCTAATTTGGAAATTCTCCTCCAAATTTGCCCTAAACCAGGACAACATCGCAATCTCTAAGATTTAAAAATGGATGATGAAGTTTTATATCCAGTAAAGTGTAAGGCTTCACATTTTAATCTGATTTGCATTTTGGTGAAAGCCGGGCATCCTTTGCAATTTACCAGATAACAAGGGATTTAGAACAGTAAGTATGCAAGTAATCTTTTGGACCCTTCATCTCCCTTCTTATGACAATGAATACATTTATTAAGCTTGTTGTCCTGGCCTGTTTTTATTCCATCAGGGGATTTGATCATACAAATGTCTAGTCATTCTTTCCTTGTTTTCAACCACTCTAAGAGCATTCATCAGAACTATTCAGTAGTTCTTGATCTGCAACAGTGACGAGCACTAGACTGGTAAGAGTCAGTGGGCATCAGCAGATCCCCTATGACAGCACATGGCAGGCTGTTCTGGCAGGACTGAAGTTTGAGGGGCTCGAATTCTGTGAAATAGAACATTCGAGGGATGGGAAACATGGCAACAGATTCTGAGCTTTCAACCCACCACATGAGCAAGTAATAAGGCAGGTAATTTTCTGTGGAAATTTCTTTAGCCCCAGTGTTGTGGATGATGATTACTCTTCCTACCTCCTTTGGCCAGCTACCAGCTTTCCCCTCCATTACTCTGCTTCTGGACAGAAAACCAGAAGAAGGGATTTTTGACCAAAACACCTATCAGGACCTTAGAGTGTTTTTTGCTCCAAAATGTTTCAAGGCAGATAGGGAAACAATTCCATTTTCGAGAGTGTGTTGAGAAGACAAGGTTGAAAGTTAAAAACATTGGGTTCTGTTTCTATATATGTTACTGATTGTGCTTATTATCTTAGTCATGTAATATATATATATATATTTGGTAGGGTTTGTTCTTTTTTATTTTTCTTGGGGTTTTTTTCCTTTTTTTTTTTTTTTTGATGCATCCTTGAGATAAAAGGCCAAAAGTACAGAAAAGTTCTGTACGGTTAAAATACTTTTGAGATGCCTCATGCTGAAAAACTTGTAGCTACTGCTAAGGCCCATTGGCCAATTCCTGCTTCATTTCTGAGAAGCTATAAAATTCCCATCTGTATTTTAGTTCTAACAATTTGTTGTTATGGTGGAGATGCAACTTAAGAACAACCATTTTTGAATCTGTAGGGATGTATTTACCATTTTATAGCTGCCTTTTCAGTTTCTGAGCCACTATTGAAAAAAAGGAGAAGTATCTACACTGTTTTCAACCTGTAGACCATCCACTACTGTCCACATGCTCAGATTCAAAGGCAAACAAGCCTGTCTGGCCTCATTGGGAGGAATTATTTGCCTTCAAAAGACTAGACTAGTATTTGATTTCCACCAGCAGAGTCCATTGGGCAGCTCCTGTCACCTGCATTTCAATATTTAATCCTCCTCTATGTTTACTGTGCAAAGCTCTTTCAGAATGATGGTGTGCCCACTGTCTCACCAGCTGTGACGTTTGCAGCGAGTCTCCCACGGAAAGGAGCTGTAAAAAAGGCAAGCCAGGGCAGTGATTTCTGTTGCTCAATACCCACAAATCAAAGCTATTTAGTCTAATTTAAGGCTGAAAAAGAATTCAAAATGCCTTCAAAGGATTCAAAAAATCATCAGACAATACTGCAGTTCAGTATTCAGGACAAGAGCATATCCCACAGTGTGGTGGTTTGACAGGAAATGTGTTTTCTGGGATGCTGTGGTTAGGCCAATAAATGTTCAGATTTTAATATTGGCACCTAATGTGGCCATTGGGACATTGGATGTGCCTCTGAGAAAACAGGGTTAAAAGCAGGGCTCTCCCCTGGGAGGCTCTCTTGGGTTCCGGTCAGGGAAAGGTTCAGATCTCCCCTGCCTGGCTGCGGGCTGGGAGGGGCAGGGGAAGCCACCCGGCCGGGTGAGGTAGGCTGGGGCCCTGGCCAGAAGGGAGGTGAAGGCCCCTGCAGGATGGAAGGGTGGAGGAGCACTGAGAGGCATCGGGCAGCCCCCCCCCCGCCCCCCCAGGAGAGATAGAGAGAGAGCTGGTGCCTGTTCTTGGCCGGCTGAGAAGGAGAAGAGGGGAGTGCAAGAAGGTGCCTGGCAGGGCAGCCATGGGAGTTCTGGACAGACAGAGCCTCAGATTTTTAACCCTTTTCTTGGATGATGGAAAAATGCTAATCCTCCTGGAGTTGAATGAGAAGAGAGATATAGAGGAGATACGAGGAAATGGGCCACGAGAGAAATAGAGAAGAACGCAGGTGGAAGAGATGATGGAGTAGCTTATGCTGGACTCTTTGTGTGTAGCCATGGACAGAGCCATGTTTCCTTGTGATACAGGGACTGCATTCTAGGGGGAGGCAATGCCTCAGGACCAAGAGGGTTCGGTGTGGGTACCCCTCGGCCCCAGGGGGTGAAAAATATGGGGGGGACAGATGTCCCAAAGTTGAGACTGTGCCTTTTTGCAGTGGGACGAAGCATCCTTAAAAGTCGACCCTAGAAGCAGCTCTGGTCTGTGTTCAGTGGTGAGAGCAGTGGACATGAAAGGAAGAGGTCACCATTGGCACAAGAAGGACTCCTTCTCCTCTTGATGAACTGAGGATTGAGTATTCTGAAGGGTGGTGCTGGACCAAGAGTCGATGATTTGGGGATGTATTGTATTGGGAATTTGGGGAGGAGGAGGAGGAGATGTATTTGTGAAGTTTTCATTTTCCTTGTGTGTTTCTTTTTTTTTTTTCTCCTTTCCCTTGTAGTTTAGTTATTTTTTTTTTTCCTAAGTGGGAGCCTGCTTTGCTTATTCCTGGTCACATCTCACAGCAGACACCAGGGAGAGAGTATACTCATGGGGGCAATGGCATTGTCCCAGTGTCAAGCCATGACACACAGGCTGAGAGAATGAGGGCTGTTTAGCCTGGTGAAGAGAAGGTTGCATGGAGACCTCACAACACCTTCCAATATCTGAAGGGAAGCAGGAGAGGGACTCTTCATTAGCAACTCTGGAGACAGGACAATGGGCAATGGCTTCAAAATGAAAGAGGGCAGGTTGAAATTAGATACTCGGAAGAAATTCTTCCCTGTGAGGGTGGTGAAGCACTGGCACAGAGAGCCTGGAGAAGTTATGGACACCCCAACCTGGTGTTCAAGGCCAGGCTGGATGGGGCTCTGAGCAACCTGAGCAAGTAAAAGGTGTCCCCGCCCATGTCAGAGAACTAGATGGCCTTTAAGGTCTTTGTCTACCCCGGCCATTCTATGATCCTGTGATTCTGCTGTGGTAGCGTTCAGGATGGAGTGTGTTCTGCATGTTGGCCATTTCCAATACACCATTGGTTCCAGGTGCCTTACACTAGCTTGCTCCCTGAAAATTCTGTCAGAATGAAGAACATCTCTCTATATATTAGACACATAATAAATGAAGAAATGGGTTTGCACATTTGTCCACTAAGTTGTGGATGAGGTTGCTGTGAAGTTTCATTTGGTTTTCTTGTTTGCTCATGAGGCCGACGGTCCTCGTGTCAGCTGCCTCAAAGGCAGCATTTGGCTCCTCCACCTCCCTTCTCCCTCCTGCCTCTTTCAATTTCTTTCCCTTGACAATTTAATGTCGTTTTCCCTTTCATACCTGAAAATCCCTGCATGCTTCTGGGCTTTCTCCCTTTTCATACAGATCTTCTTCCACCCTT
Organism: Agelaius tricolor; assembly: GCF_023055355.1. NCBI lineage: Eukaryota > Metazoa > Chordata > Aves > Passeriformes > Icteridae > Agelaius > Agelaius tricolor. Next base: position 137,913 of record NW_027269290.1, on the reverse strand, counting down.
GACAATCCATACTTTTCATACCATAAGGGCCTGCCCTTCAGGCATAAAAGACTTTGATTCCTTATTATATCTATGGGAATTTAATTAATAGCTTCATGCCTTTTCATAGAAAGAGTAGGGAATTGAGAGCTTGTTGCCTGAAGTACAGAAGGAAGAGAATGAAACATGAATCATGTGGAGTGGAAAAGTTGCTCTCTATTTTCTTCCAAGAACTACCCCAAAAGATGCAGGGGGTGATGAAGCCTGGCTAGATGAGTTTCCCTTCTAATGGAAGGAAACAACCACGCCACTTCATACAAGTCAGTCCTATAGAAGAGAGAAATTCACTTCTGGGAACATTGCAGGATTTGAATGCAGAGTCACACTCATCCTTTGTTGCTTTGTTGTCTGCTTGGCATGGAACACGCTGCTTTGAAGAGGGAAGTGACTAACAGACAGTCCACTTTACAAACACATCTGCTTCCCTCTTCTTCTGAGACCTCAGCACAGAGCCCTCTTTGGCATGGTACTTCAAGGTAAGAAGGAGCGGGCAGAGGGCACTGGGAACAGACAGCAGTTTGCAGGTTGTATAGGAAAGAGGACTGCCCCTTGAATGTGGTGCAAATACAAACTTCCACCAGTTTCAGGGGTACACTTCAGCCAAGCTTGTTGTCCTGGCACATTTTTTCTCTGTGAAAGGCTTTGCGGTATGATCTGGACGACAAGAGACGCAGAATACGGGGCTACGTAGTGCTGAGAAGGTAAGTGCCTGGCCCCAGGGTCTTTTGGCAGAAGCAGTGCACTAGAGCCGTTGGCTGCTGCCACAATGATCTGTGTGAGAAACAGATGCCTAATCCCCTCCGGGAGAGTAAAAGCAGGATTGGTTACAAGAGTCGAAGAGCACTGGGCTGGTGGCTGCCGCATACCAGCTGTAAAAGGAGCATGACTCCTACTGGCCTACCAACCAAACTCATGGTGGCAGTGGTAAGGATTAAAGTTCAGTGAGAGCTATTTGTGCCGCTACCTATGGCCCTTCTGTGGAAACAAATGTGCCTACCTTTAGGTTCCGAGATCCAGAGAACACAATGGTAGTTGCAGCGGAAAAGGGAAGGACAGAGCGCACTGGTGAGCTTGATGTGGCTTACACAGGGCAGGCAGAAGGTGCAGCCCCAGTCTCGCTTTTATTTCTAGAGCCTTTTTCTACGCAAACAGCTGCTGGATGTTTGCAACAAAGATGTGAGTGTGAAAAAGTGAGGGCAGGTCTATGTGGGAAAGAAGATACAAAGCATTGTGCGCAGTTTAAAAGCTGTTTAGAAAAAAAAGGAGTTACTTTGAGAACATCTTCTGTCTTGACACTTCCACCTGTGTGATCTTTAGCTGCTTTGGACATGGCCACAATGAAAGAATGTGAAAATATTTGCGCTGCCAATGTCAGGTTGCACAGGAAAGAGGGTAGGTTGGCAAATGCCTTCTGTCCTGGCACATCTGTCAGTCAGAAGTGCAGCTGAAAACGCTTGGCTGTAGCGATAGTCTCTGTCACTTTGAGAGAATGTGCTGATGCACGTATATATATCATTGAGAAAGTACGTGAGAATCGCTAGTATGTTTCGTTTGGTTGACAGACTGCAAAGGGACCGTTATGGCCAGCACTGCCTTTTTGTTGTAGGACTTTTTCTTTGAGAGCAGCCGCTGGACATTTTGAAGCTGTTTGGGATCTTCAAGCGTTCGAGTGCAAGATGGTACCTAGATCTTGAGGGAAAGTGCATATCTCCAGGAAGCTGAATGCAGTTCAGTGGGTGCAAGTTACATGTTGAGCAGCTGATGGCCCAGAAAACTTTCTAAAATGAAGAGGCCATGCTGCAATTGCCTTTTATTTTGAAGCTTCTAAACTGTGCAGCCAACAATGAAATGATTCTTTGTAGAGAGCTTTTTGGATAATTGGTTAGCTGAGAAAGGACATTTCGATGTGATACCGATGGATAAGGATAGGGGATACAAGCTGGGAACTAAGCAACCAGTGTCCAATCACTGACAAAGGTCACAGTGACCTTCTCTGAAACGGGAAGACGGGGGAGAAAATCGCTTGCCAGAAAATGTAGATATCTTAGGTAGAGAAGCTGGAAGAATGCAAACATAGAAGCAAAATAATTATTAGAAGATAGAAGTAGGTGTGGTTGATCCAAGTGTGCTTTAACCAATAATGAACTCAGCTTTTGCAATATGTATAAGCTTCATTAACACCAATATAAATATGTGTGAGTTTTCAATAAACTTCGGGATTTGCCATTCACGCATATGGTGTGTCGCATTTCTCCCGCCGTTCACGACAATTCTTCTTCCTTCTGGGCTACATGCAGGATCCCATTCTGTCAGTACCCGAGAGCCAGGATCCACAGCGGAGCTCTTGTCCCTCCACTGCTCCCACACGAACGGGGCTGGGCTAGAAAAGTGCTTGTCTTTTTCCTGGGCACTGCCAGCGCTCTTCTAAATAACCACACCACAGCATTGTCAACTCACAAAACCAGGACACGCACTGAGCCCAGCTCACAACTACCCCCAGGACCCAGCCAAGTCAGAAACGTCCCTGCTCTCCAATCAACTGTGTCAGGACAAAAAGATGTCACTGATCTTCCCCTTCCAAGTGGATACTCTTCTTTGCCCCACACTCAAAGGCCGACACCAGATCTTCTGCCCTAACAAACTTTTTCTCTCTCACAGAGCCTGGTAACAAACTTGAAAATGTTGGCCGAGCTCGCAAAACTGTTGGTGGAGAAAGCTCTTTGCTGCCTACAATTTCAATTGCACCCATCAAACTATAAACGTGCACCCTGCTATCGCCACTTTCCTTCTCAGCTCTAGGTACCACGGTAAGCCTTCAATCTCTCAGAGTCAGGATCCAAATGGGATGGCACCAGGGACTGCTCACACAGTCCCTAAAGCTACAAGGGACAAAAACCTGTCCTGCAGAGGCCTGGCCTGGCCTCTGCATTGCCACTGACAGTTCAACAACTCTAAGCCAGAGAACTGCCTATTGGGAAAAGCCTTTCAATTCACTGAGACCACCCAAAGTGGCCACCCAAACTTTGCCAAAGGGAGGAGGAACTAGAAGCCCATCTCAAAAGAAATGGCATCCCCTCCTCCAAAATCCAAAGCATCCAGGGCCTGATCCTCTACAAAGGTGTCAGACCACTGTTATTGGGCATTACCTGTGCGGGGCACTAGCTAGGCTGCACACCAAGACCCAGCGCAGCTCTTTACCTTGTCCAAAAGAAGTGTGCTGGCAGAATTTCAAGAAGGCTGCCTTGAGAAAGTGGAAAACACATGCCAAATGGATTCTTGCAGGAAGGAGACTGCCTTCCAAAGATGGATACTGACTCCATGATTGTACAAATTGAGTCAGTGCTTCCAAACCAAATATGCCAGCATAGAAAGTTGCTGCCGCCCTTAAGCTGCACGACACAGCTTCTTATCTGCACCTCCAACACTGGGGCTAAGTTCTTTCCTTCCCATGAGAAAGCATTGCTGTTCTCCTTCAGGAACTTACTGAGCAAAAGTTGCATACCACGTCCGGTACTGACTCTGTCCAACAATGGCTCCTACACAGAAAGGACCAGGACAGAAATGTCTTGCTGTACTATACCTTCCCACGATACCTTATCATCAGCCCTACCAACATTGCCACCATATCTTTTACTTCCCAAGCAAGGAAAGGCACTCCAAGTCACTTGGCTTTGCCTTGCCTCCAGTACCATGCCTAGTTTTCCTAGCCTACCCTACCCTAGCTTTGCTTGCTTGCCTATGTCTGCCTTGCCTAGCCCTTCCAATAACTTCCTGGCTTTGCTTTGCCTTGTCTACCACTCTTTGCCTTGCCTTCCATGCAGGTAAGGCAATGCAAAGCAAGTGTAGGCAATTGTAGGCAAGTCAAGGGACAGGTTGGCAAGACTGAAGCCGTGAGGGGAAAGCAAATGGAGTGGTAGGTGAGACAAGTGCCAGAAGTTAGAGGCAAGGCTGGGCATAGGAGGTAATGGTAACCGGAAGGGCTAGGCAAGGCCAAGCCCTGTAGGAAAACTGCAGGCAGGTCAAATGTGAGGCATGGGTATGCAAGGGAATGCAAAGCAATGGAGAATGAGCAGGGCATGGCAAGGAAACTGGTTGGTTGCCCAATGCAAGGCAAGTGGCAGGTCCATTCAAAGATTGCTGGTACACAAAAGCGGCCCGGACGGACCGCTCTGTCCAGCCTTGATCTTGCATGGGTCATGTCTAATCTGCACCTAAGACACTTGGGTTGCCTGCTTTCCTTTGTATGCAAAAGAACTGTCATTCTGCCCCTGAAGCCCAAGGGTGAAAGATGAACTTTGTGTCCAAACTTCAAGACATGGAAGCATAGATGTCAGAAGAAAGCTGTCAGGACAGATAGGTGTGCTTGCACGTGGCCTCCTCCAGGCTTCTTCTCACAAGCTCCTGAAACGCTGGGCCTTGAGAAAAAATAGCCAGTGGAAGCCTGGAGAATCCTAGGAGAAGCAGGCAGGGCAATGCATGTTGAAGAGATTCCACAAAAAGAGAGGTGGTGAATTCCAGGTGGGGCACTGGTGAGCAAGGTAATGCAAGGCAAGGAAGGGGTTCAAGGGCAAGGCCAGACAAGTGGTGGCTTTGCCAGGCAACACAAAAGAGAGGGAGACAAGGCAATAAGAGTCCTAGAAGGAGAAGGAAATGAAAGATTGGAGCTGGACAAATGGGAAGGAAAAGAAGGATAGGTGAGCAAGTCAATACAAGGCACTGGGTTGCTATGAAGGGCAAGGGAAGGACATGCATGGGTCAGGAAGGCAAGGGAAAAGAAAGGAATTGTCAGCAATGACAAGGAAATGCAAGATTGGGTAGGAAAGGCAAGGCAATGTGGGGGAGGGATAGGCAACACAATGGGTATCTTAACAGGAAATGTCCATGCACAGCAAGGCCGAAGGAGAAGTGGTAGAGAGGTCAAAGTGGGAAATAGGTGAGTGTGTGCAGCTAAGAAAGAAAGAAAGAAAGTGCGTAGCTCTCGTGTCTGTGTGTGTGTGTGTGTGTGTGTGTGTGTGTGGGAGTGAAGTTTGCAGGATGTAAAGCAAAGAAAGGTGTCTCTTGATTGTGGAGTGAATGGATGTTTTTGAATGTAAGTGGCAAGGTCCAAGCAACCTTTTCATCCTGGTACATCTGTGTCTGTGAGACATAGTCAGAAACGTCTCCTTTTAGATTCAGACTGCAAGCAGGACATAGAATGTGACTGTGTGAATAGCTGAGCAGGAAGGCACATCACATCAGCATGTTTCAACAGAAGCAGTTAGTGCGAGAAGGAGATGGACGTGTGGGACTCCAGCAATATGGCAATGCACTCAGCTGAGAAGCAAAGTGCAATGCCTCGGTGTGTGCTCTGAAAATAAAAGGCTGCAAGGAAAAAGCAAGGGGACAGGCCAGTGAAATCTTTCTGTCCTGGCACACTGAGCTGTTTGAAGGTGAACCGCTGTTTGGTTTCACTAAGGACTCGGAGACATGGAGAGGATGTGCTTGTCCATGTAGCTGAGAAGGAAAGTGAGAAGCACCGGTACGTTTGGTAGAGTTTGTAGGCTGCGAGGAGAAGGTGACGGCCAGGCCTGGCTTTTGGCTGTGGCACTTGTTGCAAGGAAGAAGCTGCTGGATGGTTAAGCTTTTGGGGATCTGCAAGAGTGAAAGACTACGCTGGTACCTCATAAAACTAATGCTTGTTGATCATCTGGCTGAATCTATGACATAAACCAGAAGTGAAATTTCCCCCCATTTCCCTCAGTTTTTTCACCTTTTCATCCAACAGCCTGGGCCTTTTTGAAGCTGCTGTCAAACGCCTTGCCTTGGAAGCTAGAAGTATCTCAGTTCACCTGCTAAGAAACAGGGAAAAGAGCTCAAGTCAATTTCAGAATTGCCCTGAGCAGAGCTGGTGTTTCGGTACCGTAAATTTCCATTGCGAATATGTGCAAAAATCACCATTTTATTAGGCAAACATTTGAAATACACTAGCAGCTTCATCTTCTTGTCGCTGCAGTCCTTGGAAGTTTTGCTATTTACTGAAACAGGAAACAGGTCAAACACAAGAAGCTTAAGAATCCAAGCTCACTGCCATTGTACAAATAGCACAAACTTGATGAATTCAAGTTACCATTGTAACCTACAGAACGGCTCTATTCAAGAAAATGGATGTGTCGTCCTTCACGGGGGCAGAAAACCTTTCTACCACGTGAACTCTGGGAATAATCCATCATGCCTCAGTGTGCTGTGGCTGGTCAGAGAGCTACACGATGGGTCTCTTTGCCTATGGCACTCTCAGGGCTCAAAGCTGCCCATAAACTCCCCCTCCTTACAGACACGCTAGTAAAGCCCACCGAAAATGCCGTTCTCCAGACAGCTTACTGAAACCAGCTAGGAGTTCCCAGCATCACGCTGGGCACTTCTGTCCACAGATGGCTTTGCTTTTAATGAACCAGAACAGAGCTGCGTTTTTCTAGTCTTTAGCTCTACTAAGGTATTTGATGTAACATGGCGAGAAAAAATCTCTTTTGACAATGATAATAACAGAGGGGATAATGTACCTTTTGCTGCTATCTTCTTTTGCTGCTCCATTTTGCTTGCTTTGTTATTGCTTTCTGTCAAAGAAACGCCAGCAAAATCCCTCATCAAGTCCTGCTGTGAAGACAGACTGCCAGAAAGGTAGAGAAACTTTGAACCTTTCCAAGACCCTTGTAGCACGTGTCTTGGTCAATTGGTATGCAGATCCTTTCTTCCAGCAGGACTTTTTTGCACCGTTAGCGCGCATTGAACTGAATCCCGTACAAAAGCAGTGAATAGAGGAATTGTTCTCTTTCCATTGGAATGGTGATAAAAATGCATATCAAATAAAAGCATTTTAGAGCAGCAGGAAGATTTTCTATGTAGCTAGCAAATCATAAAAAGATGCATATTTACCGGTGGGGTTCCTCTCGGAATTTCAAAGAATTCCAGACAGAAAACACAGCTTAGTAAACTGCAAATCTAAATCACAGTATCTAGAAAGGTGACATGAAAAAGAGCAAGAGGAAGAAAACCAAAAAGAAAACCAAAGGAAGCCAGAAATAAGGCACAACCTCTCCTCCTTCTCCGCTTACTACAGTACCTTAGAAGTACCTGTGAGTGTCCTAACAGTCACATAAGTAGAAAACTGTGCCAAGAACAATTGTGGAAACTGGAAAACCGTGCTATCCGAACAGAAACATAGGGTTTGCTTTCACGACGATTAAATCTGCATGCAATGCGTACGGTAAGGGTATGTTTTGTATGTTCAAAAACAATTCAAAAATATTTCCAAATTGAAGGGGCTGCTTTTTATTTCTTTTGAATTACTTGGCTAAATATGGTGCACGTTAAAATACTGCAGAGATGTGGTTCATTTTACAGATGCCAACTGCAAAGGAGGCAAGCATTTTGTGTGCTTAAGAAAGTCAAGTATTGGAGAGTGTTTTTGTTACTTCTTTAGAAGGTTAGAATATGCGTAAAAGATGCTAGCTGGGGACTTACAATTAATGAATTATTTACTGTCACTAGGTCAAATGACATTAGCTTTCAAAAAGGAAAAGGAGTCTTATTCCACGTGCCAATGTTAAAGTAGATTAATAAGCCTTCAGCAGAATATGGATATGAAGAGGGATATGACATGAAAGGGTAAGCAACACTGGTGACAGCAAAAGGCTTACCTGCTTCACACAAATACAGGAGATAAAATACTGTTTTTTCACAAACATTGCTATCCAGAGCTTTCCTTGAAAAGTTTCACTGCCAATCATGAGAGTAAAATTCTGAGTGACAGTAAAATTCACTCTATCATGAATAAAATTTACTCAATCATGACAGCAAAATTTGCTCAATGATGAGTAAAATTCTTAGTGTAAGCGAAGTACCTTAAGCAAAGGGTAGCTCAAGCATAACTGGCATTTGATGTCAACAAAGGCAACTTGGCCTGCACGTGTCACATCTACTGCATTCAAAAGCTTACTCTGTCTCAGATTCCTTTTGAGGGATACCAAGGCAAGCCGTTAAACTGCATGAAAATGATGACTTAAAGGAGGATATATTAGAAGCATGGAATAATGGTTAATGTTCTTTTCCTTCCAACTGCTTTGTTTGCCCGTTTAAATTTTTTAAGTCCTTCCTGGTATCACCGTGGTAGCAGTGCAGCAAGTGTTTGGTTGTAAGCTGTCCATATTGCCAGCTTCTGGACTGCCTTCAGAAAACTTCCCACTGGTTTTGTCTAGAAATCACAAGCAGTAGAGATGACAAAGACTGCAGAAACCTTCTCATCTCCTTCTAGAGCAGGAGCGTGTCTTTGACCCACTCTTAACTAGACAACTTTCATCAGTCATGAGAGAGTCTCATGTTCAAGAGCTAAGCAATGACAGCTGTAAATGACAAAAAGCACACTGATATTTTCTTGGGACTCCAGCACAGAGCAATGAAGGAGCTTGAATTCACCTTCTTGGAAAGTTTTAAAATGCACATGAAGTTTAGGAGAGGAGCTAAGCCATGGTAACTTTTGTTGAGTATGTCTGCCTAGACAGAGTTTCCATCACCGCAGAAGGAAGGAATGTCATTTAACTCACATAATCATCTCTAGCTGCTACGCTGCGCTTACTGCAGATTATCCGCAACATATTTTACGGGGTGAGCTTTTATGTGTAATCCCTGAGTAACATTCCAGAGAGAAGTATTTTGGAGGGGGGGAAAGCCCAACTCTTAACTGTTTCAAATAATGGTTACATTTGAAAGTCAAAAAAGATGTAAAACCTTTCTTTCCTAGACCTATTACCAGCACAAACTGTACCAGAATTTACGACGCTTTTATTATGGCAGCATAACTCTAACGTGGACGCTCTCGCTCTGGACTATTCCTTAAGAAACAAAGTCCCCGAGAGAACTAAAACAAAATTAGCCAAAAATATTGGGCTGGATGATTTCAAAGGCTATGTACTAAAGGCCAAACACTTGTAATAATAGTAATGAGCGGACTAAAAGTTAAAGCATTACTCAGTTCAAAGATATCTTGTTCTCACAGAAGACTGTAAAAAAACTCTATTTTTCTGGGTCTGTTTTGTGCATTTAGATGTACCTTCTACTCCTTTCCACTGTCTGCGAATGTTTATGACAAGGTTGGAGGACCTCATGCAACCTTCTAGAAGTAAAGAAAGACAAGCCAGTCAAGAAAGGCAAAATTGTTAATGGCAGGTGGAAAGAGGGAGGCCAAGAATAGAAAACAAAAGAACAATAATAATTAAATGCCCTCCCTGTCTTCTGTGAAAAGAAAAGGCACAGACAAGAAAGAACTACTGCAAAATTCTCACGAGAAAAACGCACTTGATCTGGCTCAAGTATTTTGTGCTACATTTCTTGCTGTTTTCTCATGCCAAACATCTTAACCATTGAAGGTGTCCCTTTTCTCTTTCTGGAATACAGCTAGGAAGATGGCTGTGTCATTGCTGTCAAGCTGTTATTCTCAGAGGTGTCCAGTTGAAAGTCCTAGATGAACTGCTTTGCTCTGTCTCTTTAATATGGCATGACTTAACCACTTACAGTTTCAGCAGCTGAACTTGCCCAGCCCTACAATTCTTTAATCTTTGAATGGTTATATTAGCTCCTTGGCAACTGGCATTTGTAAGTCCATGCAACTGTGCAGAATTTGCACGATGAGATGATGCCAAATGAGTCATGGCAGTAGATTAACTAGGACATGCAAAGCAGAGAGGAGGGAATGAGAGCACAAGAAGAGGGTACAATCTCCTTTTTTTCTGCAACAGGGCTAACACCGTAGAAATCAAAAGGAACACAAATCCTCCTAGGGGTAGTTCTTGCAAAAAACAAAGACTTCTTTTTGTGTTCACAGATCACAGCAAAATGCGGATGACAAAACCAGGCCATTAAGTCACATACAGTATGAAGCAGTATGAAAGAGGAAAGCAGCTGAGAGCGTCAACCCTGCTGAGTAGTCTCAGTATTCTTCTCGACATTAGCAGAAATTTGAAATGAGTCTCTGAAAATTACAAAGGAGGCAGAAGAAAAGGGAGCAATGACTCCTCTGGCATAGTGTTTCCTAACAGGGATCTTCAAAATGTAAAGATTGTATCATCCTTTCAACTGAAGGAAGGTATTAAAACAACAGGAAGGAAATGGCATCACATGCTAGAAAGACTCTGGGCAGTGTACTTCTAGACAGAAAGGCCACTGATGGAAAACCGACTAAACTGGCACCAATGCAGCAGCATTGTATTAAAGTCCAAAAATACCCACCGCTTCACTCTTTGCCATTCCATTCATATGGACACAGCAGCTCTGCAACATTCCTACTGATCATCTCCTTGGCCAACTGGGAGTGAGGGTCCCTAGTGATGCAGAGTCCCCAGGCAAGTGCAGAGGGGAGCTGCTTTTTTGCAAAAACCAGGCTTTTGAAGCACTCAGGCCTTTATCAGTTCCATAGCTTTAAGCCATAACAAAATTCATTCAACCAACCATCATACGCCACGCTGTGAACACGTGACGATTCTAGAACTTGTTGATCTACCTCTGATTCAGCGGCCTCACCTTCCCATAGTCCTTTTCTACTTAGCCAAAGTATCGGGCCTCAGCCCAAGGCCTTCCTTTTGTAAGCTTCTACCTATATGCAGCAGCAAACCACTATTTTCTTCCGTGCCAAGAGTTTAAATAGATGATTTGCATCTGCCCTTCCGGTGAAACATAATGGGGAGAGAAAATTCTGTTGGAAATGTTCAGTCATTCAGTTTTCTAGACAGGCCAAATCAAAAGAAAAGCAAGCTATAGGATTGTGTACTTGCTCTTACAAAGCACCTGCTGCCCTCTGACAATGAACTAGCAGAAAACCAGCAAAAATAAGACTTGAGGCAAACAAGCCTTTGAAGGGAATTATGACATGATAAAGAAAGACAACACATTTCCAGCTTGTCGAGATACTTGAAATGTCAGCAAAGGCTTGAGGGCAAAGGCTGAACGAATGGGGAAAGGTTACAAGAATCCCAAGAAAAACATGACCATGGATTAAAAGAATCCCAACAGGTCAACTGACCTGTTGAAGTTTTCAGGAAATCAGTGGCTGCTGATTTAGATAGGCCATTCAAGTTAATTTCCCCGTGCACCTTCCACTCCTTTTTCACCTGTCACCATCACAGGGTGAATTGGGACCATGGAATCACAATTCTTTGGATTCTGTTCTTAGCTTTAGGAGACAACTACAGCAGCTGAAGTAGCTGTTACTGATGTGATACCCAGGAACACAGAGTTGACATATTTCATTCATGTCCAATCACAACTAGCCATATCTAAGAGGATAGGATTGGCCTCTTTTCATGATGCTTTTCTTATTTTACAGCCTGCTATGATTCTGCTGAAACTTTTTCATTAGTTTCTCTCTAAAAAGGAGAAAGTCCAATGTCCCTCCCTACTGGTGCAGGTTTACCATTCGGTTTGTCGAGTCTAAAAATGGAATTGGAACTAGCAGGAATTACTGTGTTTAAAGCATCCGGTCCGTTCAGACAGTCTCCGGTCGATAAAAGCCTAGATGTTATTGGCTAAATACTCTGTTTCCCCCAAGAGCGGACGCACGCAATTTAATCCAACTTTTTATAACAAACTCAAATAATACAGAATCCCGTCATACAAAAGAGTCACAAAGAAGCAGGAAGAATTATCGGACCATTTATGGTAGCAAACTTCTCACCTTCTTTTGGAGTGAGCATAATCTGCTAGCTGAAGTAACAAACTTGAGGACAGAAATCGCCCTACTATTGAGAAGTTGTTGACAAGAGAACCACCTAAGCTGTGTGACTTTCCCTTTTCTATTCATTGGTCAAGCCTAGTAGCCTAAAATTTACGGGCTCAATCAAAGACAAATGCAATCTAGTCAGAGGTCTATGAAAAGTCCAAAACTAATCAGAATTCTTCTTAGACAATGGAAATGGAAGCAGAGCTACCAATTTCCTTGCCACATATCCCTAAAACTCATTCCTTTCTAGTCCTAACTAATGTATAGCCACCAGTACAATCAGGAAAAGATGAAACTTACAGATGTCAGCAAGGGAAGGATTTGAAAGAACTATTCCCATTATTCATCGTCTAGACAGCAACTATCATTAAAATCAGAGCCCTTTTAGAAGGGCTTTCCTTGTGGGAAATTCAGGACTCCAGGACAAGGGAGCGAGAGGATTAAGCAGAAGCCGTTGATTGTTGACATGATGCACTTACACATTCTAAATCTCTGCACACGCCAGGCCCGCATTTTTATCTTGGTGCCTTTGTTATGTCCACACATTCTGTGTGTACCTCTCAGAAGATAGGTTTGGTTACAGTCCAGGCGCTTTGCTGCCCCCCGTTATCGAGTTCTTGTAGTCTTGGAATTTGGTGTCTCAACTTCTCTTTCTTCTTTTAGCACGGCTTATGTCTTAGTAACCTTGATGAATTCCAGAGGGCTCTGAGAAAATTCTGAGAAGAACATATTCCAGCTGGATGGCTGGTGCACCCTGTAGTCTAAGAGGTTCAGCTACATTGCTACAATTTCCCCCTTCTTCATCTTGCACCAGCTAAACCCTTTTCACTGTATTTACTTCCAAGAGGCTCACCAGTTTCATGATGCATGGAATACCAAGAAGCAATATAATAATGACTACTAGTAACAACAAAGTTCCCTTTACAAGATCTTCCAACCATCGAGTTGTTTCCCATCTCTCAAACCATTCCTGCGTAACCCTCTCATTCCCAATCAATTTCTTCATGTTATCTTGTCCTTGTTTGAGTTTCCAGTGAATGACTGCAGAATGGTTAGAGAGGTTCAAAAAACACATTCCTTCAAAATCCTCACACTCTTGCCCATGTGCTAACAAGAAAGCTAGAGCAGCATTATTTTGCAGTGTGCAATGACTAATGGTATCTACACCAGTGAGAAGCTGATTTAAAATCACTGATCTTACCTTGAGTTGGTTGACCACCCAGCACCGCAACTTATTAAGCATACTCAAAGCTTGACCAACAGCGACACCTGCTGTCAGGAATGGCACAATTAATCGAGAGGAGCGCCCAAACCTGTACACAACTGAGGCAAGGGCGTCTTAAGCTTATGCTTCTTCTTTCAGATCCCGGGAGGCGCAGAATCGAGTTCTTCGCGCACAGAGCATTGTGCCGGTGGCGGTACGCTCCGGTGCGGCGCTTGTGCCGAAAGACGCCCGAGACACAATGCCGGTGGTGTTAATATTTGTTTGTCGCGTTTCGGAAGCTGCTGCTAGCCGAGTCCCCCGGAGGCGGAGAAGCGGCTTCTTCGCACACAGAGCATTGGGCCGGTCGCGGTGAGCGCTGGAGAGCGGCTTGTGCCGAAAGACGCCGCGGACCGGCACTTAGCTTCGGAGAGCTGCGTATCTGCGTCTTCTGCGTGTCTTGCCGCTCAACATTCAGCAAAAAGCTTTTCCACCATATCTTGCAAAGAGAAACTCTGCCAGTAAATAAAACATCCAAAACCCTGTTCTAAAGCTTGCACGGAGGTCTGAAAAGAGTTTTGAAATACGGAAAAGATAGTTGTGCAGAACTCGTTCTTTCCGAATATAATAACAATGGAAAAGGCAGGAGAGTGGTTAAGTACTAAGTCTGGATGCTGCCCACACTGTGCCTTCGTGGTGCGGCTTGCATCTTCGCTTTTGGGAAGATGCCGCGCTCTCCGTCTCCCGGAGGCGAAGAAGCGGCTTCTTTGCGCACAGAGCATTGTGCCGAGCGCAGGGAGCTCCTGAGAGCGGTTTGCGCCGAAAGAAGCCGGGGACCGGCACTTAGCTTCGGAGAGCTGCGTATCTGCGTCTTCTGCGTGTCTTGCCGCTCAACACTCAGCAAAAAGCTTTTCCACCATATCTTGCAAAGAGAAACTCTGCCAGTATAGAAAACATCCAAAATCATGTTCTAAACTTGCACGGAGGTCTGCAAAGAGTTTTGCAAGAAGGAAAGTTAGTTGACCAAAACTCGTTCTTTTCGAATATAATATCAGTGGAAAAGCCACGAGAATGGTAAAATACTGTTTTCTCTAAGTCTGAATGCTGCCCACACTGTTCCTGTGTGGTGCGGCTTGCATCTTCGCTTTTGGGAAGATGCCGGTCTCTCCGTCTCCCGGAGGCGAAGAAGCGGCTTCTTTGCGCACAGAGCATTGGGTCGGTCGCGGGGAGCACCTAAGAGCGGTTTGCGCCGAAAGAAGCCGGGGACCGGCACTTAGCTTCGGAGAGCTGCGTATCTGCGTCTTCTGCGTGTCTTGCCGCTCAACACTCAGCAAAAAGCTTTTCCACCATATCTTGCAAAGAGAAACTCTGCCAGTATAGAAAACATCCAAAATCATGTTCTAAACTTGCACGGAGGTCTGAAAAGAGTTTTGCAGGAAGGAGAAGATAGTTGACCAAAACTCGTTCTTTTCGAATATAATATCAGTGGAAAAGGCAGGAGAGTGGTAAAATACTGTTTTCTCTAAGTCTGAATGCTGCCCACAATGTGCTTGTGTGGTGCGGCTTGCATCTTCGCTTTTGGGAAGATGCCGCGCTCTCCGTCTCCCGGAGGCGAAGAAGCGGCTTCTTTGCGCACAGAGCATTGTGCCGAGCGCAGGGAGCTCCTAAGAGCGGTTTGTGCCGAAAGAAGCCGGGGACCGGCACTTAGCATCGGAGAGCTGCGTATCTGCGTCTTCTGCGTGTCTTGCCGCTCAACACTCAGCAAAAAGCTTTTCCACCATATCTTGCAAAGAGAAACTCTGCCAGTATAGAAAACATCCAAAATCATGTTCTAAACTTGCACGGAGGTCTGCAAAGAGTTTTGCAAGAAGGAAAGCTAGTTGACCAAAACTCGTTCTTTTCGAATATAATATCAGTGGAAAAGCCACGAGAATGGTAAAATACTGTTTTCTCTAAGTCTGAATGCTGCCCACACTGTTCCTGTGTGGTGCGGCTTGCATCTTCGCTTTTGGGAAGATGCCGGTCTCTCCGTCTCCCGGAGGCGAAGAAGCGGCTTCTTTGCGCACAGAGCATTGGGTCGGTCGCGGGGAGCACCTAAGAGCGGTTTGCGCCGAAAGAAGCCGGGGACCGGCACTTAGCTTCGGAGAGCTGCGTATCTGCGTCTTCTGCGTGTCTTGCCGCTCAACACTCAGCAAAAAGCTTTTCCACCATATCTTGCAAAGAGAAACTCTGCCAGTATAGAAAACATCCAAAATCATGTTCTAAACTTGCACGGAGGTCTGAAAAGAGTTTTGCAGGAAGGAGAAGATAGTTGACCAAAACTCGTTCTTTTCGAATATAACATCAGTGGAAAAGGCAGGAAAGTGGTAAAATACTGTTTTCTCTAAGTCTGAATGCTGCCCACAATGTGCTTGTGTGGTGCGGCTTGCATCTTCGCTTTTGGGAAGATGCCGGTCTCTCCGTCTCCCGGAGGCGAAGAAGCGGCTTCTTTGCGCACAGAGCATTGTGCCGAGCGCAGGGAGCTCCTAAGAGCGGTTTGTGCCGAAAGAAGCCGGGGACCGGCACTTAGCATCGGAGAGCTGCGTATCTGCGTCTTCTGCGTGTCTTGCCGCTCAACACTCAGCAAAAAGCTTTTCCACCATATCTTGCAAAGAGAAACTCTGCCAGTATAGAAAACATCCAAAATCATGTTCTAAACTTGCACGGAGGTCTGCAAAGAGTTTTGCAAGAAGGAAAGCTAGTTGACCAAAACTCGTTCTTTTCGAATATAATATCAGTGGAAAAGCCACGAGAATGGTAAAATACTGTTTTCTCTAAGTCTGAATGCTGCCCACACTGTTCCTGTGTGGTGCGGCTTGCATCTTCGCTTTTGGGAAGATGCCGGTCTCTCCGTCTCCCGGAGGCGAAGAAGCGGCTTCTTTGCGCACAGAGCATTGGGTCGGTCGCGGTGAGCACCTAAGAGCGGTTTGCGCCGAAAGAAGCCGGGGACCGGCACTTAGCTTCGGAGAGCTGCGTATCTGCGTCTTCTGCGTGTCTTGCCGCTCAACACTCAGCAAAAAGCTTTTCCACCATATCTTGCAAAGAGAAACTCTGCCAGTATAGAAAACATCACCGATATTGTTCCAGAAGTTGCACGGAGGTCTACAAAGAGTTTTGCAGGAAGGAAAAGATAGTTGTCCAAAACTCGTTCCTTTCGAATATACTAACAATGGAACAGGGAGGAGAGCAGTAAAGTACTGTTTTCTCTAAGTCTGAATGCTGCCCACAATGTGCTTGTGTGGTGCAGCTTGCATCTTCGCCTTTGGGAAGCTGCCACTCGCCGAGTCTCCCGGAGGCGAAGAAGCGGCTTCTTTTCGCACAGAGCATTGTTTGGGTCGCGGTGCATTTCGGAGAGCGGCTTGTGCCGAAAGATGCCGGGACCGGCACCTAGCTTCGGAGAGCTCCGTATCTGCGTCTTCTGCGTGTCTTCCAGCTTAACATTCAGCAAAAAGCTTTTCCACCATATCTTGCAAGGAGAAATTGTGCCAGTACACAAAACATCCCAGATCTTTTTCTAAAAGATGCACAGAGGTATTCGAACTGTTTAATTAGAAGGAAAAGATAGTTGTCGAAAACTTTTTTTATTCGATTATATTGTGAATGGAAAAGTCAGAAGAGTGGTAAAGTAGTCTTTTCTATTTGCTTGAAAGGTGCTCAGGTTATCCTTGTATTAGGCAGCTTGGTTCTTAGCCTTTCGGAGGGTGCCGCTCTCTCCGTCTCCCGGAGGCGAAGAAGCGGCTTCTTTGCGCACAGAGCATTTTGCAGACCGCCGGGAGCACCTGAGAGCGGTTTTTGCCGAAAGACGCCGGGGACCGGCACTTAGCTTCGGAGAGCTGCGTATCTCTGTCTTCTTAGGTTCTTGTCGTTAAACACTCAGCAAAAATCTTTTCCACCATATCTTGCAAGGAGAACCTGTGCCAGTACACAAAACATCCCCGATCTTCTTCTAAAAGTTGCACAGAGGACTGCAGAATGTTTATCAAGAAGAAAAACATAGTGTCCCAAAACTCCTTTTATTCGAATATAATGTGAATGAAAGGGCAGGAGAATGCTAAAGTACTCGTTTTTATCAATTTGAAAGCTGCACACGCTATATCGGTGTGCTGCGGCTTGCATCTTCGCCTTTGGGAAGTTGCCGTTCTCTCCATCTCCCGGAGGCGAAGAAGCGGCTTCTTCGCGCACAGAGCATTGTGCCGGTGGCGGTGTTCTCCGGAGAGCGGCTTGTGACGAAAGACGCCCTGGCAGGGGGCTTCGTTTCGGAGAGTTCTTTACTCTGCCTTCTGTCTCTCTCGTCGCATAAAACTGAGCCAAAAGGTTTTTTACTATGTCTTGCCAGGACAAACTGTGCCCGTACGGAAAGCATCTCCGCTCTTGTTCTAGAAGTTGCACGGAGGTCTGCAGAGTGTTTAGCAAGAAGCAAAAGAAAGTTGTCCAAAACTCCTTCTTTTTGAATGGTAATGTGAATGGAAAAGGCAGGAGAGTGCTAAGGTACTGTTTTCTTTAGGTTTGACAACTGCATACACACTCCCCATGTTGTGCGACTTTTTTCTTGGCTTTTAAAGACGCGGCCGCGGTCTCCGTCTCCCGGAGGCGAAGAAGCCGCTTCTTTGCACACAGAGCATTGTGCCGGTCGCGGTGCGATCCCGAGCACGGCTTCTGCGGAAAGACGCCCGGGAGCGGCCCCTACCTTCGGAGAGCTCCGTATCTCTGAATCTGCGTCTCCTGCCGCCTACATCTTAGCAAAAAGCTTTTCTACTATGTCTCGCAAGGAGAAACTCTCCCAGTACAAAAAACATCCTTGATCTTTTTCTGGAAGTTGCACGGAGTGTCAGCAGAGTGTTTAGCAAGAAGCAAAAGAACGTTGTCCAAAACCCCTTTTCTTGCAATGTTAATGTGAATAGAAAAGGCAGGAGAATGAGGAAGTGCTGTTTTCTGTACGTTTGAAAGCTGTCACAAGGAGAAACTCTATCAGCACCTCAAGTTTTCCTCCATTTTACTCCCGAGATTTCTTTTGCTGTGCAGTCAAGAAGCACCCTTCGTTCTTAGTTATGCTGCAGGTTGTCTTCAAATGGCTTTGCTTTCTGTCCCCTCCTCCCCATTTCTAACAGGCACAAGCACATTCCCTTCCCGGAACAAAATCCTGGTAATAGAGCCAGGAAGACTACGCTTTGACTTTGAGAGCCACAACTTATTTAAGAGAAAATAGTCCATTCTTTGAGACCCAATATCACACATCTGTGTGCAGGAGGAAGAGGGGTGCGTGCGTGCGTGAATGGGAAGTGTACTCGCCAACAAACTAGAGCCAATATTAGTAACCAACATGTAACAAGTGTGGACGTATATAATTCCCTGCTCTTTTTTGGATCTTTTTTCTTCAAGGTTATTTTGCTTTTAAAAATTTTCTAGTCATTTGAGAGATTCTTCTTTGTTTGTGTGAGAATAGAAATCTCCATAAAGCTTACTACGTAAAAGCAGGCTAATCTTTTGGACTTGATGATGACTATTTGGGAGATGATATTTTCATCTGCATAAATCAATTTCCTTGTTTTGGAAATATTTTTGTCACGGAAAGTAGTAAGTTTCAAGATGTGTTTTTAGAAGGTGCAAAAATTGAGATCCTCATTTGTATCAAAGCCATACAAAGAATATCCCTTAAAACCATCCACTCCATCATTTCATTTTTGTATTTTTGTCTTTTCAATAGCTAGTTCTCACTTTCAGATGGCTTTTAAATGCCCTGTTTTGACACAATTTTGGTATTCATTTCTAAGCTTCAAAATGATATTTAAAGAAGAGTAATTTCCTGTAACTACTTGACAGTTTGCAAATTAACATCAAAGTGGAGGGAGGGAGGGAAGGAAGTGGCAGAAGGACTTGGCAGAAAGAAGGACATAGTGGGAGGAAGGCAGTGAAGGAAGAAAGTGGGGGAAGGAAAGAAAAGAAAGAAAGAAAGAGAGAAAGAAAGAGAGAAAGAAAGAGAGAAAGAAAGAAAGAAAGAAAGAAAGAAAGAAAGAAAGAAAGAAAGAAAGGAAAGGAAGGGAAAAAGAGGGAAAGAGGGAAAGAAGGAACGAGGGAAAGAAAGAAAGGAAGAAAAAAAGAGAAGGAAAGAAAATTCCCAAATGTCAGAAACGTTAAAGATGATAAAATACTTGTGAGTAATTTCCTGTAACTATTTGACAGTTTGCAAATTAACATCAAAGTGGAGGGAGGGAGGGAAGGAAGTGGCAGAAGGACGTGGCAGAAAGAAGGACATAGTGGAAGGAAGGCAGTGAAGGAAGGAAGTGGGAGAAAGAAACAAAAGAAAGAAGGAACGAGAGAAAGAGAAAAAAAGAAAGAAAGAAAGAAAGAAAGAAAGAAAGAAAGAAAGAGAGAGAAGGGAAGAAAATTCCCAAATGTCAGAAACGTTAAAGATGATAAAATACTTGCGTGTATGATAAAGAGCGAGGAGTAGATATTAGATATAGTATTGCTAAATGGCCCATAAATGTGAGACCCAAACAGTTCAACTCCTTGGATAGCAGTTTCTCAGCATGAATATGTTATTTCTAGCTTCAACTTCTTACTGCTACTGTACAGAATGATTACCATAGAATAATGGAATGGTTGGCTTTGGAAGGGACCTTAAATTCACCTACGTCCTCCCCAGCATGTCATTGTCAGGGACACCTTCCACTAGACCGCCTTAAGCTCAAAGACCCATTCAAGCTGGCCTTGATCACTTCCAGGAATTGGTCACCCACAACATGTTCTAGTGTCTCACAACCATCTTGGCAAGGAATTTCTTCCCAATAGCCAAAGGAAACCTATCCTCTTCAGGTTTTAAAGCCATCCACACTTTTCCTATCGCTCCGTGCCCTTGTGTAGCTCACCTGCCTCCTTCTGGTAGGCTGTCTTCAGCTACTGGAGAGCTGCTCTAACAATTTGCCCGGAGTCTGCTCTTCTCCAGGCTGAGAAAACGCCTGCGGGACTCCGGCTTGATGACAGACTTCTTGTGCTGCACTGGGGGCTCAGACCATTCTTCTTCTTGGAATTGTTGTAGGATGCTCAGCCACTCTTGACTGTGGTACAGGTACACTGGTCATTGTGGTACAGGTAATAAATAGATGATTGTTTTAATAAAGACCCAATTGAAATGATAAGAGCTAAATTTTAACGCAAAATTAATTGGAGAAAGATTCCTAAACCTGTGGCCCGTTACCCCAGCCCATCCATTGATTGTAAATGACATTCCTTGCAGATGTTATGATACATGAACCAAAGCCAAGTGATGGATACTGCTTAAGATAGATGTTCTACCTGCTTACTGCAATATGTTCTTATCAGTCTAAAACAATCCCCCGAACATGAAGAACAAGAGATTACATCATGAAGTAATGAAGTGCTTGGGTTGAAAGTAAAAGGCATTTGAAAGAAATGGGTTTGGGGGCTAACACAGCAAGATCTCAGAAATGGAGTGCCAGCTTAGGTCTCTGCTTCAGAGACAAGTGAAGCAATTCAGAAGCGTCTTCCTGTGAAAAAGGTTGACAGATCTTTCTGCACAACAGTTAACAGCCGGCATCAGAAATGGGTGCAAATAACATACTAGCCACTACAAGTTTATCATCCTGGAGTGGAAGGGCCACTCAGACTCATAGCAGTGGTCTTGCTGCTGTGCCTGTTCAAATAGACAGAAAAGAATGAGGAAAACAAATTTTTCCATCTAGTTTGTTTCAGTATTGGTACAAAGACTATTTTCCCGCCCTCAGGAGACAGCAAAAACAGTCAACAACTGAAATGCTTCAGAAATGGAAATGATCTGAATCACAAATATTTCTTTTCACATCAAAATTAATGCCCAAGTCATAACTGTCAAACAGATAGAACTATTTAAAGATGAATGTACTATACATACTAAAATATTCCCAGAGATAACTATTGTGTCCTTAGTCTGTTTAAAAGTCTAGACTTCCTGGTAAAAAAACTTGTACAGAGCTGAGGTAGCTCCACAACATTCTCTTTTCAGTTTAATTAAACTCTTCAGTCTCACCACCGTTGCCAATGGATTTCCGTAAGTCCTTGAAAACCAGTAATTTCCCTTTTTTCCTTCTATGAAAAAAAGACAGTGACAAGAGTTATTTGCACTCCCTATTTTCTGAAAAGCCTGAACATCAAGCCTTAAGAACTTTATCATCAGTTTTACTTCAAACTAAATTGGAAGAGAATGGCAGAAAGAATGGGAGCCTCAAGCAAAAGAATTTAGGCTTCTAATTCTTGGGTTGTCTTCTTACTTACCTAAGACAAGAAGCGGAAAGAGAATAGATTAGAGTTAGCAGCTGTTGAAGATTTGCACGTACTCTTCCACTCTTCCAAGAGGTCAAGGATGCTTTTCTGGCCCTCTCTCCCTCCACAAGCTGCAGCTTTCTTCAAGGCACAGTCACCTGCTGTGGCATGGAGCTCCCCACGAGCTCCATTGTGTTCCTCCACGGTTCTCCAGGGACTGCTGGGAGACAACCTGCTTGATGATGATGTCCTCCAGGGACTGTGGGGGATTCTTTGCTCTGTCACCTGGAGCACCTTCTCCTCCTTCTTGTCTCACTTTAGGATCATGCAGCTGCTTCTCATACTCCTTTTTTCCCTCACTTGTCACTGCCTATTCATATGTTTTGTACTTCTGACAATATCTTTTCACAAAGACTGATGGGCTCAGTTGCAGAAATGTGTCTTGCTAGAAAATTGGATACTATAGAAAACCATGATTTTACAGAAAAGCATAGTGGAAGTACAAATATACTGCTAAAGAACCGGAAAACTGACAATCATTCATTGTAATACGTCCCCTCATTTTGCCTTCTTTCTCCTTAAGATCTGGAAAGACTACTGGGCAGTGAAAAACACTACAGTGTTGTTTCAAAGAAAAGACTTTTTTCGGATTCTAAGGCGTATGTTCCAATTGCTTGAGAAAATTGAGAAAAGGCACTTTGTCTTTTGTGATAAATATCATTAGCCAGTAGGGACAAAGTCTGACCAACAACAAGAGCAGATCAAAATCTGATGAGACCAAGCAATATACCTTGAGTGGCCAGGACAGAACCATTGAGTCGTTGAATCTGTTGAATTGGAAGGACCCCATGCGGATCATCATCAGTCCAACTCCTGGCCCTGCCTGGGGGCATCCTTGAACTCCCAAACTCAGACAGTTGTGATGGTGTGACCACTCCCTGGAGAGACTCTTCCAGTGCCCAGCCATTCTCGGGTTAAAAACTTTTTCCTGATACCCGACCTAAACCTCCCCTGACTCAGCTGCATGCCATTTCATTGAGTCCTGTCTTTGTAGACCTCATTTGAGGACTTTCTAATACCAAGGTGATTCCGCCCCAGAGCAGAGAAGAGAAGAGCAGAGCAGAGCAGAGCAGAGCAGAGCAGAGCAAGACAATCCCCTCCCTTGCCCAGCTGGTGATGCTGTGCCTGATGCACCCCAGGACAGGCTTGGCCCTCCTGGCTGCCAGGGCACTGCTGATGCACATTCAGCTTGCCATTGGCCAGGAGCCTGGGTCCCTTTCTGCAGTGCTTCTCCCAGCCTCTTGCTCCCTCCCCAGTCTATACACCCACCAGGATTGCCCAGTTGCAGGTGCTGAATCCAGCACTTGCCCTTGTTCCACTCCATCTGGTTGGTGATTGCCTGTGGGAATCCTCAAAAACAGAGGGGTTTGGGAAAGCTGCAAAAGGAAGGCCTCAGAGACAGCAGAACTGTCATTGGAGCTAAGCAGTAGTCATAAGGTTTGTCAGCAGAAAAATTAGATGAGAAGTAGAAAAGTAAGGACAAATGGAACAATGGTCTGTGTATTAATGCTTGTCTAGAATAACTCCCTAAGCTACAGCAAAGTATATCTAGCGCGATGTTAGGTAGTTCTAAGCTTAATAACGGAGCTCTGTGCACTGTATCTTAAGGCTTACAAGCAGGTCTTTTATTCGAAAGAAGCGAGCATTGTTCTAAGCCCAGGTACATGTCTTTATAGTGATTGGATAGAAGTACTGTCAATATGCTTTTGCTTTGTGTGATTGGTCAAAAAACTTTTCAAGTCAGTTGTAACATTAAGTTCTTTGTCTGCTGCTGGGGACGTGAGCTGCTGGCAGCTTCCCATTGTCATCACCATGTAATGAGACTGATGCTGGAAAAAACCCAGCTTGAGACGCCGTCCCCAGCAGTCCCGCCCCTTTTGTGATTTGTGCATAGACTCCCGGCCAGCAAGAATTGCCCATCTCTCCTATTTGGCAAGATCTCTCTGCAAGGTCTCTGTGCCCTCAAGGGAGTTAGTTCACAGCTCCTCCCAATTTAGTGTCTTTGGCAAACTTTCTTAATATTCCTTCAAGTGCTGTGTCCAGGTTGTTCAAAAGATGTTGAAGAGAACTGGCCCAATGATGATACTGTCTTAGCCACTGAAATAAGTGCTTCATACTTCCTCTTGTGCAGAAATCACAACAAATTTCTTTTCTATCCATGTTTTCTTATGCTCATGCTTTTTATCCCAACAGCAGCTGACACGACATTTACAGGCACAGCAACAGCACACTTTTCCTGCTCTTACTAGACTTAACAATTTTGCAACCGGTCAATCAGTGGCCTTTGCAACTAAAGTCAGACCTTCAGCATTTCTCATTAAATGAATGTCTTCAGAAGAAAACTTTGCTGCCTACTCTGTACGACTGGAGAATAGATGATAATGAGTTAGCATCACAATCAGTTAAGTACAGAGCCTATACTTTAGCAGGGAAAAAATTAAAAGAAGAGCTCTTTTATGCAACAACTATCTGAGAAACAAAACAACTAGGATCTTCCACAGGGTTCCCTGCAGTAGAAATGTACTTGGATGAATGCAGAAGATAAAAGATGTGGTTTTGAAAGGCTATGTCCTTGGTAAGCTAAATTGGATCTCATCCTGTAGATGAAAGATCAAGGAGCTCAAAGCGGAGCTAGAGAGACATGTCCAGATAATGAGATAGAGCAAAGCATTTTCCAAGATAATTAAGCATTCTGGTGGACTGGCCAGTTAGGTTAAATCTGCCACACCCATTCACTTTTGGGGACTGAACTGTGGAGTGCTAAACCGTATCTGCTGCTGTGCAAAGTAAAAGAGATCCATCCAAATTGTACGGTTAGTGTGAACACTCTCACTCTCAATTGTAAAACACTTCATAAGCTATTAATCAGTCTTAGGAACAAAATGAAATAAAGTTGTTATGCCATCTGGGAATGGGAAAACATCTTCAAAATATTTTTTTCTCTATGTTTTCTTCTTTTTTCTTTTTTTCTTTTTTTTTTTTTTAAATCCCACATTATGTGATTGATAATTTCAACCATTCTGGAATGCTTTTAACAGATGAACCCAGCATAGTAGTTTTATTACCGGCTCTTGTCCCTTACATGCTTCAGTACAGGTTTGGAATATACTCCACAGTCAATTAGTGGTTTTTTATCTCTTTTCCCAGAGACAACTTTTAAAGGACTACTTAACCCCTAAAAATCATAATTTCTCTGGTTTCTCCAAGCTTTTTGAGAAAGCTGTTTCGGTTTTGTTTTGGTTTGTTGTTTGTTTTGTTTTATTGCATCGTTCCCAATGTCTTCAGACCTACTACAAGAAGAAGTTAAAAATAGATCTTATTTGAAGAGACTGTTAAAGCTAATGAACTGCCAGTCTTGGTATTTGTATCTTTCTAAATCCTTTAAATTCCAAGCTTGCCTTCCTGAATCCTCAGTTACTTAGAAAACATTGTGTTTAGAAAACAGAGCCAGTTCAATTGCTTCTGCAAACTCACCTTCATTGTATAGGATTGTACTTCAAGAAATCTTGCTTCATTCAAACATTGGAAGTACAGATTTGACATCATCTGTGACCCTTCCATCTGTCTGAACTGTATTTCATTGTGTGAGTTCCTCAGTTGCTTCAAATAAGGACAGAATCTTTTCAATTTGCATAGCATGTTATCTGAAGATCTCCTGTCTGCTTTCTTCACTTGCTTTAATGGGAAGACAAGGGAAATACATTTTGAATGTTATCTTTTAGAGTCTACTTTTACCTACCAGTGTGCTTCTATGGACTAGAACCAATTTCAGCTTGAAAGAAGGTATTGTCACGATCCACTCATACCAACGGATTGGTTAACTGGTTGGTTGGTTAACTGATCTGGGAGTGCAACAGACAACCTGGAAAGGGGATTGCAGTATCAATCTAAACAAATGCACCTTTATAGAATGACCACAGCAAATGCCTGAAAGGAGTCAGGGAGAGGAAAAGAATAAAAAAGAGGGGGAGAAAGAGAGAGGAGTATAGCTACCAAACATGGAGAGACTAAGTCCTCTTAGTCCGGCCGATAGAGTTTGCCTAGTCACGTTGGGAAGGTCTCAAAGTCCTGGTGAACTCAAGGTTCTATTATAGTCCATTGCTGAGGGGGGAAACAGAATCTTGAAATGGCTGAGGGGGAATAGATACAATCAAGAAGAAGAAGTCTATTGAAATTGCTGAGGGGGAAAAAGGTATTGAAGACGGGTACAGACAGTCCATGTTCTCAGCAGGATAAGTCAGTATCAGCAGTGAGTGGGACCCACTGTTTCAGGACTGCTTTCTGGGGGAAACCAGTCTAGGTCCTGTAGGCACATCTGTAGGCAACACTCAGCAGGCATCCTGCTTCAGTCAGGCCAGCACCCCTGCATCAGAATTACAGGTGTCTCAGTCTCAGTCCTTGGTAGGGGGGCTTCAACCTCGGTGCCTCACGGTGGTAGTGGAGCAGAGGAAGGATTTTCCATGGGGGGGCTACCAAGTTGCCCCAGCAAGTTCATCTGGCCAAGAGGTGGGAAAATTCCTGGTCTATTGTCGTGAAGCAGGTGCAAGCATATAGGCTGGGTCGCCCTTTGGCAGGCCCTGCTAGAAGCAGTCACTGAAGACACAGCTGTGAACAATCCCTTGGCAGGCCAGAATTCTGCTCAGGGGCCTCAGGATTTTTGGTGTTCATCCATTACTGGCACGCCAGAGGTCCCATCGGGGTCCTCAGGGTCCTGATATCGGTCCTGTGGACGGTCGTGAGGCAAATGGGGGGAACCTCAGACCGTCTCTCACAGCACCTGGTGACTCACGACAGGCTTCAAAGGGTCTTCATCAGCAGTGTTCTGTACTATTGTTGTATACTTGTCGCACATTGGTAGCATATCCCGGAAAGCAGAGACAATACATCAGACAGAGAGAGAGGAGGGAAGGACAAGAAAAGATAAAAAAAGGCGGGGGTAAGGACACAAGAAACAAATATAATAACAGTAATTTAAACCATATTATTTTGAAACATTTTTTTCAAATATCTGAAACTAATCACAAATAATCAAAGGCAATAAAGCAATAAACAAATCAACAACAGTTCATTTAAAATATTTTTTTTTCAAAACAATTCACCAAAAATCAAAAGTAATTTTCTTATAATCTTCAAAGAAAATTGAAGACGATTTCAAAACACATCCTCTCATTTGTAGTCGCCTTGTGTCAATAGTCTTGGAGATGGCCACAGTGAAAAGGACATCAGCCCAGTTGTGTGCATTAATTACAGACATCAATTTTGTTAACTCTTTCATCATTCTCCAATTCATAATGAGTAAGATTGCTGATTAAAAAACCCCAATCAAAACGAAACGCAAAAGGACAATGATGGGATGACACATACTGTTCAGGACTCTTGTGGCAGTAGGTGACCACCCAAAAAGAGTATCCTACCACCTGTGTTCAGCATCTTTTCTTACTCTCTCTATGACATGGTGTATTTCTTTCACATTGTGATGAACAGTTACCAGTGCTTTCTGTCTATTCTTCTTGATCTTCTCCAATATTTCAATGAAGTCCTGATGAAGCAAAGATTGCTTTACCAAAGTAATGTTCATCCCAATGGGAGTAGGTAAATGTCCTGGTTTAGGGCAAATTTGGGAGAAAACCTCCAAAAGGTGGACCCTCCAGAAAACAAACCCACACGGCCCCTCCCCCCAACCGGGTCAGGAAGGATTCCTTGGAAAGAAGTGGAAAGAACCTGTTTCTGTAACAGGCAAAGCACCCCGCAGCACACAAAAGGAACAATACCAGATGGCACCACTCTTTCACCGCTCTGAAAAAGTAGACAACTTCAGAAAGTCTCTCTTGGGAGTGCTCGCTCTGTTATCAGTCTGTCCTGTGCTGGGGTAGCTGCTGCACCTTGGCCACAAGGTGCAAACTCTCGGTGTTTCCCAGGTCCCAGTCCGGAGCAGGTCCGAGTAGGTCCAAAGAAGGGAAAGGAGAAACAGTCCAGGGAAAATTTGGACTGCTTAGCTAAACTAACTAATGAGCAGGAGCAAAAAAGCAAGAGCAAAGCAGGAGCAAAGCCGAAGCAAGAGCAAAGCGAAAAGCAAAGCAAAAAGCAAAAGCAGCACCCATGTACTGCCCCGTCTCTGTGTCGCGCCAGCTGTGGGGGAGCGGCTGATAGCAAAACCAAAACAAAACATTCGCTCTTCACAGCCAGTCTTGAAGGCACAGAACATGATAGCCAGCATCAACAGAACACACGGATGGGGATACAAGCATCATAACGTCA
This sequence comes from Agelaius tricolor, assembly GCF_023055355.1. Lineage (NCBI taxonomy): Eukaryota > Metazoa > Chordata > Aves > Passeriformes > Icteridae > Agelaius > Agelaius tricolor. The sequence continues at coordinate 110,314 of NW_027269290.1, read as the reverse complement.
CCCTAGGACAGTAATAGTTTGTGAATCAGTCTTTAATTGGATTGAAAAAGGTAATGGGAGGTAACTGGAGCTTCTGAAGAAAAATCACATCCCTCAATTTTGTAAAGTTACAAGCGCAACAATTTGAATGATTTTTACTATCCACTACTGCATTTTCTACAAATACCATATCACAAGCAGTTCTAAAGCACCCACACCCATTGCCTATATATTTAAGGCCTGTTTCGAAAGTCTCGTTCGGATGAATTTCAAAATGACAGATATTTTGTTCTGTGTCCAAACAAACATCCTGAGCTGTAATTGCATTACTTTCACAGATGAAGCCTAGTTCTCGGACAATAGAAGATTCCAAATTAACATGTTGCCATTTTTTACCAGTTTGATGGGCCCATTCTCTATGTTCAGAAAGATTGGGAATAGCTCCATCATGATTTAGCCCTAATGCAATAATAGGAAATCTCAAATGCACTGAGGCATTGCGTACGGTTAACACAAGAGCTGTGGCTGTGTTTGTAATGGGGTGATAAGTAAAATTCACCAAGTTCCACCAGGACTGGAATTCTCTTTCAAAATCAGTGGCACTGTCCCAAATTCTTTTCTGAATTTCAGCAGGAAAATTGCCTTCACCTTCTCTTATCATTGAGGCAGCAACTGACTGCATCGACAATTGTGCCTGGATACAGCTAAGAGCCAAAGAAAGGTTGTTTTGTGTAGCACCGAGTGCATCAGTCTACCAATTTGCGATCACTTACATTTACCTTTTCCCAAGCTGGTAATATGTTTGATAGCAAGCACTGCTGTGTTCCCAAAGCCAATAAGGATGATTGCAGTGGTTGTTTTAATTTGGTCAAATCTCTAACCACTTTGTGGCAGCCAATTTATCCATTAGTGTACTTCAGAATCAATACTATTTAGAATTCCAAAACCTGTTCCCAAAACACCGGTTATGTCTCTTAGTGTCTGTTTTTAAAGAAAAAACGGACTTTCTGGTTTTGCAGCCAGGTGGTCCAACCCTCAAAGGAAGTCCGCAAAAAAGGCAAACAGGCCGGCTGAATTTCTGAGACATTGTTTTGCATCATCAGCAATTTGACTTGTTTAAGAGACCGTGCCAGATTGAACAATATGTGTTGTTGACCAGTTTTCCTGATTATATATGGTCCAATTTCAAAACTTCTCAGGCTAAGCATAAGCGGTGCTTGGGCTGGAGTGGTGGTAGTAGAAGGTTGGTTCATACCATTTCTTATCAACTTAAAAGAAAAGCCTTCACTAGTTTTGGACCAAAGACAAACTACTTCTGCAGTTTGTGTTAATGTAAAATTGTGCCAACAGTCTTGTACGCTTGGGGGCGTACAAACCTGTTCACGCTTATTTGTCTGATCTGTCAAAACACTGATTGAGATTGCTTTGCTATAAGCAGTTTCACAAATCCTTCGGCTAATTCCTTCTCCCACTCCCCCTTGAAGCTGCCAGGCTTTTTGTTTTTCCCATTCCTGCCAAGTGAACAAAAGCTTGGGACCAAGGCCACATTGACTAAGGGGACTCTCAGTCCCTTCTGCCCACTCGGATGTAACTACTGTACTCAATGTCAGCTTTGTGCTCTCAGTCCCTTCTACCCATTGGGGTGTAACTATGGTGCTCAGTGTGGGCTTCATGCTCTCAGTCCCGTCTATTCCACTGGGATGTAACTACGGTACTCAGCGTGGGTTTTGTTATAGCGTCTATCTTAAATTTATGAGCTAAGCCTTTTCAACCTAACAGGTTGGTCAAGTTATTTTGCCAGCGGCATGTCACTTAAGTCGGTTTAGTTAACGTCAAATTATGCCAGCAATCAATTGGTTCATTTTTACAATCCTTTGTACTTGCAACATTGTTCGTTTTGCGACCTAGAGTGTAATTACCAACATACTCCTGGCAGCAACACAGAGTAAGGGGAATTTGTTTGGCACACTCCCACTTGTTTGTAGGACACAGTCTCGCTGAAGGGATATCCAAATCATTTTTCCCATCTGGTTCCATAAAATTTCCGGCAACTGTGATGGAGGTGGATTTCTCATAGAGAGATCCTTCCATTTTTCTGCATGCTTCCACAATCGACTCACCAATTGTTCCAGTTAGGGCTCTAGTCCAGTCCTTCTGATCCCATCCCCACTCACTTGGACCATATACCTGGGGGTCATGCAGCACTATAGGCTCTAGGTTTGGGTGGCCACCCTTGGGATACGCTCCTAGAACATTAGTGGGATGGAGGGTAGCTTCAGACCACAACCACTCAGCAGGATCCTGTCCATGGAATTGTGGTAGGATGCAGAAAAGCATCACCAGTGTTATCATGGTTCAGATGATTTTCATGTTCCTCAGGGTTCTTCTGTAAAAGTAAAAACAACAGAAATCCTTCCACTGAGGCCAGAAAAGAGTTAAAATGGATAGGATTATCCAGCATGTATTTATCCAATGCTCTTTCCCTAGAGCATCAGAGGCTACCCATGCCTATTTCTTCAGAGGGGTTTTCAGCACTAGTGCTACTTCCCCTACAGTAGGGAGGTCCACCAGAACAGGTTGTCCAGGGTAATGTGCTGGACTTTTTGAATCGTCAGGTCGCCGTAGTAAGGGAACGATGCTTGGAGCTGTTGGGCAAAAGGCAGTGATTTTGGGACATCCATTCCCCCCCCATCTACTGTTCATTCTTTTAACAGCTTCCCATAACCGATCGTCCCAATTTCCCTCCCGGGGCTTCAGAAGTCCTTTCAAAAAACCCTTGGTCCTTTCTAAGATCCCCTTAGCTTGAGGGTAGTGGAAAGGGCTGTGGAAAGACCGCTTAATTCCTTCACCTTTTGCCCAATGCTGTACACCTCTAGCAGTGAAGTGGGACCTGTGATCAGATTGAATTTCCTGTGGCTTTGGGAAAGTTCCAAACCACCCCTGCAAAGCTTTAACCGCATTATCACCTGTAGCTCTTTTCAAAGCATCAGCTTGAACCAACCCAGATACAATTTCTACTCCTACTAGCACAAAGTGTTTACCTCCTGACTTCTTAAAGGGGCCAATATAGTCTACCTGCCACGCGTCCCATAAGCCTTTACCCTTTCTTAAATGCAGAGGGTCATCTTCTCAAGGATGTCTCTCCAGTCACCTGTGACATTGCTCGCAGGCTGATACGCATGTTTTACACATTTCCCTGGTAACCAGCCAACCACAAGCATGAGCTTCTTTGTACAAATCTTTCGCACCTGTGTGCTGTCTTTTTCCATGCAGCCATTCTAATAGTTGATCCCAGTCCTCAGGAATGAGTTCCTTTTTCAGGGGGCTGAGCCTTGCTAGTTCATCAGCTCTATTCTTCCACTCTCCTGCTGGATTTCCATCTGTTTGCTGAGAAGCTACCCAACCAATAGCAATATTTCCTTGGCTTGCAACATCTAAAATTTCTTGCCCCTTTTCCTTTTGCCACACTGGAATTCTGTGAACTTCCCAATCATTTTGCTGCCAGAAAGGAAGCCACTCGGTACAACCTTTGTACACTGTGTAAGAGTCGGTGTAAATGCAGGCAAGAGAAATGTTCTGTGCCTCACATCGGAAAACACTCCAAACAGCTATGAGTTCCCCAGCCTGAGCGCTGCCTTCCCCTTTGGTAATGATTCTTTCACCAAATGAATTGTGTAAGACAGCTGTTCTAGATCTCCATACCTTCCCTTCCCGTTTTGCAGAGGCATCTGTGAACCAAGAACTTGCTGCTTGTTCGGGGGAGAAAGGAAGGGCAGCTTTGATTACAGAGGCAGATTTATCTTGGCTGCTAACCAGGCTCTCAGTGCCTTGGCTTGTTAGATTTTTAGCAGCATCTTCCGTTCTTGAGACGGTATTACAATAGCCTTCCATCTGAGCATACCATTTCCTAACTGAGGCCCTTTGGGCTACCCCGTCAGGTGGGGGGGAGGGGTGGGGCTCCCATTAGTGACGATTTTGATAACTTTGAAACGGCTTCTTAATACAATAAGCTCTTGTCATGCAATTTTTTCCTCTTCTAGGAGAGCTAAGCTAACTACAAACAACCCCTTTTCCCAGGTAGTGTATCTTTTCTCAGCATCTTTGAAACCACAGGAATAAAAACCAAGAGGCCCCGTTGGACCCTCGGGACCCCACTGCCAAATGTGTACTGATAGCCCTGAGGAGGCAAATCCCCATTCCACCTGAAAGGGATCTGTGGGATGGATAGGGCCTAGTGCTTGGTGAGCTGTTGCCTCAAAAATCAGTAATTGCAATGCTTCTTCCTGAGAAGGAGTCCAATCCCATTTCATTCTTTTCCTCAGCAAGTCAAAAAGCGGCCTAGCAATTATTGAGAAATCTGGGAAGTGTTTTCTCCAGAACACTAATAGTCCTAGAGCTTGCTGGAGATCTTTCCTCAATTCAGGCCTTTGAAACTGATCTACTAAAGAGGTTAGGGTATTGGGTGGAATACATGTCATGCCTCCTTTCCACCAAATTCTCAAAATCTTCACTTCCTGAGAAGGTTTCTGAATTTTCTCGGCGGGTATCTGCAAATCAAGACTTTTTAAGTGAGAGATTATTTTCTGCTGATGTTTCCCTACTACCTCTATTTCATCCTTCCCCCCCTCCCCACCACCCCCCCCCCCCCCCCCCGAGTGTCTTAAATGTATTGATTATCAGCTACAGGATCAGCAGGATCAGGTTTGGGTATTTTTTCTAATTCCTCAACTAAAGCATGGTGGGCCAAAGTGGAGGAGTGTTTGTAGCCTTGGGGAAGCCTAGTGCAAGTGTATTGCCGTCCTTTCCCATGTGAAGGCAAAATGGTCCCTATATCTTCTGGCTGTATAGGTATCATAAGGAAGATGTCTTTGACATCCATAGTTGCCATTGCCATGATTGAGTGAGCCTTTTCTTGAATTGATGTTATTAATTCAGCTAAGTTTGGGACCAGTGCTGTAAGAGGGTCTGTGTTGGCTTTAAGCCTGCGAAAATCTACTGTTAATCTCCACTTTCCACTGGCTTTTCAGACTGGCCATACCGGTGAATTAAAAGGAGAATGTGTGTGAATTATTACCCCTTGGTTTCTCAAGTCCTGTAGAACCGCTTTGATACCTTCTCTGGCACCAGAAGGTAGAGGGTATTGTTTTACATGAGTTGTTTGATTATAGGGTAGGGAGGGTGCGGTTTGAAGCAGCCTAATGTTAAGTGGCAGTGTGCCAAAAGACCACAGAAATCCCACAGAGTCTTCCCACTGCCTCCCAGCAAGGACACCCATTCCTAATCAGTTATTTGGAATGTTCCCAATTACCATTTTGATGACTAGTTGATGCTCATTTCCAGGGAGCCTCAGTTTGGCTAAGGCAACATTCATAGATTCTGTAGTTCCCAGAGCATTAAGAACACAGCATTGTCTCTTAGTTGGAACAATTCCACACCTCTGGGCATCCTTTTTTGTCAGTGCAGAGATTTGAGCGCCAATGTCAATCAAAAAGGTTACTAGTAGCCTGTGGAGGCCCGTGATAGCTGGGCTTAATATATATCCTGATTTATTTTTAGTGAGCATTCTTAAATAAACCCACGCTCCGCCCCTTTGCCCACCTGTAAGCGGCAGAGAGATTTGTTTCCCGAAAACCCTGTTGGTTTTGGTTCACTGCCTGTGTTCTGTGGGAGAGGCTGGGGGAGGGTTAGTTTTTGTCCCTGAGAAGGGAGGGGTGCACTGGGTTGAGCCAATGGATTCGGTTTTCGCTGGTGCCAATTATTTATTATTTTCTGCAATTTATCAAGGGGCAAACCATCCATCACCTCTTTGGGGACCCACTTTTGAATTCCCAACAACCACCAACGGTGGCAGTTAGAGATCTGTTTTCCTTTCTCTATATTTTCACTGTGAGGAGCCCCAATAAACCAAACACCTTTGTTATTTTCTGATTTCTATGCCGGGGTTTTTATAGGTCCATATTGTCTACAATAATTAATCAGATCTACTGCAACTTCAGCTCATGTCCAAACTTTATGGCTACTGGCAGGTGAATCAGATTGAGAAGCTGAGGGCTGTGAGGGGGAAGAGTAGGGAGTGAAGCCAGGATCTCTAGGTCCACTTTGGCCAGGGGAATTCCTGAGGAATCTTATCTAGTCTTTCTACAGGATTCAAAGCCATTATGGTTTTCTGTAGAGTCATTGCTGTATGTTTAAGTGTTTCTGGAAGCCCACGAGTTCAATCGGTCATTAGTTCTGGCTTCACAGGTAATTGCATTGGGCCTTCAAAACCAGGAACTAATTTCTTTTCATGAATCTTTTGCAGGCAGGCGGCTTTGTGGACACTTTCTAAGAGCTGGTCGGTGGTGTCAACGATTGCCAGGGGGTCACCCCTTTCCAAAGGATTCATTCTCCCGGCCCAGAAAGACGCACCCTGTGTCAGGGACCATGCATCACGCTTACCTCCTTATCTCCTGTTGTGAAGAAGGCTCCATGTCCCTAGTACCCACTGGCCTCCGGTTAATTTAATTTGATCTCCACCATCGAGGGACACTCGGAGGACATATTTGTCTCTGATTCTTGTGGGAGGCGCCCGAATTCTTTTGACAGCTTAGCTAATTCGGTAGCACTGAACGGTATTTGTTTAGTTGTGATAGGTGGGTCAAGATCCTCTTTCGGCAATGCAGAGAGACAGGGAGACCCACTCGGTAATCAGAATCCAATTTGATTGTGGGATACAAGCACTTACATACCATTGCAGGGAGACTAGTAATGTGTACTACAATGATTAGGTTAAAATCACATCAACAAACTTATGCATATAACAACATCTCTTGCTTGCAGAGTTTCATGGGATTTTCTTTTTCCAGTAAACCCGTTTGATTTAATCTTCTTGCAATCCAGGTCGAATTTTCAAAGTTCCGTTTGTTTATGCCAAGGCATCCTGTTTTCAAATCTCTTATGTTAACCAGGTCCAAAGTGCATCATCTATCTTATGTCCCCCAACATTCCAACAATCCTCATCATTAAGATAGTTCTATTCTGTTTGAACCAAGGGTCTCAAGCGAGGACAGCAGTAGTCTCTCCAATTTTTTACTGCCTCAAGTTCCTGACGGGGATAGATTTGTTTCATGTCAGGAGTTTCCTTTTCCTCTGGCTCTGTAGAGGAATCAGTAGGATGTGAATTCTTAGCAAGTTCCTCTCTAAGGGCAGCTCGCAACATATAGATCTCATTTCTATCTTCCTTTAATTCTTTCTGCAAAATTTCAACTAGGTTTTGAAGGGAATCTATTCTTGCTATTTCCTCGTTTCTTTGCTTAAAAAGGGTTTCTATGGCTGCTGTGAGACAAGCTGCCAAAACTGAGCAGAGGATGGTTTTATTTTTGCCCAGTTTAACTTCTGTTTCATGTTGTAAAGAACAAATTCTATCTATGACATTTTCTAAATTAAACCAGCTGTTCTCTGCCCAAACCTCCCCCCTTGGAGAAGGCTTGGCATTCTATTTAGCAAGCAGAGCAGAAAATTCAGCTGTAACTTTTGTGCTAGAGTTTTCAGTCATTTTATGAAGGGACCAAAACCATGACAGGGAGGTGCAAACTTAAGTTAGACAATCTCACAGCCTTTGCTGTGCTCCCCTTTGCTTCCCTGGCTGGGTGAAGAGACCAAATCTCCCTGGGAGGCCCTGCTTAGTTCCTTCAAGTTGTCCCTTCCTTCCCAGACAGTCCAAATTCACACATAAACAAAAACAGTTTCCCCTTTTGCGCTAAGAGATTTTTTGGGAAATTCTAAAGACAGAACCCTCAATAGAGTATGGGGGCGTATTTCACCTGGGCGTGCGCAGTTTGTGGGAAATTCAAAGAGCTTTCCTTGCTTTCCAGCTTCGTTCAACCCTTTCGCGATGAGGGGCTAGGTGTGGCTGAAGCAAATCGTCCTTCCCCTGTTACAGACTACAAACAGCCTTGCAGACCCTTCTGTCGATCAGAATCCTGTCCATGATGCCAATTTAATGTCACGATCCGCTCATACCAATGGGGGTGGTGATGGTTGGTTAACTGATCTGGGAGTGCAACAGACAACACGGAAAGGGGATTGCAGTATCAATCCAAACAAATGCACCTTTATAGAATGACCACAGCAAATGCATGAAAGGAATTAGGGAGAGGAAAAGAATAGAAAAGAGGGGGAAAAAGAGAGAGGGAGTTGTCCTAAGCTGATTATATGATGCTTTTAACCCCAATCATCTTGTTCTGTTTATGCTGCATCATAAGTTTTGCACCTTTAAGACTTGTTGCAGAGAGTGAAGGGGGGAGAGAAGAAGCAGTAGCTTGTTTTCAGACACTGCACTCACTCCTCCACATTCCTGCTCCTGGACTGTGTTGTCTGCGGATGAACAGACAGTGGGACAGAGCTCTCCTTTGCTTTTAGTTAGTTTTAGCTTGCTGAGGCAAGGAAGTTCCCTGGACTGTGGTTTCTTTTCTTTTTTCCCTTTTCTTTGGACCTCTTGAAACCTGCTCTGGACTGAACACCCAGAAGAGCACTGGCAGCTAGCACCTGTGGCCCACCAGGCCGGGCCCGGCCCGCAACATTTCCAGCACCGGAGGGCCTGATAAGAGCCTGTGTGAGCTGAACTGCAACCCAGGGAGGGGACTTTCTCAGTTTGTCATCTCTTTTGGAGCAACAAGGGGTTTTATTGTTCAATATTGTTTAGGTTTTATTGTTTAATAAACAGGTTTTTTCCACCTCTTTCCAAGAAGCTATTTTCTCCTGGACCGGTTGGGGGGAGTGTTGCAGTGTGACGCCATTTCCTGTTTCAGGAAACAGGAAAATCCCTCAGGTGTTGGGATAGGTGAAACCTGTCCTTTCCCCTCCCCCTTTGCCCTCCTGCTAAGTGCTGTCCATCAATCTTAACATTCCAGCAGGGTCATGGTGTGGTTGGCAGAAGTTCAAAAGATGCCCCTCAGGTCCGGGCTCATTGGTCTGTCCAAGTGTCTTTATCCTTTGAGCCTTCCCCTCCTCCCACCTGGTTGGTGGCTCACCTGTGCCTTCCCCTGCCCCTGTCCCCGGGCTTAAAAGGAGACGGGACCATGCGGTCTGGATTCTGTTGGGAGCTGTTACAAGATTCAGAGGTCTGTCATCCTGGAATAAACTCTGGATTAAAACTCTACAGCAGAATCCTCTCCTTTTTCTCTTCACCGTCCCCTGAACCTTTTCCACCAGAGGTCAACTGAGTTTCTACTATGCCTGGATTTGTTGCGAGTGCCTAGATGCAGGATGCAGCTGGCCAAATGTATCTCTGAGGTGAAACATCACAGCTGCCACCTTTGGCCCAGCAGCAAGGGTCAGACGAGCCCAGGCACGTCCCACCCGGTAATATTGGGATTAATATTTCATAGGGGAGGGGCCAAATGAATCTGCTTTCCTAGAGGAGCCCCTTTGGGGGTTCTCCCCAAAATTTGCCCTGAACCAAGACAGGAGTATAGCTACCAAATGTGGAGAGACTAAGTCCTCATAGTCCAGCCAACAGAGTTTGCCTAGTCACGTTGGGAAGATAATGGCCCTGCCTGGTTAACTCAAGGTTAAGTCCTGGTGAACTCAAGGTTCTATTATAGTCCATTGCTGAGGGGGGAAACAGAATCTTGAAATGGCTGAGGGGGAACAGATACAATCAAGAAGAAGAAGTCTATTGAAATTGCTGAGGGGGAAAAAGGTATTGAAGACGGGTACAGACAATCCATGTTCTCAGCAGGATAAGTCAGTATCAGCAGTGAGTGGGACCCACTGTTTCAGGACTGCTTTCTGGGGGAAACCAGTCTAGGTCCTGTAGGCACATCTGTAGGCAACACTCAGCAGGCATCCTGCTTCAGTCAGGCCAGCACCCCTGCATCAGAATTACAGGTGTCTCAGTCTCAGTCCTTGGTAGGGGGGCTTCAACCTCGGTGCCTCACGGTGGTAGTGGAGCAGAGGAAGGATTTTCCATGGGGGGGCTACCAAGTTGCCCCAGCAAGTTCATCTGGCCAAGAGGTGGGAAAATTCCTGGTCTATTGTCGTGAAGCAGGTGCAAGCATATAGGCTGGGTCGCCCTTTGGCAGGCCCTGCTAGAAGCAGTCACTGAAGACACAGCTGTGAACAATCACTTGGCAGGCCAGAATTCTGCTCAGGGGCCTCAGGATTTTTGGTGTTCATCCATTACTGGCAGGCCAGAATTCCCATCGGGGTCTTTAGGGTCCAAGTGTCTGTCCTGGGAATGGTCGTGAGGCAAATGAGGGGAATTTTAGACTGTCTTTCACACATATCAGAAAATCTATTTACTGAAATAGCCAAAAAGAATGCATAACATTTACAATTGAGGGGGAAAAAGAAAACCAAACTCAAACCGTTGGAGCAATATCATTCTAGAGAATGCCATGTCTCTATGAAAAATACAAAAAAATTTCTGTTTTCAAACGCACCCACAAATCACCATTTTGCATCTTTTTTGTTGTTGTTGTTTTTGTTTGTTTTAAAGCTCTGGCACTTATCTGATTCCTTTTTGAGTTAGTGCAGCTCATTAATCTAGTAAGAAAGCTGCTAAAATTAAACGGAAAAACCTATGGGGAACAGGATGCCACTCCAGCCATGTTGTAGGGAAGCATTAGGTCAGCCTTCTGTCTTGTAGAAATACATCTGTCATATAGGAAAATCAATGCGTAGCACTATCTTATTTTGAACTTTCTCATTGCTACTGGGTTCCTGAATGATCAAGATGGTTTAAACCAAACAACAGCCAGCCCTCTAAGATACTCCCCAAACTATTGCAATGGAATAACTTGATCAGGTGAAGAGCTCACTATGCAAAAGCTGAATATGATGTCAAGAATGCTTTGTTGTGGATTACCATTGTTTGGGATCATTTATCCCTTACCCTCCCATGTAGGTATAGGAAAAAATGAAGAAACCACAAGGCTTTTACAGCTGTTCTTGTATTTTGGGATCGTAAGGACTTGGCTTGGTAAACAAAACTGTGGTGAGTTTTACTATTGACTTTATCGCTGTTTCACTTTGAATTAACTGCTTTGCATTTCAGCTTACCCATCAGTATAATGAGAAGAAGAAGATCTTCCTTCCTGCCCAAAAGATGTTGAATTATGCCTGTGATGTCACGGATTTAAAGACGAAAACCATTGTGATTGAAAGGAAGTATTGGCATGCCACAAGGTAACTGGAGTGAGCTGTCTTTCCTCCTCAGCTTCACTGTGATAGTAGAATTTTAATTAGCAGTTCCAAAACTTTGTCTTAGCATAGTCTGGTGACATATCTCAGTAGAGCAGTGTCCTAGGGTGACTTTATGATGCTTGTATCCCCAGCCATCTGTTCTGTGTATGCTGGATATTCTATTCTCTGCCTTCAAGACTGGTTCTGAGAGCAAAGGTGGGGAGAAGAAGAAGCACGGAGTTTGTTATCACAGGCTGCACTCACTCTTCTAAAAGCAACACTGCTCCACATTCTGTGCTGCACTGTGTTGTCTGGGCACTGATGGAGCAGAACAGAGTGTTCTTTGCTTTTCAGTTGGTTTAGCTGGCTGAGGCAGAGTTTTCCCTGGACTGTCTTTTTTTCTTTCCCTTTTCTTGGAACTGTTCAAACCTGCTCCAGACTGGGACCTGGAGAGCACTGAGAGCTTGCACTTTGTGGCCTATGGGGGCCTACTCTGGGCAGCAGCCTTTCCTAGTGCCGGAGGGATTGATAACAGAGCAAGCATCCACAGGAGAGACTTTCTGAATTCGTTGTCTCTTCAGAGCGGCGACTGAGTTTTGTCATCTGGTATTGTTCATTTTTTGTGCTGGGGGGTGCTTTCCCTGTTAAATAAACAGATTTTTTCCACTTCTCTCAGAGGAAATGTTTCCCAGACCAGTTGAGGGGAGGGGCCGTGTAGGTGGGCTTTCTGGGGGGGGCCCCCTGAGACATGAACTTTAAAGAAATTTAGGGTTTTTAGAGGAGCTGAGGTTTTAGTCAGAGATAAGCCTTATTAGAGTTTATCAAAATAAATAGGTAGGCCTTGATGAAGTTAAGAGTTAGTAGTTAACTAATAATTGATTGCTTGTCAACATCATGTTTGCTTAGCTGGGTTTATCATGAAGAATATAGAAACTCATAAATAGCTTTTAGGAACATAAGACAATTGTAGGCCACCTCTGTTCTGAAACCAATTGAAGATGGGGAATGGGAGTTCTACCAATGGGTTCATTTGTCATATTTGCATTGAAAATGTAGAAAGTTCAGAACCAGGAAGACTTCATTTATTTCCTCATTTTGGAACCCCTCCCCATGAAAGGGACCACCGATTCATTTTGAGGAACAAACTACGCGTGCTTAATAGCTTTTGAACTAATTACCATACGAAGTGAGGAATGATGGGATGTACCTAAATTATGAACATGTATTTGTCTTTTGGGTATTCAATACTTGTATAGATAAAAAGACTCTGTTATCACCTCTAAATCACAGTGTGTATTTGGGAGCTATCCCGCACGCTGCCCAGCGTTGCAATAAACATACACTTTCTAATTTTGAACTGTTAGGGAGCCTTTGTCCGTCACAGCTGGATATCAGTACTAGATCAATATTTTTAATAAATCACCCCTTCTTGAGGATTGCTGCCAAATTTGCCCTAAACCAAGACAAGCAGGGTCTGCGATTTAGAGAAAGATGGAATCACTTTGGTTGGAAAAGACCTTTAAGAACATTGAGTCTAAATGTAATTAGCAAACACAACCATCAAGAAATGTTTTGCTGTCTGAAGAGAACATGGTTTATCTGGTAAGCTTTGCAAGTATTTGTGTCATCCCAAGCATGCATGTCCAATGCATTAGATGGGTATATAATAAGAAACCTGTGCAAATCAACAGAATGATTCTCAGGGTAGGATATTGGCATGTTTCATCCTTCTTCCCGACTTCTTCCAATGAATTACTTTTACAAAGTAAGGATTGGAATTGTTACTCTTTTGACGGTTCTTGTTGTATTACTGACATTTTTGGCATAGGAATGCCAAATAGGTTAATTCACCTAGTTTTTCCGATAAAGACCAAGATTTAGTGTTGCTTAAGCTGGAGGCAGAAATATTTAAATCTTCCAGCCTCCTTCTTAGTACCTAATTTCTCTTACAATATCAGTGCACAATCTTGTCCCTTAAGGTCCAGCTAGCTCAGTTTATACCAACAGGGTGACTTTAGTAGGGCTCACGTCATGCTGCACACAGAAGCCCTCAGGGTGCACCTCTAGCAGACAGTAATTCATGCAGTTGGACCATCCCAGTGCTGACTTTGGATCACCAGAAGAGTAGAACTAGAGAGATTTGATGGAGAGCTCTCTGGAGGAAGTGGCCTGAAGAAGACAGCAGAAATCCCATCTGTGTGTTTGTACAAATAACGTGAATACCATTTACAGGAAAAGATCTTCAAATCGATCTAGCTTTTTCTGCAGATTATTTGTCAACTATCTGCATTACATGGACAGTTCCACTGAGCATCTGAAATACAGCTGCGTTTAAGTGGATTGATTCAGGGTTGGAAAGCAGTGAAATAAAGCTTTTCAGGAATAGCTGACATCCAAGTCCCGCAGAAATTTACCTATTTTTAATGTCCAGATGCTTTTTAAAATAATGGGTGACCATTTAGCTACCTAATAGCTTTAATCAGAAATACAAAGAAAATTTTAAACTCCCATCTTTCATAGCTTGAATATTTTTCTTCGTTTATTTCCTGGTTTCCAATTCAGGTCTACAAATCATATGATTAGGTAATGAGAACTCATGCTGTATAAAAATATTTCCTGCTATACTTCCAAGTCAAGGCCATGTTTTTCCCAGAACTGTTTAAAAAAATAAAATTCTATCTGGATTCTCTCTAGCCGACACTCATCATTATACAAAATCATTTAAATATTATATTTTGACTTTACATGGTGCAATTACATTCAGAAATCCAAGGCTCTATTGTTAGATTGTTTGTATGGTTTTCTGGCAATTCTAACTTCCCACAACCACTCTTGGCAGCTATATATTTTTGCAGCAAGGCATCACAGGGGTCTGTGAGAAGTTTTAATGTGAAGCAGAGCTAACATTAAAATACACGTGACATACTCAAAATATTTCACTTCAGAAAGTTACAGTTTGCTTAGATGGAATGAAATATGAAATAAATGAACCTCACACAACATTTCTAAATCTTGGAAATCTACTACCTGAACTTTGAGTCAGTTTGCAGGACAGGACTCTGTAGAAATGCAAATGTGAAGTCCAAGGAATAGAGCAGAAGGTGTATTGGGCAGGGGTACAGAAGATTGCTCTGAAGGGTGATGTAAGCAAGATTGCATCCTATAAAGATAGCAGCTGCTTCTGCTGGTGCCAACATAGAGAATTTGCGCCACCAGCCTAGTTTTCTGGGGACATTTGACCTGTACACTCTTGAGGGCTTGTAGATGTGAATGAATCTGTCCTTTGATCTGTTTTTTTCTTTTCAATGTCTATGACCTGACTTGCTATTGTGTACTGTACTGTATCGTTTTATGAACAGACATGTTTCATCTGTTTGAAAGCTGTAGTTGAAAGTGAGCTTGCAATCATGAGTTGGCTGTCAAAAGAATTAATTTTCTGCTTTAAGCAAAATATCAATAGACACAGTCCATCCACTCCTATGATACAGATTCCTTTTGAATTTACAGGTTAATTTGCATCAGTGAGTATAATGCATGTGCAATAAATACACCTTGCTTGGTTTCTAATGATGATAATAGTCCTCTTTGGATTACTCTAAGGATTGAACTCACCATCATTATTTTCCTGTTCTCATTGAACTGTAAAGGAAAAATAGTTTTGCATTAACCAAGGAGTAAAATGCATGGATTTAGCATCATTCTTGCAAGTAGTCCTCGATTCTGAAAATACCTCTCAGAAGCTGCATCAAATGGGAAAGCTAGACAGATGGCAGAATGCATCTGATGGCAGAACCTGCCATTTAGGATCAGGTACAAAATAACACCCAAGAAATTCTTCATGGATGCTGCATAAGTACAAAGACGCCGTTATTTAAAAGAGAAAAATAGTCAATGTGAAACGTGTTTGATGAATAAAAAGCTATGCTAATCAAGAGACTACAGTGCCAAGGGTGCTACAAGGCTTTTTTGTAATTCACATCATTCCCAGCATGAAAAAATACTATTTTTATTGTAGATTGCTTAAGAGTGCACAACAGTTTGGAAAAAAGTGCTTTGCTTTTTCTATTCATAGGAACTGTGTATCATGGTAAGAGATCCTGTAGACAGGTTTTGGAAAACAATGTTATTTTGAAGATTCATTCCATTCAGAAATACTTCACATGAAAAAATTTGATCTGCTCTCCATCCTGAAGACTCTTAAAGGAAAATGTCTTTCTTGCATTCTCTTCACACTAGTTCAGGAGCTCAGTCTTACCTGCATTCTAATGCTTTTTTATGTTCCTGATGGCATGGCTTAGACATCCTTGTCTCCATTACCATCATGATTTCCAGATCAAGTGATGAGAATTTTTCTTCAGGATTGGTGAAGTTAAGTGTCATAACATTTTTCTCAAGTCAGTTTGAAGGGGTTTTTTTTGCCAAAGGAATCTCTTCCTTCCTAATGAAAACCATTGGCAATAGCAAACCTACTCAGTTTTTCAGGAAGTCAAATAATACATCTCCACTGTACAAGGTCCTCCCTTTGTTTTTTTTTCACCAGAAGAAAACTGCTGTTTTCTTCTTCTTCTATCACCTTAGACTTACTTTCTTCCAAAATCTTTTTAAACCTTTAGATTTCTCTTTATAGCTAATTACTTTCACAGTGGGCTATAGCATATGTATTTGAAAAGACCATTTGTACATATCCAAATGGCTTACTTCTATTCTATTAAGAAATGGCTGCACTTCTATTAAGGAAACATAAAGGTGCAGTAATAATTTTTCTTCTACAAAATTTAAAAAACCCCAACTATTAAAAATGATACCAGCAAATGATGTCTGTAAGACTGAGGCAGGAGGCTTTTTCCAGAACAATGTGCAGTTCTTCCCAATTCTATTTTTCCCTCCGATTACTTTGTACAAAAATAGTTTTACACAGTCTTCTAATAGTGGCATGTTACTAGTGGGGTAGAGTATTGCCCTGCCAGCATTGGAATTGACTCGACTGTAGTTGCGTTCAAATCTGCTGATGAGACAAGGTTTTTTTGCTGAACGCACTTCAGCAAGCAAGAGAGCTTCTTAGTCTTAAGACGCTATGAGTCCCAGAAGAAGATGAATGAGGTGATGACATGCCTTGTGTTCTGAAGAGAGATCAAAACTTATTTCTGGGGTCACCCCCCCTCTTGCTACAGAAAGAGCACAGAGGGCTTTGAAGCAGCACTTTCACCCTCTTTGCATTCACTAGTAAATTGGAGACAGAGCTTGCCCCAAGGTTTGGGCAAAAATACTCTTTTGATGCAACTCTTCACCAGACAAAATCTCTGGGAAAATTTGCAGTGGCAGAAAGCAAGCCCTTCCTGGGAAATCTACTGAAACGGTTCAGAAGTTACTCCCATTCCCTGTTGCTAACCTCTGCTGTCTAGCTGTCCCATATGTTTGGGACCATGTTGAAATCATTCTAAACAATGTACTGACGCTGCACTGTTGAGTAAACATAGGTCTTTTCCATAGGTGTCAGGGAAAAATATTTCTGTTGGTAAAAATGATAGAAAACAATACCAGCATGGCAGAAAAACAATTACATCAATAGAATGAAGATGCCCAGAATTCTCCTTTTGAAGTTACACACAGTCAATATTTTCTAAAGAAGGTTGTGAAACTTAATAAGGAGTACAGTCCACGTGACTGGTGCACAAGTTCATGTTTCCACCTTACAAAATACATATTATTAAAAGAAAAATGTTCTGCCTTGTAGAAAAGTAACCCATTAGGAATTTGATCAAAGATAGGATTAGATCAAGTATTCCTACAAGACAGTAGTAGTACTAGGAAAAGCCTTTTGGCGTCTATTTAACTACAGGAAACTTGAGAAAGCAGAAGAGTGTCCTTCCCTGCTGCAAGCTGTACTTCCTAGTTGCTAGTGCTGCTTCAACATTGTCTAAAGAAAACTTGCCAAAATAAGACTATTGTATACACGCAACTGTAACTATCCATTCCGCTCCAGCTCATTTTAACTAGCAAGTATGAGTCACACACTCTAATGGAATATTCTAATGCATAGATAGAGTATACCTTCACTAATAAATGGGGACTCTGGAAAAAGGACCAAATGCAGATGAATTTCAGGGAAGGAAATTATTGGAGTGCTAACTGCAGTCCCTCGACTTCACAAGAAATGATGCCTGGTAATCCCAACCAGAAACATATAGAAATCCATTTTCAAATGGGTTGCATCTATGGTCCTCTGTTCTTCCTATATGAAGAAACTGTGTTTTGAATCAATCTTCAAAATAGTATGCCTAAAGACCTTAGAAGCCTCCAATTCTTTTCTTTTTTTTTTTTTTTTCCAGAAGCAACTGTCTCAAAACCTTTTTAAAGCTGACATTTTCCCTTAAGATGCCATATTTTAAAAGAGCACCTTGTCATTTAACAGGGTATTCCAAACATCATTTACAAGTTTAGACTGAAAGTAACACTTTTCCTAGTAATCTTTCCTTTTTTGCAGCTCAGTGCTAACATAGGCAGCAAAGAAGAGAACAGACCACAGCTCTTTCTGGAGCATCTTGAACAAATGCCCTTGCTTATGTTCTAATCATTCACTTCACCAAAAGACCTAATGATGAAGAAAAGGTTGTGAAAGCATTACTAGTAGTGCTACATGGCAATGTACGGGTGTGATTTCTCAACTGGAATTTGTATCACATAGATGATACTTGGCAAACAGCAAATGAAGGGGTTTTCTTCAGCTCGCAGACTGATGTTACATGTCAGTAATTTAATAAAAAGATAACAAGAACAAGGTTATTTTTTAACATGTGAATTTAATTACACCCCTGCCATGGACATCTGAATCTTATGAATAGACAGTGTCTGATTTAGAAAAAAATAAAGAATTATCACAGTTTAAAGAAACATAGGATCATAAACCCTTTGCTGGTGGAACGTAGTCTATTCATTGGTTGAAATGAAGCAGGTAGACAGGACATATGAAATATTGTTTTGTGGATCAAACATTTATTTTCGAAAGTGATGCTGACAGATAGTGAACTCACCAACTTAGATATTGCACGGTAGATAAGGGTACATAACTTGCTCCATCAAGTAATCCCTTGGAACCATCATCCAAGGGGATTTTCCCCTGCATCTGTGAAAATATGCCTACCTTTTTCACAATACTTCTGCAGCAGCATTGTTAGGCCTGATCAGCTGCTATGGAGAGTGAATTATCGGCAGCAAGGTGACTGGCCAGGGCAATTTGCTTCAATGGATTTTGATCTCCCAGATATTTTGCAGACCTGCTTCAGCCCTGCTTGTCAAACACAGCCTTTAAAGGGTGCCAAACAATTGTTAGTCTGTACTGGGCCATATGCTCTTTATTCTCTCCCTCAACTTCTCCATCGCCTCTCATCTGTTTCACATGAGCTATGTTCAAGGTCCACAGGCTACTTTTCACAGAATCTTCAGGCCTGATGCAGTAAGAATGATGACTAGAACACAGCTGGGATCAATTTTCCAGTTTGCATAAAATGCATTCTGCACACAAATCCAATGAGAAGGTGTTCCCCCTATGCCCAGAAAAACCTTCACTCGTACTAGTGTTCTACGTAAACTGCAACTTAGTCTGAAAGAAAAGCTTTTTTCTGAGAGTGTCTAAGAGCTTTGTACGAAGCACAGATATTTGATATATGCAATTTTGAATACCAGAGGAAAAACAAAACCGCACAAAGCTTTTAATGGTACTGGCTTTAATTTTAAATTCCATGCACCTTTTCAAAAAGTGTCAGCTCAAATGCCCATCCACATATTTTAGTCATCTGTAAGTCAGTATTCATAGAAAATGTGATTCAAATCAAAAGAATTTCAAACCTTTCCTCAAAGTTTATATGCCTAGATTTAATACTTCTGACACATATTAGATGAAAGGAAGACTTTTTTTACTGTGGAGGTGCTGGAACACTGGAACAGGTTGCCCAGAGAAGTAGTGGGTGTCCCATCCCTGAAAGTATTCAAGGTCAGGTTGGATGGGGCTTTGAGCAGCAACACAGGAGACTCTTGATGGTAGAGAAACAAAGTTGGAATCTAGAAGAAACTCAGATTCAAGTATAGGAGCAAGTTTTCCCACAGCTCTTGGGGTAAAATCAAAGTGTTACAAAATTACCTTGATCTGTGATTTTCACTACTGTAACAGGTTAATGAAAACTATGCAGAAGATAGCAAATTTTAAAAGAGAGAAGAATTACAGCATAAAATACATGGGATGGGTTTCTACACGGGACAAAATCTCTGTATTTCAACACTTCCTCATGTCAGGATTTCATGAAGTGCCAAAGAAGGTGTTCATCATCTGCTATGCTGACCTCTGTGTGGGCCTAGGTGTGTGTAGAAGGGGGGCATGTGAAGGCGAGTGTGTATGTTTGCTTAACACTTGTTGTGGCAGATTCATGCCTCAGCTCCATCATTTCTTTTAGAAACTTCACAGAGAGTGGATATGAAGTTTAATATCAACAAGAGATCAATTCCCAAATCATCCATTTTACCCTACCTTATAAATCATATGCTTTGTTGCATATTTTATCAAATAGACTTTCAAGCCACATGGAGAAATGAGAATGTGGAGAATCCCTCCAATGTCTTGCAACTTTTATGCAAATAGAGTTTCAAGAAAGCATAATTTCTTTTAAAATACATCTGGGACAGGCATGATGGTGGTGTCAAGCTGTTGGGGTTTTTGTTGCTGGGAGAAGTTGTACAAAAGGATTGGTTTTTACATTGACTAGTTACTGAATCAAGTGCATGAATCCATTGGAAATTCAACTGGGGGTTCCTTTTTCTAGCAGATTACTTCTAGAACGAGCTTGCAGACTGAAGCTGACTCTTTTGCTCTCTTTTTGTTTCTTACCTATTTTCTTGGCTTCTTTACCACTATCTACACAATTTTGGATCTTTTTTCCCAACTAAAATTGTTTCATAGTCTGATAATTAGGATACATTTTTTACAAGGAATTTTTAAAAATCTTTGCTTGAGTTAAGAAGGTTAAGGACTAAGGTCTTTTTCTTACCTCATCAATATTGCGATGGAATTGATAAATAAAGACTAACTCTTTCTTTTTATTTTCAACCCAAGTAGATAGTTCCCATACATTAATACATTTTGTGGACCAATATTTGCCATTCTGATGTAAGTTGTCCCTTCTTAACAATATACATTCTGTGACTATGTTGACAACACTCTTGGTGAAGATCCTAATTGGTCTTAAACACACATAGGGAGAAATTTGCTCAGCCAGTGTCAGTCTTAAGCATGCCTATCAGAAGATCTTTCTATAGCTGGGGAATTTTCCCATGAAAGGGATTCAGTTATGGAAGAGACACTTATCCCAGAGTTTTGCATTCTTCTTGAGCACTACTTAAGGAACTTAGATCCCATATCCATTTGGATCTCTCTCTGCACAGATCTTTGTCATGCCAGTGCTTGAAATGCATCTCTAAGAGAATTCACTAGCACAGAATGAACGAGAGTGGAAGGCGTCAGTGGGGCTCACCAGGTCCAACCCCCCTGCTTAAACCAGGATACCTAGAGCCTCTTGCCCAGGATTATATCTGGGTGTACTTTTAATGTCTTCAAAGATCCAGGCTCCACCATCTTTCTGGGCAGTCTGTGCCGTGGTTCAGTCGCCCTCACAGTAAAAAATCATTTGGTGATGTGCACAGGCAATCTCCTGTATTTCAGTGTGTGCCTACTGCCTCTTGTCTTTTCACTGAGCATCCTTGAAAAGACACTGGTTCCCTCCTCTTTGCACACTTCTGGGATATATGTGTGCTGCCACGTAGATAAATGTCCAAAACCTTCCTGAAGCCCAGGCAGACAATATTCCCTTCATCTACCGGGCAAGTTGATTCATCAGAGGAGTTTAAAAAGTTGTTCAGCATCAAGTTCCCCTGGTAAATCCATGCTGACTAGGTTATTTTGTCCTCCTTCATGTGCCTGGCAATGCTTTCCAGCAATAGCTGCTCCATCAACTTCCTGGGGATAAAAATGACGCTGGCTGGCTGGCTGGCTTGTACTTTTCCAAGTCCTCCTAGTTGCCTCTTTCCAAGATGGGTGACATTTGCTTTCATCCAGTCTTTGGGCACTTTCCTCAGTCACTATGATCCATCAAAAATCATTAGGAGTGGCCTCAGAATAACATCTGCTAACACCCTTGAGACCTGTGGCTGCATCTCAACAGGGCCTGTGGACTTCATGGAATACATACCAATTCAGTGACTATGCCCATAAAAGTTTGCAAGGGATAACAGAACATATTAACAGCTACCTGAAGAGTGAGTGAAAAACTATGGAAGCAATCCAAAAGGACAAAGACTTGAGTTCCCTTTTCAGACAAAGCATCCTATCGTGGAGCTGAGCAGCTTTAGATCTAGGGAAGCTTCCCCTCTGAAAGGATGCAGAAGACATTCTTTTACCCGTATCCACTAATAAAATGTATTGACCATTCACTTGCAATACAAAAAAACTAAATTCTTTCCAAAATTGTTGCCGCCTAACTAGACAATCATGTACTGGCTGGCTATTCCCCTAACAGATGACAGCACCTGCTTGATGCCTCTTATGCCTACAAACTATTTGAATTAGGTCATTTGAGTGGGGATTACTGGTTGGGAACTTTCTTTCTGATGAATTTGGAAGATTTACTGAAGCAAGGACCTGAAGATGAAAACTTCATTGCCCATCAGTGCACTTTAACATCCACGGCTGTAATGCCATTGTTTCTCACCAACTGAGTCAAGAATTTATGACTACAAAGTGGATCAGCTCCAAAAGGAAAGATAAAGGCTGGAAAACATTCTCTCTTGGTAAAGCAAATGAAGTGACTAAATTCTAATCACTCGCTGGCCTAAAGCTTCAAGGAGGGGGAGGTGGACCAGGTTTCCTTCCACTGCCGTTCTCTTTGTCACCTCAGTGTTTTATAGGGGTATGCAGACATTCAGAAAGAGAGCTTTGCTGAATTCATAAAATTCAGTCTTAAAAAATAACTTGAGAGCAGCTGAAATGAAAAGAACAAATAAAATGCAATTAATTCCACGGAAGCTTGAAATGATTATTTCTTCATTTTGCATTTGAGGATGTATATTGTGTGAGTTTGTCTTGTATTGTTCTACAGGTTTTCTAACTGGCACACCTTTCTTTATGAATGGACTGTCCTTTCCTAAATACTCTCATATGGAGGAACATGCTTCTGATAAGAAGAGCACTAGGGTGTCTTTACTTGACCTTTTATTTTTACTGATGTTTGCTCCTTGGAAATGAATGGGGTTTTTCAATTGAAATGTCTTACTATTGGTCCCACAGGATAAGCCACAGACTCTTCTGCTCAGAGCTGTCACTAGTCAGCTATTCTCCTATCTGCCTTGAAGTAGTTGAATGTTCTGGTCTCAAAGTAGCACCTTCTATGTAGCCATGCTCTTAGCTGCCAGTGTCATCTTGAATCCAAACACCCTCCCGCAAGGGACCGCTGGTTCTGTAGTCAACTAAGGGGAAAAAAACGGTCCATCCATGCTTCCTGATTTAAAATATAAAGGTATATAAAGGTATGGTGTCCCTACACGATTCTCTGCAGTTGAACACTACTTATCTTTGCCGTGTTTCTTCAACTCACTTGCAAGTCATTCATGCGCTACCTTATTGTGAGAATTGCTTGGTTTGAAGATGATTTAAAAGGGTAGGAGAATACTTTTGTGCCTCTGCTATAGGGATGCTTTTCAAATCCACACAAACTTCCTGCAAATGCAAAAGCATTCATCCTGTATTGTCCTAGGCTACAATATAAAAATGTTTTCTGCTCCCAACCTCAAGAGCTGCTGAAACCGGGAGGGGCATCGTTTTTTTCCTTATCTCCTTATCTCTTAACGGGGCCATCCATGTCTTGCCACATGATTCAGAGATGACTCCCTGCAGGAGCCATTTCTGTTTAAAGGCTAATCAAGGAACCACCGCATGACTCAGAACAATTTGAGCCCATTGCAAGATGCTCTGCCCAGGGGGCAGGAGCTAAGCATCCCCAGCTGGATATAATCTGAGTTTTGGGACACCACAAGCAGTCTTTCCACTGGCTTCCTAGAGGAACGGCCACCCTCACCCACTGGTCTTCAGAGGACAAGAGCTACCAGATGGTTTCTACAGGATCACCACTTCAACAAGGCCATTTCATCCGGACTGCTGCCACCACCCTAACTAGCAGGGTGACAGGTTGTATTCTGTCCGTGGTTTTTCTTTTGTATTATTGCATGTATTTGGTTTTTCCCCTTTTCCTAATAAATTGTATTTCTGACTTGGAGTCTTGCTGCCATGCTGGATTTCTTCAGACCGACTAGCTCCTGACACCAACAGCCAGAGTGGGCTGCCCCCAGAAAGCTGGCGAATCCAGGGTGCAGCTGTAGGGCACAGCTGCTCTATGGCACAGGTGGACTGCATTGGGGATAGGACTGCGCCGAGGGCAGGGACAAGGAACAGGGAGAGGTCTTCTGTATGTTTTCCAAAGGAGTTTCTTCCCTGGAGGGTCAGGGACACAAAGACACTGACCCAAATGCATACATCAACTTAGAAATGGGGAGAGGTCCCAGAGGAGGATACAATCTTGAACACACTGGGAGCAACTGGGGGTGGACCACAAGGCGGGGAATACAATGTTTAAACCAATAGGGGACTACAGGGGAGGAGAATAACTTAAACAAACCAATGGGGTTTTGAAGACTATAAAATTGATAGGGAAGTTTCTAGAGAAAGGGGCAGGCTTGGGGAGGGATTGACATTCAGTGGGAGGAGGAAAAGGGAACAAAAGGGCAGGTCTTTGGGGAGATGGACAACTAGGGCAAAAACTAACAACATGGGGGGGAAAGGAACAATCCCTTAATAATAAAATATGCTCCAACAGCACAAAGCAGGAAGTATTATCAAACTGACTACTCAAACTGCATTACAATCAAAAACACACACTGCAACAGCGACAGCATCTCTTGCTGGTTTTGCTTTCAAACCAGAAGAGGCGCCAACCAAAAAATTAGCAAACTTAAAAGTTAATTGGCCGCAGTTTTGATTTCCTTCTTAAATATATTACTGCTTGTCTAATTGGCTTAGCAGCATGTCTGTTCTTAGTGCCAAGCAGGGATTCACTTTGCCAGGCATGGAGGAAGCTTCTAGGAGCTTTTCACAAAAGATTCACTTCTGTGGCTGGCTTCTTCCCTCCCCACCAAAAACCAAGCCATGCAAAACCAACACCTTAACTAATCCCTAGTACTTAGTACGCATCCAATAATTCCTTTTAAACTATACTTTACATTTTTTACCAAATGCCCTGAAAAGAAATGGATCCATAATATTGATCAAAATAGTTCCAGTTCAATAGAAATACTGGGTCATGCAACTCTGGTTTACATCACTATTTTTTGTACAATCAACAGGAGCTTTTTTCGCCTCTAAAGAAATGTTTCCCGATGGTTTGGATCAGAAGATCCAGTATTGCCATTGTGAGATTTTTGTTTTGAAGGCCATAGGCTGTGCTCAGTGTTTTGGGTATATTCTTTGTTGTGCCTTGCATATATTTTGGATAGAAAGCCAGTAGAGATGATGTCCTTGCTGCAGTAGCCAAGCTAAATAAGGCAGAGCGTCTGGCTGATGTACTGGAGCTGTAGACTATCCACCAGTCGCCCAGGGCGGTGAGGATCTCTAAAGGAATATAGTATTGGCTATGCTCTGGAAGTTTTACAGAGAGAAAGAGCCTCATCGCTCTAATGATTTGTCTCCTGGAGTTCTGAAGAATATGTTGTAAAGAAGAAGGCTGCTGTCTTTCGCAACAATCTTCCGTGCATTCAAGAGGATAATTTAACTTCTTGTCTGAGAATGAAAGAAATATTAGTAGTAATGAGTTCTTTTTTCTCTGGCGGTGCATCACTGATTGAGTTTGGGTAGGTTACATTTTATTTCTTTTTTTTCTTTAAATATTACATCGTAAGGTGTTCCAAATTCCCAAATTCTGCTTCACTTTATTTTGTAGGCCAGACTGGTTCCTCTTGTCTCGGCTGTATTATTGCAGACCATATCTGAATGAATTTCTTTTTTTTTTTCATTTTGAACATTATTAGATTTAAACTGTATGAACAGAACACTTTATTTATCATTATTTTACCAGTTTGGAAGGAAATAGAGAATTTTTAAGAAAATGACGCAACTCCACTTGTGGTTTTCAATGGAAGAGAAGAATAACAATGTCCTACATTCGCAGCATTGTTTGCAGTCATATTGCAGCTAGTTTCCAGCAACTTAGGTCAGGTTCTGGAAGCAGGCACCCATGATAGTATAGAAGTCTAAGCAGTTTCATTTTGGCGGCTTTTCTTGAACAATAGCTAATATGTCTCAACGTTGTGCTGAATCTTGTGGTACAGACTCTTCTTTTGAGGTCTGAACTCCTTGCTGGACTACTGTATCTCAGAATCAGCTACAGTAAACCTGTGTTTCCTTATAGCTTTAAGAATTTGGTTCTAATCTATAAAAGCAAGAAAAGGTTGCCATATTAATACAAGAGAAAGAAAATGTTAGGAAAGCAGTTAATGGCATGGGGTTTTTTCCTACAAATTGGAGCAGAGATTTAGTTGTTTGATGGGGTTTTTTTTTTGCTTCTCAATGGAATTTTAGAAGTGGTTGGGAAAGAAAGTGTGGACTTTTCAGGTTTGCCTTTAAAGAAGAATAACAGGGGAAACTGTTGAAAAGAATTAATCCAGAACTCTATGCCTTTCATACAGAGTTTCAGAAGTGAAAAGCAGGAAGAGACAGTCCAGACAAGATGATTGAATAGAATGAATTCAAAATAGCTTTCTTTTCCCTCTGAATTCCAGCTCTAAAGCTTATTAATATTAAGGTATTAATAGGAAATACATCTGTCCTAGGGTGACATTATGATGCTTGTATCCCCATTCATGTGTTCTGTGAATGTTGGATATTATGTTCTGTACCTTTAAGACTGGCTCTGAAGAGGGAATGTTTTGTTTTGGTTTTCTTATCAGCCTGGCGGGACACAGAGACTGCAGCTTTTGCTTTTCCTGCTTTTGCTTTTCGCTTTGCTCTCTCTCACTCTTGCTTGCTTCGCTTCTGCTTGCTTTTGCTCATTAGCTAGTTTAGCTAAACTGTCCAAATTTCTTCCTGGACCATTTCTCCTTTCCTTTTACTGACCATTTTGAACCTGCTCCGGACTGGGACCTGGGAAACACCGAGAGTTTGCACCTTGTGGCCTGCAGCAGCTGGCGCAGCACTGGAGGGACTGAGAAGAGAGTGAGCACCCCCCCAAGAGAGACTTTCTGAATTTGTCATCTTTTTCAGAGCGGTGTCATCCGGAATTGTTCCTTTTGCGTGCTGGGGGGTGCTGTGCCTATTAAATAAACAGGTTCGTTCCACTTCTCTCTGAGGAATCCTTCCCGAACCAGTTGCGGGGAGGGGCCCTAATTTGGAAATTCTCCTCCAAATTTGCCCTAAACCAGGACAACATCGCAATCTCTAAGATTTAAAAATGGATGATGAAGTTTTATATCCAGTAAAGTGTAAGGCTTCACATTTTAATCTGATTTGCATTTTGGTGAAAGCCGGGCATCCTTTGCAATTTACCAGATAACAAGGGATTTAGAACAGTAAGTATGCAAGTAATCTTTTGGACCCTTCATCTCCCTTCTTATGACAATGAATACATTTATTAAGCTTGTTGTCCTGGCCTGTTTTTATTCCATCAGGGGATTTGATCATACAAATGTCTAGTCATTCTTTCCTTGTTTTCAACCACTCTAAGAGCATTCATCAGAACTATTCAGTAGTTCTTGATCTGCAACAGTGACGAGCACTAGACTGGTAAGAGTCAGTGGGCATCAGCAGATCCCCTATGACAGCACATGGCAGGCTGTTCTGGCAGGACTGATGTTTGAGAGGCTCGAATTCTGTGAAATAGAACATTCGAGGGATGGGAAACATGGCAACAGATTCTGAGCTTTCAACCCAACCCATGAACAAGTAATAAGGCAGGTAATTTTCTGTGGAAATTTCTTTAGCCCCAGTGTTGTGGATGATGATTACTCTTCCTACCTCCTTTGGCCAGCTACCAGCTTTCCCCTCCATTACTCTGCTTCTGGACAGAAAACCAGAAGAAGGGATTTTTGACCAAAACACCTATCAGGACCTTAGAGTGTTTTTTGCTCCAAAATGTTTCAAGGCAGATAGGGAAACAATTCCATTTTCGAGAGTGTGTTGAGAAGACAAGGTTGAAAGTTAAAAACATTGGGTTCTGTTTCTATATATGTTACTGATTGTGCTTATTATCTTAGTCATGTAATATATATATATATATTTGGTAGGGTTTGTTCTTTTTTATTTTTCTTGGGGTTTTTTTCCTTTTTTTTTTTTTTGATGCATCCTTGAGATAAAAGGCCAAAAGTACAGAAAAGTTCTGTACGGTTAAAATACTTTTGAGATGCCTCATGCTGAAAAACTTGTAGCTACTGCTAAGGCCCATTGGCCAATTCCTGCTTCATTTCTGAGAAGCTATAAAATTCCCATCTGTATTTTAGTTCTAACAATTTGTTGTTATGGTGGAGATGCAACTTAAGAACAACCATTTTTGAATCTGTAGGGATGTATTTACCATTTTATAGCTGCCTTTTCAGTTTCTGAGCCACTATTGAAAAAAAGGAGAAGTATCTACACTGTTTTCAACCTGTAGACCATCCACTACTGTCCACATGCTCAGATTCAAAGGCAAACAAGCCTGTCTGGCCTCATTGGGAGGAATTATTTGCCTTCAAAAGACTAGACTAGTATTTGATTTCCACCAGCAGAGTCCATTGGGCAGCTCCTGTCACCTGCATTTCAATATTTAATCCTCCTCTATGTTTACTGTGCAAAGCTCTTTCAGAATGATGGTGTGCCCACTGTCTCACCAGCTGTGACGTTTGCAGCGAGTCTCCCACGGAAAGGAGCTGTAAAAAAGGCAAGCCAGGGCAGTGATTTCTGTTGCTCAATACCCACAAATCAAAGCTATTTAGTCTAATTTAAGGCTGAAAAAGAATTCAAAATGCCTTCAAAGGATTCAAAAAATCATCAGACAATACTGCAGTTCAGTATTCAGGACAAGAGCATATCCCACAGTGTGGTGGTTTGACAGGAAATGTGTTTTCTGGGATGCTGTGGTTAGGCCAATGGATGTTCAGATTTTAATATTGGCACCTAATGTGGCCATTGGGACATTGGATGCGCCTCTGAGAAAACAGGGTTAAAAGCAGGGCTCTCCCCTGGGAGGCTCTCTTGGGTTCCGGTCAGGGAAAGGTTCAGATCTCCCCTGCCTGGCTGCGGGCTGGGCGGGGCAGGGGAAGCCACCCGGCCGGGTGAGGTAGGCTGGGGCCCTGGCCAGAAGGGAGGTGAAGGCCCCTGCAGGATGGAAGGGTGGAGGAGCACTGAGAGGCATCGGGCAGCCCCCCCCCGCCCCCCCAGGAGAGATAGAGAGAGAGCTGGTGCCTGTTCTTGGCCGGCTGAGAAGGAGAAGAGGGGAGTGCAAGAAGGTGCCTGGCAGGGCAGCCATGGGAGTTCTGGACAGACAGAGCCTCAGATTTTTAACCCTTTTCTTGGATGATGGAAAAATGCTAATCCTCCTGGAGTTGAATGAGAAGAGAGATATAGAGGAGATACGAGGAAATGGGCCACGAGAGAAATAGAGAAGAACGCAGGTGGAAGAGATGATGGAGTAGCTTATGCTGGACTCTTTGTGTGTAGCCATGGACAGAGCCATGTTTCCTTGTGATACAGGGACTGCATTCTAGGGGGAGGCAATGCCTCAGGACCAAGAGGGTTCGGTGTGGGTACCCCTCGGCCCCAGGGGGTGAAAAATATGGGGGGGACAGATGTCCCAAAGTTGAGACTGTGCCTTTTTGCAGTGGGACGAAGCATCCTTAAAAGTCGACCCTAGAAGCAGCTCTGGTCTGTGTTCAGTGGTGAGAGCAGTGGACATGAAAGGAAGAGGTCACCATTGGCACAAGAAGGACTCCTTCTCCTCTTGATGAACTGAGGATTGAGTATTCTGAAGGGTGGTGCTGGACCAAGAGTCGATGATTTGGGGGATGTATTGTATTGGGAATTTGGGGAGGAGGAGGAGGAGATGTATTTGTGAAGTTTTCATTTTCCTTGTGTGTTTCTTTTTTTTTTTTTCTCCTTTCCCTTGTAGTTTAGTTAATATTTTTTTTTTCCTAAGTGGGAGCCTGCTTTGCTTATTCCTGGTCACATCTCACAGCAGAAACCAGGGAGAGAGTATACTCATGGGGGCAATGGCATTGTCCCAGTGTCAAGCCATGACACACAGGCTGAGAGAATGAGGGCTGTTTAGCCTGGTGAAGAGAAGGTTGCATGGAGACCTCACAACACCTTCCAATATCTGAAGGGAAGCAGGAGAGGGACTCTTCATTAGCAACTCTGGAGACAGGACAATGGGCAATGGCTTCAAAATGAAAGAGGGCAGGTTGAAATTAGATACTCGGAAGAAATTCTTCCCTGTGAGGGTGGTGAAGCACTGGCACAGAGAGCCTGGAGAAGTTATGGACACCCCAACCTGGTGTTCAAGGCCAGGCTGGATGGGGCTCTGAGCAACCTGAGCAAGTAAAAGGTGTCCCCGCCCATGTCAGAGAACTAGATGGCCTTTAAGGTCTTTGTCTACCCCGGCCATTCTATGATCCTGTGATTCTGCTGTGGTAGCGTTCAGGATGGAGCGTGTTCTGCATGTTGGCCATTTCCAATACACCATTGGTTCCAGGTGCCTTACACTAGCTTGCTCCCTGAAAATTCTGTCAGAATGAAGAACATCTCTCTATATATTAGACACATAATAAATGAAGAAATGGGTTTGCACATTTGTCCACTAAGTTGTGGATGAGGTTGCTGTGAAGTTTCATTTGGTTTTCTTGTTTGCTCATGAGGCCGACGGTCCTCGTGTCAGCTGCCTCAAAGGCAGCATTTGGCTCCTCCACCTCCCTTCTCCCTCCTGCCTCTTTCAATTTCTTTCCCTTGACAATTTAATGTCGTTTTCCCTTTCATACCTGAAAATCCCTGCATGCTTCTGGGCTTTCTCCCTTTTCATAGAGATCTTCTTCCACCCTTGACAATCCATACTTTTCATACCATAAGGGCCTGCCCTTCAGGCATAAAAGACTTTGATTCCTTATTATATCTATGGGAATTTAATTAATAGCTTCATGCCTTTTCATAGAAAGAGTAGGGAATTGAGAGCTTGTTGCCTGAAGTACAGAAGGAAGAGAATGAAACATGAATCATGTGGAGTGGAAAAGTTGCTCTCTATTTTCTTCCAAGAACTACCCCAAAAGATGCAGGGGGTGATGAAGCCTGGCTAGATGAGTTTCCCTTCTAATGGAAGGAAACAACCACGCCACTTCATACAAGTCAGTCCTATAGAAGAGAGAAATTCACTTCTGGGAACATTGCAGGATTTGAATGCAGAGTCACACTCATCCTTTGTTGCTTTGTTGTCTGCTTGGCATGGAACACGCTGCTTTGAAGAGGGAAGTGACTAACAGACAGTCCACTTTACAAACACATCTGCTTCCCTCTTCTTCTGAGACCTCAGCACAGAGCCCTCTTTGGCATGGTACTTCAAGGTAAGAAGGAGCGGGCAGAGGGCACTGGGAACAGACAGCAGTTTGCAGGTTGTATAGGAAAGAGGACTGCCCCTTGAATGTGGTGCAAATACAAACTTCCACCAGTTTCAGGGGTACACTTCAGCCAAGCTTGTTGTCCTGGCACATTTTTTCTCTGTGAAAGGCTTTGCGGTATGATCTGGACGACAAGAGACGCAGAATACGGGGCTACGTAGTGCTGAGAAGGTAAGTGCCTGGCCCCAGGGTCTTTTGGCAGAAGCAGTGCACTAGAGCCGTTGGCTGCTGCCACAATGATCTGTGTGAGAAACAGATGCCTAATCCCCTCCGGGAGAGTAAAAGCAGGATTGGTTACAAGAGTCGAAGAGCACTGGGCTGGTGGCTGCCGCATACCAGCTGTAAAAGGAGCATGACTCCTACTGGCCTACCAACCAAACTCATGGTGGCAGTGGTAAGGATTAAAGTTCAGTGAGAGCTATTTGTGCCGCTACCTATGGCCCTTCTGTGGAAACAAATGTGCCTACCTTTAGGTTCCGAGATCCAGAGAACACAATGGTAGTTGCAGCGGAAAAGGGAAGGACAGAGCGCACTGGTGAGCTTGATGTGGCTTACACAGGGCAGGCAGAAGGTGCAGCCCCAGTCTCGCTTTTATTTCTAGAGCCTTTTTCTACGCAAACAGCTGCTGGATGTTTGCAACAAAGATGTGAGTGTGAAAAAGTGAGGGCAGGTCTATGTGGGAAAGAAGATACAAAGCATTGTGCGCAGTTTAAAAGCTGTTTAGAAAAAAAAGGAGTTACTTTGAGAACATCTTCTGTCTTGACACTTCCACCTGTGTGATCTTTAGCTGCTTTGGACATGGCCACAATGAAAGAATGTGAAAATATTTGCGCTGCCAATGTCAGGTTGCACAGGAAAGAGGGTAGGTTGGCAAATGCCTTCTGTCCTGGCACATCTGTCAGTCAGAAGTGCAGCTGAAAACGCTTGGCTGTAGCGATAGTCTCTGTCACTTTGAGAGAATGTGCTGATGCACGTATATATATCATTGAGAAAGTACGTGAGAATCGCTAGTATGTTTCGTTTGGTTGACAGACTGCAAAGGGACCGTTATGGCCAGCACTGCCTTTTTGTTGTAGGACTTTTTCTTTGAGAGCAGCCGCTGGACATTTTGAAGCTGTTTGGGATCTTCAAGCGTTCGAGTGCAAGATGGTACCTAGATCTTGAGGGAAAGTGCATATCTCCAGGAAGCTGAATGCAGTTCAGTGGGTGCAAGTTACATGTTGAGCAGCTGATGGCCCAGAAAACTTTCTAAAATGAAGAGGCCATGCTGCAATTGCCTTTTATTTTGAAGCTTCTAAACTGTGCAGCCAACAATGAAATGATTCTTTGTAGAGAGCTTTTTGGATAATTGGTTAGCTGAGAAAGGACATTTCGATGTGATACCGATGGATAAGGATAGGGGATACAAGCTGGGAACTAAGCAACCAGTGTCCAATCACTGACAAAGGTCACAGTGACCTTCTCTGAAACGGGAAGACGGGGGAGAAAATCGCTTGCCAGAAAATGTAGATATCTTAGGTAGAGAAGCTGGAAGAATGCAAACATAGAAGCAAAATAATTATTAGAAGATAGAAGTAGGTGTGGTTGATCCAAGTGTGCTTTAACCAATAATGAACTCAGCTTTTGCAATATGTATAAGCTTCATTAACACCAATATAAATATGTGTGAGTTTTCAATAAACTTCGGGATTTGCCATTCACGCATATGGTGTGTCGCATTTCTCCCGCCGTTCACGACAATTCTTCTTCCTTCTGGGCTACATGCAGGATCCCATTCTGTCAGTGCCCGAGAGCCAGGATCCACAGCGGAGCTCTTGTCCCTCCACTGCTCCCACACGAACGGGGCTGGGCTAGAAAAGTGCTTGTCTTTTTCCTGGGCACTGCCAGCGCTCTTCTAAATAACCACACCACAGCACTGTCAACTCACAAAACCAGGACACGCACCGAGCCCAGCTCACAACTACCCCCAGGACCCAGCCAAGTCAGAAACGTCCCTGCTCTCCAATCAACTGTGTCAGGACAAAAAGATGTCACTGATCTTCCCCTTCCAAGTGGATACTCTTCTTTGCCCCACACTCAAAGGCCGACACCAGATCTTCTGCCCTAACAAACTTTTTCTCTCTCACAGAGCCTGGTAACAAACTTGAAAATGTTGGCCGAGCTCGCAAAACTGTTGGTGGAGAAAGCTCTTTGCTGCCTACAATTTCAATTGCACCCATCAAACTATAAACGTGCACCCTGCTATCGCCACTTTCCTACTCAGCTCTAGGTACCACGGTAAGCCTTCAATCTCTCAGAGTCAGGATCCAAATGGGATGGCACCAGGGACTGCTCACACAGTCCCTAAAGCTACAAGGGACAAAAACCTGTCCTGCAGAGGCCTGGCCTGGCCTCTGCATTGCCACTGACAGTTCAACAACTCTAAGCCAGAGAACTGCCTATTGGGAAAAGCCTTTCAATTCACTGAGACCACCCAAAGTGGCCACCCAAACTTTGCCAAAGGGAGGAGGAACTAGAAGCCCATCTCAAAAGAAATGGCATCCCCTCCTCCAAAATCCAAAGCATCCAGGGCCTGATCCTCTACAAAGGTGTCAGACCACTGTTATTGGGCATTACCTGTGCGGGGCACTAGCTAGGCTGCACACCAAGACCCAGCGCAGCTCTTTACCTTGTCCAAAAGAAGTGTGCTGGCAGAATTTCAAGAAGGCTGCCTTGAGAAAGTGGAAAACACATGCCAAATGGATTCTTGCAGGAAGGAGACTGCCTTCCAAAGATGGATACCGACTCCATGATTGTACAAATTGAGTCAGTGCTTCCAAACCAAATATGCCAGCATAGAAAGTTGCTGCCGCCCTTAAGCTGCACGACACAGCTTCTTATCTGCACCTCCAGCACTGGGGCTAAGTTCTTTCCTTCCCATGAGAAAGCATTGCTGTTCTCCTTCAGGAACTTACTGAGCAAAAGTTGCATACCACGTCCGGTACTGACTCTGTCCAACAATGGCTCCTACACAGAAAGGACCAGGACAGAAATGTCTTGCTGTACTATACCTTCCCACGATACCTTATCATCAGCCCTACCAACATTGCCACCATATCTTTTACTTCCCAAGCAAGGAAAGGCACTCCAAGTCACTTGGCTTTGCCTTGCCTCCAGTACCATGCCTAGTTTTCCTAGCCTACCCTACGCTAGCTTTGCTTGCTTGCCTATGTCTGCCTTGCCTAGCCCTTCCAATAACTTCCTGGCTTTGCTTTGCCTTGTCTACCACTCTTTGCCCTGCCTTCCATGCAGGTAAGGCAATGCAAAGCAAGTGTAGGCAATTGTAGGCAAGTCAAGGGACAGGTTGGCAAGACTGAAGCCGTGAGGGGAAAGCAAATGGAGTGGTAGGTGAGACAAGTGCCAGAAGTTAGAGGCAAGGCTGGGCATAGGAGGTAATGGTAACCGGAAGGGCTAGGCAAGGCCAAGCCCTGTAGGAAAACTGCAGGCAGGTCAAATGTGAGGCATGGGTATGCAAGGGAATGCAAAGCAATGGAGAATGAGCAGGGCATGGCAAGGAAACTGGTTGGTTGCCCAATGCAAGGCAAGTGGCAGGTCCATTCAAAGATTGCTGGTACACAAAAGCGGCCCGGACGGACCGCTCTGTCCAGCCTTGATCTTGCATGGGTCATGTCTAATCTGCACCTAAGACACTTGGGTTGCCTGCTTTCCTTTGTATGCAAAAGAACTGTCATTCTGCCCCTGAAGCCCAAGGGTGAAAGATGAACTTTGTGTCCAAAATTCAAGACATGGAAGGATAGATGTCAGAAGAAAGCTGTCAGGACAGATAGGTGTGCTTGCACGTGGCCTCCTCCAGGCTTCTTCTCACAAGCTCCTGAAATGCTGGGCCTTGAGAAAAAATAGCCAGTGGAAGCCTGGAGAATCCTAGGAGAAGCAGGCAGGGCAATGCATGTTGAAGAGATTCCACAAAAAGAGAGGTGGTGAATTCCAGGTGGGGCACTGGTGAGCAAGGTAATGCAAGGCAAGGAAGGGGTTCAAGGGCAAGGCCAGACAAGTGGTGGCTTTGCCAGGCAACACAAAAGAGAGGGAGACAAGGCAATAAGAGTCCTAGAAGGAGAAGGAAATGAAAGATTGGAGCTGGACAAATGGGAAGGAAAAGAAGGATAGGTGAGCAAGTCAATACAAGGCACTGGGTTGCTATGAGGGCAAGGGAAGGACATGCATGGGTCAGGAAGGCAAGGGAAAAGAAAGGAATTGTCAGCAATGACAAGGAAATGCAAGATTGGGTAGGAAAGGCAAGGCAATGTGGGGGAGGGATAGGCAACACAATGGGTATCTTAACAGGAAATGTCCATGCACAGCAAGGCCGAAGGAGAAGTGGTAGAGAGGTCAAGGTGGGAAATAGGTGAGTGTGTGCAGCTAAGAAAGAAAGAAAGAAAGTGCGTAGCTCTCGTGTCTCTGTGTGTGTGTGTGTGTGTGTGTGTGTGTGTGTGTGTGGGAGTGAAGTTTGCAGGATGTAAAGCAAAGAAAGGTGTCTCTTGATTGTGGAGTGAATGGATGTTTTTGAATGTAAGTGGCAAGGTCCAAGCAACCTTTTCATCCTGGTACATCTGTGTCTGTGAGATATAGTCAGAAACGTCTCCTTTTAGATTCAGACTGCAAGCAGGACATAGAATGTGACTGTGTGAATAGCTGAGCAGGAAGGCACATCACATCAGCATGTTTCAACAGAAGCAGTTAGTGCGAGAAGGAGATGGACGTGTGGGACTCCAGCAATATGGCAATGCACTCAGCTGAGAAGCAAAGTGCAATGCCTCGGTGTGTGCTCTGAAAATAAAAGGCTGCAAGGAAAAAGCAAGGGGACAGGCCAGTGAAATCTTTCTGTCCTGGCACACTGAGCTGTTTGAAGGTGAACCGCTGTTTGGTTTCACTAAGGACTCGGAGACATGGAGAGGATGTGCTTGTCCATGTAGCTGAGAAGGAAAGTGAGAAGCACCGGTACGTTTGGCAGAGTTTGTAGGCTGCGAGGAGAAGGTGACGGCCAGGCCTGGCTTTTGGCTGTGGCACTTGTTGCAAGGAAGAAGCTGCTGGATGGTTAAGCTTTTGGGGATCTGCAAGAGTGAAAGACTACGCTGGTACCTCATAAAACTAATGCTTGTTGATCATCTGGCTGAATCTATGACATAAACCAGAAGTGAAATTTCCCCCCATTTCCCTCAGTTTTTTCACCTTTTCATCCAACAGCCTGGGCCTTTTTGAAGCTGCTGTCAAACGCCTTGCCTTGGAAGCTAGAAGTATCTCAGTTCACCTGCTAAGAAACAGGGAAAAGAGCTCAAGTCAATTTCAGAATTGCCCTGAGCAGAGCTGGTGTTTCGGTACCGTAAATTTCCATTGCGAACATGTGCAAAAATCACCATTTTATTAGGCAAACATTTGAAATACACTAGCAGCTTCATCTTCTTGTCGCTGCAGTCCTTGGAAGTTTTGCTATTTACTGAAACAGGAAACAGGTCAAACACGAGAAGCTTAAGAATCCAAGCTCACTGCCATTGTACAAATAGCACAAACTTGATGAATTCAAGTTACCATTGTAACCTACAGAACGGCTCTATTCAAGAAAATGGATGTGTCGTCCTTCACGGGGGCAGAAAACCTTTCTACCACGTGAACTCTGGGAATAATCCATCATGCCTCAGTGTGCTGTGGCTGGTCAGAGAGCTACACGATGGGTCTCTTTGCCTATGGCACTCTCAGGGCTCAAAGCTGCCCATAAACTCCCCCTCCTTACAGACACGCTAGTAAAGCCCACCGAAAATGCCGTTCTCCAGACAGCTTACTGAAACCAGCTAGGAGTTCCCAGCATCACGCTGGGCACTTCTGTCCACAGATGGCTTTGCTTTTAATGAACCAGAACAGAGCTGCGTTTTTCTAGTCTTTAGCTCTACTAAGGTATTTGATGTAACATGGCGAGAAAAAATCTCTTTCGACAATGATAATAACAGAGGGGATAATGTACCTTTTGCTGCTATCTTCTTTTGCTGCTCCATTTTGCTTGCTTTGTTATTGCTTTCTGTCAAAGAAACGCCAGCAAAATCCCTCATCAAGTCCTGCTGTGAAGACAGACTGCCAGAAAGGTAGAGAAACTTTGAACCTTTCCAAGACCCTTGTAGCACATGTCTTGGTCAATTGGTATGCAGATCCTTTCTTCCAGCAGGACTTTTTTGCACCGTTAGCACACATTGAACTGAATCCCGTACAAAAGCAGTGAATAGAGGAATTGTTCTCTTTCCATTGGAATGGTGATAAAAATGCATATCAAATAAAAGCATTTTAGAGCAGCAGGAAGATTTTCTATGTAGCTAGCAAATCATAAAAAGATGCATATTTACCGGTGGGGTTCCTCTCGGAATTTCAAAGAATTCCAGACAGAAAACACAGCTTAGTAAACTGCAAATCTAAATCACAGTATCTAGAAAGGTGACATGAAAAAGAGCAAGAGGAAGAAAACCAAAAAGAAAACCAAAGGAAGCCAGAAATAAGGCACAACCTCTCCTCCTTCTCCGCTTACTACAGTACCTTAGAAGTACCTGTGAGTGTCCCAACAGGCACATAAGTAGAAAACTGTGCCAAGAACAATTGTGGAAACTGGAAAACCGTGCTATCCGAACAGAAACATAGGGTTTGCTTTCACGACGATTAAATCTGCATGCAATGCGTACGGTAAGGGTATGTTTTGTATGTTCAAAAACAATTCAAAAATATTTCCAAATTGAAGGGGCTGCTTTTTATTTCTTTTGAATTACTTGGCTAAATATGGTGCACGTTAAAATACTGCAGAGATGTGGTTCATTTTACAGATGCCAACTGCAAAGGAGGCAAGCATTTTTTGTGCTTAAGAAAGTCAAGTATTGGAGAGTGTTTTTGTTACTTCTTTAGAAGGTTAGAATATGCGTAAAAGATGCTAGCTGGGGACTTACAATTAATGAATTATTTACTGTCACTAGGTCAAATGACATTAGCTTTCAAAAAGGAAAAGGAGTCTTATTCCACGTGCCAATGTTAAAGTAGATTAATAAGCCTTCAGCAGAATATGGATATGAAGAGGGATATGACATGAAAGGGTAAGCAACACTGGTGACAGCAAAAGGCTTACCTGCTTCACACAAATACAGGAGATAAAATACTGTTTTTTCACAAACATTGCTATCCAGAGCTTTCCTTGAAAAGTTTCACTGCCAATCATGAGAGTAAAATTCTGAGTGACAGTAAAATTCACTCTATCATGAATAAAATTTACTCAATCATGACAGCAAAATTTGCTCAATGATGAGTAAAATTCTTAGTGTAAGCGAAGTACCTTAAGCAAAGGGTAGCTCAAGCATAACTGGCATTTGATGTCAACAAAGGCAACTTGGCCTGCACGTGTCACATCTACTGCATTCAAAAGCTTACTCTGTCTCAGATTTCCTTTTGAGGGATACCAAGGCAAGCCGTTAAACTGCATGAAAATGATGACTTAAAGGAGGATATATTAGAAGCATGGAATAATGGTTAATGTTCTTTTCCTTCCAACTGCTTTGTTTGCCCGTTTAAATTTTTTAAGTCCTTCCTGGTATCACCGTGGTAGCAGTGCAGCAAGTGTTTGGTTGTAAGCTGTCCATATTGCCAGCTTCTGGACTGCCTTCAGAAAACTTCCCACTGGTTTTGTCTAGAAATCACAAGCAGTAGAGATGACAAAGACTGCAGAAACCTTCTCATCTCCTTCTAGAGCAGGAGCGTGTCTTTGACCCACTCTTAACTAGACAACTTTCATCAGTCATGAGAGAGTCTCATGTTCAAGAGCTAAGCAATGACAGCTGTAAATGACAAAAAGCACACTGATATTTTCTTGGGACTCCAGCACAGAGCAATGAAGGAGCTTGAATTCACCTTCTTGGAAAGTTTTAAAATGCACATGAAGTTTAGGAGAGGAGCTAAGCCATGGTAACTTTTGTTGAGTATGTCTGCCTAGACAGAGTTTCCATCACCGCAGAAGGAAGGAATGTCATTTAACTCACATAATCATCTCTAGCTGCTAAGCTGCGCTTACTGCAGATTATCCGCAACATATTTTACGGGGTGAGCTTTTATGTGTAATCCCTGAGTAACATTCCAGAGAGAAGTATTTTGGAGGGGGGGAAAGCCCAACTCTTAACTGTTTCAAATAATGGTTACATTTGAAAGTCAAAAAAGATGTAAAACCTTTCTTTCCTAGACCTATTACCAGCACAAACTGTACCAGAATTTACGACGCTTTTATTATGGCAGCATAACTCTACCGTGGACGCTCTCGCTCTGGACTATTCCTTAAGAAACAAAGTCCCCGAGAGAACTAAAACAAAATTAGCCAAAAATATTGGGCTGGATGATTTCAAAGGCTATGTACTAAAGGCCAAACACTTGTAATAATAGTAATGAGCGGACTAAAAGTTAAAGCATTACTCAGTTCAAAGATATCTTGTTCTCACAGAAGACTGTAAAAAAACTCTATTTTTCTGGGTCTGTTTTGTGCATTTAGATGTACCTTCTACTCCTTTCCACTGTCTGCGAATGTTTATGACAAGGTTGGAGGACCTCATGCAACCTTCTAGAAGTAAAGAAAGACAAGCCAGTCAAGAAAGGCAAAATTGTTAATGGCAGGTGGAAAGAGGGAGGCCAAGAATAGAAAACAAAAGAACAATAATAATTAAACGCCCTCCCTGTCTTCTGTGAAAAGAAAAGGCACAGACAAGAAAGAACTACTGCAAAATTCTCACGAGAAAAACGCACTTGATCTGGCTCAAGTATTTTGTGCTACATTTCTTGCTGTTTTCTCATGCCAAACATCTTAACCATTGAAGGTGTCCCTTTTCTCTTTCTGGAATACAGCTAGGAAGATGGCTGTGTCATTGCTGTCAAGCTGTTATTCTCAGAGGTGTCCAGTTGAAAGTCCTAGATGAACTGCTTTGCTCTGTCTCTTTAATATGGCATGACTTAACCACTTACAGTTTCAGCAGCTGAACTTGCCCAGCCCTACAATTCTTTAATCTTTGAATGGTTATATTAGCTCCTTGGCAACTGGCATTTGTAAGTCCATGCAACTGTGCAGAATTTGCACGATGAGATGATGCCAAATGAGTCATGGCAGTAGATTAACTAGGACATGCAAAGCAGAGAGGAGGGAATGAGAGCACAAGAAGAGGGTACCATCTCCTTTTTTTCTGCAACAGGGCTAACACCGTAGAAATCAAAAGGAACACAAATCCTCCTAGGGGTAGTTCTTGCAAAAAACAAAGACTTCTTTTTGTGTTCACAGATCACAGCAAAATGCGGATGACAAAACCAGGCCATTAAGTCACATACAGTATGAAGCAGTATGAAAGAGGAAAGCAGCTGAGAGCGTCAACCCTGCTGAGTAGTCTCAGTATTCTTCTCGACATTAGCAGAAATTTGAAATGAGTCTCTGAAAATTACAAAGGAGGCAGAAGAAAAGGGAGCAATGACTCCTCTGGCATAGTGTTTCCTAACAGGGATCTTCAAAATGTAAAGATTGTATCATCCTTTCAACTGAAGGAAGGTATTAAAACAACAGGAAGGAAATGGCATCACATGCTAGAAAGACTCTGGGCAGTGTACTTCTAGACAGAAAGGCCACTGATGGAAAACCGACTAAACTGGCACCAATGCAGCAGCATTGTATTAAAGTCCAAAAATACCCACCGCTTCACTCTTTGCCATTCCATTCATATGGACACAGCAGCTCTGCAACATTCCTACTGATCATCTCCTTGGCCAACTGGGAGTGAGGGTCCCTAGTGATGCAGAGTCCCCAGGCAAGTGCAGAGGGGAGCTGCTTTTTTGCAAAAACCAGGCTTTTGAAGCACTCAGGCCTTTATCAGTTCCATAGCTTTAAGCCATAACAAAATTCATTCAACCAACCATCATACGCCACGCTGTGAACACGTGACGATTCTAGAACTTGTTGATCTACCTCTGATTCAGCGGCCTCACCTTCCCATAGTCCTTTTCTACTTAGCCAAAGTATCGGGCCTCAGCCCAAGGCCTTCCTTTTGTAAGCTTCTACCTATATGCAGCAGCAAACCACTATTTTCTTCCGTGCCAAGAGTTTAAGTAGATGATTTGCATCTGCCCTTCCGGTGAAACATAATGGGGAGAGAAAATTCTGTTGGAAATGTTCAGTCATTCAGTTTTCTAGACAGGCCAAATCAAAAGAAAAGCAAGCTATAGGATTGTGTACTTGCTCTTACAAAGCACCTGCTGCCCTCTGACAATGAACTAGCAGAAAACCAGCAAAAATAAGACTTGAGGCAAACAAGCCTTTGAAGGGAATTATGACATGATAAAGAAAGACAACACATTTCCAGCTTGTCGAGATACTTGAAATGTCAGCAAAGGCTTGAGGGCAAAGGCTGAACGAATGGGGAAAGGTTACAAGAATCCCAAGAAAAACATGACCATGGATTAAAAGAATCCCAACAGGTCAACTGACCTGTTGAAGTTTTCAGGAAATCAGTGGCTGCTGATTTAGATAGGCCATTCAAGTTAATTTCCCCGTGCACCTTCCACTCCTTTTTCACCTGTCACCATCACAGGGTGAATTGGGACCATGGAATCACAATTCTTTGGATTCTGTTCTTAGCTTTAGGAGACAACTACAGCAGCTGAAGTAGCTGTTACTGATGTGATACCCAGGAACACAGAGTTGACATATTTCATTCATGTCCAATCACAACTAGCCATATCTAAGAGGATAGGATTGGCCTCTTTTCATGATGCTTTTCTTATTTTACAGCCTGCTATGATTCTGCTGAAACTTTTTCATTAGTTTCTCTCTAAAAAGGAGAAAGTCCAATGTCCCTCCCTACTGGTGCAGGTTTACCATTCGGTTTGTCGAGTCTAAAAATGGAATTGGAACTAGCAGGAATTACTGTGTTTAAAGCATCCGGTCCGTTCAGACAGTCTCCGGTCGATAAAAGCCTAGATGTTATTGGCTAAATACTCTGTTTCCCCCAAGAGCGGACGCACGCAATTTAATCCAACTTTTTATAACAAACTCAAATAATACAGAATCCCGTCATACAAAAGAGTCACAAAGAAGCAGGAAGAATTATCGGACCATTTATGGTAGCAAACTTCTCACCTTCTTTTGGAGTGAGCATAATCTGCTAGCTGAAGTAACAAACTTGAGGACAGAAATCGCCCTACTATTGAGAAGTTGTTGACAAGAGAACCACCTAAGCTGTGTGACTTTCCCTTTTCTATTCATTGGTCAAGCCTAGTAGCCTAAAATTTACGGGCTCAATCAAAGACAAATGCAATCTAGTCAGAGGTCTATGAAAAGTCCAAAACTAATCAGAATTCTTCTTAGACAATGGAAATGGAAGCAGAGCTACCAATTTCCTTGCCACATATCCCTAAAACTCATTCCTTTCTAGTCCTAACTAATGTATAGCCACCAGTACAGTCAGGAAAAGATGAAACTTACAGATGTCAGCAAGGGAAGGATTTGAAAGAACTATTCCCATTATTCATCGTCTAGACAGCAACTATCATTAAAATCAGAGCCCTTTTAGAAGGGCTTTCCTTGTGGGAAATTCAGGACTCCAGGACAAGGGAGCGAGAGGATTAAGCAGAAGCCGTTGATTGTTGACATGATGCACTTACACATTCTAAATCTCTGCACACGCCAGGCCCGCATTTTTATCTTGGTGCCTTTGTTATGTCCACACATTCTGTGTGTACCTCTCAGAAGATAGGTTTGGTTACAGTCCAGGCGCTTTGCTGCCCCCCGTTATCGAGTTCTTGTAGTCTTGGAATTTGGTGTCTCAACTTCTCTTTCTTCTTTTAGCACGGCTTATGTCTTAGTAACCTTGATGAATTCCAGAGGGCTCTGAGAAAATTCTGAGAAGAACATATTCCAGCTGGATGGCTGGTGCACCCTGTAGTCTAAGAGGTTCAGCTACATTGCTACAATTTCCCCCTTCTTCATCTTGCACCAGCTAAACCCTTTTCACTGTATTTACTTCCAAGAGGCTCACCAGTTTCATGATGCATGGAATACCAAGAAGCAATATAATAATGACTACTAGTAACAACAAAGTTCCCTTTACAAGATCTTCCAACCATCGAGTTGTTTCCCATCTCTCAAACCATTCCTGCGTAACCCTCTCATTCCCAATCAATTTCTTCATGTTATCTTGTCCTTGTTTGAGTTTCCAGTGAATGACTGCAGAATGGTTAGAGAGGTTCAAAAAACACATTCCTTCAAAATCCTCACACTCTTGCCCATGTGCTAACAAGAAAGCTAGAGCAGCATTATTTTGCAGTGTGCAATGACTAATGGTATCTACACCAGTGAGAAGCTGATTTAAAATCACTGATCTTACCTTGAGTTGGTTGACCACCCAGCACCGCAACTTATTAAGCATACTCAAAGCTTGACCAACAGCGACACCTGCTGTCAGGAATGGCACAATTAATCGAGAGGAGCGCCCAAACCTGTACACAACTGAGGCAAGGGCGTCTTAAGCTTATGCTTCTTCTTTCAGATCCCGGGAGGCGCAGAATCGAGTTCTTCGCGCACAGAGCATTGTGCCGGTGGCGGTACGCTCCGGTGCGGCGCTTGTGCCGAAAGACGCCCGAGACACAATGCCGGTGGTGTTAATATTTGTTTGTCGCGTTTCGGAAGCTGCTGCTAGCCGAGTCCCCCGGAGGCGGAGAAGCGGCTTCTTC
Organism: Agelaius tricolor; assembly: GCF_023055355.1. Taxonomy (NCBI): domain Eukaryota; kingdom Metazoa; phylum Chordata; class Aves; order Passeriformes; family Icteridae; genus Agelaius; species Agelaius tricolor. The sequence goes on along the minus strand of NW_027269290.1, from coordinate 66,679 downwards.
GCACACAGAGCATTGGGCCGGTCGCGGTGAGCGCTGGAGAGCGGCTTGTGCCGAAAGACGCCGCGGACCGGCACTTAGCTTCGGAGAGCTGCGTATCTGCGTCTTCTGCGTGTCTTGCCGCTCAACATTCAGCAAAAAGCTTTTCCACCATATCTTGCAAAGAGAAACTCTGCCAGTAAATAAAACATCCAAAACCCTGTTCTAAAGCTTGCACGGAGGTCTGAAAAGAGTTTTGAAATACGGAAAAGATAGTTGTGCAGAACTCGTTCTTTCCGAATATAATAACAATGGAAAAGGCAGGAGAGTGGTTAAGTACTAAGTCTGGATGCTGCCCACACTGTGCCTTCGTGGTGCGGCTTGCATCTTCGCTTTTGGGAAGATGCCGCGCTCTCCGTCTCCCGGAGGCGAAGAAGCGGCTTCTTTGCGCACAGAGCATTGTGCCGAGCGCAGGGAGCTCCTGAGAGCGGTTTGCGCCGAAAGAAGCCGGGGACCGGCACTTAGCTTCGGAGAGCTGCGTATCTGCGTCTTCTGCGTGTCTTGCCGCTCAACACTCAGCAAAAAGCTTTTCCACCATATCTTGCAAAGAGAAACTCTGCCAGTATAGAAAACATCCAAAATCATGTTCTAAACATGCACGGAGGTCTGCAAAGAGTTTTGCAAGAAGGAAAGTTAGTTGACCAAAACTCGTTCTTTTCGAATATAATATCAGTGGAAAAGCCACGAGAATGGTAAAATACTGTTTTCTCTAAGTCTGAATGCTGCCCACACTGTTCCTGTGTGGTGCGGCTTGCATCTTCGCTTTTGGGAAGATGCCGGTCTCTCCGTCTCCCGGAGGCGAAGAAGCGGCTTCTTTGCGCACAGAGCATTGAGCCGAGCGCAGGGAGCTCCTAAGAGCGGTTTGTGCCGAAAGAAGCCGGGGACCGGCACTTAGCTTCGGAGAGCTGCGTATCTGCGTCTTCTGCGTGTCTTGCCGCTCAACACTCAGCAAAAAGCTTTTCCACCATATCTTGCAAAGAGAAACTCTGCCAGTATAGAAAACATCCAAAATCATGTTCTAAACTTGCACGGAGGTCTGGAAAGAGTTTTGCAAGAAGGAAAGTTAGTTGACCAAAACTCGTTCTTTTCGAATATAATATCAGTGGAAAAGCCACGAGAATGGTAAAATACTGTTTTCTCTAAGTCTGAATGCTGCCCACACTGTTCCTGTGTGGTGCGGCTTGCATCTTCGCTTTTGGGAAGATGCCGGTCTCTCCGTCTCCCGGAGGCGAAGAAGCGGCTTCTTTGCGCACAGAGCATTGGGTCGGTCGCGGTGAGCACCTAAGAGCGGTTTGCGCCGAAAGAAGCCGGGGACCGGCACTTAGCTTCGGAGAGCTGCGTATCTGCGTCTTCTGCGTGTCTTGCCGCTCAACACTCAGCAAAAAGCTTTTCCACCATATCTTGCAAAGAGAAACTCTGCCAGTATAGAAAACATCCAAAATCATGTTCTAAACATGCACGGAGGTCTGCAAAGAGTTTTGCAAGAAGGAAAGCTAGTTGACCAAAACTCGTTCTTTTCGAATATAATATCAGTGGAAAAGCCACGAGAATGGTAAAATACTGTTTTCTCTAAGTCTGAATGCTGCCCACACTGTTCCTGTGTGGTGCGGCTTGCATCTTCGCTTTTGGGAAGATGTCGTTCTCTCCGTCTCCCGGAGGCGAAGAAGCGGCTTCTTTGCGCACAGAGCATTGGGTCGGTCGCGGTGAGCACCTAAGAGCGGTTTGCGCCGAAAGAAGCCGGGGACCGGCACTTAGCTTCGGAGAGCTGCGTATCTGCGTCTTCTGCGTGTCTTGCCGCTCAACACTCAGCAAAAAGCTTTTCCACCATATCTTGCAAAGAGAAACTCTGCCAGTATAGAAAACATCCAAAATCATGTTCTAAACTTGCACGGAGGTCTGGAAAGAGTTTTGCAAGAAGGAAAGTTAGTTGACCAAAACTCGTTCTTTTCGAATATAATATCAGTGGAAAAGCCACGAGAATGGTAAAATACTGTTTTCTCTAAGTCTGAATGCTGCCCACACTGTTCCTGTGTGGTGCGGCTTGCATCTTCGCTTTTGGGAAGATGCCGTTCTCTCCGTCTCCCGGAGGCGAAGAAGCGGCTTCTTTGCGCACAGAGCATTGGGTCGGTCGCGGTGAGCACCTAAGAGCGGTTTGCGCCGAAAGAAGCCGGGGACCGGCACTTAGCTTCGGAGAGCTGCGTATCTGCGTCTTCTGCGTGTCTTGCCGCTCAACACTCAGCAAAAAGCTTTTCCACCATATCTTGCAAAGAGAAACTCTGCCAGTATAGAAAAAATCCAAAATCATGTTCTAAACATGCACGGAGGTCTGCAAAGAGTTTTGCAAGAAGGAAAGCTAGTTGTCCAAAACTCGTTCTTTTCGAATATAATATCAGTGGAAAAGCCACGAGAATGGTAAAATACTGTTTTCTCTAAGTCTGAATGCTGCCCACACTGTTCCTGTGTGGTGCGGCTTGCATCTTCGCTTTTGGGAAGATGCCGTTCTCTCCGTCTCCCGGAGGCGAAGAAGCGACTTCTTTGCGCACAGAGCATTGGGTCGGTCGCGGTGAGCACCTAAGAGCGGTTTGCGCCGAAAGAAGCCGGGGACCGGCACTTAGCTTCGGAGAGCTGCGTATCTGCGTCTTCTGCGTGTCTTGCCGCTCAACACTCAGCAAAAAGCTTTTCCACCATATCTTGCAAAGAGAAACTCTGCCAGTATAGAAAACATCCAAAATCATGTTCTAAACTTGCACGGAGGTCTGAAAAGAGTTTTGCAGGAAGGAAAAGATAGTTGTCCAAAACTCGTTCCTTTCGAATATAACATCAGTGGAAAAGGCAGGAGAGTGGTAAAATACTGTTTTCTCTAAGTCTGAATGCTGCCCACAATGTGCTTGTGTGGTGCGGCTTGCATCTTCGCTTTTGGGAAGATGTCGTTCTCTCCGTCTCCCGGAGGCGAAGAAGCGGCTTCTTTGCGCACAGAGCATTGGGTCGGTCGCGGTGAGCACCTAAGAGCGGTTTGCGCCGAAAGAAGCCGGGGACCGGCACTTAGCTTCGGAGAGCTGCGTATCTGCGTCTTCTGCGTGTCTTGCCGCTCAACACTCAGCAAAAAGTTTTTCCACCATATCTTGCAAGGAGAAACTCTGCCAGTATAGAAAACATCCAAAATCATGTTCTAAACTTGCACGGAGGTCTGAAAAGGGTTTTGTAATACGGAAAACGTAGTTGTCCAAAACTCGTTCTTTTCGAATATAATAACAATGGAAAAGGCAGGAGAGTGGTAAAATACTGTTTTCTCTAAGTCTGAATGCTGCCCACACTGTTCCTGTGTGGTGCGGCTTGCATCTTCGCTTTTGGGAAGATGCCGTTCTCTCCGTCTCCCGGAGGCGAAGAAGCGGCTTCTTCGCACACAGAGCATTGGGTCGGTCGCGGTGAGCACCTAAGAGCGGTTTGCGCCGAAAGAAGCCGGGGACCGGCACTTAGCTTCGGAGAGCTGCGTATCTGCGTCTTCTGCGTGTCTTGCCGCTCAACACTCAGCAAAAAGCTTTTCCACCATATCTTGCAAAGAGAAACTCTGCCAGTATAGAAAACATCCAAAATCATGTTCTAAACTTGCACGGAGGTCTGAAAAGAGTTTTGCAGGAAGGAAAAGATAGTTGACCAAAACTCGTTCTTTTCGAATATAACATCAGTGGAAAAGGCAGGAGAGTGGTAAAATACTGTTTTCTCTAAGTCTGAATGCTGCCCACAATGTGCTTGTGTGGTGCGGCTTGCATCTTCGCTTTTGGGAAGATGTCGTTCTCTCCGTCTCCCGGAGGCGAAGAAGCGGCTTCTTTGCGCACAGAGCATTGGGTCGGTCGCGGTGAGCACCTAAGAGCGGTTTGTGTCGAAAGAAGCCGGGGACCGGCACTTAGCTTCGGAGAGCTCCTTGTCTGCGTCCTCTGCGTGTCTTCCAGCTTAACATTCAGCAAAAATCTTTTCCACCATATCTTGCAAAGAGAAACTGTGCCAGTATAGAAAACATCACCGATATTGTTCCAGAAGTTGCACGGACGTCTACAAAGAGTTTTGCAGGAAGGAAAAGATAATTGTCCAAAACTCGTTCCTTTCGAATATACTAACAATGGAACAGGGAGGAGAGCAGTAAAGTACTGTTTTCTCTAAGTCTGAATGCTGCCCACAATGTGCTTGTGTGGTGCAGCTTGCATCTTCGCCTTTGGGAAGCTGCCACTCGCCGAGTCTCCCGGAGGCGAAGAAGCGGCTTCTTTTCGCACAGAGCATTGTTTGGGTCGCGGTGCATTTCGGAGAGCGGCTTGTGCCGAAAGATGCCGGGACCGGCACCTAGCTTCAGAGAACTCCGTATCTGCGTCTTCTGCTTGTCTTCCAGCTTAACATTCAGCAAAAAGCTTTTCCACCATATCTTGCAAGGAGAAATTGTGCCAGTACACAAAACATCCCAGATCTTTTTCTAAAAGATGCACAGAGGTATTCGAACTGTTTAATTAGAAGGAAAAGATAGTTGTCGAAAACTTTTTTTATTCGATTATATTGTGAATGGAAAAGTCAGAAGAGTGGTAAAGTAGTCTTTTCTATTTGCTTGAAAGGTGCTCAGGTTATCCTTGTATTAAGCAGCTTGGTTCTTAGCCTTTCGGAGGGTGCCGCTCTCTCCGTCTCCCGGAGGCGAAGAAGCGGCTTCTTTGCGCACAGAGCATTTTGCAGACCGCCGGGAGCACCTGAGAGCGGTTTTTGCCGAAAGACGCCGGGGACCGGCACTTAGCTTCGGAGAGCTGCGTATCTCTGTCTTCTTAGGTTCTTGTCGTTAAACACTCAGCAAAAATCTTTTCCACCATATCTTGCAAGGAGAACCTGTGCCAGTACACAAAACATCCCCGATCTTCTTCTAAAAGGTGCACAGAGGACTGCAGAGTGTTTATCAAGAAGAAAAACATAGTGTCCCAAAACTCTTTTTATTCGAATATAATGTGAATGAAAGGGCAGGAGAATGCTAAAGTACTCGTTTCTATCAATTTGAAAGCTGCACACGCTATATCGGTGTGCTGCGGCTTGCATCTTCGCCTTTGGGAAGTTGCCGTTCTCTCCATCTCCCGGAGGCGAAGAAGCGGCTTCTTCGCGCACAGAGCATTGTGCCGGTGGCGGTGTTCTCCAGAGAGCGGCTTCTGACGAAAGACGCCCTGGCAGGGGGCTTCGTTTCGGAGAGTTCTTTACTCTGCCTTCTGTCTCTCTCATCGCATAAAACTGAGCCAAAAGCTTTTTTACTATGTCTTGCCAGGACAAACTGTGCCCGTACGGAAAGCATCTCCGCTCTTGTTCTAGAAGTTGCACGGAGGTCTGCAGAGTGTTTAGCAAGAAGCAAAAGAAAGTTGTCCAAAACTCCTTCTTTTTGAATGGTAATGTGAATAGAAAAGGCAGGAGAGTGCTAAGGTACTGTTTTCTTTAGGTTTGACAACTGCACACACACTCCCCATGTTGTGCGACTTTTTTCTTGGCTTTTAAAGACGCGGCCGCGGTCTCCGTCTCCCGGAGGCGAAGAAGCCGCTTCTTTGCACACAGAGCATTGTGCCGGTCGCGGTGCGATCCCGAGCACGGCTTCTGCGGAAAGACGCCCGGGAGCGGCCCCTACCTTCGGAGAGCTCCGTATCTCTGAATCTGCGTCTCTTGTCGCCTACATCTTAGCAAAAAGCTTTTCTACTATGTCTCGCAAGGAGAAACTCTCCCAGTACAAAAAGTATCCTTGATCTTTTTCTGGAAGTTGCACGGAGTGTCAGCAGAGTGTTTAGCAAGAAGCAAAAGAACGTTGTCCAAAACCCCTTTTCTTCCAATGTTAATGTGAATTGAAAAGGCAGGAGAATGAGGAAGTGCTGTTTTCTGTACGTTTGAAAGCTGTCACAAGGAGAAACTCTATCAGCACCTCAAGTTTTCCTCCATTTTACTCCCGAGATTTCTTTTGCTGTGCAGTCAAGAAGCACCCTTCGTTCTTAGTTATGCTGCAGGTTGTCTTCAAATGGCTTTGCTTTCTGTCCCCTCCTCCCCATTTCTAACAGGCACAAGCACATTCCCTTCCCGGAACAAAATCCTGGTAATAGAGCCAGGAAGACTACGCTTTGACTTTGAGAGCCACAACTTATTTAAAAGAAAATAGTCCATTCTTTGAGACCCAATATCACACATCTGTGTGCAGGAGGAAGAGGGGTGCGTGCGTGCGTGAATGGGAAGTGTACTCGCCAACAAACTAGAGCCAATATTAGTAACCAACATGTAACAAGTGTGGACGTATATAATTCCCTGCTCTTTTTTGGATCTTTTTTCTTCAAGGTTATTTTGCTTTTAAAAATTTTCTAGTCATTTGAGAGATTCTTCTTTGTTTGTGTGAGAATAGAAATCTCCATAAAGCTTACTACGTAAAAGCAGGCTAATCTTTTGGACTTGATGATGACTATTTGGGAGATGATATTTTCATCTGCATAAATCAATTTCCTTGTTTTGGAACTATTTTTGTCACGGAAAGTAGTAAGTTTCAAGATGTGTTTTTAGAAGGTGCAAAAATTGAGATCCTCATTTGTATCAAAGCCATACAAAGAATATCCCTTAAAACCATCCACTCCATCATTTCATTTTTGTATTTTTGTCTTTTCAATAGCTAGTTCTCACTTTCAGATGGCTTTTAAATGCCCTGTTTTGACACAATTTTGGTATTCATTTCTAAGCTTCAAAATGATATTTAAAGAAGAGTAATTTCCTGTAACTATTTGACAGTTTGCAAATTAACATCAAAGTGGAGGGAGGGAGGGAAGGAAGTGGCAGAAGGACGTGGCAGAAAGAAGGACATAGTGGAAGGAAGGCAGTGAAGGAAGGAAGTGGGAGAAAGAAACAAAAGAAAGAAGGAACGAGAGAAAGAGAAAAAAAGAAAGAAAGAAAGAAAGAAAGAAAGAAAGAGAGAGAAGGGAAGAAAATTCCCAAATGTCAGAAACGTTAAAGATGATAAAATACTTGCGTGTATGATAAAGAGCGAGGAGTAGATATTAGATATAGTATTGCTAAATGGCCCATAAATGTGAGACCCAAACAGTTCAACTCCTTGGATAGCAGTTTCTCAGCATGAATATGTTATTTCTAGCTTCAACTTCTTACTGCTACTGTACAGAATGATTACCATAGAATAATGGAATGGTTGGCTTTGGAAGGGACCTTAAATTCACCTACGTCCTCCCCAGCATGTCATTGTCAGGGACACCTTCCACTAGACCGCCTTAAGCTCAAAGACCCATTCAAGCTGGCCTTGATCACTTCCAGGAATTGGTCACCCACAACATGTTCTAGTGTCTCACAACCATCTTGGCAAGGAATTTCTTCCCAATAGCCAAAGGAAACCTATCCTCTTCAGGTTTTAAAGCCATCCACACTTTTCCTATCGCTCCGTGCCCTTGTGTAGCTCACCTGCCTCCTTCTGGTAGGCTGTCTTCAGCTACTGGAGAGCTGCTCTAACAATTTGCCCGGAGTCTGCTCTTCTCCAGGCTGAGAAAACGCCTGCGGGACTCCGGCTTGATGACAGACTTCTTGTGCTGCACTGGGGGCTCAGACCATTCTTCTTCTTGGAATTGTTGTAGGATGCTCAGCCACTGTTGACTGTGGTACAGGTACACTGGTCATTGTGGTACAGGTAATAAATAGATGATTGTTTTAATAAAGACCCAATTGAAATGATAAGAGCTAAATTTTAACGCAAAATTAATTGGAGAAAGATTCCTAAACCTGTGGCCCGTTACCCCAGCCCATCCATTGATTGTAAATGACATTCCTTGCAGATGTTATGATACATGAACCAAAGCCAAGTGATGGATACTGCTTAAGATAGATGTTCTACCTGCTTACTGCAATATGTTCTTATCAGTCTAAAACAATCCCCCGAACATGAAGAACAAGAGATTACATCATGAAGTAATGAAGTGCTTGGGTTGAAAGTAAAAGGCATTTGAAAGAAATGGGTTTGGGGGCTAACACAGCAAGATCTCAGAAATGGAGTGCCAGCTTAGGTCTCTGCTTCAGAGACAAGTGAAGCAATTCAGAAGCGTCTTCCTGTGAAAAAGGTTGACAGATCTTTCTGCACAACAGTTAACAGCCGGCAAATAACATACTAGCCACTACAAGTTTATCATCCTGGAGTGGAAGGGCCACTCAGACTCATAGCAGTGGTCTTGCTGCTGTGCCTGTTCAAATAGACAGAAAAGAATGAGGAAAACAAATTTTTCCATCTAGTTTGTTTCAGTATTGGTACAAAGACTATTTTCCCGCCCTCAGGAGACAGCAAAAACAGTCAACAACTGAAATGCTTCAGAAATGGAAATGATCTGAATCACAAATATTTCTTTTCACATCAAAATTAAAGCCCAAGTCATAACTGTCAAACAGATAGAACTATTTAAAGATGAATGTACTATACATACTAAAATATTCCCAGAGATAACTATTGTGTCCTTAGTCTGTTTAAAAGTCTAGACTTCCTGGTAAAAAAACTTGTACAGAGCTGAGGTAGCTCCACGACATTCTCTTTTCAGATTAATTAAACTCTTCAGTCTCACCACCGTTACCAATGGATTTCCGTAAGTCCTTGAAAACCAGTAATTTCCCTTTTTTCCTTCTATGAAAAAAATGACAGTGACAAGAGTTATTTGCACTCCCTATTTTCTGAAAAGCCTGAACATCAAGCCTTAAGAACTTTATCATCAGTTTTACTTCAAACTAAATTGGAAGAGAATGGCAGAAAGAATGGGAGCCTCAAGCAAAAGAATTTAGGCTTCTAATTCTTGGGTTGTCTTCTTACTTACCTAAGACAAGAAGCGGAAAGAGAATAGAGTAGAGTTAGCAGCTGTTGAAGATTTGCACGTACTCTTCCACTCTTCCAAGAGGTCAAGGATGCTTTTCTGGCCCTCTCTCCCTCCACAAGCTGCAGCTTCCTTCAAGGCACAGTCACCTGCTGTGGCATGGAGCTCCCCACGAGCTCCATTGTGTTCCTCCACGGTTCTCCAGGGACTGCTGGGAGACAACCTGCTTGATGATGATGTCCTCCAGGGACTGTGGGGGATTCTTTGCTCTGTCACCTGGAGCACCTTCTCCTCCTTCTTGTCTCACTTTAGGATCATGCAGCTGCTTCTCATACTCCTTTTTTCCCTCACTTGTCACTGCCTATTCATATGTTTTGTACTTCTGACAATATCTTTTCACAAAGACTGATGGGCTCAGTTGCAGAAATGTGTCTTGCTAGAAAATTGGATACTATAGAAAACCATGATTTTACAGAAAAGCATAGTGGAAGTACAAATATACTGCTAAAGAACCGGAAAACTGACAATCATTCATTGTAATACATCCCCTCATTTTGCCTTCTTTCTCCTTAAGATCTGGAAAGACTACTGGGCAGTGAAAAACACTACAGTGTTGTTTCAAAGAAAAGACTTTTTTAGGATTCTAAGGTGTATGTTCCAATTGCTTGAGAAAATTGAGAAAAGGCACTTTGTCTTTTGTGATAAATATCATTAGCCAGTAGGGACAAAGTCTGACCAACAACAAGAGCAGATCAAAATCTGATGAGACCAAGCAATATACCTTGAGTGGCCAGGACAGAACCATTGAGTCATTGAATCTGTTGAATTGGAAGGACCCCATCAGGATCATCATCAGTCCAACTCCTGGCCCTGCCTGGGGCCATCCTTGAACTCCCAAACTCAGACAGTTGTGATGGTGTGACCACTCCCTGGAGAGACTCTTCCAGTGCCCAGCCATTCTCGGGTTAAAAACTTTTTCCTGATACCCGACCTAAACCTCCCCTGACTCAGCTGCATGCCATTTCATTGAGTCCTGTCTTTGTAGACCTCATTTGAGGACTTTCTAATACCAAGGTGATTCCGCCCCAGAGCAGAGCAGAGAAGAGAAGAGCAGAGCAGAGCAGAGCAGAGCAGAGCAGAGCAGAGCAAGACAATCCCCTCCCTTGCCCAGCTGGTGATGCTGTGCCTGATGCACCCCAGGACAGGCTTGGCCCTCCTGGCTGCCAGGGCACTGCTGATGCACATTCAGCTTGCCATTGGCCAGGAGCCTGGGTCCCTTTCTGCAGTGCTTCTCCCAGCCTCTTGCTCCCTCCCCAGTCTATACACCCACCAGGATTGCCCAGTTGCAGGTGCTGAATCCAGCACTTGCCCTTGTTCCACTCCATCTGGTTGGTGATTGCCTGTGGGAATCCTCAAAAACAGAGGGGTTTGGGAAAGCTGCAAAAGGAAGGCCTCAGAGACAGCAGAACTGTCATTGGAGCTAAGCAGTAGTCATAAGGTTTGTCAGCAGAAAAATTAGATGAGAAGTAGAAAAGTAAGGACAAATGGAACAATGGTCTGTGTATTAATGCTTGTCTAGAATAACTCCCTAAGCTACAGCAAAGTATATCTAGCGCGATGTTAGGTAGTTCTAAGCTTAATAACGGAGCTCTGTGCACTGTATCTTAAGGCTTACAAGCAGGTCTTTTATTCGAAAGAAGCGAGCATTGTTCTAAGCCCAGGTACATGTCTTTATAGTGATTGGATAGAAGTACTGTCAATATGCTTTTGCTTTGTGTGATTGGTCAAAAAACTTTTCAAGTCAGTTGTAACATTAAGTTCTTTGTCTGCTGCTGGGGACGTGAGCTGCTGGCAGCTTCCCATTGTCATCACCATGTAATGAGACTGATGCTGGAAAAAACCCAGCTTGAGACGCCGTCCCCAGCAGTCCCGCCCCTTTTGTGATTTGTGCATAGACTCCCGGCCAGCAAGAATTGCCCATCTCTCCTATTTGGCAAGATCTCTCTGCAAGGTCTCTGTGCCCTCAAGGGAGCTAGTTCACAGCTCCTCCCAATTTAGTGTCTTTGGCAAACTTTCTTAATATTCCTTCAAGTGCTGTGTCCAGGTTGTTCAAAAGATGTTGAAGAGAACTGGCCCAATGATGATACTGTCTTAGCCACTGAAATAAGTGCTTCATACTTCCTCTTGTGCAGAAATCACAACAAATTTCTTTTCTATCCATGTTTTCTTATGCTCATGCTTTTTATCCCAACAGCAGCTGACACGACATTTACAGGCACAGCAACAGCACACTTTTCCTGCTCTTCCTAGACTTAACAATTTTGCAACCGGTCAATCAGTGACCTTTGCAACTAAAGTCAGACCTTCAGCATTTCTCATTAAATGAATGTCTTCAGAAGAAAACTTTGCTGCCTACTCTGTACGACTGGAGAATAGATGATAATGAGTTAGCATCACAATCAGTTAAGTACAGAGCCTATCCTTTAGCAGGGAAAAAATTAAAAGAAGAGCTCTTTTATGCAACAACTATCTGAGAAACAAAACAACTAGGATCTTCCACAGGGTTCCCTGCAGTAGAAATGTACTTGGATGAATGCAGAAGATAAAAGATGTGGTTTTGAAAGGCTATGTCCTTGCTAAGCTAAATTGGATCTCATCCTGTAGATGAAAGATCAAGGAGCTCAAAGCGGAGCTAGAGAGACATGTCCAGATAATGAGATAGAGCAAAGCATTTTCCAAGATAATTAAGCATTCTGGTGGACTGGCCAGTTAGGTTAAATCTGCCACACCCATTCACTTTTGGGGACTGAACTGTGGAGTGCTAAACCGTATCTGCTGCTGTGCAAAGTAAAAGAGATCCATCCAAATTGTACGGTTAGTGTGAACACTCTCACTCTCAATTGTAAAACACTTCATAAGCTATTAATCAGTCTTAGGAACAAAATGAAATAAAGTTGTTATGCCATCTGGGAATGGGAAAACATCTTCAAAATATTTTTTTCTCTATGTTTTCTTCTTTTTTCTTTTTTTCTTTTTTTTTTTTTTTAAATCCCACATTATGTGATTGATAACTTCAACCATTCTGGAATGCTTTTAACAGATGAACCCAGCATAGTAGTTTTATTACCGGCTCTTGTCCCTTACATGCTTCAGTACAGGTTTGGAATATACTCCACAGTCAATTCGTGGTTTTTTATCTCTTTTCCCAGAGACAACTTTTAAAGGACTACTTAACCCCTAAAAATCATAATTTCTCTGGTTTCTCCAAGCTTTTTGAGAAAGCTGTTTTGGTTTTGTTTTGGTTTGTTGCTTGTTTTGTTTTATTGCATCGTTCCCAATGTCTTCAGACCTACTACAAGAAGAAGTTAAAAATAGATCTTATTTGAAGAGACTGTTAAAGCTAATGAACTGCCAGTCTTGGTATTTGTATCTTTCTAAATCCTTTAAATTCCAAGGTTGCCCTCCTGAATCCTCAGTTACTTAGAAAACATTGTGTTTAGAAAACAGAGCCAGTTCAATTGCTTCTGCAAACTCACCTTCATTGTATAGGATTGTACTTCAAGAAATCTTGCTTCATTCAAACATTGGAAGTACAGATTTGACATCATCTGTGACCCTTCCATCTGTCTGAACTGTATTTCATTGTGTGAGTTCCTCAGTTGCTTCAAATAAGGACAGAATCTTTTCAATTTGCATAGCATGTTATCTGAAGATCTCCTGTCTGCTTTCTTCACTTGCTTTAATGGGAAGACAAGGGAAATACATTTTGAATGTTATCTTTTAGAGTCTACTTTTACCTACCAGTGTGCTTCTATGGACTAGAACCAATTTCAGCTTGAAAGAAGGTATTGTCACGATCTGCTCATACCAACGGGTTGGTTAACTGGTTGGTTGGTTAACTGATCTGGGAGTGCAACAGACAACCTGGAAAGGGGATTGCAGTATCGATCCAAACAAATGCACCTTTATAGAATGACCACAGCAAATGCCTGAAAGGAATCAGGGAGAGGAAAAGAATAAAACAGAGGGGGAGAAAGAGAGAGGAGTATAGCTACCAAACATGGAGAGACTAAGTCCTCTTAGTCCAGCCAATAGAGTTTGCCTAGTCACGTTGGGAAGATCTCAAAGTCCTGGTGAACTCAAGGTTCTATTATAGTCCATTGCTGAGGGGGGAAACAGAATCTTGAAATGGCTGAGGGGCAATAGATACAATCAAGAAGAAGAAGTCTATTGAAATTGCTGAGGGGGAAAAAGGTATTGAAGACGGGTACAGACAGTCCATGTTCTCAGCAGGATAAGTCAGTATCAGCAGTGAGTGGGACCCACTGTTTCAGGACTGCTTTCTGGGGGAAACCAGTCTAGGTCCTGTAGGCACATCTGTAGGCAACACTCAGCAGGCATCCTGCTTCAGTCAGGCCAGCACCCCTGCATCAGAATTACAGGTGTCTCAGTCTCAGTCCTTGGTAGGGGGGCTTCAACCTCGGTGCCTCACGGTGGTAGTGGAGCAGAGGAAGGATTTTCCATGGGGGGGGCTACCAAGTTGCCCCAGCAAGTTCATCTGGCCAAGAGGTGGGAAAATTCCTGGTCTATTGTCGTGAAGCAGGTGCAAGCATATAGGCTGGGTCGCCCTTTGGCAGGCCCTGCTAGAAGCAGTCACTGAAGACACAGCTGTGAACAATCACTTGGCAGGCCAGAACTCTGCTCAGGGGCCTCAGGATTTTTGGTGTTCATCCATTACTGGCAGGCCAGAGGTCCCATCGGGGTCCTCAGGGTCCTGATATCGGTCCTGTGGACGGTCGTGAGGCAAATGGGGGGAACCTCAGACCGTCTCTCACAGCACCTGGTGACTCACGACAGGCTTCAAAGGGTCTTCATCAGCAGTGTTCTGTACTATTGTTTTATACTTGTCGCACATTGGTAGCATATCCCGGAAAGCAGAGACAATACGTCAGACAGAGAGAGAGAAGGGAAGGACAAGAAAAGATAAAAAAAGGCGGGGGTAAGGAAACAAGAAACAAATGTAATAACAGTAATTTAAACCATATTATTTTGAAACATTTTTTTCAAATATCTGAAACTAATCACAAATAATCAAAGGCAATAAAGCAATAAACAAATCAACAACAGTTCATTTAAAATATTTTTTTTCAAAACAATTCACCAAAAATCAAAAGTAATTTTCTTATAATCTTCAAAGAAAATTGAAGACGATTTCAAAACACATCCTCTCATTTATAGTCGCCTTGTGTCAATAGTCTTGGAGATGGCCACAGTGAAAAGGACATCAGCCAAGTTGTGTGCATTAATTACAGACATCAATTTTGTTAACTCTTTCATCATTCTCTAATTCATAATGAGTAAGATTGCTGATTAAAAAACCCCAATCAAAACGAAACGCAAAAGGGCAATGATGGGATGACACATACTGTTCAGGACTCTTGTGGCAGTAGGTGACCACCCAAAAAGAGTATCCTACCACCTGTGTTCAGCATCTTTTCTTACTCTCTCTATGACATGGTGTATTTCTTTCACATTGTGATGAACAGTTACCAGTGCTTTCTGTCTATTCTTCTTGATCTTCTCCAATATTTCAATGAAGTCCTGATGAAGCAAAGATTGCTTTACCAAAGTAATGTTCATCCCAATGGGAGTAGGTAAATGTCCTGGTTTAGGGCAAATTTGGGAGAAAACCTCCAAAAGGTGGACCCTCCAGAAAACAAACCCACACGGCCCCTCCCCCCAACCAGGGCGGGAAGGATTCCTTGGAAAGTGGAAAGAACCTGTTTCTGTAACAGGCAAAGCACCCCGCAGCACACAAAAGGAACAATACCAGATGGCACCACTCTTTCACCGCTCTGAAAAAGTAGACAACTTCAGAAAGTCTCTCTTGGGAGTGCTCGCTCTGTTATCAGTCTGTCCTGTGCTGGGGTAGCTGCTGCACCTTGGCCACAAGGTGCAAACTCTCGGTGTTTCCCAGGTCCCAGTCCGGAGCAGGTCCGAGTAGGTCCAAAGAAGGGAAAGGAGAAACAGTCCAGGGAAAATTTGGACTGCTTAGCTAAACTAACTAATGAGCAGGAGCAAAAAAGCAAGAGCAAAGCAGGAGCAAAGCCGAAGCAAGAGCAAAGCGAAAAGCAAAGCAAAAAGCAAAAGCAGCACCCATGTACTGCCCTGTCTCTGTGTCGCGCCAGCTGTGGGGGAGCGGCTGATAGCAAAACCAAAACAAAACATTCGCTCTTCACAGCCAGTCTTGAAGGCACAGAACATGATAGCCAGCATCAACAGAACACACGGATGGGGATACAAGCATCATAACGTCACCCTAGGACAGTAATAGTTTGTGAATCAGTCTTTAATTGGATTGAAAAAGGTAATGGGAGGTAACTGGAGCTTCTGAAGAAAAATCACATCCCTCAATTTTGTAAAGTTACAAGCGCAACAATTTGAATGATTTTTACTATCCACTACTGCATTTTCTACAAATACCATATCACAAGCAGTTCTAAAGCACCCACACCCATTGCCTATATATTTAAGGCCTGTTTCGAAAGTCTCGTTCGGATGAATTTCAAAATGACAGATATTTTGTTCTGTGTCCAAACAAACATCCTGAGCTGTAATTGCATTACTTTCACAGATGAAGCCTAGTTCTCGGACAATAGAAGATTCCAAATTAACATGTTGCCATTTTTTACCAAATTCTCAAAATCTTCACTTCCTGAGAAGGTTTCTGAATTTTCTCGGCGGGTATCTGCAAATCAAGACTTTTTAAGTGAGAGATTATTTTCTGCTGATGTTTCCCTACTACCTCTATTTCATCCTTCCCCCCCTCCCCACCACCCCCCCACCCCCCACCCCCCCCCCCCGAGTGTCTTAAATGTATTGATTATCAGCTACAGGATCAGCAGGATCAGGTTTGGGTATTTTTTCTAATTCCTCAACTAAAGCATGGTGGGCCAAAGTGGAGGAGTGTTTGTAGCCTTGGGGAAGCCTAGTGCAAGTGTATTGCTGTCCTTTCCCATGTGAAGGCAAAATGGTCCCTATATCTTCTGGCTGTATAGGTATCATAAGGAAGATGTCTTTGACATCCATAGTTGCCATTGCCATGATTGAGTGAGCCTTTTCTTGAATTGATGTTATTAATTCAGCTAAGTTTGGGACCAGTGCTGTAAGAGGGTCTGTGTTGGCTTTAAGCCTGTGAAAATCTACTGTTAATCTCCACTTTCCACTGGCTTTTCAGACTGGCCATACCGGTGAATTAAAAGGAGAATGGTGTGTGAATTATTACCCCTTGGTTTCTCAAGTCCTGTAGAACCGCTTTGATACCTTCTCTGGCACCAGAAGGTAGAGGGTATTGTTTTACATGAGTTGTTTGATTATAGGGTAGGGAGGGTGCGGTTTGAAGCAGCCTAATGTTAAGTGGCAGTGTGCCAAAAGACCACAGAAATCCCACAGAGTCTTCCCACTGCCTCCCATTCCTAGGGAGGACACCATTCCAAGGACACCCATTCCTAATCAATTATTTGGAATGTTCCCAATTACCATTTTGATGACTAGTTGATGCTCATTTCCAGGGAGCCTCAGTTTGGCTAAGGCAACATTCATAGATTCTGTAGTTCCCAGAGCATTAAGAACACAGCATTGTCTCTTAGTTGGAACAATTCCACACCTCTGGGCATCCTTTTTTGTCAGTGCAGAGATTTGAGCGCCAATGTCAATCAAAAAGGTTACTAGTAGCCTGTGGAGGCCCGTGATAGCTGGGCTTAATATATATCCTGATTTATTTTTAGTGAGCATTCTTAAATAAACCCACGCTCCGCCCCTTTGCCCACCTGTAAGCGGCAGAGAGATTTGTTTCCCGAAAACCCTGTTGGTTTTGGTTCACTGCCTGTGTTCCGTGGGAGAAGCTGGGGGAGGGTTAGTTTTTGTCCCTGAGAAGGGAGGGGTGCACTGGGTTGAGCCAATGGATTCGGTTTTCGCTGGTGCCAATTATTTATTATTTTCTGCAATTTATCAAGGGGCAAACCATCCATCACCTCTTTGGGGACCCACTTTTGAATTCCCAACAACCACCAACGGTGGCAGTTAGAGATCTGTTTTCCTTTCTCTATATTTTCACTGTGAGGAGCCCCAATAAACCAAACACCTTTGTTATTTTCTGATTTCTATGCCGGGGTTTTTATAGGTCCATATTGTCTACAATAATTAATCAGATCTACTGCAACTTCAGCTCATGTCCAAACTTTATGGCTACTGGCAGGTGAATCAGATTGAGAAGCTGAGGGCTGTGAGGGGGAAGAGTAGGGAGTGAAGCCAGGATCTCTAGGTCCACTTTGGTCAGGGGAATTCCTGAGGAATCTTATCTAGTCTTTCTACAGGATTCAAAGCCATTATGGTTTTCTGTAGAGTCATTGCTGTATGTTTAAGTGTTTCTGGAAGCCCACGAGTTCAATCGGTCATTAGTTCTGGCTTCACAGGTAATTGCATTGGGCCTTCAAAACCAGGAACTAATTTCTTTTCATGAATCTTTTGCAGGCAGGCGGCTTTGTGGACACTTTCTAAGAGCTGGTCGGTGGTGTCAACGATTGCCAGGGGGTCACCCCTTTCCAAAGGATTCATTCTCCCGGCCCAGAAAGACGCACCCTGTGTCAGGGACCATGCGTCACGCTTACCTCCTTATCTCCTGTTGTGAAGAAGGCTCCATGTCCCTAGTACCCACTGGCCTCCGGTTAATTTAATTTGATCTCCACCATCGAGGGACACTCGGAGGACATATTTGTCTCTGATTCTTGTGGGAGGCGCCCGAATTCTTTTGACAGCTTAGCTAATTGGGTAGCACTGAACGGTATTTGTTTAGTTGTGATAGGCGGGTCAAGATCCTCTTTCGGCAATGCAGAGAGACAGGGAGACCCACTCGGTAATCAGAATCCAATTTGATTGTGGGATACAAGCACTTACATACCATTGCAGGGAGACTAGTAATGTGTACTACAATGATTAGGTTAAAATCACATCCACAAACTTATGCATATAACAACATCTCTTGCTTGCAGAGTTTCATGGGATTTTCGTTTTCCAGTAAACCCGTTTGATTTAATCTTCTTGCAATCCAGGTCGAATTTTCAAAGTTCCGTTTGTTTATGCCAAGGCATCCTGTTTTCAAATCTCTTATGTTAACCAGGTCCAAAGTGCATCATCTGTCTTATGTCCCCCAACATTCCAACAATCCTCATCATTAAGATAGTTCTATTCTGTTTGAACCAAGGGTCTCAAGCGAGGACAGCAGTATTCTCTCCAATTTTTTACTGCCTCAAGTTCCTGACGGGGATAGATTTGTTTCATGTCAGGAGTTTCCTTTTCCTCTGGCTCTGTAGAGGAATCAGTAGGATGTGAATTCTTAGCAAGTTCCTCTCTAAGGGCAGCTCACAACATATAGATCTCATTTCTATCTTCCTTTAATTCTTTCTGCAAAATTTCAACTAGGTTTTGAAGGGAATCTATTCTTGCTATTTCCTCGTTTCTTTGCTTAAAAAGGGTTTCTATGGCTGCTGTGAGACAAGCTGCCAAAACTGAGCAGAGGATGGTCTTATTTTTGCCCAGTTTAACTTCTGTTTCATGTTGTAAAGAACAAATTCTATCTATGACATTTTCTAAATTAAACCAGCTGTTCTCTGCCCAAACCTCCCCCCTTGGAGAAGGCTTGGCATTCTATTTAGCAAGCAGAGCAGAAAATTCAGCTGTAACTTTTGTGCTAGAGTTTTCAGTCATTTTATGAAGGGACCAAAACCATGACAGGGAGGTGCAAACTTAAGTTAGACAATCTCACAGCCTTTGCTGTGCTCCCCTTTGCTTCCCTGGCTGGGTGAAGAGACCAAATCTCCCTGGGAGGCCCTGCTTAGTTCCTTCAAGTTGTCCCTTCCTTCCCAGACAGTCCAAATTCACACATAAACAAAAACAGTTTCCCCTTTTGCGCTAAGAGATTTTTTGGGAAATTCTAAAGACAGAACCCTCAATAGAGTATGGGGGCGTATTTCACCTGGGCGTGCGCAGTTTGTGGGAAATTCAAAGAGCTTTCCTTGCTTTCCAGCTTCGTTCAACCCTTTCGCGATGAGGGGCTAGGTGTGGCTGAAGCAAATCGTCCTTCCCCTGTTGCAGACTACAAACAGCCTTGCAGACCCTTCTGTCGATCAGAATCCTGTCCATGATGCCAATTTAATGTCACGATCCGCTCATACCAATGGGGGTGGTGATGGTTGGTTAACTGATCTGGGAGTGCAACAGACAACACGGAAAGGGGATTGCAGTATCAATCCAAACAAATGCACCTTTATAGAATGACCACAGCAAATGCATGAAAGGAATTAGGGAGAGGAAAAGAATAGAAAAGAGGGGGAGAAAGAGAGAGGGAGTTGTCCTAAGCTGATTATATGATGCTTTTAACCCCAATCATCTTGTTCTGTTTATGCTGCATCATAAGTTTTGCACCTTTAAGACTTGTTGCAGAGAGTGAAGGGGGGAGAGAAGAAGCAGCAGTTTGTTTTCAGACCCTGCACTCACTCCTCCACATTCCTGCTCCTGGACTGTGTTGTCTGGGGATGAACAGACAGTGGGACAGAGCTCTCCTTTGCTTTTAGTTAGTTTTAGCTTGCTGAGGCAAGGAAGTTCCCTGGACTGTGGTTTCTTTTCTTTTTTCCCTTTTCTTTGGACCTCTTGAAACCTGCTCTGGACTGAACACCCAGAAGAGCACTGGCAGCTAGCACCTGTGGCCCACCAGGCCGGGCCCGGCCCGCAACATTTCCAGCACCGGAGGGACTGATAAGAGCCTGTGTGAGCTGAACTGCAACCCAGGGAGGGGACTTTCTCAGTTTGTCATCTCTTTTGGAGCAACAAGGGGTTTTATTGTTCAATATTGTTTAGGTTTTATTGTTTAATAAACAGGTTTTTTCCACCTCTTTCCAAGGAGCTATTTTCTCCTGGACCGGTTGGGGGGAGTGTTGCAGTGTGACGCCATTTCCTGTTTCAGGAAACAGGAAAATCCCTCAGGTGTTGGGATAGGTGAAACCTGTCCTTTCCCCTCCCCCTTTGCCCTCCTGCTAAGTGCTGTCCATCAATCTTAACATTCCAGCAGGGTCATGGTGTGGTTGGCAGAAGTTCAAAAGATGCCCCTCAGGTCCGGGCTCATTGGTCTGTCCAAGTGTCTTTATCCTTTGAGCCTTCCCCTCCTCCCACCTGGTTGGTGGCTCACCTGTGCCTTCCCCTGCCCCTGTCCCCGGGCTTAAAAGGAGACGGGACCATGCGGTCTGGATTCTGTTGGGAGCTGTTACAAGATTCAGAGGTCTGTCATCCTGGAATAAACTCTGGATTAAAACTCTACAGCAGAATCCTCTCCTTTTTCTCTTCACCGTCCCCTGAACCTTTTCCACCAGAGGTCAACTGAGTTTCTACTATGCCTGGATTTGTTGCGAGTGCCTAGCTGCAGGATGCAGCTGGCCAAATGTATCTCTGAGGTGAAACATCACAGCTGCCGCCTTTGGCCCAGCAGCAAGGGTCAGACGAGCCCAGGCACGTCCCACCCGGTAATATTGGGATTAATATTTCATAGGGGAGGGGCCAAATGAATCTGCTTTCCTAGAGGAGCCCCTTTGGGGGTTCTCCCCAAAATTTGCCCTGAACCAAGACAGGAGTATAGCTACCAAATGTGGAGAGACTAAGTCCTCATAGTCCAGCCAACAGAGTTTGCCTAGTCACGTTGGGAAGATAATGGCCCTGCCTGGTTAACTCAAGGTTAAGTCCTGGTGAACTCAAGGTTCTATTATAGTCCATTGCTGAGGGGGGAAACAGAATCTTGAAATGGCTGAGGGGGAACAGATACAATCAAGAAGAAGAAGTCTATTGAAATTGCTGAGGGGGAAAAAGGTATTGAAGACGGGTACAGACAGTCCATGTTCTCAGCAGGATAAGTCAGTATCAGCAGTGAGTGGGACCCACTGTTTCAGGACTGCTTTCTGGGGGAAACCAGTCTAGGTCCTGTAGGCACATCTGTAGGCAACACTCAGTAGGCATCCTGCTTCAGTCAGGCCAGCACCCCTGCATCAGAATTACAGGTGTCTCAGTCTCAGTCCTTGGTAAGGGGGCTTCAACCTCGGTGCCTCACGGTGGTAGTGGAGCAGAGGAAGGATTTTCCATGGGGGGGCTACCAAGTTGCCCCAGCAAGTTCATCTGGCCAAGAGGTGGGAAAATTCCTGGTCTATTGTCGTGAAGCAGGTGCAAGCATATAGGCTGGGTCGCCCTTTGGCAGGCCCTGCTAGAAGCAGTCACTGAAGACACAGCTGTGAACAATCACTTGGCAGGCCAGAATTCTGCTCAGGGGCCTCAGGATTTTTGGTGTTCATCCATTACTGGCAGGCCAGAATTCCCATCAGTGTTTTTAGGGTCCAAGTGTCTGTCCTGGGAATGGTCGTGAGGCAAATGAGGGGAACTTTAGACTGTCTTTCACACGTATCAGAAAATCTATTTACTGAAATAGCCAAAAAGAATGCATAGCATTTACAATTGAGGGGGAAAAAGAAAACCAAACTCAAACCGTTGGAGCAATATCATTCTAGAGAATGCCATGTCTCTATGAAAAATACAAAAAAATTTCTGTTTTCAAACGCACCCACAAATCACCATTTTGCATCTTTTTTGTTGTTGTTGTTGTTTGTTTTAAAGCTCTGGCACTTATCTGATTCCTTTTTGAGTTAGTTCAGCTCATTAATCTAGTAAGAAAGCTGCTAAAATTAAACAGAAAAACCTATGGGGAACAGGATGCCACTCCAGCCATGTTGTAGGGAAGCATTAGGTCAGCCTTCTGTCTTGTAGAAATACATCTGTCATATAGGAAAATCAATGCGTAGCACTATCTTATTTTGAACTTTCTCATTGCTACTGGGTTCCTGAATGATCAAGATGGTTTAAACCAAACAACAGCCAGCCCTCTAAGATACTCCCCAAACTATTGCAATGGAATAACTTGATCAGGTGAAGAGCTCACTATGCAAAAGCTGAATATGATGTCAAGAATGCTTTGTTGTGGATTACCATTGTTTGGGATCATTTATCCCTTACCCTCCCATGTAGGTATAGGAAAAAATGAAGAAACCACAAGGCTTTTACAGCTGTTCTTGTATTTTGGGATCGTAAGGACTTGGCTTGGTAAACAAAACTGTGGTGAGTTTTACTATTGACTTTATCGCTGTTTCACTTTGAATTAACTGCTTTGCATTTCAGCTTACCCATCAGTATAATGAGAAGAAGAAGATCTTCCTTCCTGCCCAAAAGATGTTGAATTATGCCTGTGATGTCACGGATTTAAAGACGAAAACCATTGTGATTGAAAGGAAGTATTGGCATGCCACAAGGTAACTGGAGTGAGCTGTCTTTCCTCCTCAGCTTCACTGTGATAGTAGAATTTTAATTAGCAGTTCCAAAACTTTGTCTTAGCATAGTCTGGTGACATATCTCAGTAGAGCAGTGTCCCAGGGTGACTTTATGATGCTTGTATCCCCAGCCATCTGTTCTGTTAATGCTGGATATTCTATTCTCTGCCTTCAAGACTGGTTCTGAGAGCAAAGGTGGGGAGAAGAAGAAGCACGGAGTTTGTTATCACAGGCTGCACTCACTCTTCTAAAAGCAACACTGCTCCACATTCTGTGCTGCACTGTGTTGTCTGGGCACTGACGGAACAGAACAGAGTGTTCTTTGCTTTTCAGTTGGTTTAGCTGGCTGAGGCAGAGTTTTCCCTGGACTGTCTTTTTTTCTTTCCCTTTTCTTGGAACTGTTCAAACCTGCTCCAGACTGGGACCTGGAGAGCACTGAGAGCTTGCACTTTGTGGCCTATGGGGGCCTACTCTGGGCAGCAGCCTTTCCTAGTGCCGGAGGGATTGATAACAGAGCAAGCATCCACAGGAGAGACTTTCTGAATTTGTTGTCTCTTCAGAGCGGCGATTGAGTTTTGTCATCTGGTATTGTTCATTTTTTGTGCTGGGGGGTGCTTTCCCTGTTAAATAAACAGATTTTTTCCACTTCTCTCAGAGGAAATGTTTCCCAGACCAGTTGAGGGGAGGGGCCGTGTAGGTGGGCTTTCTGGGGGGGGCCCCCTGAGACATGAACTTTAAAGAAATTTAGGGTTTTTAGAGGAGCTGAGGTTTTAGTCAGAGATAAGCCTTATTAGAGTTTATCAAAATAAATAGGTAGGCCTTGATGAAGTTAAGAGTTAGTAGTTAACTAATAATTGATTGCTTGTCAACATCATGTTTGCTTAGCTGGGTTTATCATGAAGAATATAGAAACTCATAAATAGCTTTTAGGAACATAAGACAATTGTAGGCCACCTCTGTTCTGAAACCAATTGAAGATGGGGAATGGGAGTTCTACCAATGGGTTCATTTGTCATATTTGCATTGAAAATGTAGAAAGTTCAGAACCAGGAAGACTTCATTTATTTCCTCATTTTGGAACCCCTCCCCATGAAAGGGACCACCGATTCATTTTGAGGAACAAACTACGCGTGCTTAATAGCTTTTGAACTAATTACCATACGAAGTGAGGAATGATGGGATGTACCTAAATTATGAACATGTATTTGTCTTTTGGGTATTCAATACTTGTATAGATAAAAAGACTCTGTTATCACCTCTAAATCACAGTGTGTATTTGGGAGCTATCCCGCACGCTGCCCAGCGTTGCAATAAACATACACTTTCTAATTTTGAACTGTTAGGGAGCCTTTGTCCGTCACAGCTGGATATCAGTACTAGATCAATATTTTTAATAAATCACCCCTTCTTGAGGATTGCTGCCAAATTTGCCCTAAACCAAGACAAGCAGGGTCTGCGATTTAGAGAAAGATGGAATCACTTTGGTTGGAAAAGACCTTTAAGAACATTGAGTCTAAATGTAATTAGCAAACACAACCATCAAGAAATGTTTTGCTGTCTGAAGAGAACATGGTTTATCTGGTAAGCTTTGCAAGTATTTGTGTCATCCCAAGCATGCATGTCCAATGCATTAGATGGGTATATAATAAGAAACCTGTGCAAATCAACAGAATGATTCTCAGGGTAGGATATTGGCATGTTTCATCCTTCTTCCCGACTTCTTCCAATGAATTAATTTTACAAAGTAATGATTGGAATTGTTACTCTTTTGACGGTTCTTGTTGTATTACTGACATTTTTGGCATAGGAATGCCAAATAGGTTAATTCACCTAGTTTTTCCGATAAAGACCAAGATTTAGTGTTGCTTAAGCTGGAGGCAGAAATATTTAAATCTTCCAGCCTCCTTCTTAGTACCTAATTTCTCTTACAATATCAGTGCACAATCTTGTCCCTTAAGGTCCAGCTAGCTCAGTTTATACCAACAGGGTGACTTTAGTAGGGCTCACGTCATGCTGCACACAGAAGCCCTCAGGGTGCACCTCTAGCAGACAGTAATTCATGCAGTTGGACCATCCCAGTGCTGACTTTGGATCACCAGAAGAGTAGAACTAGAGAGATTTGATGGAGAGCTCTCTGGAGGAAGTG
Source organism: Agelaius tricolor (assembly GCF_023055355.1). NCBI lineage: Eukaryota > Metazoa > Chordata > Aves > Passeriformes > Icteridae > Agelaius > Agelaius tricolor. The sequence goes on along the minus strand of NW_027269290.1, from coordinate 42,248 downwards.
GCCTGAAGAAGACAGCAGAAATCCCATCTGTGTGTTTGTACAAATAACGTGAATACCATTTACAGGAAAAGATCTTCAAATCGATCTAGCTTTTTCTGCAGATTATTTGTCAACTATCTGCATTACATGGACAGTTCCACTGAGCATCTGAAATACAGCTGCGTTTAAGTGGATTGATTCAGGGTTGGAAAGCAGTGAAATAAAGCTTTTCAGGAATAGCTGACATCCAAGTCCCGCAGAAATTTACCTATTTTTAATGTCCAGATGCTTTTTAAAATAATGGGTGACCATTTAGCTACCTAATAGCTTTAATCAGAAATACAAAGAAAATTTTAAACTCCCATCTTTCATAGCTTGAATATTTTTCTTCGTTTATTTCCTGGTTTCCAATTCAGGTCTACAAATCATATGATTAGGTAATGAGAACTCATGCTGTATAAAAATATTTCCTGCTATACTTCCAAGTCAAGGCCATGTTTTTCCCGGAACTGTTTAAAAAAATAAAATTCTATCTGGATTCTCTCTAGCCCACACTCATCATTATACAAAATCATTTAAATATTATATTTTGACTTTACATGGTGCAATTACATTCAGAAATCCAAGGCTCTATTGTTAGATTGTTTGTATGGTTTTCTGGCAATTCTAACTTCCCACAACCACTCTTGGCAGCTATATATTTTTGCAGCAAGGCATCACAGGGGTCTGTGAGAAGTTTTAATGTGAAGCAGAGCTAACATTAAAATACACGGGACATACTCAAAATATTTCACTTCAGAAAGTTACAGTTTGCTTAGATGGAATGAAATATGAAATAAATGAACCTCACACAACATTTCTAAATCTTGGAAATCTACTACCTGAACTTTGAGTCAGTTTGCAGGACAGGACTCTGTAGAAATGCAAATGTGAAGTCCAAGGAATAGAGCAGAAGGTGTATTGGGCAGGGGTACAGAAGATTGCTCTGAAGGGTGATGTAAGCAAGATTGCATCCTATAAAGATAGCAGCTGCTTCTGCTGGTGCCAACATAGAGAATTTGCGCCACCAGCCTAGTTTTCTGGGGACATTTGACCTGTACACTCTTGAGGGCTTGTAGATGTGAATGAATCTGTCCTTTGAGCTGTTTTTTTCTTTTCAATGTCTATGACCTGACTTGCTATTGCGTACTGTACTGTATCGTTTTATGAACAGACATGTTTCATCTGTTTGAAAGCTGTAGTTGAAAGTGAGCTTGCAATCATGAGTTGGCTGTCAAAAGAATTAATTTTCTGCTTTAAGCAAAATATCAATAGACACAGTCCATCCACTCCTATGATACAGATTCCTTTTGAATTTACAGGTTAATTTGCATCAGTGAGTATAATGCATGTGCAATAAATACACCTTGCTTGGTTTCTAATGATGATAATAGTCCTCTTTGGATTACTCTAAGGATTGAACTCACCATCATTATTTTCCTGTTCTCATTGAACTGTAAAGGAAAAATAGTTTTGCATTAACCAAGGAGTAAAATGCATGGATTTAGCATCATTCTTGCAAGTAGACCTCGATTCTGAAAATACCTCTCAGAAGCTGCATCAAATGGGAAAGCTAGACAGATGGCAGAATGCAGAACCTGCCATTTAGGATCAGGTACAAAATAACACCCAAGAAATTCTTCATGGATGCTGCATAAGTACAAAGATGCCGTTATTTAAAAGAGAAAAATAGTCAATGTGAAACGTGTTTGATGAATAAAAAGCTATGCTAATCAAGAGACTACAGTGCCAAGTGTGCTACAAGGCTTTTTTGTAATTCACATCATTCCCAGCATGAAAAAATACTATTTTTATTGTAGATTGCTTAAGAGTGCACAACAGTTTGGAAAAAAGTGCTTTGCTTTTTCTATTCATAGGAACTGTGTATCATGGTAAGAGATACTGTAGACAGGTTTTGGAAAACAATGTTATTTTGAAGATTCATTCCATTCAGAAATACTTCACATGAAAAAATTTGATCTGCTCTCCATCCTGAAGACTCTTAAAGGAAAATGTCTTTCTTGCAGTCTCTTCACACTAGTTCAGGAGCTCAGTCTTACCTGCATTCTAATGCTTTTTGATGTTCCTGATGGCATGGCTTAGACATCCTTGTCTCCATTACCATCATGATTTCCAGATCAAGTGATGAGAATTTTTCTTCAGGATTGGTGAAGTTAAGTGTCATAACATTTTTCTCAAGTCAGTTTGAAGGGTTTTTTTTTGCCAAAGGAATCTCTTCCTTCCTAATGAAAACCATTGGCAATAGCAAACCTACTCAGTTTTTCAGGAAGTCAAATAATACATCTCCACTGTACAAGGTCCTCCCTTTGTTTTTTTTTCACCAGAAGAAAACTGCTGTTTTCTTCTTCTTCTATCACCTTAGACTTACTTTCTTCCAAAATCTTTTTAAACCTTTAGATTTCTCTTTATAGCTAATTACTTTCACGGTGGGCTATAGCATATGTATTTGAAAAGACCATTTGTACATATCCAAATGGCTTACTTCTATTCTATTAAGAAATGGCTGCACTTCTATTAAGGAAACATAAAGGTGTAGTAATATTTTTTCTTCTACAAAATTTAAAAAACCCCAACTATTAAAAATGATACCAGCAAATGATGTCTGTAAGACTGAGGCAGGAGGCTTTTTCCAGAACAATGTGCAGTTCTTCCCAATTCTATTTTTCCCTCCGATTACTTTGTACAAAAATAGTTTTACACAGTCTTCTAATAGTGGCATGTTACTAGTGGGGTAGAGTATTGCCCTGCCAGCATTGGAATTGACTCGACTGTAGTTGCGTTCAAATCTGCTGATGAGACAAGGTTTTTTTGCTGAACGCACTTCAGCAAGCAAGAGAGCTTCTTAGTCTTAAGACGCTATGAGTCCCAGAAGAAGATGAATGAGGTGATGACATGCCTTGTGTTCTGAAGAGAGATCAAAACTTATTTCTGGGGTCACCCCCCCTCTTGGTACAGAAAGAGCACAGAGGGCTTTGAAGCAGCACTTTCACCCTCTTTGCATTCACTAGTAAATTGGAGACAGAGCTTGCCCCAAGGTTTGGGCAAAAATACTCTTTTGATGCAACTCTTCACCAGACAAAATCTCTGGGAAAATTTGCAGTGGCAGAAAGCAAGCCCTTCCTGGGAAATCTACTGAAACGGTTCAGAAGTTACTCCCATTCCCTGTTGCTAACCTCTGCTGTCTAGCTGTCCCATATGTTTGGGACCATGTTGAAATCATTCTAAACAATGTACTGACGCTGCACTGTTGAGTAAACATAGGTCTTTTCCATAGGTGTCAGGGAAAAATATTTCTGTTGGTAAAAATGATAGAAAACAATACCAGCATGGCAGAAAAACAATTACATCAATAGAATGAAGATGCCCAGAATTCTCCTTTTGAAGTTACACACAGTCAATATTTTCTAAAGAAGGTTGTGAAACTTAATAAGGAGTACAGTCCACGTGACTGGTGCACAAGTTCATGTTTCCACCTTACAAAATACATATTATTAAAAGAAAAATGTTCTGCCTTGTAGAAAAGTAACCCATTAGGAATTTGATCAAAGATAGGATTAGATCAAGTATTCCTACAAGACAGTAGTAGTACTAGGAAAAGCCTTTTGGCGTCTATTTAACTACAGGAAACTTGAGAAAGCAGAAGAGTGTCCTTCCCTGCTGCAAGCTGTACTTCCTAGTTGCTAGTGCTGCTTCAACATTGTCTAAAGAAAACTTGCCAAAATAAGACTATTGTATACACGCAACTGTAACTATCCATTCCGCTCCAGCTCATTTTAACTAGCAAGTATGAGTCACACACTCTAATGGAATATTCTAATGCATAGATAGAGTATACCTTCACTAATAAATGGGGACTCTGGAAAAAGGACCAAATGCAGATGAATTTCAGGGAAGGAAATTATTGGAGTGCTAACTGCAGTCCCTCGACGTCACAAGAAATGATGCCTGGTAATCCCAACCAGAAACATATAGAAATCCATTTTCAAATGGGTTGCATCTATGGTCCTCTGTTCTTCCTATATGAAGAAACTGTGTTTTGAATCAATCTTCAAAAAAGTATGCCTAAAGACCTTAGAAGCCTCCAATTCTTTTCTTTTTTTTTTTTTTTTTCCAGAAGCAACTGTCTCAAAACCTTTTTAAAGCTGACATTTTCCCTTAAGATGCCATATTTTAAAAGAGCACCTTGTCATTTAACAGGGTATTCCAAACATCATTTACAAGTTTAGACTGAAAGTAACACTTTTCCTAGTAATCTTTCCTTTTTTGCAGCTCAGTGCTAACATAGGCAGCAAAGAAGAGAACAGACCACAGCTCTTTCTGGAGCATCTTGAACAAATGCCCTTGCTTATGTTCTAATCATTCACTTCACCAAAAGACCTAATGATGAAGAAAAGGTTGTGAAAGCATTACTAGTAGTGCTACATGGCAATGTACGGGTGTGATTTCTCAACTGGAATTTGTATCACATAGATGATACTTGGCAAACAGCAAATGAAGGGGTTTTCTTCAGCTCGCAGACTGATGTTACATGTCAGTAATTTAATAAAAAGATAACAAGAACAAGGTTATTTTTTAACATGTGAATTTAATTACACCCCTGCCATGGACATCTGAATCTTATGAATAGACAGTGTCTGATTTAGAAAAAAAATAAAGAATTATCACAGTTTAAAGAAACATAGGATCATAAACCCTTTGCTGGTGGAACGTAGCCTATTCATTGGTTGAAATGAAGCAGGTAGACAGGACATATGAAATATTGTTTTGTGGATCAAACATTTATTTTCGAAAGTGATGCTGACAGATAGTGAACTCACCAACTTAGATATTGCATGGTAGATAAGGGTACATAACTTGCTCCATCAAGTAATCCCTTGGAACCATCATCCAAGGGGATTTTCCCCTGCATCTGTGAAAATATGCCTACCTTTTTCACAATACTTCTGCAGCAGCATTGTTAGGCCTGATCAGCTGCTATGGAGAGTGAATTATCGGCAGCAAGGTGACTGGCCAGGGCAATTTGCTTCAATGGATTTTGATCTCCCAGATATTTTGCAGACCTGCTTCAGCCCTGCTTGTCAAACACAGCCTTTAAAGGGTGCCAAACAATTGTTAGTCTGTACTGGGCCATATGCTCTTTATTCTCTCCCTCAACTTCTCCATCGCCTCTCATCTGTTTCACATGAGCTATGTTCAAGGTCCACAGGCTACTTTTCACAGAATCTTCAGGCCTGATGCAGTAAGAATGATGACTAGAACACAGCTGGGATCAATTTTCCAGTTTGCATAAAATGCATTCTGCACACAAATCCAATGAGAAGGTCTTCCCCCTATGCCCAGAAAAACCTTCACTCGTACTAGTGTTCTACGTAAACTGCAACTTAGTCTGAAAGAAAAGCTTTTTTCTGAGAGTGTCTAAGAGCTTTGTATGAAGCACAGATATTTGATATATGCAATTTTGAATACCAGAGGAAAAACAAAACCGCACAAAGCTTTTAATGGTACTGGCTTTAATTTTAAATTCCATGCACTTTTTCAAAAAGTGTCAGCTCAAATGCCCATCCACATATTTTAGTCATCTGTAAGTCAGTATTCATAGAAAATGTGATTCAAATCAAAAGAATTTCAAACCTTTCCTCAAAGTTTATATGCCTAGATTTAATACTTCTGACACATATTAGATGAAAGGAAGACTTTTTTTACTGTGGGGGTGCTGGAACACTGGAACAGGTTGCCCAGAGAAGTAGTGGGTGTCCCATCCCTGAAAGTATTCAAGGTCAGGTTGGATGGGGCTTTGAGCAGCAACACAGGAGACTCTTGATGGTAGAGAAACAAAGTTGGAATCTAGAAGAAACTCAGATTCAAGTATAGGAGCAAGTTTTCCCTCAGCTCTTGGGGTAAAATCAAAGTGTTACAAAATTACCTTGATCTGTGATTTTCACTACTGTAACAGGTTAATGAAAACTATGCAGAAGATAGCAAATTTTAAAAGAGAGAAGAATTACAGCATAAAATACATGGGATGGGTTTCTACACGGGACAAAATCTCTGTATTTCAACACTTCCTCATGTCAGGATTTCATGAAGTGCCAAAGAAGGTGTTCATCATCTGCTATGCTGACCTCTGTGTGGGCCTAGGTGTGTGTAGAAGGGGGGCATGTGAAGGCGAGTGTGTATGTTTGCTTAACACTTGTTGTGGCAGATTCATGCCTCAGCTCCATCATTTCTTTTAGAAACTTCACAGAGAGTGGATATGAAGTTTAATATCAACAAGAGATCAATTCCCAAATCATCCATTTTACCCTACCTTATAAATCATATGCTTTGTTGCATATTTTATCAAATAGACTTTCAAGCCACATGGAGAAATGAGAATGTGGAGAATCCCTCCAATGTCTTGCAACTTTTATGCAAATAGAGTTTCAAGAAAGCATAATTTCTTTTAAAATACATCTGGGACAGGCATGATGGTGGTGTCAAGCTGTTGGGGTTTTTGTTGCTGGGAGAAGTTGTACAAAAGGATTGGTTTTTACATTGACTAGTTACTGAATCAAGTGCATGAATCCATTGGAAATTCAACTGGGGGTTCCTTTTTCTAGCAGATTACTTCTAGAACGAGCTTGCAGACTGAAGCTGACTCTTTTGCTCTCTTTTTGTTTCTTACCTATTTTCTTGGCTTCTTTACCACTATCTACACAATTTTGGATCTTTTTTCCCAACTAAAATTGTTTCATAGTCTGATAATTAGGATACATTTTTTACAAGGAATTTTTAAAAATCTTTGCTTGAGTTAAGAAGGTTAAGGACTAAGGTCTTTTTCTTACCTCATCAATATTGCGATGGAATTGATAAATAAAGACTAACTCTTTCTTTTTATTTTCAACCCAAGTAGATAGTTCCCATACATTAATACATTTTGTGGACCAATATTTGCCATTCTGATGTAAGTTGTCCCTTCTTAACAATATACATTCTGTGACTATGTTGACAACACTCTTGGTGAAGATCCTAATTGGTCTTAAACACACATAGGGAGAAATTTGCTCAGCCAGTGTCAGTCTTAAGCATGCCTATCAGAAGATCTTTCTATAGCTGGGGAATTTTCCCGTGAAAGGGATTCAGTTATGGAAGAGACACTTATCCCAGAGTTTTGCATTCTTCTTGAGCACTACTTAAGGAACTTAGATCCCATGTCCATTTGGATCTCTCTCTGCACAGATCTTTGTCTTGCCAGTGCTTGAAATGCATCTCTAAGAGAATTCACTAGCACAGAATGAACGAGAGTGGAAGGCGTCAGTGGGGCTCACCAGGTCCAACCCCCCTGCTTAAACCAGGATACCTAGAGCCTCTTGCCCAGGATTATATCTGGGTGTACTTTTAATGTCTTCAAAGATCCAGGCTCCACCATCTTTCTGGGCAGTCTGTGCCGTGGTTCAGTCGCCCTCACAGTAAAAAATCATTTGGTGATGTGCACAGGCAATCTCCTGTATTTCAGTGTGTGCCTACTGCCTCTTGTCTTTTCACTGAGCATCCTTGAAAAAGACACTGGTTCCCTCCTCTTTGCACACTTCTGGGATGTATGTGTGCTGCCACGTAGATAAATGTCCAAAACCTTCCTGAAGCCCAGGCAGACAATATTCCCTTCATCTACCGGGCAAGTTGATTCATCAGAGGAGTTTAAAAAGTTGTTCAGCATCAAGTTCCCCTGGTAAATCCATGCTGACTAGGTTATTTTGTCCTCCTTCATGTGCCTGGCAATGCTTTCCAGCAATAGCTGCTCCATCAACTTCCTGGGGATAAAAATGACGCTGGCTGGCTGGCTGGCTTGTACTTTTCCAAGTCCTCCTAGTTGCCTTTTTCCAAGATGGGTGACATTTGCTTTCATCCAGTCTTTGGGCACTTTCCTCAGTCACTATGATCCATCAAAAATCATTAGGAGTGGCCTCAGAATAACATCTGCTAACACCCTTGAGACCTGTGGCTGCATCTCAACAGGGCCTGTGGACTTCATGGAATACATACCAATTCAGTGACTATGCCCATAAAAGTTTGCAAGGGATAACAGAACATATTAACAGCTACCTGAAGAGTGAGTGAAAAACTATGGAAGCAATCCAAAAGGACAAAGACTTGAGTTCCCTTTTCAGACAAAGCATCCTATCGTGGAGCTGAGCAGCTTTAGATCTAGGGAAGCTTCCCCTCTGAAAGGATGCAGAAGACATTCTTTTACCCGTATCCACTAATAAAATGTATTGACCATTCACTTGCAATACAAAAAAACTAAATTCTTTCCAAAATTGTTGCCGCCTAACTAGACAATCATGTACTGGCTGGCTATTCCGCTAACAGATGACAGCACCTGCTTGATGCCTCTTATGCCTACAGACTATTTGAATTAGGTCATTTGAGTGGGGATTACTGGTTGGGAACTTTCTTTCTGATGAATTTGGAAGATTTACTGAAGCAAGGACCTGAAGATGAAAACTTCATTGCCCATCAGTGCACTTTAACATCCACGGCTGTAATGCCATTGTTTCTCACCAACTGAGTCAAGAATTTATGACTACAAAGTGAATCAGCTCCAAAAGGCAAGATAAAGGCTGGAAAACATTCTCTCTTGGTAAAGCAAATGAAGTGACTAAATTCTAATCACTCGCTGGCCTAAAGCTTCAAGGAGGGGGAGGTGGACCAGGTTTCCTTCCACTGCCGTTCTCTTTGTCACCTCAGTGTTTTATAGGGGTATGCAGACATTCAGAAAGAGAGCTTTGCTGAATTCATAAAATTCAGTCTTAAAAAATAACTTGAGAGCAGCTGAAATGAAAAGAACAAATAAAATGCAATTAATTCCACGGAAGCTTGAAATGATTATTTCTTCATTTTGCATTTGAGGATGTATATTGTGTGAGTTTGTCTTGTATTGTTCTACAGGTTTTCTAACTGGCACACCTTTCTTTATGAATGGACTGTCCTTTCCTAAATACTCTCATATGGAGGAACATGCTTCTGATAAGAAGAGCACTAGGGTGTCTTTACTTGACCTTTTATTTTTACTGATGTTTGCTCCTTGGAAATGAATGGGGTTTTTCAATTGAAATGTCTTACTATTGGTCCCACAGGATAAGCCACAGACTCTTCTGCTCAGAGCTGTCACTAGTCAGCTATTCTCCTATCTGCCTTGAAGTAGTTGAATGTTCTGGTCTCAAAGTAGCACCTTCTATGTAGCCATGCTCTTAGCTGCCAGTGTCATCTTGAATCCAAACACCCTCCCGCAAGGGACCGCTGGTTCTGTAGTCAACTAAGGGGAAAAAAACGGTCCATCCATGCTTCCTGATTTAAAATATAAAGGTATATAAAGGTATGGTGTCCCTACACGATTCCCTGCAGTTGAACACTACTTATCTTTGCCGTGTTTCTTCAACTCACTTGCAAGTCATTCATGCGCTACCTTATTGTGAGAATTGCTTGGTTTGAAGATGATTTAAAAGGGTAGGAGAATACTTTTGTGCCTCTGCTATAGGGATGCTTTTCAAATCCACACAAACTTCCTGCAAATGCAAAAGCATTCATCCTGTATTGTCCTAGGCTACAATATAAAAATGTTTTCTGCTCCCAACCTCAAGAGCTGCTGAAACCGGGAGGGGCATCGTTTTTTTCCTTATCTCCTTATCTCTTAACGGGGCCATCCATGTCTTGCCACATGATTCAGAGATGACTCCCTGCAGGAGCCATTTCTGTTTAAAGGCTAATCAAGGAACCACCGCATGACTCAGAACAATTTGAGCCCATTGCAAGATGCTCTGCCCAGGGGGCAGGAGCTAAGCATCCCCAGCTGGATATAATCTGAGTTTTGGGACACCACAAGCAGTCTTTCCACTGGCTTCCTAGAGGAACGGCCACCCTCACCCACTGGTCTTCAGAGGACAAGAGCTACCAGATGGTTTCTACAGGATCACCACTTCAACAAGGCCATTTCATCCGGACTGCTGCCACCACCCTAACTAGCAGGGTGACAGGTTGTATTCTGTCCGTGGTTTTTCTTTTGTATTATTGCATGTATTTGGTTTTTCCCCTTTTCCTAATAAATTGTATTTCTGACTTGGAGTCTTGCTGCCATGCTGGATTTCTTCAGACCGACTAGCTCCTGACACCAACAGCCAGAGTGGGCTGCCCCCAGAAAGCTGGCGAATCCAGGGTGCAGCTGTAGGGCACAGCTGCTCTATGGCACAGGTGGACTGCATTGGGGATAGGACTGCGCCGAGGGCAGGGACAAGGAACAGGGAGAGGTCTTCTGTATGTTTTCCAAAGGAGTTTCTTCCCTGGAGGGTCAGGGACACAAAGACACTGACCCAAATGCATACATCAACTTAGAAATGGGGAGAGGTCCCAGAGGAGGATACAATCTTGAACACACTGGGAGCAACTGGGGGTGGACCACAAGGCGGGGAATACAATGTTTAAACCAATAGGGGACTACAGGGGAGGAGAATAACTTAAACAAACCAATGGGGTTTTGAAGACTATAAAATTGATAGGGAAGTTTCTAGAGAAAGGGGCAGGCTTGGGGAGGGATTGACATTCAGTGGGAGGAGGAAAAGGGAACAAAAGGGCAGGTCTTTGGGGAGATGGACAACTAGGGCAAAAACTAACAACATGGGGGGGAAAGGAACAATCCCTTAATAATAAAATATGCTCCAACAGCACAAAGCAGGAAGTATTATCAAACTGACTACTCAAACTGCATTACAATCAAAAACACACACTGCAACAGCGACAGCATCTCTTGCTGGTTTTGCTTTCAAACCAGAAGAGGTGCCAACCAAAAAATTAGCAAACTTAAAAGTTAATTGGCCGCAGTTTTGATTTCCTTCTTAAATATATTACTGCTTGTCTAATTGGCTTAGCAGCATGTCTGTTCTTAGTGCCAAGCAGGGATTCACTTTGCCAGGCATGGAGGAAGCTTCTAGGAGCTTTTCACAAAAGATTCACTTCTGTGGCTGGCTTCTTCCCTCCCCACCAAAAACCAAGCCATGCAAAACCAACACCTTAACTAATCCCTAGTACTTAGTACGCATCCAATAATTCCTTTTAAACTATACTTTACATTTTTTACCAAATGCCCTGAAAAGAAATGGATCCATAATATTGATCAAAATAGTTCCAGTTCAATAGAAATACTGGGTCATGCAACTCTGGTTTACATCACTATTTTTTGTACAATCAACAGGAGCTTTTTTCGCCTCTAAAGAAATGTTTCCCGATGGTTTGGATCAGAAGATCCAGTATTGCCATCGTGAGATTTTTGTTTTGAAGGCCATAGGCTGTGCTCAGTGTTTTGGGTATATTCTTTGTTGTGCCTTGCATATATTTTGGATAGAAAGCCAGTAGAGATGATGTCCTTGCTGCAGTAGCCAAGCTAAATAAGGCAGAGCGTCTGGCTGATGTACTGGAGCTGTAGACTATCCACCAGTCGCCCAGGGCGGTGAGGATCTCTAAAGGAATATAGTATTGGCTATGCTCTGGAAGTTTTACAGAGAGAAAGAGCCTCATCGCTCTAATGATTTGTCTCCTGGAGTTCTGAAGAATATGTTGTAAAGAAGAAGGCTGCTGTCTTTCGCAACAATCTTCCGTGCATTCAAGAGGATAATTTAACTTCTTGTCTGAGAATGAAAGAAATATTAGTAGTAATGAGTTCTTTTTTCTCTGGCGGTGCATCACTGATTGAGTTTGGGTAGGTTACATTTTATTTCTTTTTTTTCTTTAAATATTACATCGTAAGGTGTTCCAAATTCCCAAATTCTGCTTCACTTTATTTTGTAGGCCAGACTGGTTCCTCTTGTCTCGGCTGTATTATTGCAGACCATATCTGAATGAATTTCTTTTTTTTTTTCATTTTGAACATTATTAGATTTAAACTGTATGAACAGAACACTTTATTTATCATTATTTTACCAGTTTGGAAGGAAATAGAGAATTTTTAAGAAAATGACGCAACTCCACTTGTGGTTTTCAATGGAAGAGAAGAATAACAATGTCCTACATTCGCAGCATTGTTTGCAGTCATATTGCAGCTAGTTTCCAGCAACTTAGGTCAGGTTCTGGAAGCAGGCACCCATGATAGTATAGAAGTCTAAGCAGTTTCATTTTGGCGGCTTTTCTTGAACAATAGCTAATATGTCTCAACGTTGTGCTGAATCTTGTGGTACAGACTCTTCTTTTGAGGTCTGAACTCCTTGCTGGACTACTGTATCTCAGAATCAGCTACAGTAAACCTGTGTTTCCTTATAGCTTTAAGAATTTGGTTCTAATCTATAAAAGCAAGAAAAGGTTGCCATATTAATACAAGAGAAAGAAAATGTTAGGAAAGCAGTTAATGGCATGGGGTTTTTTCCTACAAATTGGAGCAGAGATTTAGTTGTTTGATGGGGTTTTTTTTTTGCTTCTCAATGGAATTTTAGAAGTGGTTGGGAAAGAAAGTGTGGATTTTTCAGGTTTGCCTTTAAAGAAGAATAACAGGGGAAACTGTTGAAAAGAATTAATCCAGAACTCTATGCCTTTCATACAGAGTTTCAGAAGTGAAAAGCAGGAAGAGACAGTCCAGACAAGATGATTGAATAGAATGAATTCAAAATAGCTTTCTTTTCCCTCTGAATTCCAGCTCTAAAGCTTATTAATATTAAGGTATTAATAGGAAATACATCTGTCCTAGGGTGACATTATGATGCTTGTATCCCCATTCATGTGTTCTGTGAATGTTGGATATTATGTTCTGTACCTTTAAGACTGGCTCTGAAGAGGGAATGTTTTGTTTTGGTTTTCTTATCAGCCTGGCGGGACACAGAGACTGCAGCTTTTGCTTTTCCTGCTTTTGCTTTTCGCTTTGCTCTCTCTCACTCTTGCTTGCTTCGCTTCTGCTTGCTTTTGCTCATTAGCTAGTTTAGCTAAACTGTCCAAATTTCTTCCTGGACCATTTCTCCTTTCCTTTTACTGACCATTTTGAACCTGCTCCGGACTAGGACCTGGGAAACACCGAGAGTTTGCACCTTGTGGCCTGCAGCAGCTGGCGCAGCACTGGAGGGACTGAGAAGAGAGTGAGCACCCCCCCAGGAGAGACTTTCTGAATTTGTCATCTTTTTCAGAGCGGTGTCATCCGGAATTGTTCCTTTTGCGTGCTGGGGGGTGCTGTGCCTATTAAATAAACAGGTTCGTTCCACTTCTCTCTGAGGAATCCTTCCCGAACCAGTTGCGGGGAGGGGCCCTAATTTGGAAATTCTCCTCCAAATTTGCCCTAAACCAGGACAACATCGCAATCTCTAAGATTTAAAAATGGATGATGAAGTTTTATATCCAGTAAAGTGTAAGGCTTCACATTTTAATCTGATTTGCATTTTGGTGAAAGCCGGGCATCCTTTGCAATTTACCAGATAACAAGGGATTTAGAACAGTAAGTATGCAAGTAATCTTTTGGACCCTTCATCTCCCTTCTTATGACAATGAATACATTTATTAAGCTTGTTGTCCTGGCATGTTTTTATTCCATCAGGGGATTTGATCATACAAATGTCTAGTCATTCTTTCCTTGTTTTCAACCACTCTAAGAGCATTCATCAGAACTATTCAGTAGTTCTTGATCTGCAACAGTGACGAGCACTAGACTGGTAAGAGTCAGTGGGCATCAGCAGATCCCCTATGACAGCACATGGCAGGCTGTTCTGGCAGGACTGAAGTTTGAGGGGCTCGAATTCTGTGAAATAGAACATTCGAGGGATGGGAAACATGGCAACAGATTCTGAGCTTTCAACCCACCACATGAGCAAGTAATAAGGCAGGTAATTTTCTGTGGAAATTTCTTTAGCCCCAGTGTTGTGGATGATGATTACTCTTCCTACCTCCTTTGGCCAGCTACCAGCTTTCCCCTCCATTACTCTGCTTCTGGACAGAAAACCAGAAGAAGGGATTTTTGACCAAAACACCTATCAGGACCTTAGAGTGTTTTTTGCTCCAAAATGTTTCAAGGCAGATAGGGAAACAATTCCATTTTCGAGAGTGTGTTGAGAAGACAAGGTTGAAAGTTAAAAACATTGGGTTCTGTTTCTATATATGTTACTGATTGTGCTTATTATCTTAGTCATGTAATATATATATATATATATTTGGTAGGGTTTGTTCTTTTTTATTTTTCTTGGGGTTTTTTTCCTTTTTTTTTTTTTTTGATGCATCCTTGAGATAAAAGGCCAAAAGTACAGAAAAGTTCTGTACGGTTAAAATACTTTTGAGATGCCTCATGCTGAAAAACTTGTAGCTACTGCTAAGGCCCATTGGCCAATTCCTGCTTCATTTCTGAGAAGCTATAAAATTCCCATCTGTATTTTAGTTCTAACAATTTGTTGTTATGGTGGAGATGCAACTTAAGAACAACCATTTTTGAATCTGTAGGGATGTATTTACCATTTTATAGCTGCCTTTTCAGTTTCTGAGCCACTATTGAAAAAAAGGAGAAGTATCTACACTGTTTTCAACCTGTAGACCATCCACTACTGTCCACATGCTCAGATTCAAAGGCAAACAAGCCTGTCTGGCCTCATTGGGAGGAATTATTTGCCTTCAAAAGACTAGACTAGTATTTGATTTCCACCAGCAGAGTCCATTGGGCAGCTCCTGTCACCTGCATTTCAATATTTAATCCTCCTCTATGTTTACTGTGCAAAGCTCTTTCAGAATGATGGTGTGCCCACTGTCTCACCAGCTGTGACGTTTGCAGCGAGTCTCCCACGGAAAGGAGCTGTAAAAAAGGCAAGCCAGGGCAGTGATTTCTGTTGCTCAATACCCACAAATCAAAGCTATTTAGTCTAATTTAAGGCTGAAAAAGAATTCAAAATGCCTTCAAAGGATTCAAAAAATCATCAGACAATACTGCAGTTCAGTATTCAGGACAAGAGCATATCCCACAGTGTGGTGGTTTGACAGGAAATGTGTTTTCTGGGATGCTGTGGTTAGGCCAATAAATGTTCAGATTTTAATATTGGCACCTAATGTGGCCATTGGGACATTGGATGTGCCTCTGAGAAAACAGGGTTAAAAGCAGGGCTCTCCCCTGGGAGGCTCTCTTGGGTTCCGGTCAGGGAAAGGTTCAGATCTCCCCTGCCTGGCTGCGGGCTTGGAGGGGCAGGGGAAGCCACCCGGCCGGGTGAGGTAGGCTGGGGCCCTGGCCAGAAGGGAGGTGAAGGCCCCTGCAGGATGGAAGGGTGGAGGAGCACTGAGAGGCATCGGGCAGCCCCCCCCCGCCCCCCCAGGAGAGATAGAGAGAGAGCTGGTGCCTGTTCTTGGCCGGCTGAGAAGGAGAAGAGGGGAGTGCAAGAAGGTGCCTGGCAGGGCAGCCATGGGAGTTCTGGACAGACAGAGCCTCAGATTTTTAACCCTTTTCTTGGATGATGGAAAAATGCTAATCCTCCTGGAGTTGAATGAGAAGAGAGATATAGAGGAGATACGAGGAAATGGGCCACGAGAGAAATAGAGAAGAACGCAGGTGGAAGAGATGATGGAGTAGCTTATGCTGGACTCTTTGTGTGTAGCCATGGACAGAGCCATGTTTCCTTGTGATACAGGGACTGCATTCTAGGGGGAGGCAATGCCTCAGGACCAAGAGGGTTCGGTGTGGGTACCCCTCGGCCCCAGGGGGTGAAAAATATGGGGGGGACAGATGTCCCAAAGTTGAGACTGTGCCTTTTTGCAGTGGGACGAAGCATCCTTAAAAGTCGACCCTAGAAGCAGCTCTGGTCTGTGTTCAGTGGTGAGAGCAGTGGACATGAAAGGAAGAGGTCACCATTGGCACAAGAAGGACTCCTTCTCCTCTTGATGAACTGAGGATTGAGTATTCTGAAGGGTGGTGCTGGACCAAGAGTCGATGATTTGGGGATGTATTGTATTGGGAATTTGGGGAGGAGGAGGAGGAGATGTATTTGTGAAGTTTTCATTTTCCTTGTGTGTTTCTTTTTTTTTTTTTCTCCTTTCCCTTGTAGTTTAGTTATTTTTTTTTTTTCCTAAGTGGGAGCCTGCTTTGCTTATTCCTGGTCACATCTCACAGCAGACACCAGGGAGAGAGTATACTCATGGGGGCAATGGCATTGTCCCAGTGTCAAGCCATGACACACAGGCTGAGAGAATGAGGGCTGTTTAGCCTGGTGAAGAGAAGGTTGCATGGAGACCTCAAAACACCTTCCAATATCTGAAGGGAAGCAGGAGAGGGACTCTTCATTAGCAACTCTGGAGACAGGACAATGGGCAATGGCTTCAAAATGAAAGAGGGCAGGTTGAAATTAGATACTCGGAAGAAATTCTTCCCTGTGAGGGTGGTGAAGCACTGGCACAGAGAGCCTGGAGAAGTTATGGACACCCCAACCTGGTGTTCAAGGCCAGGCTGGATGGGGCTCTGAGCAACCTGAGCAAGTAAAAGGTGTCCCCGCCCATGTCAGAGAACTAGATGGCCTTTAAGGTCTTTGTCTACCCCGGCCATTCTATGATCCTGTGATTCTGCTGTGGTAGCGTTCAGGATGGAGCGTGTTCTGCATGTTGGCCATTTCCAATACACCATTGGTTCCAGGTGCCTTACACTAGCTTGCTCCCTGAAAATTCTGTCAGAATGAAGAACATCTCTCTATATATTAGACACATAATAAATGAAGAAATGGGTTTGCACATTTGTCCACTAAGTTGTGGATGAGGTTGCTGTGAAGTTTCATTTGGTTTTCTTGTTTGCTCATGAGGCCGACGGTCCTCGTGTCAGCTGCCTCAAAGGCAGCATTTGGCTCCTCCACCTCCCTTCTCCCTCCTGCCTCTTTCAATTTCTTTCCCTTGACAATTTAATGTCGTTTTCCCTTTCATACCTGAAAATCCCTGCATGCTTCTGGGCTTTCTCCCTTTTCATACAGATCTTCTTCCACCCTTGACAATCCATACTTTTCATACCATAAGGGCCTGCCCTTCAGGCATAAAAGACTTTGATTCCTTATTATATCTATGGGAATTTAATTAATAGCTTCATGCCTTTTCATAGAAAGAGTAGGGAATTGAGAGCTTGTTGCCTGAAGTACAGAAGGAAGAGAATGAAACATGAATCATGTGGAGTGGAAAAGTTGCTCTCTATTTTCTTCCAAGAACTACCCCAAAAGATGCAGGGGGTGATGAAGCCTGGCTAGATGAGTTTCCCTTCTAATGGAAGGAAACAACCACGCCACTTCATACAAGTCAGTCCTATAGAAGAGAGAAATTCACTTCTGGGAACATTGCAGGATTTGAATGCAGAGTCACACTCATCCTTTGTTGCTTTGTTGTCTGCTTGGCATGGAACACGCTGCTTTGAAGAGGGAAGTGACTAACAGACAGTCCACTTTACAAACACATCTGCTTCCCTCTTCTTCTGAGACCTCAGCACAGAGCCCTCTTTGGCATGGTACTTCAAGGTAAGAAGGAGCGGGCAGAGGGCACTGGGAACAGACAGCAGTTTGCAGGTTGTATAGGAAAGAGGACTGCCCCTTGAATGTGGTGCAAATACAAACTTCCACCAGTTTCAGGGGTACACTTCAGCCAAGCTTGTTGTCCTGGCACATTTTTTCTCTGTGAAAGGCTTTGCGGTATGATCTGGACGACAAGAGACGCAGAATACGGGGCTACGTAGTGCTGAGAAGGTAAGTGCCTGGCCCCAGGGTCTTTTGGCAGAAGCAGTGCACTAGAGCCGTTGGCTGCTGCCACAATGATCTGTGTGAGAAACAGATGCCTAATCCCCTCCGGGAGAGTAAAAGCAGGATTGGTTACAAGAGTCGAAGAGCACTGGGCTGGTGGCTGCCGCATACCAGCTGTAAAAGGAGCATGACTCCTACTGGCCTACCAACCAAACTCATGGTGGCAGTGGTAAGGATTAAAGTTCAGTGAGAGCTATTTGTGCCGCTACCTATGGCCCTTCTGTGGAAACAAATGTGCCTACCTTTAGGTTCCGAGATCCAGAGAACACAATGGTAGTTGCAGCGGAAAAGGGAAGGACAGAGCGCACTGGTGAGCTTGATGTGGCTTACACAGGGCAGGCAGAAGGTGCAGCCCCAGTCTCGCTTTTATTTCTAGAGCCTTTTTCTACGCAAACAGCTGCTGGATGTTTGCAACAAAGATGTGAGTGTGAAAAAGTGAGGGCAGGTCTATGTGGGAAAGAAGATACAAAGCATTGTGCGCAGTTTAAAAGCTGTTTAGAAAAAAAAGGAGTTACTTTGAGAACATCTTCTGTCTTGACACTTCCACCTGTGTGATCTTTAGCTGCTTTGGACATGGCCACAATGAAAGAATGTGAAAATATTTGCGCTGCCAATGTCAGGTTGCACAGGAAAGAGGGTAGGTTGGCAAATGCCTTCTGTCCTGGCACATCTGTCAGTCAGAAGTGCAGCTGAAAACGCTTGGCTGTAGCGATAGTCTCTGTCACTTTGAGAGAATGTGCTGATGCACGTATATATATCATTGAGAAAGTACGTGAGAATCGCTAGTATGTTTCGTTTGGTTGACAGACTGCAAAGGGACCGTTATGGCCAGCACTGCCTTTTTGTTGTAGGACTTTTTCTTTGAGAGCAGCCGCTGGACATTTTGAAGCTGTTTGGGATCTTCAAGCGTTCGAGTGCAAGATGGTACCTAGATCTTGAGGGAAAGTGCATATCTCCAGGAAGCTGAATGCAGTTCAGTGGGTGCAAGTTACATGTTGAGCAGCTGATGGCCCAGAAAACTTTCTAAAATGAAGAGGCCATGCTGCAATTGCCTTTTATTTTGAAGCTTCTAAACTGTGCAGCCAACAATGAAATGATTCTTTGTAGAGAGCTTTTTGGATAATTGGTTAGCTGAGAAAGGACATTTCGATGTGATACCGATGGATAAGGATAGGGGATACAAGCTGGGAACTAAGCAACCAGTGTCCAATCACTGACAAAGGTCACAGTGACCTTCTCTGAAACGGGAAGACGGGGGAGAAAATCGCTTGCCAGAAAATGTAGATATCTTAGGTAGAGAAGCTGGAAGAATGCAAACATAGAAGCAAAATAATTATTAGAAGATAGAAGTAGGTGTGGTTGATCCAAGTGTGCTTTAACCAATAATGAACTCAGCTTTTGCAATATGTATAAGCTTCATTAACACCAATATAAATATGTGTGAGTTTTCAATAAACTTCGGGATTTGCCATTCACGCATATGGTGTGTCGCATTTCTCCCGCCGTTCACGACAATTCTTCTTCCTTCTGGGCTACATGCAGGATCCCATTCTGTCAGTGCCCGAGAGCCAGGATCCACAGCGGAGCTCTTGTCCCTCCACTGCTCCCACACGAACGGGGCTGGGCTAGAAAAGTGCTTGTCTTTTTCCTGGGCACTGCCAGCGCTCTTCTAAATAACCACACCACAGCACTGTCAACTCACAAAACCAGGACACGCACCGAGCCCAGCTCACAACTACCCCCAGGACCCAGCCAAGTCAGAAACGTCCCTGCTCTCCAATCAACTGTGTCAGGACAAAAAGATGTCACTGATCTTCCCCTTCCAAGTGGATACTCTTCTTTGCCCCACACTCAAAGGCCGACACCAGATCTTCTGCCCTAACAAACTTTTTCTCTCTCACAGAGCCTGGTAACAAACTTGAAAATGTTGGCCGAGCTCGCAAAACTGTTGGTGGAGAAAGCTCTTTGCTGCCTACAATTTCAATTGCACCCATCAAACTATAAACGTGCACCCTGCTATCGCCACTTTCCTACTCAGCTCTAGGTACCACGGTAAGCCTTCAATCTCTCAGAGTCAGGATCCAAATGGGATGGCACCAGGGACTGCTCACACAGTCCCTAAAGCTACAAGGGACAAAAACCTGTCCTGCAGAGGCCTGGCCTGGCCTCTGCATTGCCACTGACAGTTCAACAACTCTAAGCCAGAGAACTGCCTATTGGGAAAAGCCTTTCAATTCACTGAGACCACCCAAAGTGGCCACCCAAACTTTGCCAAAGGGAGGAGGAACTAGAAGCCCATCTCAAAAGAAATGGCATCCCCTCCTCCAAAATCCAAAGCATCCAGGGCCTGATCCTCTACAAAGGTGTCAGACCACTGTTATTGGGCATTACCTGTGCGGGGCACTAGCTAGGCTGCACACCAAGACCCAGCGCAGCTCTTTACCTTGTCCAAAAGAAGTGTGCTGGCAGAATTTCAAGAAGGCTGCCTTGAGAAAGTGGAAAACACATGCCAAATGGATTCTTGCAGGAAGGAGACTGCCTTCCAAAGATGGATACTGACTCCATGATTGTACAAATTGAGTCAGTGCTTCCAAACCAAATATGCCAGCATAGAAAGTTGCTGCCGCCCTTAAGCTGCACGACACAGCTTCTTATCTGCACCTCCAACACTGGGGCTAAGTTCTTTCCTTCCCATGAGAAAGCATTGCTGTTCTCCTTCAGGAACTTACTGAGCAAAAGTTGCATACCACGTCCGGTACTGACTCTGTCCAACAATGGCTCCTACACAGAAAGGACCAGGACAGAAATGTCTTGCTGTACTATACCTTCCCACGATACCTTATCATCAGCCCTACCAACATTGCCACCATATCTTTTACTTCCCAAGCAAGGAAAGGCACTCCAAGTCACTTGGCTTTGCCTTGCCTCCAGTACCATGCCTAGTTTTCCTAGCCTACCCTACCCTAGCTTTGCTTGCTTGCCTATGTCTGCCTTGCCTAGCCCTTCCAATAACTTCCTGGCTTTGCTTTGCCTTGTCTACCACTCTTTGCCTTGCCTTCCATGCAGGTAAGGCAATGCAAAGCAAGTGTAGGCAATTGTAGGCAAGTCAAGGGACAGGTTGGCAAGACTGAAGCCGTGAGGGGAAAGCAAATGGAGTGGTAGGTGAGACAAGTGCCAGAAGTTAGAGGCAAGGCTGGGCATAGGAGGTAATGGTAACCGGAAGGGCTAGGCAAGGCCAAGCCCTGTAGGAAAACTGCAGGCAGGTCAAATGTGAGGCATGGGTATGCAAGGGAATGCAA
Source organism: Agelaius tricolor (assembly GCF_023055355.1). Classification (NCBI taxonomy): domain Eukaryota; kingdom Metazoa; phylum Chordata; class Aves; order Passeriformes; family Icteridae; genus Agelaius; species Agelaius tricolor. The sequence continues at coordinate 21,175 of NW_027269290.1, read as the reverse complement.
AGCAATGGAGAATGAGCAGGGCATGGCAAGGAAACTGGTTGGTTGCCCAATGCAAGGCAAGTGGCAGGTCCATTCAAAGATTGCTGGTACACAAAAGCGGCCCGGACGGACCGCTCTGTCCAGCCTTGATCTTGCATGGGTCATGTCTAATCTGCACCTAAGACACTTGGGTTGCCTGCTTTCCTTTGTATGCAAAAGAACTGTCATTCTGCCCCTGAAGCCCAAGGGTGAAAGATGAACTTTGTGTCCAAACTTCAAGACATGGAAGCATAGATGTCAGAAGAAAGCTGTCAGGACAGATAGGTGTGCTTGCACGTGGCCTCCTCCAGGCTTCTTCTCACAAGCTCCTGAAATGCTGGGCCTTGAGAAAAAATAGCCAGTGGAAGCCTGGAGAATCCTAGGAGAAGCAGGCAGGGCAATGCATGTTGAAGAGATTCCACAAAAAGAGAGGTGGTGAATTCCAGGTGGGGCACTGGTGAGCAAGGTAATGCAAGGCAAGGAAGGGGTTCAAGGGCAAGGCCAGACAAGTGGTGGCTTTGCCAGGCAACACAAAAGAGAGGGAGACAAGGCAATAAGAGTCCTAGAAGGAGAAGGAAATGAAAGATTGGAGCTGGACAAATGGGAAGGAAAAGAAGGATAGGTGAGCAAGTCAATACAAGGCACTGGGTTGCTATGAAGGGCAAGGGAAAGACATGCATGGGTCAGGAAGGCAAGGGAAAAGAAAGGAATTGTCAGCAATGACAAGGAAATGCAAGATTGGGTAGGAAAGGCAAGGCAATGTGGGGGAGGGATAGGCAACACAATGGGTATCTTAACAGGAAATGTCCATGCACAGCAAGGCCGAAGGAGAAGTGGTAGAGAGGTCAAGGTGGGAAATAGGTGAGTGTGTGCAGCTAAGAAAGAAAGAAAGAAAGTGCGTAGCTCTCGTGTCTCTGTGTGTGTGTGTGTGTGTGTGTGTGTGTGTGTGTGTGGGAGTGAAGTTTGCAGGATGTAAAGCAAAGAAAGGTGTCTCTTGATTGTGGAGTGAATGGATGTTTTTGAATGTAAGTGGCAAGGTCCAAGCAACCTTTTCATCCTGGTACATCTGTGTCTGTGAGATATAGTCAGAAACGTCTCCTTTTAGATTCAGACTGCAAGCAGGACATAGAATGTGACTGTGTGAATAGCTGAGCAGGAAGGCACATCACATCAGCATGTTTCAACAGAAGCAGTTAGTGCGAGAAGGAGATGGACGTGTGGGACTCCAGCAATATGGCAATGCACTCAGCTGAGAAGCAAAGTGCAATGCCTCGGTGTGTGCTCTGAAAATAAAAGGCTGCAAGGAAAAAGCAAGGGGACAGGCCAGTGAAATCTTTCTGTCCTGGCACACTGAGCTGTTTGAAGGTGAACCGCTGTTTGGTTTCACTAAGGACTCGGAGACATGGAGAGGATGTGCTTGTCCATGTAGCTGAGAAGGAAAGTGAGAAGCACCGGTACGTTTGGCAGAGTTTGTAGGCTGCGAGGAGAAGGTGACGGCCAGGCCTGGCTTTTGGCTGTGGCACTTGTTGCAAGGAAGAAGCTGCTGGATGGTTAAGCTTTTGGGGATCTGCAAGAGTGAAAGACTACGCTGGTACCTCATAAAACTAATGCTTGTTGATCATCTGGCTGAATCTATGACATAAACCAGAAGTGAAATTTCCCCCCATTTCCCTCAGTTTTTTCACCTTTTCATCCAACAGCCTGGGCCTTTTTGAAGCTGCTGTCAAACGCCTTGCCTTGGAAGCTAGAAGTATCTCAGTTCACCTGCTAAGAAACAGGGAAAAGAGCTCAAGTCAATTTCAGAATTGCCCTGAGCAGAGCTGGTGTTTCGGTACCGTAAATTTCCATTGCGAATATGTGCAAAAATCACCATTTTATTAGGCAAACATTTGAAATACACTAGCAGCTTCATCTTCTTGTCGCTGCAGTCCTTGGAAGTTTTGCTATTTACTGAAACAGGAAACAGGTCAAACACAAGAAGCTTAAGAATCCAAGCTCACTGCCATTGTACAAATAGCACAAACTTGATGAATTCAAGTTACCATTGTAACCTACAGAACGGCTCTATTCAAGAAAATGGATGTGTCGTCCTTCACGGGGGCAGAAAACCTTTCTACCACGTGAACTCTGGGAATAATCCATCATGCCTCAGTGTGCTGTGGCTGGTCAGAGAGCTACACGATGGGTCTCTTTGCCTATGGCACTCTCAGGGCTCAAAGCTGCACATAAACTCCCCCTCCTTACAGACATGCTAGTAAAGCCCACCGAAAATGCCGTTCTCCAGACAGCTTACTGAAACCAGCTAGGAGTTCCCAGCATCACGCTGGGCACTTCTGTCCACAGATGGCTTTGCTTTTAATGAACCAGAACAGAGCTGCGTTTTTCTAGTCTTTAGCTCTACTAAGGTATTTGATGTAACATGGCGAGAAAAAATCTCTTTTGACAATGATAATAACAGAGGGGATAATGTACCTTTTGCTGCTATCTTCTTTTGCTGCTCCATTTTGCTTGCTTTGTTATTGCTTTCTGTCAAAGAAACGCCAGCAAAATCCCTCATCAAGTCCTGCTGTGAAGACAGACTGCCAGAAAGGTAGAGAAACTTTGAACCTTTCCAAGACCCTTGTAGCACGTGTCTTGGTCAATTGGTATGCAGATCCTTTCTTCCAGCAGGACTTTTTTGCACCGTTAGCGCACATTGAACTGAATCCCGTACAAAAGCAGTGAATAGAGGAATTGTTCTCTTTCCATTGGAATGGTGATAAAAATGCATATCAAATAAAAGCATTTTAGAGCAGCAGGAAGATTTTCTATGTAGCTAGCAAATCATAAAAAGATGCATATTTACCGGTGGGGTTCCTCTCGGAATTTCAAAGAATTCCAGACAGAAAACACAGCTTAGTAAACTGCAAATCTAAATCACAGTATCTAGAAAGGTGACATGAAAAAGAGCAAGAGGAAGAAAACCAAAAAGAAAACCAAAGGAAGCCAGAAATAAGGCACAACCTCTCCTCCTTCTCCGCTTACTACAGTACCTTAGAAGTACCTGTGAGTGTCCTAACAGTCACATAAGTAGAAAACTGTGCCAAGAACAATTGTGGAAACTGGAAAACCGTGCTATCCGAACAGAAACATAGGGTTTGCTTTCACGACGATTAAATCTGCATGCAATGCGTACGGTAAGGGTATGTTTTGTATGTTCAAAAACAATTCAAAAATATTTCCAAATTGAAGGGGCTGCTTTTTATTTCTTTTGAATTACTTGGCTAAATATGGTGCACGTTAAAATACTGCAGAGATGTGGTTCATTTTACAGATGCCAACTGCAAAGGAGGCAAGCATTTTGTGTGCTTAAGAAAGTCAAGTATTGGAGAGTGTTTTTGTTACTTCTTTAGAAGGTTAGAATATGCGTAAAAGATGCTAGCTGGGGACTTACAATTAATGAATTATTTACTGTCACTAGGTCAAATGACATTAGCTTTCAAAAAGGAAAAGGAGTCTTATTCCACGTGCCAATGTTAAAGTAGATTAATAAGCCTTCAGCAGAATATGGATATGAAGAGGGATATGACATGAAAGGGTAAGCAACACTGGTGACAGCAAAAGGCTTACCTGCTTCACACAAATACAGGAGATAAAATACTGTTTTTTCACAAACATTGCTATCCAGAGCTTTCCTTGAAAAGTTTCACTGCCAATCATGAGAGTAAAATTCTGAGTGACAGTAAAATTCACTCTATCATGAATAAAATTTACTCAATCATGACAGCAAAATTTGCTCAATGATGAGTAAAATTCTTAGTGTAAGCGAAGTACCTTAAGCAAAGGGTAGCTCAAGCATAACTGGCATTTGATGTCAACAAAGGCAACTTGGCCTGCACGTGTCACATCTACTGCATTCAAAAGCTTACTCTGTCTCAGATTCCTTTTGAGGGATACCAAGGCAAGCCGTTAAACTGCATGAAAATGATGACTTAAAGGAGGATATATTAGAAGCATGGAATAATGGTTAATGTTCTTTTCCTTCCAACTGCTTTGTTTGCCCGTTTAAATTTTTTAAGTCCTTCCTGGTATCACCGTGGTAGCAGTGCAGCAAGTGTTTGGTTGTAAGCTGTCCATATTGCCAGCTTCTGGACTGCCTTCAGAAAACTTCCCACTGGTTTTGTCTAGAAATCACAAGCAGTAGAGATGACAAAGACTGCAGAAACCTTCTCATCTCCTTCTAGAGCAGGAGCGTGTCTTTGACCCACTCTTAACTAGACAACTTTCATCAGTCATGAGAGAGTCTCATGTTCAAGAGCTAAGCAATGACAGCTGTAAATGACAAAAAGCACACTGATATTTTCTTGGGACTCCAGCACAGAGCAATGAAGGAGCTTGAATTCACCTTCTTGGAAAGTTTTAAAATGCACATGAAGTTTAGGAGAGGAGCTAAGCCATGGTAACTTTTGTTGAGTATGTCTGCCTAGACAGAGTTTCCATCACCGCAGAAGGAAGGAATGTCATTTAACTCACATAATCATCTCTAGCTGCTACGCTGCGCTTACTGCAGATTATCCGCAACATATTTTACGGGGTGAGCTTTTATGTGTAATCCCTGAGTAACATTCCAGAGAGAAGTATTTTGGAGGGGGGGAAAGCCCAACTCTTAACTGTTTCAAATAATGGTTACATTTGAAAGTCAAAAAAGATGTAAAACCTTTCTTTCCTAGACCTATTACCAGCACAAACTGTACCAGAATTTACGACGCTTTTATTATGGCAGCATAACTCTACCGTGGACGCTCTCGCTCTGGACTATTCCTTAAGAAACATAGTCCCCGAGAGAACTAAAACAAAATTAGCCAAAAATATTGGGCTGGATGATTTCAAAGGCTATGTACTAAAGGCCAAACACTTGTAATAATAGTAATGAGCGGACTAAAAGTTAAAGCATTACTCAGTTCAAAGATATCTTGTTCTCACAGAAGACTGTAAAAAAACTCTATTTTTCTGGGTCTGTTTTGTGCATTTAGATGTACCTTCTACTCCTTTCCACTGTCTGCGAATGTTTATGACAAGGTTGGAGGACCTCATGTAACCTTCTAGAAGTAAAGAAAGACAAGCCAGTCAAGAAAGGCAAAATTGTTAATGGCAGGTGGAAAGAGGGAGGCCAAGAATAGAAAACAAAAGAACAATAATAATTAAACGCCCTCCCTGTCTTCTGTGAAAAGTAAAGGCACAGACAAGAAAGAACAACTGCAAAATTCTCACGAGAAAAACGCACTTGATCTGGCTCAAGTATTTTGTGCTACATTTCTTGCTGTTTTCTCATGCCAAACATCTTAACCATTGAAGGTGTCCCTTTTCTCTTTCTGGAATACAGCTAGGAAGATGGCTGTGTCATTGCTGTCAAGCTGTTATTCTCAGAGGTGTCCAGTTGAAAGTCCTAGATGAACTGCTTTGCTCTGTCTCTTTAATATGGCATGACTTAACCACTTACAGTTTCAGCAGCTGAACTTGCCCAGCCCTACAATTCTTTAATCTTTGAATGGTTATATTAGCTCCTTGGCAACTGGCATTTGTAAGTCCATGCAACTGTGCAGAATTTGCACGATGAGATGATGCCAAATGAGTCATGGCAGTAGATTAACTAGGACATGCAAAGCAGAGAGGAGGGAATGAGAGCACAAGAAGAGGGTACCATCTCCTTTTTTTCTGCAACAGGGCTAACACCGTAGAAATCAAAAGGAACACAAATCCTCCTAGGGGTAGTTCTTGCAAAAAACAAAGACTTCTTTTTGTGTTCACAGATCACAGCAAAATGCGGATGACAAAACCAGGCCATTAAGTCACATACAGTATGAAGCAGTATGAAAGAGGAAAGCAGCTGAGAGCGTCAACCCTGCTGAGTAGTCTCAGTATTCTTCTCGACATTAGCAGAAATTTGAAATGAGTCTCTGAAAATTACAAAGGAGGCAGAAGAAAAGGGAGCAATGACTCCTCTGGCATAGTGTTTCCTAACAGGGATCTTCAAAATGTAAAGATTGTATCATCCTTTCAACTGAAGGAAGGTATTAAAACAACAGGAAGGAAATGGCATCACATGCTAGAAAGACTCTGGGCAGTGTACTTCTAGACAGAAAGGCCACTGATGGAAAACCGACTAAACTGGCACCAATGCAGCAGCATTGTATTAAAGTCCAAAAATACCCACCGCTTCACTCTTTGCCATTCCATTCATATGGACACAGCAGCTCTGCAACATTCCTACTGATCATCTCCTTGGCCAACTGGGAGTGAGGGTCCCTAGTGATGCAGAGTCCCCAGGCAAGTGCAGAGGGGAGCTGCTTTTTTGCAAAAACCAGGCTTTTGAAGCACTCAGGCCTTTATCAGTTCCATAGCTTTAAGCCATAACAAAATTCATTCAACCAACCATCATACGCCACGCTGTGAACACGTGACGATTCTAGAACTTGTTGATCTACCTCTGATTCAGCGGCCTCACCTTCCCATAGTCCTTTTCTACTTAGCCAAAGTATCGGGCCTCAGCCCAAGGCCTTCCTTTTGTAAGCTTCTACCTATATGCAGCAGCAAACCACTATTTTCTTCCGTGCCAAGAGTTTAAGTAGATGATTTGCATCTGCCCTTCCGGTGAAACATAATGGGGAGAGAAAATTCTGTTGGAAATGTTCAGTCATTCAGTTTTCTAGACAGGCCAAATCAAAAGAAAAGCAAGCTATAGGATTGTGTACTTGCTCTTACAAAGCACCTGCTGCCCTCTGACAATGAACTAGCAGAAAACCAGCAAAAATAAGACTTGAGGCAAACAAGCCTTTGAAGGGAATTATGACATGATAAAGAAAGACAACACATTTCCAGCTTGTCGAGATACTTGAAATGTCAGCAAAGGCTTGAGGGCAAAGGCTGAACGAATGGGGAAAGGTTACAAGAATCCCAAGAAAAACATGACCATGGATTAAAAGAATCCCAACAGGTCAACTGACCTGTTGAAGTTTTCAGGAAATCAGTGGCTGCTGATTTAGATAGGCCATTCAAGTTAATTTCCCCGTGCACCTTCCACTCCTTTTTCACCTGTCACCATCACAGGGTGAATTGGGACCATGGAATCACAATTCTTTGGATTCTGTTCTTAGCTTTAGGAGACAACTACAGCAGCTGAAGTAGCTGTTACTGATGTGATACCCAGGAACACAGAGTTGACATATTTCATTCATGTCCAATCACAACTAGCCATATCTAAGAGGATAGGATTGGCCTCTTTTCATGATGCTTTTCTTATTTTACAGCCTGCTATGATTCTGCTGAAACTTTTTCATTAGTTTCTCTCTAAAAAGGAGAAAGTCCAATGTCCCTCCCTACTGGTGCAGGTTTACCATTCGGTTTGTCGAGTCTAAAAATGGAATTGGAACTAGCAGGAATTACTGTGTTTAAAGCATCCGGTCCGTTCAGACAGTCTCCGGTCGATAAAAGCCTAGATGTTATTGGCTAAATACTCTGTTTCCCCCAAGAGCGGACGCACGCAATTTAATCCAACTTTTTATAACAAACTCAAATAATACAGAATCCCGTCATACAAAAGAGTCACAAAGAAGCAGGAAGAATTATCGGACCATTTATGGTAGCAAACTTCTCACCTTCTTTTGGAGTGAGCATAATCTGCTAGCTGAAGTAACAAACTTGAGGACAGAAATCGCCCTACTATTGAGAAGTTGTTGACAAGAGAACCACCTAAGCTGTGTGACTTTCCCTTTTCTATTCATTGGTCAAGCCTAGTAGCCTAAAATTTACGGGCTCAATCAAAGACAAATGCAATCTAGTCAGAGGTCTATGAAAAGTCCAAAACTAATCAGAATTCTTCTTAGACAATGGAAATGGAAGCAGAGCTACCAATTTCCTTGCCACATATCCCTAAAACTCATTCCTTTCTAGTCCTAACTAATGTATAGCCACCAGTACAGTCAGGAAAAGATGAAACTTACAGATGTCAGCAAGGGAAGGATTTGAAAGAACTATTCCCATTATTCATCGTCTAGACAGCAACTATCATTAAAATCAGAGCCCTTTTAGAAGGGCTTTCCTTGTGGGAAATTCAGGACTCCAGGACAAGGGAGCGAGAGGATTAAGCAGAAGCCGTTGATTGTTGACATGATGCACTTACACATTCTAAATCTCTGCACACGCCAGGCCCGCATTTTTATCTTGGTGCCTTTGTTATGTCCACACATTCTGTGTGTACCTCTCAGAAGATAGGTTTGGTTACAGTCCAGGCGCTTTGCTGCCCCCCGTTATCGAGTTCTTGTAGTCTTGGAATTTGGTGTCTCAACTTCTCTTTCTTCTTTTAGCACGGCTTATGTCTTAGTAACCTTGATGAATTCCAGAGGGCTCTGAGAAAATTCTGAGAAGAACATATTCCAGCTGGATGGCTGGTGCACCCTGTAGTCTAAGAGGTTCAGCTACATTGCTACAATTTCCCCCTTCTTCATCTTGCACCAGCTAAACCCTTTTCACTGTATTTACTTCCAAGAGGCTCACCAGTTTCATGATGCATGGAATACCAAGAAGCAATATAATAATGACTACTAGTAACAACAAAGTTCCCTTTACAAGATCTTCCAACCATCGAGTTGTTTCCCATCTCTCAAACCATTCCTGCGTAACCCTCTCATTCCCAATCAATTTCTTCATGTTATCTTGTCCTTGTTTGAGTTTCCAGTGAATGACTGCAGAATGGTTAGAGAGGTTCAAAAAACACATTCCTTCAAAATCCTCACACTCTTGCCCATGTGCTAACAAGAAAGCTAGAGCAGCATTATTTTGCAGTGTGCAATGACTAATGGTATCTACACCAGTGAGAAGCTGATTTAAAATCACTGATCTTACCTTGAGTTGGTTGACCACCCAGCACCGCAACTTATTAAGCATACTCAAAGCTTGACCAACAGCGACACCTGCTGTCAGGAATGGCACAATTAATCGAGAGGAGCGCCCAAACCTGTACACAACTGAGGCAAGGGCGTCTTAAGCTTATGCTTCTTCTTTCAGATCCCGGGAGGCGCAGAATCGAGTTCTTCGCGCACAGAGCATTGTGCCGGTGGCGGTACGCTCCGGTGCGGCGCTTGTGCCGAAAGACGCCCGAGACACAATGCCGGTGGTGTTAATATTTGTTTGTCGCGTTTCGGAAGCTGCTGCTAGCCGAGTCCCCCGGAGGCGGAGAAGCGGCTTCTTCGCACACAGAGCATTGGGCCGGTCGCGGTGAGCGCTGGAGAGCGGCTTGTGCCGAAAGACGCCGCGGACCGGCACTTAGCTTCGGAGAGCTGCGTATCTGCGTCTTCTGCGTGTCTTGCCGCTCAACATTCAGCAAAAAGCTTTTCCACCATATCTTGCAAAGAGAAACTCTGCCAGTAAATAAAACATCCAAAACCCTGTTCTAAAGCTTGCACGGAGGTCTGAAAAGAGTTTTGAAATACGGAAAAGATAGTTGTGCAGAACTCGTTCTTTCCGAATATAATAACAATGGAAAAGGCAGGAGAGTGGTTAAGTACTAAGTCTGGATGCTGCCCACACTGTGCCTTCGTGGTGCGGCTTGCATCTTCGCTTTTGGGAAGATGCCGCGCTCTCCGTCTCCCGGAGGCGAAGAAGCGGCTTCTTTGCGCACAGAGCATTGTGCCGAGCGCAGGGAGCTCCTGAGAGCGGTTTGCGCCGAAAGAAGCCGGGGACCGGCACTTAGCTTTGGAGAGCTGCGTATCTGCGTCTTCTGCGTGTCTTGCCGCTCAACACTCAGCAAAAAGCTTTTCCACCATATCTTGCAAAGAGAAACTCTGCCAGTATAGAAAACATCCAAAATCATGTTCTAAACTTGCACGGAGGTCTGCAAAGAGTTTTGCAAGAAGGAAAGTTAGTTGACCAAAACTCGTTCTTTTCGAATATAATATCAGTGGAAAAGCCACGAGAATGGTAAAATACTGTTTTCTCTAAGTCTGAATGCTGCCCACACTGTTCCTGTGTGGTGCGGCTTGCATCTTCGCTTTTGGGAAGATGCCGGTCTCTCCGTCTCCCGGAGGCGAAGAAGCGGCTTCTTTGCGCACAGAGCATTGGGTCGGTCGCGGTGAGCACCTAAGAGCGGTTTGCGCCGAAAGAAGCCGGGGACCGGCACTTAGCTTCGGAGAGCTGCGTATCTGCGTCTTCTGCGTGTCTTGCCGCTCAACACTCAGCAAAAAGCTTTTCCACCATATCTTGCAAAGAGAAACTCTGCCAGTATAGAAAACATCCAAAATCATGTTCTAAACTTGCACGGAGGTCTGCAAAGAGTTTTGCAAGAAGGAAAGCTAGTTGACCAAAACTCGTTCTTTTCGAATATAATATCAGTGGAAAAGCCACGAGAATGGTAAAATACTGTTTTCTCTAAGTCTGAATGCTGCCCACACTGTTCCTGTGTGGTGCGGCTTGCATCTTCGCTTTTGGGAAGATGCCGGTCTCTCCGTCTCCCGGAGGCGAAGAAGCGACTTCTTTGCGCACAGAGCATTGAGCCGAGCGCAGGGAGCTCCTAAGAGCGGTTTGTGCCGAAAGAAGCCGGGGACCGGCACTTAGCATCGGAGAGCTGCGTATCTGCGTCTTCTGCGTGTCTTGCCGCTCAACACTCAGCAAAAAGCTTTTCCACCATATCTTGCAAAGAGAAACTCTGCCAGTATAGAAAACATCCAAAATCATGTTCTAAACTTGCACGGAGGTCTGGAAAGAGTTTTGCAAGAAGGAAAGCTAGTTGACCAAAACTCGTTCTTTTCGAATATAATATCAGTGGAAAAGCCACGAGAATGGTAAAATACTGTTTTCTCTAAGTCTGAATGCTGCCCACACTGTTCCTGTGTGGTGCGGCTTGCATCTTCGCTTTTGGGAAGATGCCGGTCTCTCCGTCTCCCGGAGGCGAAGAAGCGGCTTCTTTGCGCACAGAGCATTGGGTCGGTCGCGGTGAGCACCTAAGAGCGGTTTGCGCCGAAAGAAGCCGGGGACCGGCACTTAGCTTCGGAGAGCTGCGTATCTGCGTCTTCTGCGTGTCTTGCCGCTCAACACTCAGCAAAAAGCTTTTCCACCATATCTTGCAAAGAGAAACTCTGCCAGTATAGAAAACATCCAAAATCATGTTCTAAACTTGCACGGAGGTCTGAAAAGAGTTTTGTAATACGGAAAACGTAGTTGTCCAAAACTCGTTCCTTTCGAATATAATATCAGTGGAAAAGGCAGGAGAGTGGTAAAATACTGTTTTCTCTAAGTCTGAATGCTGCCCACACTGTTCCTGTGTGGTGCGGCTTGCATCTTCGCTTTTGGGAAGATGCCGGTCTCTCCGTCTCCCGGAGGCGAAGAAGCGGCTTCTTTGCGCACAGAGCATTGGGTCGGTCGCGGTGAGCACCTAAGAGCGGTTTGCGCCGAAAGAAGCCGGGGACCGGCACTTAGCTTCGGAGAGCTGCGTATCTGCGTCTTCTGCGTGTCTTGCCGCTCAACACTCAGCAAAAAGCTTTTCCACCATATCTTGCAAAGAGAAACTCTGCCAGTATAGAAAACATCCAAAATCATGTTCTAAACTTGCACGGAGGTCTGCAAAGAGTTTTGCAAGAAGGAAAGTTAGTTGACCAAAACTCGTTCTTTTCGAATATAATATCAGTGGAAAAGCCACGAGAATGGTAAAATACTGTTTTCTCTAAGTCTGAATGCTGCCCACACTGTTCCTGTGTGGTGCGGCTTGCATCTTCGCTTTTGGGAAGATGCCGTTCTCTCCGTCTCCCGGAGGCGAAGAAGCGGCTTCTTTACGCACAGAGCATTGGGTCGGTCGCGGTGAGCACCTAAGAGCGGTTTGCGCCGAAAGAAGCCGGGGACCGGCACTTAGCATCGGAGAGCTCCTTGTCTGCGTCCTCTGCGTGTCTTCCAGCTTAACATTCAGCAAAAATCTTTTCCACCATATCTTGCAAAGAGAAACTGTGCCAGTATAGAAAACATCACCGATATTGTTCCAGAAGTTGCACGGAGGTCTACAAAGAGTTTTGCAGGAAGGAAAAGATAGTTGTCCAAAACTCGTTCCTTTCGAATATACTTACAATGGAACAGGGAGGAGAGCAGTAAAGTACTGTTTTCTCTAAGTCTGAATGCTGCCCACAATGTGCTTGTGTGGTGCGGCTTGCATCTTCGCTTTTGGGAAGATGTCGTTCTCTCCGTCTCCCGGAGGCGAAGAAGCGGCTTCTTTTCGCACAGAGCATTGTTTGGGTCGCGGTGCATTTCGGAGAGCGGCTTGTGCCGAAAGATGCCGGGACCGGCACCTAGCTTCAGAGAACTCCGTATCTGCGTCTTCTGCGTGTCTTCCAGCTTAACATTCAGCAAAAAGCTTTTCCACCATATCTTGCAAGGAGAAATTGTGCCAGTACACAAAACATCCCAGATCTTTTTCTAAAAGATGCACAGAGGTATTCGAACTGTTTAATTAGAAGGAAAAGATAGTTGTCGAAAACTTTTTTTATTCGATTATATTGTGAATGGAAAAGTCAGAAGAGTGGTAAAGTAGTCTTTTCTATTTGTTTGAAAGGTGCTCAGGTTATCCTTGTATTAAGCAGCTTGGTTCTTAGCCTTTCGGAGGGTGCCGCTCTCTCCGTCTCCCGGAGGCGAAGAAGCGGCTTCTTTGCGCACAGAGCATTTTGCAGACCGCCGGGAGCACCTGAGAGCGGTTTTTGCCGAAAGACGCCGGGGACCGGCACTTAGCTTCGGAGAGCTGCGTATCTCTGTCTTCTTAGGTTCTTGTCGTTAAACACTCAGCAAAAATCTTTTCCACCATATCTTGCAAGGAGAACCTGTGCCAGTACACAAAACATCCCCGATCTTCTTCTAAAAGTTGCACAGAGGACTGCAGAGTGTTTATCAAGAAGAAAAACATAGTGTCCCAAAACTCCTTTTATTCGAATATAATGTGAATGAAAGGGCAGGAGAATGCTAAAGTACTCGTTTCTATCAATTTGAAAGCTGCACACGCTATATCGGAGTGCTACGGCTTGCATCTTCGCCTTTGGGAAGTTGCCGTTCTCTCCATCTCCCGGAGGCGAAGAAGCGGCTTCTTCGCGCACAGAGCATTGTGCCGGTGGCGGTGTTCTCCAGAGAGCGGCTTCTGACGAAAGACGCCCTGGCAGGGGGCTTCGTTTCGGAGAGTTCTTTACTCTGCCTTCTGTCTCTCTCATCGCATAAAACTGAGCCAAAAGCTTTTTTACTATGTCTTGCCAGGACAAACTGTGCCCGTACGGAAAGCATCTCCGCTCTTGTTCTAGAAGTTGCACGGAGGTCTGCAGAGTGTTTAGCAAGAAGCAAAAGAAAGTTGTCCAAAACTCCTTCTTTTTGAATGGTAATGTGAATAGAAAAGGCAGGAGAGTGCTAAGGTACTGTTTTCTTTAGGTTTGACAACTGCACACACACTCCCCATGTTGTGCGACTTTTTTCTTGGCTTTTAAAGACGCGGCCGCGGTCTCCGTCTCCCGGAGGCGAAGAAGCCGCTTCTTTGCACACAGAGCATTGTGCCGGTCGCGGTGCGATCCCGAGCACGGCTTCTGCGGAAAGACGCCCGGGAGCGGCCCCTACCTTCGGAGAGCTCCGTATCTCTGAATCTGCGTCTCTTGTCGCCTACATCTTAGCAAAAAGCTTTTCTACTATGTCTCGCAAGGAGAAACTCTCCCAGTACAAAAAGTATCCTTGATCTTTTTCTGGAAGTTGCACGGAGTGTCAGCAGAGTGTTTAGCAAGAAGCAAAAGAACGTTGTCCAAAACCCCTTTTCTTCCAATGTTAATGTGAATTGAAAAGGCAGGAGAATGAGGAAGTGCTGTTTTCTGTACGTTTGAAAGCTGTCACAAGGAGAAACTCTATCAGCACCTCAAGTTTTCCTCCATTTTACTCCCGAGATTTCTTTTGCTGTGCAGTCAAGAAGCACCCTTCGTTCTTAGTTATGCTGCAGGTTGTCTTCAAATGGCTTTGCTTTCTGTCCCCTCCTCCCCATTTCTAACAGGCACAAGCACATTCCCTTCCCGGAACAAAATCCTGGTAATAGAGCCAGGAAGACTACGCTTTGACTTTGAGAGCCACAACTTATTTAAAAGAAAATAGTCCATTCTTTGAGACCCAATATCACACATCTGTGTGCAGGAGGAAGAGGGGTGCGTGCGTGCGTGAATGGGAAGTGTACTCGCCAACAAACTAGAGCCAATATTAGTAACCAACATGTAACAAGTGTGGACGTATATAATTCCCTGCTCTTTTTTGGATCTTTTTTCTTCAAGGTTATTTTGCTTTTAAAAATTTTCTAGTCATTTGAGAGATTCTTCTTTGTTTGTGTGAGAATAGAAATCTCCATAAAGCTTACTACGTAAAAGCAGGGTAATCTTTTGGACTTGATGATGACTATTTGGGAGATGATATTTTCATCTGCATAAATCAATTTCCTTGTTTTGGAACTATTTTTGTCACGGAAAGTAGTAAGTTTCAAGATGTGTTTTTAGAAGGTGCAAAAATTGAGATCCTCATTTGTATCAAAGCCATACAAAGAATATCCCTTAAAACCATCCACTCCATCATTTCATTTTTGTATTTTTGTCTTTTCAATAGCTAGTTCTCACTTTCAGATGGCTTTTAAATGCCCTGTTTTGACACAATTTTGGTATTCATTTCTAAGCTTCAAAATGATATTTAAAGAAGAGTAATTTCCTGTAACTACTTGACAGTTTGCAAATTAACATCAAAGTGGAGGGAGGGAGGGAAGGAAGTGGCAGAAGGACTTGGCAGAAAGAAGGACATAGTGGGAGGAAGGCAGTGAAGGAAGAAAGTGGGGGAAGGAAAGAAAAGAAAGAAAGAAAGAGAGAAAGAAAGAGAGAAAGAAAGAGAGAAAGAAAGAAAGAAAGAAAGAAAGAAAGGAAAGGAAGGGAAAAAGAGGGAAAGAGGGAAAGAAGGAACGAGGGAAAGAAAGAAAGGAAGAAAAAAAGAGAAGGAAAGAAAATTCCCAAATGTCAGAAACGTTAAAGATGATAAAATACTTGTGAGTAATTTCCTGTAACTATTTGACAGTTTGCAAATTAACATCAAAGTGGAGGGAGGGAGGGAAGGAAGTGGCAGAAGGACGTGGCAGAAAGAAGGACATAGTGGAAGGAAGGCAGTGAAGGAAGGAAGTGGGAGAAAGAAACAAAAGAAAGAAGGAACGAGAGAAAGAGAAAAAAAGAAAGAAAGAAAGAAAGAAAGAAAGAGAGAGAAGGGAAGAAAATTCCCAAATGTCAGAAACGTTAAAGATGATAAAATACTTGCGTGTATGATAAAGAGCGAGGAGTAGATATTAGATATAGTATTGCTAAATGGCACATAAATGTGAGACCCAAACAGTTCAACTCCTTGGATAGCAGTTTCTCAGCATGAATATGTTATTTCTAGCTTCAACTTCTTACTGCTACTGTACAGAATGATTACCATAGAATAATGGAATGGTTGGCTTTGGAAGGGACCTTAAATTCACCTACGTCCTCCCCAGCATGTCATTGTCAGGGACACCTTCTACTAGACCGCCTTAAGCTCAAAGACCCATTCAAGCTGGCCTTGATCACTTCCAGGAATTGGTCACCCACAACATGTTCTAGTGTCTCACAACCATCTTGGCAAGGAATTTCTTCCCAATAGCCAAAGGAAACCTATCCTCTTCAGGTTTTAAAGCCATCCACACTTTTCCTATCGCTCCGTGCCCTTGTGTAGCTCACCTGCCTCCTTCTGGTAGGCTGTCTTCAGCTACTGGAGAGCTGCTCTAACAATTTGCCCGGAGTCTGCTCTTCTCCAGGCTGAGAAAATGCCTGCGGGACTCCGGCTTGATGACAGACTTCTTGTGCTGCACTGGGGGCTCAGACCATTCTTCTTCTTGGAATTGTTGTAGGATGCTCAGCCACTCTTGACTGTGGTACAGGTACACAGTTCATTGTGGTACAGGTAATAAATAGATGATTGTTTTAATAAAGACCCAATTGAAATGATAAGAGCTAAATTTTAACGCAAAATTAATTGGAGAAAGATTCCTAAACCTGTGGCCCGTTACCCCAGCCCATCCATTGATTGTAAATGACATTCCTTGCAGATGTTATGATACATGAACCAAAGGCAAGTGATGGATACTGCTTAAGATAGATGTTCTACCTGCTTACTGCAATATGTTCTTATCAGTCTAAAACAATCCCCCGAACATGAAGAACAAGAGATTACATCATGAAGTAATGAAGTGCTTGGGTTGAAAGTAAAAGGCATTTGAAAGAAATGGGTTTGGGGGCTAACACAGCAAGATCTCAGAAATGGAGTGCCAGCTTAGGTCTCTGCTTCAGAGACAAGTGAAGCAATTCAGAAGCGTCTTCCTGTGAAAAAGGTTGACAGATCTTTCTGCACAACAGTTAACAGCCGGCAAATAACATACTAGCCACTACAAGTTTATCATCCTGGAGTGGAAGGGCCACTCAGACTCATAGCAGTGGTCTTGCTGCTGTGCCTGTTCAAATAGACAGAAAAGAATGAGGAAAACAAATTTTTCCATCTAGTTTGTTTCAGTATTGGTACAAAGACTATTTTCCCGCCCTCAGGAGACAGCAAAAACAGTCAACAACTGAAATGCTTCAGAAATGGAAATGATCTGAATCACAAATATTTCTTTTCACATCAAAATTAAAGCCCAAGTCATAACTGTCAAACAGATAGAACTATTTAAAGATGAATGTACTATACATACTAAAATATTCCCAGAGATAACTATTGTGTCCTTAGTCTGTTTAAAAGTCTAGACTTCCTGGTAAAAAAACTTGTACAGAGCTGAGGTAGCTCCACGACATTCTCTTTTCAGATTAATTAAACTCTTCAGTCTCACCACCATTACCAATGGATTTCCGTAAGTCCTTGAAAACCAGTAATTTCCCTTTTTTCCTTCTATGAAAAAAATGACAGTGACAAGAGTTATTTGCACTCCCTATTTTCTGAAAAGCCTGAACATCAAGCCTTAAGAACTTTATCATCAGTTTTACTTCAAACTAAATTGGAAGAGAATGGCAGAAAGAATGGGAGCCTCAAGCAAAAGAATTTAGGCTTCTAATTCTTGGGTTGTCTTCTTACTTACCTAAGACAAGAAGCGGAAAGAGAATAGAGTAGAGTTAGCAGCTGTTGAAGATTTGCACGTACTCTTCCACTCTTCCAAGAGGTCAAGGATGCTTTTCTGGCCCTCTCTCCCTCCACAAGCTGCAGCTTCCTTCAAGGCACAGTCACCTGCTGTGGCATGGAGCTCCCCACGAGCTCCATTGTGTTCCTCCACGGTTCTCCAGGGACTGCTGGGAGACAACCTGCTTGATGATGATGTCCTCCAGGGACTGTGGGGGATTCTTTGCTCTGTCACCTGGAGCACCTTCTCCTCCTTCTTGTCTCACTTTAGGATCATGCAGCTGCTTCTCATACTCCTTTTTTCCCTCACTTGTCACTGCCTATTCATATGTTTTGTACTTCTGACAATATCTTTTCACAAAGACTGATGGGCTCAGTTGCAGAAATGTGTCTTGCTAGAAAATTGGATACTATAGAAAACCATGATTTTACAGAAAAGAATAGTGGAAGTACAAATATACTGCTAAAGAACCGGAAAACTGACAATCATTCATTGTAATACATCCCCTCATTTTGCCTTCTTTCTCCTTAAGATCTGGAAAGACTACTGGGCAGTGAAAAACACTACAGTGTTGTTTCAAAGAAAAGACTTTTTTAGGATTCTAAGGTGTATGTTCCAATTGCTTGAGAAAATTGAGAAAAGGCACTTTGTCTTTTGTGATAAATATCATTAGCCAGTAGGGACAAAGTCTGACCAACAACAAGAGCAGATCAAAATCTGATGAGACCAAGCAATATACCTTGAGTGGCCAGGACAGAACCATTGAGTCATTGAATCTGTTGAATTGGAAGGACCCCATGCGGATCATCATCAGTCCAACTCCTGGCCCTGCCTGGGGCCATCCTTGAACTCCCAAACTCAGACAGTTGTGATGGTGTGACCACTCCCTGGAGAGACTCTTCCAGTGCCCAGCCATTCTCGGGTTAAAAACTTTTTCCTGATACCCGACCTAAACCTCCCCTGACTCAGCTGCATGCCATTTCATTGAGTCCTGTCTTTGTAGACCTCATTTGAGGACTTTCTAATACCAAGGTGATTCCGCCCCAGAGCAGAGCAGAGAAGAGAAGAGCAGAGCAGAGCAGAGCAGAGCAGAGCAGAGCAGAGCAAGACAATCCCCTCCCTTGCCCAGCTGGTGATGCTGTGCCTGATGCACCCCAGGACAGGCTTGGCCCTCCTGGCTGCCAGGGCACTGCTGATGCACATTCAGCTTGCCATTGGCCAGGAGCCTGGGTCCCTTTCTGCAGTGCTTCTCCCAGCCTCTTGCTCCCTCCCCAGTCTATACACCCACCAGGATTGCCCAGTTGCAGGTGCTGAATCCAGCACTTGCCCTTGTTCCACTCCATCTGGTTGGTGATTGCCTGTGGGAATCCTCAAAAACAGAGGGGTTTGGGAAAGCTGCAAAAGGAAGGCCTCAGAGACAGCAGAACTGTCATTGGAGCTAAGCAGTAGTCATAAGGTTTGTCAGCAGAAAAATTAGATGAGAAGTAGAAAAGTAAGGACAAATGGAACAATGGTCTGTGTATTAATGCTTGTCTAGAATAACTCCCTAAGCTACAGCAAAGTATATCTAGCGCGATGTTAGGTAGTTCTAAGCTTAATAACGGAGCTCTGTGCACTGTATCTTAAGGCTTACAAGCAGGTCTTTTATTCGAAAGAAGCGAGCATTGTTCTAAGCCCAGGTACATGTCTTTATAGTGATTGGATAGAAGTACTGTCAATATGCTTTTGCTTTGTGTGATTGGTCAAAAAACTTTTCAAGTCAGTTGTAACATTAAGTTCTTTGTCTGCTGCTGGGGACGTGAGCTGCTGGCAGCTTCCCATTGTCATCACCATGTAATGAGACTGATGCTGGAAAAAACCCAGCTTGAGACGCCGTCCCCAGCAGTCCCGCCCCTTTTGTGATTTGTGCATAGACTCCCGGCCAGCAAGAATTGCCCATCTCTCCTATTTGGCAAGATCTCTCTGCAAGGTCTCTGTGCCCTCAAGGGAGCTAGTTCACAGCTCCTCCCAATTTAGTGTCTTTGGCAAACTTTCTTAATATTCCTTCAAGTGCTGTGTCCAGGTTGTTCAAAAGATGTTGAAGAGAACTGGCCCAATGATGATACTGTCTTAGCCACTGAAATAAGTGCTTCATACTTCCTCTTGTGCAGAAATCACAACAAATTTCTTTTCTATCCATGTTTTCTTATGCTCATGCTTTTTATCCCAACAGCAGCTGACACGACATTTACAGGCACAGCAACAGCACACTTTTCCTGCTCTTCCTAGACTTAACAATTTTGCAACCGGTCAATCAGTGACCTTTGCAAGTAAAGTCAGACCTTCAGCATTTCTCATTAAATGAATGTCTTCAGAAGAAAACTTTGCTGCCTACTCTGTACGACTGGAGAATAGATGATAATGAGTTAGCATCACAATCAGTTAAGTACAGAGCCTATCCTTTAGCAGGGAAAAAATTAAAAGAAGAGCTCTTTTATGCAACAACTATCTGAGAAACAAAACAACTAGGATCTTCCACAGGGTTCCCTGCAGTAGAAATGTACTTGGATGAATGCAGAAGATAAAAGATGTGGTTTTGAAAGGCTATGTCCTTGCTAAGCTAAATTGGATCTCATCCTGTAGATGAAAGATCAAGGAGCTCAAAGCGGAGCTAGAGAGACATGTCCAGATAATGAGATAGAGCAAAGCATTTTCCAAGATAATTAAGCATTCTGGTGGACTGGCCAGTTAGGTTAAATCTGCCACACCCATTCACTTTTGGGGACTGAACTGTGGAGTGCTAAACCGTATCTGCTGCTGTGCAAAGTAAAAGAGATCCATCCAAATTGTACGGTTAGTGTGAACACTCTCACTCTCAATTGTAAAACACTTCATTAGCTATTAATCAGTCTTAGGAACAAAATGAAATAAAGTTGTTATGCCATCTGGGAATGGGAAAACATCTTCAAAATATTTTTTTCTCTATGTTTTCTTCTTTTTTCTTTTTTTCTTTTTTTTTTTTTTAAATCCCACATT
Source organism: Agelaius tricolor (assembly GCF_023055355.1). Classification (NCBI taxonomy): domain Eukaryota; kingdom Metazoa; phylum Chordata; class Aves; order Passeriformes; family Icteridae; genus Agelaius; species Agelaius tricolor. The sequence continues at coordinate 960 of NW_027269290.1, read as the reverse complement.
ATGTGATTGATAACTTCAACCATTCTGGAATGCTTTTAACAGATGAACCCAGCATAGTAGTTTTATTACCGGCTCTTGTCCCTTACATGCTTCAGTACAGGTTTGGAATATACTCCACAGTCAATTCGTGGTTTTTTATCTCTTTTCCCAGAGACAACTTTTAAAGGACTACTTAACCCCTAAAAATCATAATTTCTCTGGTTTCTCCAAGCTTTTTGAGAAAGCTGTTTTGGTTTTGTTTTGGTTTGTTGCTTGTTTTGTTTTATTGCATCGTTCCCAATGTCTTCAGACCTACTACAAGAAGAAGTTAAAAATAGATCTTATTTGAAGAGACTGTTAAAGCTAATGAACTGCCAGTCTTGGTATTTGTATCTTTCTAAATCCTTTAAATTCCAAGGTTGCCCTCCTGAATCCTCAGTTACTTAGAAAACATTGTGTTTAGAAAACAGAGCCAGTTCAATTGCTTCTGCAAACTCACCTTCATTGTATAGGATTGTACTTCAAGAAATCTTGCTTCATTCAAACATTGGAAGTACAGATTTGACATCATCTGTGACCCTTCCATCTGTCTGAACTGTATTTCATTGTGTGAGTTCCTCAGTTGCTTCAAATAAGGACAGAATCTTTTCAATTTGCATAGCATGTTATCTGAAGATCTCCTGTCTGCTTTCTTCACTTGCTTTAATGGGAAGACAAGGGAAATACATTTTGAATGTTATCTTTTAGAGTCTACTTTTACCTACCAGTGTGCTTCTATGGACTAGAACCAATTTCAGCTTGAAAGAAGGTATTGTCACGATCTGCTCATACCAACGGGTTGGTTAACTGGTTGGTTGGTTAACTGATCTGGGAGTGCAACAGACAACCTGGAAAGGGGATTGCAGTATCGATCCAAACAAATGCACCTTTATAGAATGACCACAGCAAATGCCTGAAAGGAATCAGGGAGAGGAAAAGAAT